>NC_080836.1:31860394-32502032 GCF_030435755.1 Ochotona princeps
TTCCATGTGCTTCCTTACATTTACTTCCTTTAGCCACTCATGGTTTTTTTTTTCTCTAACTTTAAGCTTAGCTCACCACTGTGACATGATCCTTTCTTTTCATAGTATACCCTGTCATCTGAGTGTCCATCACTAATCAGCCCATTCTCTCCACGTTTTTTAGTTTGTACTCCTAATACAGAGAATCTAATTGATTTAACTCATTTTTTTGTAGTAAATAACCTGTCATTAGCCAGTTTCTTTGCCTACCATTAGCCATCTGTAATGCCGGCTGAGGAGTCACACCATGTAAGTCTGCAGTAGTACACCAGAGCTGCAGGCCTTAGAGGCTTATGTATACACATATCTGATTACCTTCTCAGTCCAATACAATTCACTCCATTCATGCCTTCACCTTACATTTCAATTTCATGTGGGTGGTTACTCAAAAAGACAAAAAAATCCCTCTTCATCCTAATTTTGGGTGTTTGACAATTTTTCACTATTATAATGAAATAGCTTAGACAACTGTCCTTATAAAGAAAAAAATATATTTAGTTTACCCTTTTGGAGGTTCAAGAGGCATGCAGGTTTGGCTCCTGATGAAGATGGTGGATAGTGATGTGCAGGTGCAGAATCCCATGGAGAGCCAGAAGGCAGAGACAGTGGGTGGACCCAAGTGAGCCTTATCACAGCCTCATAAGGGCACGTGAGAGCTGCCTTTTGAAGAAATATGTCCAGTGACCTAAGGAGTTTGCACTAGGCCCCACTTCCCAGTCCTAACACCCTAGGGATCAAGCCTTTAACACAAGCTAATACTGAAACCCTATCATTTGTTTAGCTACTAACAACTCATTGTCCTTTTTACTTCATCAGTAGTGTTTGTTGTATTCATAAGTCTTCATCCCTCATTAGTTTCTCATTTTATTAAAATTGGGTTCCTCTTCTGTTACATTCCTGGAATTGTTTTCAAAAAGGATACCAATGTCTTCTAATGGGCATGTTCAGAAAATGTTTTCCAGTTGTTATTTCATTGCCTTTTTAATTTGTAATATTCAAAGCAACATTCTTCTACAAATATTGTACTTTTATGTTTCTTCTGAATCCACACTTCAATTATGCCAGTTATATAACTTTTGTAATGTTCATTGTTGTTGTTGTTATTTCATTTATAGGCAGTCATTGTCAATTGGGATTGATACCACCCTTATTCCTTTTCTATTTCAACTTTCTAAAATATTTATTTGAAAGGCAAATTTTGACAGAGAAGGAGAGGCAGAGAGAGAGGTCTTCCATCCACTGGTTCACTTCCAAATGACCCCAACACCCAGAGCTGAGTGGACCCAAAGACAGAAGCCAGGAGCTCCTTTTGGGTCTCTCATGCAGGTGCAGGGGCCAAGGACTTGAATCATCCTTCACTGCTTTCCCAGGCCGTAAGTAGAGAACCCGACCATTTTTATCTACCTTGCTCTTTGTATAATCATTTCATGAAACAGATTTCTTGCCATTTGACATCTGATTATGTTTGGCCCAGTGGAAGGTATTAGGAGATCAGAAAGTGGAAGGACAGCGAGATTGGGGTGCTCCTATAGGTTTCCAACAGATTAACTCCATCAATTTTACTGAAAGGCACAATTCTTGAGAATACCCCAGCCTCTTTTCTGGCTTACATATGATAATAGCACTTCTGAATTTTTGGCTGTAGTCAGTTCCCCTAATGCTTTCCTCTATTTTTATAGATAAAGTTTTTCTGCAGACTACCCAGTTTGATTTAACATCTTCTTTTCTTCTAGAACTTTCATGCCAAGCAAGGTTAGCACCCAAGATACAACAGGAAAATGACTTTTCAGCATCTGTTGACAGTACTTGAGAAGTTCTAGTCTAAGGTCACTTGCTTTCTCCAGCTCTTAACTCCTCCATTGCCATATTGTACCTTAGCATAATAATCTAATATGTTCTGTTTTACTAAAAAAAAAAAAAGACTTTATCCCACTCACATTCATGAACTTAATCATATATCGGTCGGAATGAGATCCGGACTCCTGTTTCATTTGGGCAAAGGCAAGATGGCATTTCAAGAAAGTTTCTTGGTTCTAAAGCATTTCAGATTTCCATCTATCATGAGGTTTGTTTTTGTTTCTGATCTGTGACTTATATTTCATGAATAGGATATGGGAACGCTTTCAGTTCATCAAACAACTCCCTCATGCTAATGTAGCTAAATATCACTCCTCAGTAAGTATGATTCTATTAGTACATTTATCAACAGCATTATATGACTAAATTCACCAAACTTGGCAGTTAGACAAAAAAAAGTCCTTTTTACATTTTCTCATGGCCATTCCTTCCTATTTTTAAAAGACATTTTACATATCTGTTTGAAATATAGTTAGCTATCCTGTTGGCTGGTTCTCTTTCCAAATGACTGCAATGACCATGATTGGGCGACAAGGACCTAAGCAGTTGGGTCATCCTCTGCTACTTTCTCAGGTGCTCATATGGAATACCAACATCAAAGGTCTGCCACAGCACCGGCCCTTCCGTGTTTTTAAATGACTTTTTTTCTATCCATTCATGGATATTTAGATTTTGAGTTTCTTCTGCATCTCTTCTTTCATCTCAGTGTATCTGCATGGGTGATGTTGTCTTCGTCCTAGTTAATAGAAAATCATGCTTATTTGTATAAAACTGTAGAGAAAGCCTTTTTATCTACCAATAGAGAACTTACACTAATAGAAAATTGAGCTTGGGCATGGACTCATAAATCTGCAAATAGTCACATTCAGTCAATAAAAAATATGTTATTTTTGAGATACTACCTAGTTCTTATTTTGCCATCTGTCCATGAGAAGATTTTGAATTATATTGCCAGATGCCTTTGTGAAATTAAATTTATATTGTCTAGAGCATTTTTTAAACCTCCAGCTAAGTAATATTTCAAAAGGTTACATTGGTCTGACATCATGTGTTCTTGATGAAGTCAAACTAGCTCCTAATCATTGTTGCCTTTCTTTCTAAATATGTGTAAAACTACCTTCTAGAAGATATAAATATTGCTAGAAGAAATAAAAGTGTATTCCTTCCAGAAATATTACAAAGTTTAACAACATGGCTGGTTTATAATTCAAGTGCTCCATATTCTTTTCCTTTTGGAGGAAAAAGAGGGGCAGCTGTTAGCCAAGCAATCAAGACACCAGTAAGGATGCTCCCATCCTAGATGGGACCCTTGTCTGGCTCTTGTTCCTGTCTCCACCTTACTGTTAATACACATGTTGGGAAGCAGCCATGATAAATCAAATGATTGCCTCATGGTCTCCATTTGTCACAGGTGGATTGAGATCCTTGGCTACTGGCTTTGTTCCTGGTCTGGATTCAAATGCAAATAAGCATCTCTTGCTCTCTCCCTCTCTCTTTCTCATTCTCATTGTCCACTCCCTTCTGTCTTTCCCTCTCAAACTAACAAATAATATAATATATATGTACATAAATGTGGCAGTTACTTATAATAGTGTATTATATGTAAGAAGCAGTTTCATTCCCTAGTATTTCAGTGTCACTTCTGTCTCTATAGTTTATCAAAGGTTCTCAGCATCAGTTCAATCATCTAGAAAATCAATATGGGTCAAAGTGCTTGACTAGGGGAGAATCAAGATGGCGGAATAGGGTAAGGACACGTTTAAACGGACAGAGAAACATTTAATCAAGATGAAGCAGAGAGGACACAATCCAGGAAATAGAAGAGGACAGAACAACAGCAGAGGGGTACCTGGACACTGACAGATACAGGAAAGCAGCGGACACAACGGTGAGGTGTTGCAGTGACTGATAACTCCAGCAGCATTCAGCAAACAGCGATCTGAACTCCACCAGCAGCCAGAACTCCACCAGCAACCAGGTGGGAAGGGACTGTCACTGGGAGCTTGGGAGGTGAACCCATACATTGAACTGCCCATAGTGCTGGTCCATTTGGTTTGACCAGGAGCAAAGATAAAGCAGCAGATCTCAGACGGGCAGTGCAGGAACAGGGTGGATTTCACAGCCCAGTCAGCCCCCTAGAGCTGAATTGGACGCCATTTTGCTTACGGAGGAAAAGGCAAGGGAAAGGACTGAGCATACGCTGAGCTGGGAGTGAACTCATTTCTGACCCAGTGACCTACATCAATGTGGCATTCTAGAGGTTCCACCCAAGACAGGTCTGGGTAGCCCTCAGACCTGACTGCCAGCAAATCAAGAACTCTAGTAGTGGTATGTCAGGTGCCGTTTTGTACACTGTGGCAAAAACTTTAGGACTGCAGGGGACAACAATGAACTGCACATGTGCTGAGCTCGCAAGAACTCACTGAGTTCCGTGGATTGCACTGGTCCCGCAGGAAAATAATATCGATTGTGGCATTGTACGGGTCAAAATAGGTCCGTGTGGCACCCAGACCTAACGTCCAAAAGGTTCCGACAAGATCAGTGCCACCAACAACCTAGCTATATAGGACACCTGGTGTCTCCCTAATCCTGGGACCTGCTCCAACTGGAAGTGGGAGAAAGGTTGTACAGACAACAGTGCAGCCTCAGGATGGTATCACAGGAGGTAGAGATTGGTGAGCCAGGAGTTGGGGCTACAGAGTTCTTTGTGGAAATCTAACATAGGAACCTAGACCTAGAACTTGCTGGAGGGAGTGGCACAAATGGCTGCAAGCAGAGTTGTGTACCAATCACAATAAGTAAAATCAAACTACAGGCCTGTGGGTGACACAGCTTGGAAACCTGTCCCAAGGAGAAGACTCTGCTAACCAGAAGTACAATGACCAAGAGTGAAAAAATAGACAAAGGCACAATGAATATTACTGAAAATTCCCCAAAAGGAGCAAAACCCTATGCCAACCTCAGAGTTCACTGAGGAAGACATCAAGAAAATGGGGGACACAGAATTCAGAAAACTCATTTTAAAGCTTCTGATCAACAATGAGAAGCACATACAAGAGTTCAAAGAACTTAAGGAAATTGTTACACAAGAAATAGCAGCAATAAAGCAAATCAAGGCTGATATATCAGAAATTAAGAATACAGTAGAGCAAATTAAAAGTACAGTGGAGAATCTCCAAAATAGAATGAAGCAAGCAGAAGAAAGAATCTCAGAATTAGAAGGTATTTCCTGTCACCAGGGGGAAGCAAGCAAAAAGCTGGAAGCAGAGCTAGATCAGGCCAAAAAAAGTATTCAAGAATTGAAAGACGCTATTAAGAGGCCAAATATAAGAGTTATGGGAGTCTCAGAAGGTGCAGAAAGAGAAACTGGTTTTACAAATGTAGTTAATGAAATAATAAAGGAAAATTTCCCTAATCTGGAGAAAGAATTGGGAAACAAGATGCAGGAGGGGCACAGAACTCCCAACAGGTCTGATTAAAAGCGATCTTCTCCATGACATATGATCATCAAGCTCTCTTCAATCAAACATAAGGAAAAGATCCTTAAATATGCACATGAAAAAAATCAACTGACATATAAAGGAATGCCAATGAAACTCACAGGAGATTTTGCACTGAAAACTCTACAGGCCAGAAGAGAATGGAGTGACATATTCCAGATTCTAAAAGAAAAAAATTGTCGACCTAGGATAACATATCTAGCAAAGCTTTCTTTTGTCTTTGAAAATGAAATAAAATTCTTCCACAGTAAAGAAAAGTTAAAAGAATATGCCTCTTCCAAAATCTATCCTACAAATGATACTTAAAGAAGTTCTCTTGACAGAGAAGAGGAGTAGCACCCACCAAAACCAAAGCCAAATGTGAAGAACATCCCAGTAAAATGACAACAGAAGACTAAACCAATGAACAACCCATTCCTAAAATGACAGGACCAAAGTACCACCCGTACATATTAACCCGGAATGTAAATGGCTTAAGCTCAATCAAACATCATAGATTAGTAGACTGGATTAAAAAGCAAAACCCAATGTAGTATGCATTTCTATTTCCAGACAAAGATGGACTTACAATGAAACTGTTTACTATATCTTGACAATAGGATGCTGGACTCTCTGCCATTTTCCATGCCCACAATGATGGACATATGACTGTGTGTGAAGAACTATACTTTAATAATGATATAGAGGAACTAGGTTGGGGGGGATTGGAGAGGGGATAAGGGAAATCCCAGGAGCCTATGGAACTGTTTCTTAAAATGATAATATAATAATAATAATAATAATAATAATAATACAATGTAAAATGTGGGAAAAAACAAAGTGCTTGAGTAATTTAAAGGAGATAAAAGATCTGCTAGTAATTTTCTATCTATCTGGGCCATGGTTTGCTCACTTTAAAAAATTTCTTTTTAATAATTTGATTTTTAGCATTTTTGTGTACCCTTTACCTCTTTTCCCCCTAATGTTAGCATCTGGCATCACCATAATCTATTATTCAAAACTAATAAATTGTCATTGGCACAGTTTTATTAATGAAATTATAGCCTTTCTTCAGATTTTGCCAGTTGCACTAATGTCCTTTTTCTGCTTCAGGACTCATTCCCTGTCACATATCATACTTAGTTTTCATGTCTCCTTACTCTCTCTAATGTGTTAGAATTACTTAGTCTCTCCTTATTTTAGCAATATTATGAATGCTTTCAATATTATTCATGCATTTTATAGAATGTCCCTCAATTTGAGTTCATATTACATTTTGGGTTCATCTAATGTTTTCTGCTGATTAGTTTGAGACTATGTAATTTGGAGATGAATGTTTAGAAGTGATAAATGGTATTAAGTGCATTATTGCAGATGGCACCTGATGTTGATACATCTCAATGTTACAAATATTAGTCCAGATCATTATTTTAGGGGGATATCTATCATATTCTGTACTGTAAAATTACTAATTTCCCCCTCATAATTAATAATTATTTGGAAGGAAATACTTGCAGACTGTGCAAATACTCTTTCTTCTTAAATTTTCATCAGTTGTTTTAAGCAACCATTGATGGATCCACTACAGTTATTAATGTGGTATTATAATAATGATTTTCTATTTTCCTCATTCCCTTTATATTTATTAACTTAAGCTTTTCTGTAAGAAAGATTTGTTCCTGCTTCTGCCTACTTACCTGTTTTACATCTTTATTGAGATATGGCTGATATACAATGAACAACACATTTAGTACATTGGGCTGTTTTTAATATTTGTGAAACCATTAACACAGTCAAGATAATGAACATATACATAACCACAGAATTGCCCTTCTATTTCTTTTTAATCCCTCGCTTCACTTCTGTTTGTCTCTCTTCCTGTCCTTAAGCAGCTGTATGTGAAAATTGTGTATCACTAAATATTAACTTGCATGTTTTTGGAATTCAGGTAGTAGTCCATTTGTCATTCTGTGAATTTGTTTTCAGTTCCTTTTTTAGCCTATTTCATTTAAGCAATTTCTTTTTTCATGTTCTCAAACTCAATAATCTTATTTTCAGAAGTATCTAATCTGTTAATTCCATCTAGAGTATTTTTTACCTTAGACACTATACTTTTTTTCTAACATGAAATACAGTTGTGATAGCTGTTACTATTCTTGTCTGCTAAGTATCAAGTCTGTGTCAGTTCTGTTATCTTCTCAGCGATTTTTTCATGTTTATATTGACTTACTTGCAGATTTTTATGCAATTGTAAGCAGTACTGTAAAGATACACTGTGTAACTCTATCAGATTTGTTTCATTGACACCATCCTAAAAACTGCAGTGAAAGATCACAGTATATTTTTTGTATTCAGTTTTCTTCATTTTTACTTGTGTGTGTGTGTTTAGTTCAATACAGTTGTATGCCCTGAGTAGTTCACATGCCCAGCTTCATAGTCATGGTACCAATTAGTTGCATTACAGAAACAATCTCTCATGTTGCTCTTCTGTATGCACACTCATCTCTTTTTTGCCCCATCTCACCTTCTTTCCCTAACCACCTAAACAACTCATCTGCTCTCAATTTCTAAGAGTGTGTCATATCAAAAATGTTATATGATGCAATCATAGCATATGCAACCCTGTGGAATTGGCTTTTTTTTTTCATTCATCATTGTATCCTGGTTACTCATTATTTATCCAAAAGTAATTGATTCTCCTCCATATGTGATGTATTTCCCTACTATTTTGTAAGTGTGAATTATTTTTGCAATACTATTCATTGTTAATTTTTTCTTTATTGAGTCCTGTATATTTATGGCTTTAAGTGTTCTTAATCTTTGTCCTGGAGCACACTAAAATTACAAAGAAAAAAATTACTGGACTTTTTCAATTCTTCCTTTTAAGACCTGTCAGTAGACACCAGAACAGTGTTTTACTCCAGGCCTACTTCTGAGTGTCCTGTCCTGTTACCATGTGTTAGGATGAGTGTTTAATTTCCCAGTACTATTTCCTATGACCTCATCCTGAATTATTTTCCTGTACATGCATGTACTAATCAATACTCAAAGATAACCCTCTGTGGTCTCTGTTTCTCTTTGTGTGGCTATCTCTTGGCAGACTCTCTTTTCAGAAAATCTAGTCTGTCATTGTCTCCCCTGAGTGTTCATATATATTTCCTCAACCTAGGGAATCTGCTGAGGCCTGACTGGGTTCCCTCTGTCTTCACATAGCCTGGGAATTCTCTCAAGATAATAAGCTAGAAGAGTTTTAGGATTCACTTAATCTATTAGTTGTTTCTCAGTTGTATTTGGGGAAAAAATCGTGTTTTCACATATTTTGATTTGGGTAGGGGGGGTTCTTCAGGTAAGAGAGAAAACGTGACATGTGTTCCTACATCTTGACTAGAAGCCAGTCTTCTGCGACATATTCTTAGTAAAATTCATTTTTATACTTTTGACATAAGCTGTGATTCTCTCTTACTGTCATTTTATTATTACAGGAAAATTTTTCTCTTACCATTTCAGTTATAGCTTTTTAAGTTTCCTTTTGTGTCTTTAGGATCTCCTGTTTTCATGGTTGTTTTGTATTTTATTTATTTTTTTTTGGTTTATAGATTATATCGCATTATCTTATTGCATTGGATACAGGTTGTTAGAGATTGCACTAATATTACAATATACAGGTACTATCTTCCAAGTTGTCATCTTTTCATCTCAGATTAAGGCAAACATGTGGTATTTAACCTTTTGGGATTGGTTCATTTCTCTTAGCATGATATATTTTATATTTTATATTTTATTTTAATTTATATTCTTATAAATTATATTATTATATTATATTAAATTATAATTATATATTTTTTATTTTAAAAGCAATATTACAGAGAGAGATCATCCATCATTGGTTCACCACACAAATGGTTACAACATCCAGGACTAGGCTAGGCCAAAGCCAGGATCCAGGAACTTTATCCTGGTCTCCCACATGGGTTGCAGAGTTCCACCTGCTGCTGGCTTCCCATGCACATTAGCAGGGTGCAGCATAAGAAGCAGAGCAGCCAGGACTCAAACAATTTTATGGGATCTAGAATCACAGCTGGTAGCCCAACACACTGTCCCACAGTGCCAACCCCTAAGTTTCTCTAAACCTCAGTTTGGACATTTTAATATTTTTCTCATGTCTCTTGTCATGTTGTATCTTTTTAACCTTTTATCTTTCTTCCCATTTAATAAATTTTGAGAGCACATAATGTATCAGATACTATGCTACACCCTAAAAAAATAGTGCTATATAAGAGTAGACAAATTTCCTTCATCATTTGCTTAAATTCTAGTGAGATAAGGCAGTATACATAAAATATATGCTGTGAGCAATAGCTGTATGAATTAAGGAGATAGTTGACCCTGTTTTAGTAACAAATACCATAACAGTCTTTAGTCTAAGCCAACCTATTCCTCACTACTGAGCAAGGTACTGTGCAGTCCTATACACTATACTCTGTGAATTAAGGAGCAGTGAACAAAGCAGCCACGAGAAAAACTGCAAGAATGTTCCAGCAACAGTGAGCTACTAGTCAAGATTAATTTTGACATGTTCAAAAGGAAAAGGACACTGTGATTGGAGGGAGACAGAGTCATCTGTGAAGTTACTAGTACATAGTGAGCTCCGAGAACGATTCAGACAGCAAGTCACTTCAGGCCTGAAAGGGGAGCCTTTTAGCATACTTATCTTTCTTTTTATTTTTTGAAATTTGGCTTTTTATACCTGAGCCATTTAGAAAACTGCCCGTACAACCACTTGAACCATTATAGCAATCTGTGGTTTCTTCGTCGTTGAGCGTGGTGCTTATTCAGTTCACAGTGTCCGTTTCTCTTCCTTACTTTGCTTAACCTCAAATCCTCTTTGCCTTTGTGTGACAGATGCTAGTGATATACATTTGAATATTTGAAATAGACTTTCATTTCAGAGTCCTATACAGTGTAACCGCTCCCTGTGAGCATCTGGCAAATTCCAAGCTGTTAACATCTCCAAGATAACATGATCATTATTTCAATTCATGGTGTTCTTAGTGGTCAAAGTTAAATACACAGAAGCAGTTCTAATAAATTAATTCTAAACAAAACACCCAAAATTTTGTCATTCTCTCAACTTTTATACTAAAGATATCCAGCAGATTATTTTTCTCAATATGTTCTCAACACAGCAATAAGAGATACCTCCCTAAAATACACACAAGTTTTGTCACTCCTCTGTTTATACTTTTGATGGCTTCTGTTTGTAATAAAATTAAAATAGCATAATCATGGTTAATGAGGCCCTACATATCTTCCCTGCCTGTTTCTTTCACCTCATCTCATGCCACTCTCCCTTTCCTTATAACACTTAATCTCTTCCTTCAGTTTCTACAATGCACAATTTTATGTGCTGTTCCCTTTGCCTAGAATACTCCTCCTCTGATTGTCTTCTCATGACCAGCTTCTTTCTAATCCATCAAGTCATCTCTCAGACTTCCCATCTGTCTTAGTAAAAATTTCTTCATTTCTTGAGGGGTGAGTTTTCTAACCCTCCCCTTACTGTATCTTAGGCCCTTGTTCTTTATATGATCTGTAATTATTTTGTATTTGTTTATGGTTTCTGACCTATGTCCATCACTACAATAACTGCAAAAAAGCAGGATCCAGCTTTCTGTTGTTTATTGCAGCCTCCCCAGTGCCTTGCACTGTAACTGATATTTAATAGGCTGTAATGAAATATTGACATAATTTTATTTGATTTTATACTTAAATCATATTTTTGAATGGGTGAATGACTAAGCATATAAAAAAGAAAATGAGCTTTCTTGCTCCCTGACCACTTTTGCGGTTGTTGTTGTTTTGGGGGCTATCTAACACAGGCAGCAGGAAGATGGTAGCTGCAGAAGTCTGAAATAGAGTAGGACTATACTGTGTTTGTCAAAACTGTTGTTAATCGCTATAATGGCAAATAATGTTGAACTGGGCACAGCAAGTAGAAAATAGTAGAGTCTGGAAATGGGTTGTCATTGTTCCTGATGATTCTGGTATCATTTGGGAGCATGCCAGAACAGATTACAGAACAATAAGACACAGGAAAAAAATTTTTTTAATTAAAGCTTGCTGGAGATTAAGAGAGAAGAAGAGAGAGAGAGAAAGAGAGAGAAAGAGAGAGCAAGCAAAGCAGGGCCAGCATTGTGACCTAGAGGGGTAAAACACTTACCTGTGATGCTGGTATCTGGTATCCCATTTGGGCACATGACTGTGTCCTGACTGTGTCCTGACTGCTCCACCTCCAATCTAGCTGTCTGCTTAATGGACTTGGAAGAGCAGTGGAAGATGGCTCATGTCCTTGGACGTTTGCAGCTTATATGCAAGACCTGGAAGAAGCCCCGTCCTCCTGGCTTTGAACTGGCCTAACCCTAGCGGTTCAGTTGTAGTCATCAGAGTGAACAGTGGACGGAAGACCTCTCTCTCTCCCTCTCTCTTTCTCTCTGTCTCTCTCTTCACCTCTCACTGTAACTTTGACTTTCAGTTAAGTAAATATATCTCCAGAAAGGACAGAAATAAATATCATAAAACTTAGAATAAAAATAGTTTTGAATGAAATTTCTGTTTCATAGAAAGTATTTAAAACCCCCTGAGGATAAGAGGACATAAGAGATGTTGTGAAATCTTGAACTGTTATTTAGATGTACCCTTACTCTTCTGAATCTATAGGTGAATGATGTGAAAATGATTAACATTATTTTTGTTAAATAAAACTTCATTTTAAATTGTTCGTGATAGATCTTTCTCTTGCATTTTGTGAAATTTACAAAGACTTGACTATGTGAAATTTTCTCGGTGACTTATATGTATTAGATTGAGGCTGCCATGATCATCTTAGAAGAACAGAATTTGTATAACAGTGAAATATTTGATAATACTTGATAGGAAACCAGAATTTAAAATATGAAATAGAATGAATATAATAGAATAGAATCTTTGTCATTCAACATTAGTATAATAATAGTGTTACAGCACAGCACTTATTGCAATATCCTAACTTTTTTTCAAAAATGATATTGTCTATCAAAGTGTTCGTGCTTAAAATATACAACCTACAATGCAGTTATATATTGCAATGATGATGCTTCTGACATTAGAATTATCATTGCAGACCATCTTTGGATTTATTGATTACAAATAACATCATTATTATTTTAAATTAAAAGTTATTTGAGTGTTTCAGAATTATTTTATTAATTTGCCAGATTTCTTTCAATTGTCATTCTTATGTTTACTGTAAAATTTGTTCTGTTTTATAGTTGTAGTTGTGTTTAATACATGATTTATATATCAACATCTGTTTTCTGATTCCATTTGGCATCAGCTTTGTTAGACTTTTTTGACAAAAATAGTGAATCAAAAGCTAATAATGCTGCTTAGCCATGAACTAGAATTAATAAAATCATCTTGAATATTAGGTACCTGTCACAAAGACATTGGTGTGCAGGTCACTAGAGTTTGATTTACCAGCTAAGAATGGTTAGTCTGACTCATCAGTATCTAGAGAACAAGAAACATTAAAAATGAAGATCTATCCCAAGCCAAGTTTTAAAAAAAAAAGTTGTAATTTAGAGGAAGTTTTCAAATAGTTGCAACCATTAAAAATGAAGAAATCTCTATTGCTTTATTCCGCACTTTTGCTTCTGTGTTGAGTTGCCATGGAAATTTTTTCATTAACATTAGATTGATTTGCCCAGAGATAAAATTGCTTGCATCATTCATCTTCTAATGTTCCTAAAGTCTCCTAAGCCAACTTTATAGTGTTTTAACCTCCAAGTCATTCCAGAATCCCAAGAGTTTCTGCCATGCTGAGTGTTCTTGAAGCTGAAATATAACACATTGATGTGTTCAATGTTAGTATCAAGGTCACTGTCATGTTTTTATTCTATGTTGGTGCAAAAAAAATTTTTTTAAGAATGCATCAAGGAAAAACTTTGAATTATAAGCCGAAGAATTCCAAGGACATTTACATAATAAAAATAAAGATACAAAGTCAAATGCTTTTATTTAATGTCTTAGGCTCCTTTCCTGTGAAATACCCAAGCCCATAATAATAAACACAGAAAATTGTCTTTAATTCGATTAATTGAGCTTCTCTACATTATATATTAAAATCTGTGTTTATAAGTAAATAATCAGGGCTCGGCGTGGTAAGCTAGTGGCTACAGTCCTCACCTTGAACGTTCTGGTATCCCATGTGGGCGCTGGTTCTAATCCTAGCAGCTTTGCTTCCATCCAGCTCCCTGCTTGTGCCTTGGGAAAGCAGTAAAGGACAGCCCAAGATCTTGGGACCCTGCAGCCACATGGGAGACCCAGAAGAATCTACTGGCTCCTGGCTTCAGTTCGGCTCAGCTCTGGACTTTGCATTCACTTGGGGAGTAGATCATCAGACAGAAGATCTTCTTCTCTGTCTCTCCTCCTCTGTATATCTGACTGTGCAATAAAATTTAACAAAATAAAATAAAAAATAAAGATTTTACATGACACTATGCTCTTCAAGTGAATATAAATAAAGATTATAGGTTTATGTCTCTCATATGCAATTGTCCACAAGTAACTACAAAGGAGTGAAACTGTAATTATAAGATATTTATATCAGAGACATAAATCCATGATGGAATTTTTGGGGACATGTGCATCAGAGCTCATTTGGTACTAGGGAGATAGGTAGGGGTTTGTTTTAAACTATAAAAATAATTTCTTAGCAGTAAGCATGCTAGACAGTTTTTTTTTGTTAATATTTATTACGTTGGATTATGTGACACAGTTTCATAGGCACTGGGATTTCCCCATCCCCTCCCCATACCCTCCCCCATGGTGGATTCCTCCACCTTGTTGCAGTATTACAGTTCAAATTAAGTCAAGATTCTTTTGTTGCAAATATATACCAAGCATAGAGTCCAGCATCTTATTGTCCAGATAAATTCGACAGTTTCTTAGGGAGACTGTCTCTGGTCTGAAGGCAGAGCTGGCAGAATACCATCCCGATCTATTAGAAGCCCCAGCACAACATCAACAACAACTTACAACATTATGGAATTAATTGACATGGTATTGGGTAATCAATACGTTATAACAGTGCAAGTTCTTAACCACATCCTGTGACTACTTCATCGACCTTTCAATTTTTGTTTGTACACAGAACCGGCTGCTATACATCCTAAAGTGGCTATAGGGTACTATTCAGCTGTCTCGTGTCTGTTTTCCTTTTAGTATTTAACAGTTTATTGTGTTGACGCAAAATTTTGCTGAACTTGATAGATTTTAGGATAATCTATACTGGCTTATAAATCTAACAAGGCCTTTGTCAACAGTTGAGGTGTAGAACAGTTTTAGGAGGGATGTGCAGAGAAATCCTCCATCCCCTAGTGAGGGGTAACTAATCTTTGTGTCCTATCTAGTAAGGTATATGTGGATCAACGTTGATCGTTTCCTGTTTGGTTCTAAGCTTTCCTTGTATTTATCTATTCAATGGGTTTTTTTTGGGGGGGTGGGGGTCCTCTGGAGCAATCCTGATGGTCATTGCAAGTGAGGGTGGGGATCCAATAGACAGTTTTATAATAATACTTTTTTAGGGGTCAGCATTGTGGCATAGTAAACTAAGCCTCCTGCTTGCAATGCCAGCATTCCACATGGGTGCTGTTGGGGTCTTGGCTGCTGCATTTCCAATCCGGCTCCTTGTTAATATGCCTGGGAAAGCAGCAAGACAACCCAGGTGCTTCAGCCCCTACATGCAAATGTTAGATTTGTAAGAAGCTGCAGGCACCTGGCTCCAGAATAACGCTGTTCCAGCCATTGCGGTCCTTTGGAGAGTAAATCAGAACATGGAAGACCTTTCTTCGTGTGGCACTCCATCTCTCTGTAAATCTGCCTTTCAAATAAAAATAAGTCTCTTACAATATTATTTTTTAAATCTGCATTTCTTTATACTTTATAACACCAGCTCCAGATGGAATTAATCTGATTAGCCTCAAGCCCCATGCACATCCTAATATTAATAAAAATGTACAAGATTGAATTGAAAAAATAGAAGTCAGTTTTATGAAGTCTTATTTTTCTGGCTTATGTAGAAATGATCAGTTGGAAGAACGAGAAACTTTATAGAAGGTTCTTCAAGAATTTTTCAAGTGTTAGGTACAACGTTTAACTGTTTAAACATATTCAGTGTTTTAAAACTATAATGAAAATAGCATGCATGCTGTATGTGTTCAACAAAACTGTAACATTTAAGAAATTCTAAAATTGCTGCTAGTTTATATTTTTATAGACTACTGAGTGAAAACTCTACTCCTACTACTTTTATGTGTTGCTTTAAACTCTGCCACCTACGTGAGAGACCTGGATTGATTCCTGGCCCTGAATTTGGCTTGACCCAACGCTAGTTCTCACGGTCATTAGGGGAGTGATCTAACAGGCCCTCTCCGTCTCTCTGTCTTTTTCTCTCTCTCCCTCTCTGCCTTGCAGATAAGCAGTATCTCTAGATAGCCCCCCTCTTGCTCCCATGAGTGTGTGTGTGTGTCACTGCCTTTCATATAAATGAGTAATTACTTGAGTGATGACTTTTTTTTTTTTTTTTACAAAAAATTACCCAAATATATTTTTAAAAGAAGGAGTGGGAAGAAATCTCTCTCTGCCCAGGAACCATAGGCGTAGAGTTGGGAGCATTTCCGACATTTCCAGGTGAGTTTATGGTAGAGAATGAACACTCTGCTGTCTTAGGAGATGTGATGAGTAGGCATTTTTAGGCTTTGAATGATTGAAGAACAGAAGTAATGAGTTGTGAAGACTTCTTATTTAATGCCCTATGAATTCCTTTTGTGCCTTACTTCTATTTGTGTGTGTGTGTGTGTGTGTGTGTGTGTGTGTGTGTGTGTGTGTTAAGGCTTTTTGGAAATGAAGTCTTGTATTTTATACTTCCTTGTCTTGTGATACTAACATTGTGAAGCATGGCAAGGGCTTCGTTTGTGCTTACTGATGAATTATGCTACATCTTTCACTCAACAAATGTTTTTACACCCAACATGTACAAGTTTCTGTTCTTCATGTTTTGGGAAATAAAAATAAGATGCAATGCAAAGCCTGCAAGCGGCTGTTGAACCCATAGCAAAAATAAGCAGGGTTTCTTGGCTGTCATGGTGACTGTTATACCCCATGTGCTCTTGGAGCCTGCATTCTTTTCAGAGAAGACAAATAGTTATAGGATAAACAGTAAACTCTGTCAGGTATGTGGATACTAATAATGCTATAGTAGAAAAGTAAGGGGATACAATTTTTTTTTAAAGATTTATTTATTTTATTACAAAGTCAGATACACAGAGAGGAGGAGACACAGAGAGGAAGATCCTCCATCCGATGATTCACTCCCCAAGTGAGCCGCAACGGGCCGGTGCGCGCCGATCCGAAGCCAGAAACCTGGAACCTCCTCCGGGTCTCCCACGCGGGTGCAGGGTCCCAAAGCATTGGGCCGTCCTCGACTGCCTTCCCAGGCCACAAGCAGGGAGCTGGACAGGAAGTGGAGCCGCCGGGATTAGAACCGGCGCCCATATGGGATCCCGGCACGTTCAAGGCGAGGACTTTAGCCGCTAGGCCTCGCTGCCAGGCCCGGGGATACAAGTTATTCAAGAGGAAAATAGAAGAGAAAGTTACTTAATTTTTCTTGTCATTGTTCAAATTCTCTTGTAAAGCAGTTTCCTCAATTCTGTAATAGAAAAAAATAGAAGTACCTAATTTGCAGGGTTGTGATGATTAAATGTTGCGTTTGTGTACACATGAACTATCCCATAGAGTTCCTAGAAGATGACAAGATGAGTGTTAGTTAATATTGTTTATACATTTGGCTGGCATCACTTTGGCAACATAGCCATTGCTTTCTCAATGCTGGTGGACTTATGTTAAAGGATGTGCTTTCCAACACTTCTCTAAACACTTTATCTAAGGCTGGTGCTCTCTCACCCGTGTTGTCCTCGTTCTGTCCTCAGCTTCTAATGCACTCCACCTCATATCCACTCCTTACTTAAGTGAATCATCATTCTTTTATTCTTTTTCGAGAAAACAATATTTGCTTATCTGTTTGTTAGATCATCATGTTCTATTTCAGGCACCAGGCAGGCATCCATTTTCCTGTGGAAAATATTCACTAATGCTTCATCACTTATCACATATCAAGGATAAAAGGTCTGACAAAAGAGACATTTTTATTTGCTTACCAGCTAAAAATGACTGAAATGTTGGAGAAGTTATTCACAGAATTGTAAACTCTGAATCTTTTGGAACTAAAACCATTTGCATGGATTAGGTGAAGTGTCAGCCATCTTAGTAACTGACTTTCCTTTGCCCATGTAATCTATTTGCATTCTTAAATAAACCAGACTATTTCAAAAAGTTGATTAATGTGCATTTTCCAAGAAATTTTTCAAGACTTCTTTTATCTTTCTTCCCTTGGCCCTTATCTTAAAAATGAGGTTCCATGTTTCTTTGAGCTCATTTCACATTTCACATATGGCCTATCATAGCCAGTCCCATTCAGTGTTGTAAATCTCTGGCTGACTGCCCAGCTTCCCATCCTCCATCTCTCAGACAGTAAAGCTTCTTTCCGGGAGCTGTGGTTCTTTGGGTGTTTTGCCTGTTTTGTTTTTTGCATGCTTGGTGTCTCAGTATCCATCATATTGCTTCACATATAGTTGGTTCCCAGGAAGTAACCAAAACGTTGAATATAATGCCTGGGATACTTATTTCACCTTGCTGGCACTTCCTTTCATTTTTCCTTTGTCTCTCTGGCTGCTTCCTGAGAAATACCTCTGCTTGAGCGTGCTGCTGCATCCATTTCACACATTCACCTGTCTGCTCTGGCCTCAGATAACTCCTAGTGTTCGAGTAATGTTGTCTTCAGAGGAAGGTAGCACTGAAAACAGCAAAGAGTCTACAACACTAGGCTGGTTATCAAGGAAGAACTCAAAGGGGAGGGAGTATCTGTGCAGCTCTGATCCAGCATATGTGGTCTGTAGATCTTCCAAGTTAAAAACTTGATTTTACTAGTGCTCTCAGCAGTGGGGGGACCTCTGGAGGCCCTGGAGTCTAACACAGACCTGCTATCCTTAACAAAAAAAAGGAAAAGAAAAAGTACACAATGACATGTTTGTTTGTATGTATTTGTTTTCAGTAACTGAAATACTTGTAACTACTATCCAGGTCACTAACTTTGTAATGTGAGAATAGCCGTAAAACCCGTCAGATAATCAGGAGAGTGTTCAGTAGCCAGGCAAACAATGTAAAATAGACTGTCCCAAGAGTGATTTTGTCCAAGGAAGAAACTTGTAACACGATGAAGTATAGCAGGGCTACCCTGAAGACAAGGAGAAAAGGAAATAAGGGGGGATTAAATCTCAGGTACAGCTTTGCAAGACTCTCAGAAATGCTTCTCTTATTTGTTACAATAATTTAAGTACAAAAAAAATCAGAGGCATTGTTCATATGTTAATGATTGATTGTACAGTTTGGTTCCATAATTAATTGATTCCAAGTTTAATTCCTGTGATAATAATAATGTAATGTCATTGATGGTACTAAGAAAAGGAGACTTCTCTATACAGTGTGCATTCTCCTATAACTTAAGAATCACCAACCCCTGGGTCAACTCAGGATTACTGAAGAACCTGAGCTGACTTACAGGCAGTGATATAACGGGAGTTCATCCACCACACTGTGAAGAAGCTGTGAAGCATAAGTTGAATGATCGTTCAAAACAAAACAAAACAAAAACACAGGCTGTACCTCTTGTCCAGGACCACAGCATGTCCTTCAACCCTTATCTCAAGGTCCTTTCTGTTCCAGAAGTTGGAAATGCAAATGCCTCCAGAAGCCTGGCTGATGGGCACGGAGCAGGACGCCACTGCAGTGAACTGGAGAGCCACGTCCTTGCTGGAGGAGCAGCTGCTGCTCTGTTCCAGATAATTGTGGCAGGGCAGGAATGTTGACCTAGTGTCACCACAGTCTGCGGTTTCTCAGGTAAAGCAGGAAATGCACATTTTCACGTGTTTTCTTTTGATTTAAATAACGTCAATTAATTCACATTATTTTCAAACCACATGTAAGCCAAGCCACTTCTGGAGGTGGGATTTGGTCCAATGTCCTTATTTATAGCTGCTGTTATGTTTATCAATATGTCGAATTACAGACCTTGTTTTCTACAGGTTTTGCTTTTCTTCAGTGTTTCTGCTAAAATACGTTATGCCTTGTTTTATGATTTTGAAACTCTCTTCCTTTCCTTGCCTAGGTGTTCTTTAGCTGTGATGTTTTCTCTGCCACCCCTCTGTCTTTTCTTCTCTCTCTGTATAGATCTGCCTTTCGGACCCAGCTCAATGGCAGCATTAGTTAATCGTCCCCGTTTAAGCACCAGGATCCCATATAGCCTCTAATTCATGTCACAGCTGCTCCAGTTTCTATCCAGATCCCTGTCTGTAGCCTGAAAAAGCAGCAAAGGATGGCCCAAAAGCCGGGGGAGACCCGGAGGAAGCTGGCTCCTTACTTCAGATCAGCTCAGCTCCAGCTATTGTGACCACTTAAAGAGAGAACCAGTGAATGGAAGATTTTTCTTTCTCTCTGTAAATCTGCCTTTCCAATAAAAATAAATGTACCTGGAAAAAAAAAGAACAAATCTGCCTCTCAAATAAAGCTAAATAAGTCTTATTAAATAAATAAATGTTTAAGACTTGCTGAGGGGTGGACATTCAATGCAGCGCTTAGTTCTCTGCTTGGAACGCCTGCATCGTTCATCCTTGTGCTTGGTTTGACTTCCAGCTACTCAGCTCCCAATCCAGCTTTGTGCTACAGTGCACGCCAGGAGGCAGCAGGGGATAACTCAACTAGCTGAGTCCCTGCCGTGTTGTGACTGAACTAGACTGAGTTCTGGGCCCTTGTCTTCAGTGTGGCCCATCTGACCATTGTGGGATTTGGTGAGTGAATCAGCAAATGGAAGTTTCTCTCTCTCTCTAACGAAACATTAAAGGAAAAAATTATAAAAATCAAATGCTCATAGTATGATACTTTTCAGAGTTTCTGAGCGGAATACATTGCCTGTATTTGCTACTGATTTCTTCAAGTAAGAACATATGTGTTCCACCGCATGAATTGAAGAATACTAGGATAAGAATATGTAAATATTAGTTGTTCCCATAAAATCATGTGCTGCATACTAGCAGATTAGTCAGGAATGGACCATGCATACAATAATTGTTCCTTAAAAGTGTAATGATGAGATGGGCATTGTGGTACACAGGTTAAACCACTACTTGGGACACTTCTAACCGAGCTTCCTGGTAATGAGCTTAGGAAAACAGTAGATGCTAGTCCAAGTAGTTGGATCCCTACCACCACCTGGTAGACCAAGAGGGAATTCCAGGCTTCTGACTTCAGGCCTGTAGTGTTGTTACAGCCATCCGGGTGCTAAGCCAGCAGATAAAAGACCACATCCTCTGTTTAGCTCTATCACTCTTTCAAATAAATAAAACTTTTTAAAGAAAAATGTAATGGAACTGAATAATTCCTATCACCTACTCACATTATAGTCATGATTATGTCATGTGTGAAACACATATCTTTGTTACATAAAGGGGATTCCACATCTGCAAGTTATTAGTTTTTTCAGCCTTGTGCATTGAAGGGTCAAAAATATCTGAAACTAAAGAACTGCAGTTATCAAGAGAAGAGGTGGTTAGCTAGGGAATCCCACCATGAAATGACTATACATGTGTTGGGGCTGGCTTAATGCTTTACAACAAGATGGGCAGCACTAATGGGTCTCTTACAAAGGCTACATCTCAGAGGTGTGGTTTGGAGGTATGGGCTGCTTGGTGAAGACAAATTGGGGTGGGAGAGAGAACAGTAAAAATAGGATTAATCTGTTACCAAGTAAAGAAAGACGTAACTGCAAAACATATGTTCATAAATAAAAAATATATAGCTTGAATAAATAGGTAAAGTATGAAAAATTTGAAGGAAAATTGGATGGTGGACTGGCTGGGTAGTGTTAAGGAGCTTAGTGGATGAAGGATCCTAGAAACGGAAACCTGTTATCCAGGGTTACTCTCACAACCATCATTTAAGCAATTATGGTGGAAAGCATGTTAGTGTATTCATTTTTATCCAATCAAATGATCATTATGTTGTAGCTATTTGAATTTTACTCTCCAAAATACTAATGGTAATGTTATTTTTGATTCTATCATGTCTGTTGTTGTGAGTGTATATTCTTTTAGAATTTAAATATAGAGTCTGATTTTTTTTTATAGAATTTGTTTTCCTTTTCAAAATTAGAGCTGTTCACTCTTGGAAATATAAGATATAGTGGAATGCTTCCTTATCTGTAGTTATTTCATGAGCTAAGTTTTATAATCATAGTATAAAAAGTATACCTAATGATTTAGAGTTTATAACATGGAATATTCATATTTTACCTAATTGACATACCTCATCTTGATTCATTGGTATTAATTCTCTCCCACCATGCATCCAAGTGTTCCCTACTGAGAATAAGACAATTATGTGATACAAGAGCCTAGCTTGGTAGCCTAGCAGATAAAGTCCTTGGCTTGCACATGCCAGGATCCTATATGGGCACCAGTTCTAATCCTGGCAGTTCCACTTCCCATTCAGCTCCCTGCTTGTGACCTGGGAAAGCAGTCGAGGCTGGTCCAAAGACCTTGGGACCCTGCACCCGTGTGGGAGACCTGGAGAAGGCTCCTGGCTCCTGGCTTCGGATCCACACGGCTCCAGCCTTTGCAGCCATTTGGGGAATGAACCAAAGGATGAAATATTTTCCTTTCTGTATCTCCTCCTCTCTGTATATCCGACTTTCCAGTAAAATTAAAATAAATATTTTTTTAAAAAGATAATTGTGTGATATCATTATAAACTTTATGTTTAGTAGACTTTACTCATAATATCACGTTTTACCATTAATCAAATGTGTTAGAATTTCAGTCTTTAATCTTATTGATAAAGGTTTATGGCAAATAACTGTTTAAGATTTGTTTTTATTGGAAAGTCAGAATACAGAGAGAAAGAGGGACAGAGACTTCAAAGATTTATTTATTTTTATTGGAAAGGCAGATATACAAAGAGGAGGAGAGACAGACAGGAAGATCTTCCATCCAATGGTTCACTCCCCAAGTGACCGCAATGGCTGGAACTGAGCCAATCTGAAGCCAGGAGCCAGGAGCTCTTCCGGATCTCCCATGCAGGTGCAGGGTCCCAAGGTTTTGGGCTGTCCTCGACTGCTTTCCCAGGCCACAAGCAGGGAGCTGGATGGGAAGCAGGGCTGCTGGGATTAGAACCGGTGCCCATATGGGATCCCGGTGCATGCAAGGCGAGGACTTTTAACTACTACACTATTGTACCAGGCCCACAGTAGACTGTAGAAAGTCAAATTTACAAACAGAAGGAGAGAGAAAGAACTTCCCTCAACTGGTTCACTCCCCAAGTGGCCACAATGGCCAGAACTGAGCTGATTTGAAGCCAGGAGCCAGGAGCTTTCTGGGTCTCCCGCGCAGGTTGCAGGGTCACAAAACTTTGGGCTGTCCTCTACTGCTTTCCCAGGCCACAAGCAGGGAACTGATGGGAAGTGGAGCAGGCAGAACACGAATTAGTATCCATATGGGATTCCGGCTCATGCAAGGCAAGGACTTGAGCCACTAGGCTGCCACACCAGACCCACAAATACTATTTATATGTTTAATGATGTTATTCTCTTATATTTAGTCTTGATGGTGTTTGGATATAACTTCTAAAATACACATTTAACACAATAAAAAGCAGTGACTTTATTGTTGACAAAAATGTCATGAAAGCATACTGAGAAAAAACTATTATGTTAATTAGCAATTAAAATTTGATTCATTTTTATATTATTGCATTTACTTAATTTAGTGATTCCATTATTAATCCTATTAAAATTTTTATGTACACCACATAGTAAATAAAACTCTAATGCAATTAAAAAATAAAATTTAACATCACAGATTCCTTCAGAAGCCTTATCACACTTTCCTATCCAGAAATGATCACTAAGAGATTGTGAGATCATTAAGTACAAATCTAGAGCAAAGATCCTTTTTATATTTTTCAACAAGCATATTCAGTGGCTTCTTTCTAAAACTTCCCATTTTAGACATCATGTGTTGCTAAAATTTTGCAATGGCAAAAAATCAGAATATAAAATTACATTGAAAAATTGGAACATGCACAATCATCAGGAAATACTTATGCACTTACTGTATGCTGGGGCTATTCCAGGAGTTTCAAATGTAACAAACACAGAGAGACAAGGTCTGTGCTCTGAGCATCTACATTCCTTTGGAGAAAGTCAATAAGCAAATGAATGAGGAGCAATTATGATCACCAGATAATAAAAGATATCAGTAAGTTAACCAAGTATTGGAACATCACCAGGGTTACATTGTAGGCAGGTAGCCAGGAGATCTGTTAGAGTCTCCGCCCACAATTACATTTCTTTTTTACAGCATACTTATTTATGGAGTATGGGGAGGAGGAGTCAGAGAGACAGACATCTTCCATCGATGGTTAACTCCCAAAATGGCCAAAAAGGCCAGGGCTGGACAAGGCCAAAGCCAAGAGCCAGCAGCAACAGCCAAATCTCCCATGAAAGAGCTTGGGTCATCTTCCACATTTTTCCTGGGTTTATTAGCAGGGAGGTGGATAGAAAGTGGAGGATCTGGGATTCAAACCAATGCCTGCATGGAATGCTGGTGTTGCTGACAGTAGATTAACTGATAATGACACAATGCAGGTCCTGGCAGAACTGTTCAAGCCATCACTGCTGCCTCCCAGAGGATGCATTAGCAGGAAGCTGTATTCAGGAGTGAAACTGGGGCCCAGCACAGTAGCCTAGTGGCCAACTCCTTGCCTGGCACATGTCAGGATCCCATATGGGCTCCAGTTCATGTCCTGGCTGCTCCACTTCCCATCCATCTTCCTGCTTGTGGCCTGGGAAAGCAGTAGAGGATGATCCAAAACCTTGGGACCTGTGTTTGCACGGGAGACCCAGAAGAAACTTCTGGCTCCTGACTTCAGATCAGCTTAGCTCTGGCCATTGTGGCCACTTGGGGTGTGACCCAGCAGATGAAAAATCTTTCTCTCTGTCTCTCTTCTGTAAATCTGTTTTTTTTCAATAAAAATAAATAAGTCTTTTTAGAAAGTGGAACTGCAGCTCAAACCCAAGTACTGATAAGGATTGTGTACATCCCAATTGCTAGGCCACGTGCCCACCTCACATTGCAGTCTTCTTGGGGTGGTGATTAAATTTGAATTCTGGATGGTCAGAAAGAGCTAATCAATAGAAAGAAGAAAATAAGCCACTATAAAAGCCAGTTAATTTAGAGATTGATTTGCATGTTGAAACATGAAAAAGGAAAGCACTGGTGGAATTGTGGCATGTATCTTTACATGCATAAGCACACGCACACACATGCTTCTTAAATTTCACTATTATTTCTATAGAACTGCTTGTAAAAGTTTTATAAATTAAGTAGTAGGTCTATGCTATATCCTGGATCCTTAACATTAATGAGATGGAGGTGCCTTCAGAGCCCAACCTCTTTGATAAATGTGCTTATTGTACTCCAGTGATGCTGTGTAAGCAAAGTGGGTCCTTCGAGAAGGTAGGAGAAGGCGGTCATGGAACCTGAAACTCAACAGCATAGTAATATTAAAATATTAAATTTGGCGAATATGGTACTATTCTGTTTTTATAATATATACTATAAAAATAAACCTAGACTGCATCCTAGATGATGAATCTAAGTAGACAGTAAAGTTATCAGACCCTTAGAGGTGCGTAGGACAGATTTTAATATACATGTTCAGCAAGAGAAAGCATGCTTGCGTCTCACAGTTCTAGAGATATGGCCTCAAATTTGCTCTGAAGCCTCTTCTGGCACTTTGGGAAGTGTGTTAAGGACCCTTAAATTATGCAAACCTATTTTAGCAAATAATTTTCAGTAGTTGTCAGAACTGATGCTGGCATGTACATACAGGAATATCCCTCTGTGATATATTTGTGATTGTAGAAGTTTGGGAGAAAAAGCTATGCCTTTATGAGGAAAGTACATACATCATATATCCAAGGGGATTTCAAAAACGTTGCGAAAAGTGGAATGAAAAGATGCTTATTTTGGTGTAAAAAAATATTGAAGTCCTTAGTATATGGAATTTTCAGAAAGGTCATGGAAAACATGCCAACCAAAGTCAGAATGTTGGCTGCCTCTGGGTTACAGGAGAGGCGATAGGGACAGAGTAGACAATGGTATAGAACTTCATTTATAAAATATTCTATGTTCTTATTTTTAAAAATTAGCAAAACAACGACACAATGCTTCCATTTTGAATTTAGAATGCTGGTACATGGTTGTTTATCATACTTAACTCATTTTTACGCGTCCTTTGCAAATGTTCTGAAAGCAAATGATTTGAAAGAAAATGTGGCAGTGTTTGCCATGGTTATTACTCAGCAGCAAGATTCAATTGTTTTTATCTTCACACTTACGTTTTCCAAATTTACAAAATGAATGTTGGAAAACAATGCCAACTTACAGATAAATCATAATTGTGTAGTTAAAGGACTTTTGCTCAGTGGGCAGGTCCTATTAACACCTGAGCTGCCTCTGGAAAGCTCATGTGCTGCCAGCAGAAAGGAATGACTACATGTCTCATCTTAACCTCCAAGCCCCAAAGAAAGTGGAGAACTGGTTTACCATGAAATGTTGAAATGTGAGGAGCATTAGGGAGTCAAGCTTGAATAAGAGTCACCTAGATTTTTTTTTTAATTGTCTGCATAGTTTCTGATTCTCTAAACCTGAGGCTGCCGCTGTAAATCTGCGTTTCTTCCAGGTTCTCAGGTGTTCCTGATAATAGTGTTGCTTGCCCCAGAACCATGGTTGAGAACCACTGAGATTTAAGCAAAATCTAGCAACCAGATATTTGTAATTTTTAATGACTAAAACATGAAGGAGACATTCTGAAGCTATAACTCTAGTGTTGTCTAGCATATCCTTAAATTACTTAATGAAGAGAGCCAACCAGTCTCGTAAAGGTTGGAGCCACATTCAAGAACAAGCCCCCCTGCCAAAACTAAAAAGTAAAAATTGAAGCCGTCACAGGTGGGGAAGGGTGTTAAAATTTCAGTCTGTGAATGTGAGGGGAACAGCACTCAAACCACAGCACCTAGGATCTTTGTACTCCTGCAGTTAGCACAGTGCCTAGAACATAGTAGAGCCCACTATTGAATGACACATAAATAGACCTACACACAAATAGTAAGTCACAATCAAGGATACAGTGAATGAAAAATAGAAAAGAGAGTTTATGCCGGCAAGCAGATCATTTCTTTGAGATGCACTGCGCACCGTTGCTGGAGTGAGCCCAATGATATAAATTATCATTATGAGAGCCACTGATACTGTCACCACTTGATGCATTTCTTTTTCATCCTAAATTTTACCCAATACATTTCTGCTACTTTTTACATTGGCTGCCAGTGTTTGTCCTACTCTCTCTTCACTTCCTCAATTTTTGGATTAAATGAGTGTTTGCTTTGTGACAATACTCTTACCCTTTCTCAGGACCAAGGCTGCAGCTGTGCTGCCTTCCTGACTACATTATAGCCTTTAATGCCACCTCCTGTTGCAGTTCTGAGATCCAAGACAAGATTTCAGAACAACTTAGATATGTGGGGTTTTAATATTGAAGATTAGTTACATGCCTTTTTACACTGATCAAGTTGTTAATCAATTAAATTATGCATGCATATTTGAAGCACATCTGAAATAATGTTATTTTATTTAAATTTTATGAAATTTTTGCTAATTCCAGATGAGTCATGTCATTTTTAAAAACTTTCTAGAGTCACCATCTTCACTTTCCATTAAGTTAGTTGGGAAACTTCTACGCTTTTTGGTTCTTAATGTGTAGAAGATGCTCTCAATGGAAATTTTCATCACAAACCACAAGTCCAGCTTATGAAACACTAGAATAATTTTTTTCATTTATTCTTCAGTGTAGTTTCACGAGTCTAATAATGTGACTCCACGCTAGACATTAAAAATCATTCAGTCTTGTCTACAACAATAAATAATACCAACAATAATGACATCACATTTTCGACAGCGTTAAATAGTAAATGTTGTAAGAACTGACTACTGTCTTTTTTTTAACAGCTCCATTAAGATTACCTCTGTAAGTTTACTGTGTTAGCATTGAGTACTGCTGCTTCAAGATAGAGAAGTTAAGGGAACACCCCCAATATTCATTATTTTATAAAATTCTAACTGTACAACAACTCTTAATGTTAAGCAACTGTAAGGAAAAACCTGCATTTGGGAATTTACTGTAAGTTTGTTTTAACTATTATGAAAAAAGCAACAACAACTACAAAAAGCCATTTTTTTTTCTTCAGCCTAAATAACAATTAGCAAACTGAATCACCGGTATGTGTAGTATAAAGGAATACCCAGAAGTGTGACTGGGTTAACACACTTTTTTTTTCTGTTAGCTGGTTATTGAAAGTAACATTTTTACTTCAAGTTTGAATGAGGTTGTGTGTGTATGTGATATACAGTGATTACAGATCCATCTCAAGTAATTAGAAAGGTGCAAATAAATACATTTAACTGGGTATGTGAAGCAAGTGAAAAGAGAAAACAAATGCTGTTTGATATGATGTTCATGGCAGAGAACATGCAATTGCTTAGGTACACTTTGTAGTTTATTCTGTTTTAAACTTGTGCAGCTTCTCAATTGTTCAGCATTAAGTGTACAGTATGTGTGTTTACATATGTTTCAGGCTGTTATTGGGATTTTTTGAAGTCATGAAAACATCAGATGAACCAACCTGCAATACCTTGGATTCAGATTGGAAGATAAAGAGAAAGTATAAAGAATGTGGCCTATAAAGGCGGGTAGTACCTGGGAATATTGACCGAATCACACTGTAAAAATGAGGCTGGTTTCCAAACAACAGAGCTTATTTTAGTCCAACATCAAAGTTCAAGACAAAATGTTCAACTAAAAACTTTACACTCCTCTCTCCCCAACTTCAGACAGGTACCAGCCTTGGTGAATTATGATTTTCCTTAGTGGGAAGCACTCATTTTTACCCATGTAGGCCATCCTTAGAAGGTAAATATTGGTTATTCAATGTAGATTATAATGGGAAACTGATTTCTCACGATGGCAGAGTTAAAGGACTTGGTTCCAAACTGAGCCGAAGCTTCCCAATGCATTGTGTGTGGTCTGGTGAAAACTGTGCTGCACTGGCCCGCTTGTGAAGGCCATCATGCTCTGCAACAGAAGGATATCATCTTATTGCTGATATCTTTGGAGACTCCCAAGCAGACACAGAAAATGAATGGAGGCAAAGAGTGTGACGGAGGGGACAAGGAAGGAGGTATTCCAGCTATTCAAGTTCCAGTGGGTTGGCAGCGTCGTGTGGATCAGAATGGAGTGCATTATGTCAGGTGAGCTCTCATTGCCCATGTTACTTTCCATAATCAGTCCCAGGATTAAGGAAATATTGTCTGTCCCTTTGAGAGAACAAAAGACTGTGACTGACAGCAGCTGGAATAAATTTGAACTAATAGCCACTGTGCTAGAACTGTATTAGTACACTTTGTTCCTTTTCACAACCTGAAGTATTTTGGATGAACAGAGAATTCGAGTGCAGATTGTATTTATATTAGATGTTATTCTGCTTATCTCTATAACAAGGATAAAGAAAATATCAAGATTTCTAGAAGAAATATACAAGCATCATTGCCATATTCAGAAGAGAATGTAAAATCTTGGAAAGAGATGTGTATCACTTCACAGTACTGTCTCTTTCAGAGTGTTTTACTTAGCTTCCCTGATAATAATATTGTTTTCATCAGTATTCAGTTTCAAATATTAGGCTTCTTTATGCCTGATATTAACCAAAACTAATGTCCTATTTTTTCTGCAGTTTTTAATCTATCTCATTCTGTGCAAAAATAAAAATGAATAAATCATGG
Organism: Ochotona princeps; assembly: GCF_030435755.1. Classification (NCBI taxonomy): domain Eukaryota; kingdom Metazoa; phylum Chordata; class Mammalia; order Lagomorpha; family Ochotonidae; genus Ochotona; species Ochotona princeps. The sequence continues at coordinate 31,889,871 of NC_080836.1, forward strand.
TGGAGATGGATCTTTATCTTAAAAGTAAAAATCAAACAAATAAAATGCAAATGTCTGCTCTTTTACATTTTGATGGTGTATAACTGTTATGACCAAGTTAAATGGCATAACAATACTGCTGGCAAGAATTTTGAGTCTTGTTTATTTAAAAAGTTGGCAAATACATTTCTTACTTTGTAGTTTCCCAGTAAATATGTTGCAGTTCAGTATACCATCAGTCTTTCTTTGCAGAGTAATAAGACTTTTAGAAGTACGCAGACTTGAAACTTTTAAAAAGATATTACATTGCCATTAAGTTGATGTTATTACTTTTCATGTAGCTCTTTGTCTCTCAACTTCAATAGAACTCCTCAATTCTACAAAGATGTATTGGTACAAATTAGGTTACATAAACACAACATCATCCAATAAAAACTCAAAGAGTCAATTCATCTTTTATCCTTGGACGTTGGTTGGTTGGTTGGTTGGTCGGTCGGTTGCTTTTATATAAGGTGTGTCATGAGGTAAATTTATTTAACAACTGAAATTTTGCTAAGTTTCATGTTTCTATAATGTTTAAAAAAACTTATATTGATGGAGAAGAATAAGAAAGCAGAGAAAGGGGCTCTCAGAATAACTTCTATTGCCGGTAACGTTAACAAACCAAAAATGTTTGGTTGTTAAGTGACAAAGATATCAATGTTATATTTGTATTTATGATTGTTCCTGGGGTAAAAAACAAATGTAAATCTATCACAAAGCACTGATTCTAAAATATTCTTTTCTTAACTTCATCTGTATCCTATGAAAGATGAATCTGCATTTTAAATTGCTAAGAGAAAAACCCAAATTAAACCTAAGGATTAGAAGCCAAGTTAAGGTGTAAGAATCTGTCAGTTACTGTAGTCATGATTTTCCAAGTCTGATGTCAATTCACCATGTGATAACTCTGTTAGTCTGAGTTCTCCAAATGCAAAACTGTCTACAAAAAAAAAATAGAAACTACCTTTCTCAGATAAGGTAAAACACAAATTAAATCAGCATGATTTAATCTGTTTATCTATAATTTCGAGAGGAAGCAAGCCCTCCTTCTGGTGCTCCCTTCACACCATAGTTTAGTTGTAATATTTAGGTTACTCTGCAGCTGCTCTTCCCTCCCAGTAGCACTGAGGCTACACATTAAAGTTTCCACCTGCTTCTAATCTTCTAAGCTTCATGTGTGAAGACTTCTAACTATTCTTTACATTAATTAATACTCCCAAAAGTTAATTAAAGAGCTACCACAGAAGAGAAGAATCCAGAAGACTCATTAAGAGGTTGATTAAGAAGATGCTTTCAAAATATCTAGAGTAGAGTATTCTAATGGAATTTAGGAATTTTTGTCTTCAAGTTTAATGTTACAGTTAAATTCCTCTAAGGATACATTAAGTAAAATGTTGAATAGGTGGGGTTTTTTTTTCACCAAATTAATGAACACTTTGTATGAAAAATTAGTAGAATACTTTTGGTGACTTTGTTCATTATAATTACCACTTTGGAAACAATTTTTGTCCCTTTATGCTATGATGAAACTGATCCATAAAGGGAAAATTACTCATCTATGCACAAAAATGGCACAATAAGCTTGTTGACCCAAGTTGAGGATATTCATTTAGATTTTTTACTTGCCTAAATCATGATATGGTGTGTAACTGTCCATATGCAAAATATGAATTGTAATTTTCAAGTGATTCATATGTACATAGAAAGCTACCACTACCATGTTTTCACAAAGGCAGAATGGTCCAAGTCCAGTAGTGTATTTCTTGGTATATGAAATGGAAAATGTTGTCTCTGGATACATTTGGTAAGCAGGCTTAAGTTAAGGTTCTGGTAAATCATCATAAACAGAAGGCAATCTCAAATGAAAAGTCTATAAAAATTTCACAGCATAAAATGCATTTAAGTTATAAATTCAACATAAAAATAATAAAAATCCTAAAAAACACATTATCAATTTCAAACTAATCCCCACTGAACATAAAAACAATGAACTAATGATGTAGTTCAGCTGTGGAATTAACATTAACCAGTGTTAACACATCATACTACTTTTGTGATGTTTAGCTTGAAGACATCAAAATATCCACCCAGTTAGCAACCCAAAAACCTATTAGCCATGTTTCTGCCTCCTAAAGCCTTGTTTTCTCAAGTTACCCATTTCTTGTCAGCTCTGCCTGAATCCTCCTCTTCTTTACACTATTTGGTACTTGCATATAATTAAATTAAACCACACTGATCTATCGTTAAAGGAACACGAAAGAGGAGGGAAGAAAGAAACATGCTTTTACTTGGGGATGGCTTGATTTTAGACTTCAAGATAATTATTAGCGCCGACTTGTATAGAGTTGCCAACCTTCTGATTTAAACCCCAAAGCATTCCTCAATTTCCATTTCTACCTAAAGAGCTTCAAACGTAGATCTTTTGGTTTAAAATGACAGTGATTATTTTTCTGTAGTTTTTCTTTTTGTTCCCTGTTCTTATCTTGCCAAATTCCTGTTCTTAATAGAATTTTTCCCATGTTTACTCCACCTTTGGCTTCAAAATACTTTGGCTTGATTTTCTGTGGAGATCTGTATTTTCCTGAGAAATTGTTTGGTCCTCAAGAATGAGTGGTAGTGTTAAAGGCTATAATTCAGTAGCTAACATAATTTGACAAAGAAAAAGCTCTTCCCTAGTGGGAAAATAGTATACTGTGAAGGACAGTAAGACTATAAATTATGCCTTTTTCATATGATATGTGCCGTCAAAATTATTTCCTGATGTTTTTTTAAACTATTTTACAGTCCCAGTGGGTCTTTGTTATCTTGCTTGGAGCAGGTTAAAACATACCTGCTTACTGATGGAACATGCAAGTGTGGCTTGGAATGTCCTCTTGTTCTTCCCAAGGTAATCGTTTCACAATAGAGCTACAGCATTTTTTTTTTAATTTTTAAGTATTTTATATTGACTTTTCTCATTTGGAATTTCATTTTTACATTACTTCTCAAATCACATATGCATTGAATTAAACTCTTTCATATGCATTTGTGAATGTTTAAGAATAGTAGATAACAATTAAATTCAGGAATCATTTTTAAAAAGTAACAAAATTGTATTCATATTGAAAATTTCATAAAAACTGCCATTGCATCTTTTTATTAGGGTTATGCCATGCTCAGCATTTACTAGAGCAATATTTTCTTTTACTGCTATAACTGCTCGAATCTGCAAAGTTAATTTTAGGACTGGCGTTGATAAAGCTGCCACAATTATTCTTAAAACCACAACGCTGAGCCCTTACAGTAAAATCATTTAAAATGGTTAAATATTTGCTATAGAAATATTCTCTGAATATCTACCATAGTGCTAAGTTTAAAACTAAGGATTAATAGGCATGTTTTCCATTTTATTTGAATGTCACTGCATTCCAAAAGAAAGAATTTGTAAAATAAGTTCACTATTAAATAACTTGCTACTTTTTTTATCAGTGAAAAGGTAATATGAACATAATTATAAAATGAAACCAAAGTTTGCTAGCATGTAGAAATGTTATCATTTTTTGTTTTGTTTTTTAAGTGTACCTCATCTGTTTTTGTACTGTTTTAACATCAGGAGATATCTAAAGTTAGGAACATTGTCAGATAATGTACTTCTCCATATATTTATCTTGGCTATCTTAGAGTCAGGGTAATTTTCGTCATGTACTTTACCACTAAAACTCATGAGTTCAGCAGAAGTTTTTATTAAGTTATATAAAGTAACATTTCATACATTTAAACACTTGAGACAGTTTATTGAGATTTATGACCTAATTGTGTAATATTTTCCTTTTTAAACAAGAGGATCTTTTTGTTAAATGTTCTTACAGATATATTCTAAACAAAGGCTGTGCTTTTTGCAGGTGTTTAATTTTGATCCCGGAGCTGCTGTGAAACAAAGAACTGCTGAAGATGTTAAGGCAGATGAAGATGTCACAAAGCTATGCATACATAAAAGAAAAATCATTGCAGTGGCCACACTTCATAAAAGCATGGAAGCCCCACATCCTTCTCTGGTGCTCACCAGTCCCGGAGGAGGAACAAGTATGTAGCATGGTGAAAGGCTTAGGGCTCCACTCCCCCACTCTGCAGTCCAATGAGTCACCATATCGCCAAACATTTTCACATCCCACTTTTCAAACTTACACAATGCTTTAAAGTTCTGAATGTTCCATCATTTTACTACAAACAGAAAATTAGCTCTGAAAAAATCATCATGTGCCTATTTCCCCAAATCTCTTTTTTTTTTTTTTTTTTTTATTTTGCAAAGATTTCCCCAAATCTCTTATCCAGATCATTTAGTTAGACAATTAGGATAAACAGTAACACATACAAATGCTGCCCAGGTGTGTAGGGCTGGGCTAACAAGAGAAAAAGTACCGTAGGTTTTTTTTTTAGGAAACAAATGTGGCCTTCTTCCTAAGCGGAATTGGAATGTGTGGTATCAGATCCTCAAAGGCAACTTAACAGTGTTGTTAGGAACTAGGAATTCTTATTCTGTCAGTCACTTAATAGCTATTTACTCAGTGAACACCTACTTAACAGAAATTTCCTTGCTAGGGTCTGCAGCTACACACATAAACACACGCATGTATACGCACACAAACAATATTTCCTTTTTATACCTATACACCTTCCACCTAGATTCGCCAATTAACATTTTGTAACTTGCTATGAAAATTCACCCCTAAATAATTTAGTGCACGTGAACGTATGCTTACGTAACCATAATCATCACATTCAGGAAATTCGATACTGATAGAACATTAATATGTAATACACAGAATGTATTTTAATTTCTTCACCTATCCTAAAGTGTCTCTTTTGTTTGTTTTTAAATTCAGGATGCAGTCAGAGGTTGTGCACTCCATTTAGTTCTTACCTTTTTATGTCAATTTCCCCCTGATTAGGCTTTCATGACACCCAGATTGCTTTTTGAAGAGTCTGGGCTAGCTTTGTAGGATGTTCCCAAATGTTAATTTGCCCATCTTTATGCTCAGTTTAAACACATGTTCTTAGAAATACTGCACAGGTTGTTCCACATAGATAACATTAAGTTTGTTTGGATAAGGTTGTGTCCATGTGAGCTTTCCAGTGTTAACTTACCTTTTATCCGTTGAAATTATACTTTGAAAGCTAGAGATTGAACTTGCTCCAAAATGCTACTATGAGCTTGGTTGAATAATGGAATACAGTATGTCTAAGCCACAAAGCATTTGTTCAGGAAGCACAGTGACCCTGTCCTGCAAACCACTGTAACTAGGGATGGGGAGTGTTCTGCTCTCCTGCAGAATACAGATTTGGACCAGCTATAGCAACAACAGGATTCAGACATCTGAGGAAAATTCCTCACCAGAGTGTATGTAACATAATTAAGGATGATGTGGAAACTAATCTGACTTCAATGGAGGAGTAAACCTGTGGAGATAACATTAGGGTCAGATTGTTGAGCGCTGTGGGTGGAAAGAACCACTCCCACCTCATACAGGTAATAGAAGTGGTTAAAGATTCACACTTAGAAGTCCTGGGAGAAGACCAGCGAGAGACAATTTTGGAGTTACTAACATAGAGCTCAGTTCCAATTAACTCTCTTAACCTTTAAACTTCAACAGGAATAATCTGAAAAAGGTATGTAAGAAAAAAATCTTCTAGGAAACTTTTTCCTTCCAGTGACTGTTTTTAAAATTAAAATATATTGCAAAAATTTAAAGATGTACTTCATCTCTGTAAATTATTTTGAATCACCATTATTCTACCACCTTGCTAAACCAAGATTTCATTTTTGCAATTTACCTTTGTTCTGTCTCTACGTAATCTAATCTGCTGCTCTTCTTATATCACACAATCTCAAATCTGTCTACAAATCTGCCTTGTTGCTTCTTTTCTCCTTTTCTTTATTTATGTATTTAAAAACTAGCATTACAGAGAGAGAGGTCTGCTGACTCACTTCCCAGTTTGCCACAAGAGTTGAGGCTAGACCAGGCCAAATCCAAGAGCCTGGAACTCCATCCAGGTGAGGTCAGTCCCCACATGGAGACTGAGGCCCAGGCACTTTGTTCATCTTTTGTTGTTTTCTTGGGTATGTTAGTAGGAACTTGGATCAGAAGTAGAGCAGCCAGAACTTGAACCAGTGCCCATTTGAGATGCCAGCATTGCAGATGGCTCTTAATCCACTGATCCACAGCACCGACCTCCCCTTGTTGCCTGTCTGAAGTCTAGAAGAATCTTAATCAAGGTCCTTTGCCATGTGTATTCATTCAAGTTCAATTGCTAAAATGTAATATATACCTAGTACAGATAATAATGTATAATTACTTTATTGAACTAATTACTCCTTTTTTAAAAGATTTACCTTAGTTTTATTGGAAAGGCGGAGTTACAGAGAGAAGGGGAGACAGAAAGATCCACTCATTGGTTCATGTCCCAAGTGGCAGTAATGGCCAGAGCTGAGCTGATCCAAAGCCAGGAGCCTCTTTCAGGTCTTCCACATGAGTGCAAAGTCCCAAGGCTTTGGGCCACCCTTGACTGCCCCTTCCAGGCCACAAGCATGGAGCTTGAAGGGAAGTGGATCAACTAGGACACAAACCGGCACCCATATGGGATCCCGGCACATGCAAGTCAAAGATTTAGCTGCTGAGCCTTTGTGCTGGGTCTTAAAACTTCTTTTGCCAGCTGCAGACATAATATTCAATTCCATCTCCTAATTCTAAACTATGTTATTATGAAGTTGAGCTTTAAATAATTTGAATTTAGAAGCCCACATAGCAGTTTTTATTCCTCTTCATTTAAAGCACACATTTTTTCTTTCTGTGTATGCTTTTGGAGCATCTACTTAAATTTACACAAAAGCAGACGTTTCTACTACTTATACTTCCATCTCCTACACTTTAGCTCGTAATGTAACATACCATCAGCCTCACTTTGGTTTGTTTATTCAGTACTCTTATTTTAAAGGTGCAAGCTGGTTTTCTTCTGGCATGGAAGAAGTCCTTTATCTAAATTCTGTTAGATGAACATGGAAATGCTAATGTCTTTTTTAAATCACTGAATTATTTTTATTAGTGAAGAGAACACAGTCCTATGATGAGTCTAGTGATGCCACATAGTTAATGTGTGTAACAGTGTCTCACTCTGTGCAAAGCACAATGTCCTACATGTTTTTCATGCATTTTTCTTTAAGTACAGACCTCTAAAATCTCTTTTCAGCAAAATATAAGCTTAAGTTGAGTGTAGGTGCTATATTCTCCTGTGTCATTAATTCTAAACTTTTTGTTTAGTATATCCAGAAGAAGTCACCTTGACAAAGAACCTCAGCCATGCTGAGATCAGAGAGACTGTGTTTCCCAATTAAACACAATATTCAGTTTATTTTCTTATTCCTTGAATACACCCAACTAGACTCCAGTGTACCCCAAGTTGAGAATGCCTTAGAAATTATTATTTGACTTGTATACCATCCAGAAGGTAGAAGTCTATCTTAAATGAGCCATTATGCATGTAAGGAAGTGGACTTCTGCTTACACATGATTCTAGTTATATGCTTGCTGATGTGTTATAACTCTCAAAAAAAGTTACACAAAGTATATAGTCTGAGTGGTGCAAATATATAGTATGAGTGGTACTGCTGCCTGGGCCAGCTCCTGGCATGGGCTCATCAGCCTCTTCGCATGGAGCCCACCTAGAACTCAGCATCTGTTTCCTCACAGCTCTTTAAATAGCCAACACCAATAGACCATACTTTGCATATGAAATGAATTTTATTTGCCGTCTCTGTTAACGAAGGCGCAACTTTATAAAAACAGTTAAATATCCTTGGGGGTTAAAAGAACTTAAACCCAGAGTTCTGACATGATAGAGTGAAAATTCTGTATGATGAGCCAGCTTGCTTTTGTTGCCTATATTCTGTCTGATCTCCAAAAGAACTGACAGGATTCCTGTAAAACCAGAGAGGGAAAGACGCACTCATGTAAAAAGAGAATACTCAATTAGAATTCAGTACTGCAGGTTTTACCACTCCAGCTGAATTTTACATGAAAATTTCATCCTAATAGAAGAATTGCTGTCTTTTACCTAAGTTGCTTGACTAAGGGTGTTTTTACAATAATGACTAATTAAGAGAAAATAAATTACAGTGTTATAGACATGGTGTGAAGCTAAGCATGATTGCAGCATCACTGCATTTGTTCTTACTACCACTCTGATTGTAAGTTTTGGATTCCCATTAATTCAGAAAAAATTAAGTGTTACTGTCACAATGAGAGTAAGCTGAAGTGAAAATGTTGGGATGATTACTTGTAGCTGCCTACAAGGGCTTCAGTGAGGTAACAGATATTTATAAGGTAACAAACTATAGTAATAGTAATTGATACAAAGCATCCAAAAAACATGTCACACAGACTACAATTTCCTGTTGAAACTCTCCTTAGAATTTCCAAATCCAACAAAATAGTAACATCTCCATTTTCTCCTGAACTGTCAATCTTGATATGTTCATATTGTAAGAGTTATTAAATGGTTAATTCACTATGTCTTGATTTTAATGCCTATGCTTTCTCAACAGATAAACAAGAATAATGTGCATTTATTGAGAACCATGAGCCAACTAAAGGAGACCAATGTTCATTTAGATAGAATGCAGAACTTTGTTTAATAGGATGGAGTCACAGCTTTTATTTGGGAATTTCTATTTCCAGAAGCTGTTCTCCATTCTTTTCCTTCTTGCTTCTTCTCCTTCCTTCCCTGACACAAAAGAAGACTAAGTAACAGATTTTTTTTTTCTCCTCTTTCACATTAGATGCAACTCCAGTAGTACCTTCACGGGCAGCAACTCCAAGATCAGTAAGAAATAAGTCTCATGAAGGAATTACAAATTCTGTAATGCCGGAATGTAAGAATCCTTTCAAGTTAATGATTGGATCATCGAATGCCATGGGAAGGTTATATGTACAAGAACTGCCTGGAAGCCAGCAACAAGAACTCCACCCTGTCTACCCCCGGCAGAGATTGGGCAGCAATGAACACGGACAGAAATCTCCATTCCGTGGCAGCCATGGAGGCCTGCCCAGCCCTGCATCATCAGGTTCCCAGATATATGGAGATGGCTCAATCTCTCCAAGGACTGACCCGCTTGGAAGCCCTGATGTTTTTACAAGAAATAATCCTGGTTTTCATGGAGCTCCCAATTCTAGTCCTATTCATCTGAGTAGGACTCCTCTTTCTCCACCTTCAGTAATGCTACACGGTTCTCCTATACAGTCATCCTGTGCAATGGCTGGAAGGACTAATATACCTCTTTCCCCAACCTTGACTGCAAAGAGTCCAGTAATGAAAAAACCAATGTGTAATTTTTCGACTAATATGGAAATACCACGAGCAATGTTCCACCACAAACTACCCCAAGGCCCACCCCCCCCACCTCCACCTTCTTGTGCTCTTCAGAAAAAGCCATTAACATCTGAGAAAGATCCACTTGGCATTCTTGACCCGATTCCTAGTAAACCAGTGAATCAGAACCCTGTTATCATTAATCCAACAAGTTTCCATTCAAATGTCCACTCTCAGGTACCTGTGATGAATGTAAGCATGCCTCCTGCTGTTGTTCCTTTGCCAAGTAATCTCCCTTTGCCAACTGTAAAACCTGGCCACATGAATCATGGGAGTCATGTACAAAGAGTTCAGCATTCAGCTTCAACCTCCCTGTCCCCTTCTCCAGTGACATCCCCAGTGCACATGATGGGGACTGGAATTGGAAGGATTGAGGCATCGCCCCAAAGATCACGCTCATCTTCCACATCATCAGATCATGGAAATTTCATGATGCCACCTGTAGGACCCCAGGCCACTTGTAGTGGTAATAAGGTTCCACCCAGGTCACCAAGGTCAACAATAGGGTCCCCAAGGCCATCAATGCCATCAAGCCCTTCAACCAAGTCCGATGGACATCATCAGTACAAGGATATCCCTAATCCATTAATTGCTGGAATGAGTAATGTACTAAATACCCCAAGCAGTGCAGCTTTTCCTACTGCATCTGCTGGAAGTGGTTCTGTAAAGAGTCAGCCTGGTTTGCTGGGAATGCCTTTAAATCAGATCTTGAACCAGCACAATGCTGCCTCCTTTCCAGCAAGTAGTTTACTCTCAGCAGCAGCCAAAGCACAGCTAGCAAATCAAAACAAACTTGCTGGTAACAACAGTAGCAGCAGTAGCAATTCTGGAGCTGTTGCCGGCAGTGGCAACACTGAAGGACATAGCACTTTAAACACCATGTTCCCTCCTACTGCCAACATGCTTCTCCCAACAGGTGAAGGGCAAAGTGGTCGAGCAGCACTAAGAGATAAGCTGATGTCTCAGCAAAAAGACTCGTTACGGAAAAGAAAACAGCCACCTACCACAGTGTTGAGTTTGCTCAGACAGCCTCAAGTGGATAGTTCTGCAGTTCCTAAACCTGCACCCGACTTGCTAAGGAAGCAGGGTCAGGGTTCATTTCCCATCAGTTCAATGTCTCAGTTACTACAGTCTATGAGTTGTCAAAGCTCTCACTTGAGTAGCAATAGTACCCCGGGTTGTGGGGGTTCAAATACTGCTTTGCCTTGCTCTACTAACCAGCTGCATTTTCCAGATCCCAATATGAACTCCAATGTTCTTCAGAATTCACTGACACAGAACATACCTTTAAGAGGGGAAGCCGTGCACTGCCACAATGCAAACACTAACTTTGTTCACAGTAACAGTCCTGTCCCTAACCACCATCTTGCAGGTTTAATAAATCAGATTCAGGCTAGCGGGAACTGTGGGATGCTCAGTCAGTCGGGCATGGCATTAGGAAATTCATTACATCCCAATCCACCTCAGTCAAGAATTTCAACGTCCTCCACTCCAGTGATACCAAACAGCATTGTTAGCAGCTATAATCAAACAAGTTCTGAAGCAGGTATGGTTTTATTAGAAAAAAGTACCCAAAGGTACTAGGCTTTTCTACTTTTTTTAAAATTTGTACCAAAATATTTATTATGATGAGAAATGGTCCTTTCCCCTTTGTGAAATTCTCTTCATTTCTTTAGTATTTATAATTTTATTTACAGAATGCTAGGGATTCGTCTGTTAGAATAACAGCTAAGGAGATTCATTGTTTCCATTATTTGTCATCAATCTGTGTCATTTTGAATATTGTTCGACTTTCAGTTGGTTGTGTAACCATTGGACTCTAGATTACAAAGGAAACCATGGAAGGCAGGGTCTCCTGGCTCATGAGACATGCCTGGGTCTATGCCAGTAATGAAGCCGTTTCCCCTAGCTTTTGTTTGTATTCAGGTAAATGAAGCTCATCTTGGAAAACCCAAAAAAAAAGCAAAACTAAAATGAATATTTTTTCTTGCTGCTGAACAGAAATAGGTAAATGGATAGGAAAAGGTAACTAGAAGTTGTATGAAATAGTAAACTGTCTTTCTAATGTGTTCTTTCATCCTAGTTTGCTATCCTTTATTATTATTTGTTTGAGAAAAATTTTTAAGTGGTTATTGGCTACTCCCTTTTTTAAAAAAAGGTAATAATTTAAGTTTTCTAATAAAAAAGGATTGTCAACCTGATTTCTAGAATTTTTGATCTTGAAATTGTTTTACAATTTTCTTCTAGAACAAAATCATTTTTATCCTTTATGTTAAGGTTTTGAATCCAAATTTATTGTAATTCTTCAGTCCTAGTTACTAATGATAAAACAAGTCTGTTTTGAAGCTAGACACTTTGGAAAAAGAACTATGTTTTTTGCAAGAGACTCCTCAAAAATTGTTGTTAAAAACTGCAGAAACACTAAAGAGGTGAATTCACTGAGGTGTAAGAAAATTTGACCTTGAAAACACTAGGGGAAAATGCTTAAAACTCAACACTAATGATTTCAGATTTGTGGGAAATGTCAGGAAGGAAATAAAAGATGATTGTGGAAATGTTATTATTTATCTATGAAAACGGTAGGCTTTAAAACCCGGATTGCTACTGGAAATGAGAAAACTGCTGAGGCTTCCACAAATAAGCCATTGTGTAGATATGTATAGATTGTATTATGCGTTTGTGCCAAAAAAGCATTATAATCTACATGTCTATTGCTGATGGTAAAATCAAGTGTGTTCCTTCCTGGTGTGGCCAACTTATACCATACTTCACCACTTGTGTTACATGTTATGTTCTGACGTTAGTATTTCATGAACTGTTTAGCGAACTCTTGCTAAAAAGAATATAAGGTTTTAAGACATTTGAAATACGTAGTGCCTTCTTAACAATTTAATTTAAGGGATCTCACAAGACTATTTTTTATGTGTTTAACAGGATATTTATCAGAGGGGCTTCCAGCTTTTCACTGACTCACATTCCTTTTTTTAATAATTAGACACAAATAAAAATTTCATCTTGTGCATTTCACAAAGTTACATAAAGTCTGCAACTATTTAAAAATACACCATATTTATTGAGCATATTGTCAGTCCTCTTGATGTGATATTATTACTGTCATTGCATTATATAATTATGTTACCCCTTACCTCAGTTTATTTCATTGCAGGTGTAAGTTCATAGGAGCAAAGTGGATGCATTTTAGTAATGATACATTTCAATTCATCTATAATGGGACAGACCAGCGTTTATTTATGTTCTTCCAACTTTCAAGTTTAGACTTATTTTATATAGTCCTGATCATTTATTTTTTTTGTTAAATGTATCTCTGTGAGGTGTATAATTGGGTTGCTGGTGCTGGAGGTGTCAAAGCCCACAGGTTAAAAATGTATTAATATGTAAAATGTATTAGCATATAAATAGCTAAATGGGGGCAAGAATAAATGTCTGGTGATGATAGGGATATGACCAATTATGTATGAGCTAACAGGAAGTATATGCTTAATATAAATATAGGTCAGCAAGAATTTTTAAAATAGTAAACTTAATCTAATTAATGTGCATAGGTTCTGAACTGCAGCTGGTTTAAAAAATGGATTGAGTTACTAATTAATGTTACTCTTTTTCATGAAAGTAAATATTGAAGAGGTCTCTAATGCCTCTCTTTTTTACGTAGTGAACTGTATCAATTGGTGTACTCATTCCCTAGTCTAAATATCTGTTTACGCTGACATTTATTCATCCTTTAGCTGATCATGAGTACGGGAGGCTGGGCATTCAGATGAGACAGCAGGTGATAGTCACCACTATCCATGAAAAAGGAAGGATTTCTAGCATGCCAGAAAGTCGTTAAAAGAAAAACACATTTTTTTTCTTAAAGTTTTGCTTTTTATTATTGCTGACTACTTACTATGTGCCAAAGGGTTTGCCTACATTATTTCCAATTTGTGCAATTTTTTTGGCCTAAGTATTCTTGTCTCCATTAGACAGATGAGGAAGCTGAACCTTGGAGAACCTGAATAGCTGTTCGAATCATCCATAATTGAATTAGAATCTGAACTCAGGTTCACTGGTTTCTGAAATCCGTTTTTCTTCCCAGTTGCGTTAAGCTCTTCATCTGAAACACTGCTAATTGGAAACCCTGAAAAGTATTGTTTTGCCTTTAGAAATCTTTTCAATTGTTAGATGGATAGAGAATTAAGGCACATTCATGCATGTTGGAAGTCACATTTGTAAACTTCTGATGTACTTTTGGACAAAGTGAGCTTTTTCGTTTTCCCTATTTAGGTTCTGGATTTGTAGCATGCTGTGATTAGTATGTTTGCTTCAGTGCAAATGAAATGTCCAAAATATCCAGAGAACTGCCCATTATTTGTATTCTTCATGGTGACACGTCAGAACACTTTTGACGGATGACTGTGCAGAGATACTAATCATGCCAAGGGTGAAAGAGAACCATGGGTAACATGGTCTGTTAACTCCGGGTGTAACTCAGGTGGCCTGCCTCTCAATCCTATTTCTTTTACTACTCCTAAACAACAATTCAAAAAATATTGTAGCAGGACAAGAAATAATCTGCTTTGAAAATCCTTAATTAGATCATTTATTTTCAAAACTTCTTTTAGAGTTTTTTCTCTCTTCATCCAAATATTGATTTGAGGGCATATCTGAATCAGATAACAAATTAGAAAAATATTTCTGGAACTTAAGAATATAATGTAAAAATTGCCTTTCTACTAAAGCTTCTAAATATTTTGTCTTGCAAACTTTATAGGTTTCTGTTAACTCTTTGAAAATCAAGTTACAAGTATACTTTTAATACTTAGTGTTACAGATTTGAAATCTGACCGGTAGGATATTTGTTGATATTAACATCAAAGTGTAAACCAAAGCTCTGGTGGATCTGGCAACCAAACCCCAAAATTCCAGGTTCTGGGTCCAATCACTCAAATACAGATATGTTCTAGAATTCCACCAAGTACTTTCAGTTCTCAGAGTGATAACTTCCTACCTGTAAGTGACTCCAGCACATGCCTTATGGTTTTCTGGTTCAGAGAGGAATCCAACATCAAATACCCTTGACTGGCAGATTTCAAAAGGCCCATATCTTCTGGGGCCTCTGTGACTGCAGGTGCTTACCATATAACAAAAAGGCCTGTGCCAGCATCACTGTCCAATGTTGAGTACTCAGCCCCATAGGTATCTTTCCAACCCTTCCCTCCCATGGACTTGTAGTTTTTCACAATTTTCAAAGAATAAAATATGTAGATCATTTTGCTAACATACTGAATGAAAACCCTACCTCCTTTTAATATGGTAGTCATTGTTAGCAATATAATTTTGCTCAAAATGCTTTTTATGCTTTTTTTCTATTAAAAAATTTAATCAGCTCTTCTAAACAAATGAAAATATCATGTGAGGGGGCAAAGTATGGGTAAGTGCTAAGAGAAAATACTTTAAACATTTATTTGCCTTAACTCTTAAAGATATACCTTGACTAACAAGAATATAAATCAACCTACAAAAAATATATGTTCATCAGTATTTATATATATATATATAAAATATTTTTTTATTCTACAAGAGAAAGTTTTGTCCTTCAGCACAAAATGCTTTTGACTGAAACTCAGGACAGCCATTGAAATGGTAGGTATAAGACAATGAAATGGTGAGTTCATGAAAGAACACTTTGGGTAAGACTACAATGTACTGAGTTGAGGGAATTTTTTGTTTTATGTGTGTTCATTTATCCTCAGAATTTGCCAGTTAAGAAAATAAATGGGGAATGTCACCATCTTATTTCAAACTGATACTTCATGTGTGAGAAAATAACAAGGTGAAAATGCTCAAGGGTGGATCATACTATGTACGTTCTCAACATACAGAGCATTTGTATACAAGTGATCTTCTCGTTTTAATAGACTAAACTAAACTGGGAGGGAAAAAGCAGAAGCTGGTTGAAGGTTATGACTGAGTAATGGTTGCCTTTTAGAAATATTTCCACCCAAAGTTTGCCTAATTTTAGACCGTATCTGAAACGTAAGACATACAGACTAAAAGCTGCCCTCTGTTCTTGTTTTCTAACCAAACAACAAAAGTATATTGAATTCTGGACTGTCTGATAAAAATATGTGCCTATCTGAAATTTTCGCAAAATGAGCCATTTCTTCTTTGCTGTAAGATATTTTGACTACAGACAATGTCTTGCTGTTTAAGAAGGTCTCCTAATATCAGGGTTACACCACTTACTGTGTTTACATATTCTAGGGTTAATGTTTCTTTGTGTACAAAAAGAGTTAAGATTGTTTGACTTCAGAAATTGAGTCTGTGTAATCAAAGATGATAACAGAACTCAGAGTGCTGTGGTGTGTTTGCTGATTCAATGATCTATTTTGTACCTTTCAAGAAATAAATTGTCCCAGTGTGAAAATTGGGAGAAATTTATTCCATTGCAATACATTAAGCTTATTTATAAGAGAAATTCTTTGGTTTTCTAGGAGATGCCTAGGCTGCTATTCACTAAACAACAACAACAACAACAAAAAACATTTTAAGCAGTTTTAAAATCTACGCCATACAAATCCAAAGTAGCAATTCACCTCTTTACAGATTAAAAAAGTGTAATAGACAACGGAGATCTGAAAGAGTGGCTGGGTTACTGCTGGGGATGCAACTAGTTCAGGGGAGAGATACAGAGGACCTGTTGAAGACCTGTGGGCACAGAGGTCAGGGCATTCCTCATGGGAACCGGAGCTGAGCCGTTGTACTGCACAGCTGCAAGGGGACCCCCAGCACCCTGCATCTGCAGTCTCATCAAATTACTGCTTGGTGCCAAGCTTCATAGACCACCCCCAAACTGAGCAACTCTGAGATCTGAGTCTAACAGAGTGTTTTTCAAAGTTTTTGTTTTGTTTTGCTTCCCACAAAAATAAACTAGCTTGCGTTATAATTCACTAGGTACACATTTTTAATGTATAACAATAAACTAATGAAAAAAATCCTTTTTACATGTGATGTACTCTGGTATTTTCAATTCTAACATTCCTTTTAAAAAAAATGATAGTAGTGACCCACTGAAATAATTTTTAATCTCCCACTAACAGACATGACCCAGCACTCAAATAAGTAAGATAACTAAAAACAGATTTTCAGTAAAGTGATACCCAACATTTGCAGTGTTCTCTCTCCTGTTTTATTTCACTTGTGAAGATACTGCTCAGAGCTACTAAACTGATTTTGCAACCCACTTGTAGGTCTCATTACCATTTGAGATTTTTCAAGATGAAATCATTTGAGCCAGTACTTACTGAGCACCTAGCAGTACCAAATACTGTTTTAGTGCTGCAGGTCAAACTGGGTACAAGAGAAGGGAACAAATTTAAAGATATTAATATGGAAACTCAGCTAGTCCTAGGCATTAAAATGAGATAAACTGCTAACTGAAACATTGATGAGCCATTTTAACCATTGTGCATTCTGGCGCATATTCAAAAAACAGAAATCCTACCAAGCAACTCCTCAATATTTGTTTCCTCACAATAAATAACATGAAATTTAAACAGGAGGCATTTGCTTTTAAAAAGAAAAGTCTTCCATAACTTGAGTAAACTGAAAAATCTGGAGCAGTTTTATATCTCAGTAGTTTTCAGAATAATTTCGTATTAAGAAAGCAGAGGTGATAAGTAACCACCAAAAAAAAAAAAAAAAAGTCTTTTTCTGCCTCCATTATTATCACCCACCTGACACAACTGACCACCTGGACACAGTGAGAACCTCACAGACATCACACCCAAGATTGGAGCTGCATCTACCCACTGCTTGGCCTTTTCCAGGAAAGAGGGCGTTTCTTCTGATCCTGCCCTCGTACCCTTCACCTCCAACCTCCTGATTGCTGTAAGTCTGGGGTTCCTGCCTCCGTCCCTTGTAGAAAACAAGACCCATTGGTCCTAGGGCTTCCTTTCCCCTGCTAGTCAACTTGTTTTGGGAATGCATTCCCGGGTCCAAAGAACAAAGATAACAGATCAATCCATTTTTATAAATATGCATTACCGTGCCTGTTACAAATGCTGGAAAGATCATCTTGGGAGAGCCAAACTTGTCATAAACATTATCTTTCAGGTTATTACTGTTGCTAGAAGTTAGTCCTTCAGAGAGTACAAATTTTCACTATTTCAACAGAATCGAAACTTGAATTATGTTTATTAACCTTCCTAGGCCATGGAATTTTTTTCTCTCTCTCTAAAAACATTTGTTTATCATAAGGATTACCCTGAGCTCTGTATGCAATGCGAGTACACTTTACCAAAGCAAATAATCAAAGTCAAATAGGGAAGGAAAAGCTTCTACATGACACGCCTTTGGTTCTTGAATTTTATGGATAAAAAAATAAGTATTTGATCATATTCATATGTAAGAAGTTTCCAGGCATAAAGTAGCATTTATTCCACACTGGAAATTTATTCGAGTTGGTAAAACCCTTCATTAAGACCCTCCACTGGTTTGAAATTCACACCCTTTCTTACAGACAAGCGAAGTTATGTGTAATAATATTATTAATATGTAAGAGCTATGTAAGAGTTTAGTACATTATGATCAGTGACTTTTCTCCAATATTGGCAGCCCAGAAGAAGGGAAGTAAATCTGAAGCAGTACACATTACGTCTATTGCAGAGCAAGTTCTAAAACGAGGCAAGTGAAACCCCCCAAGAATTTTGTATTGGGAAAATATCCTTAAATAACACTTACTGGTGACATTTTTATATATATACACGCAGACCTAAAATACAGAAACATGCTTGCTTAAATAAATACCTTAAATTACAAATGTGCGCAGAGTTCTATTTATACACTGGAATCTAGCCAGCTGGGCTGCCTAGTTCTTCACTGGGCTGGATGAGCTCAGGCTGGGTGTGTATGCAGCTATGTGAGCTCCCACCAATTCAGTTTCTTTGGGTGACTTTCCAGTCTCCTGTCTTCCTTTTTAAAGAAAATGCATCAGTTCATGGTGCTGCTGACTGGTGTGAAATAATCAGTGTTTCCAATAAAAGGGCTTTTCCAACTTACTAACATGATCTCGGACCCGAGCTACCTTTTGATTTTTTAATAGCTAAATGTTTGGTGAACAGTTTGCTTTAAAAAAATCTTTTTATTGAAATAAAAATCTTGACTCAAAAAAAAAAAAACTGCTTTTCACAAAATATTTTCCTGCCCATGTTTCAACAAGCTGTAAAGGTTTTCTGCCTAACTATAAAATAGGCTCACCAGGGATTGCATAATCAAGATTAAGTAATTTGGAAACATAGATTCAAATTCGTACAAATCCAGGGTACCTTGAGGTAAATCTCTTCTTCAGCAACAAATTTAAATTGGAGTGGGGAGAGTTACCTGGAAGCCTTCTGAAGAAATGCAGCACCCTCCAGCTGTTTGCTGTCCAGTGGCCCTTATCTTGGTGATAGACCTGTCCAGTGCACTAATGAGGAAGTCTTCATTTTGTTTTGCATACACCCACACACACCAAGCATCAACTTACCTAATTTCTAAAATTTGCTGCAAGTTTTATGACCTCCACAGTTCATTCAACATACATTTTCTGAATGCCAACCATGTATTAGAGACAGTATTAGGTCTTGGAAATACATAGGAAAATGGGTGATTTAGAAAAATGATTTTGAATCTCTTCAATATGTGTTTAAGGCAACGAGCTGCATTCTGGCTAGAAGGAGCTGCAGGTATGGGCAAAAAAATATCTGCATTTATATTCCTCTATGTTGGAGAAAAAGGATCATTCATTATCCTGTGTCTACTTTTTTATTTCCTTGTCTTTTTTTAAAAAAAAAAGAAAACTGTCTCTACTTAAAAGCCGTATTTATTTCCCAGACCAAATATTGCCACTTGTGTAGTTTTCCTGGCACCTTCAGTTTATAATTGTCCCTTGTAAGCTATCTGTCACAGCTGTTTGCATATTGCATTGTACATATGCTAGCTAATGTGTGAAGAGCACTTGAAAATTTCTTGCTTCATAATAAATTGACAATAAGTATATAACAAAAATTTCCATGGTTATCGTTGTGTGTAACGTTTGAATTCTTGTGGGAAAGAACAGCACTTTTTGTTGTTGTTATTGTTACCGTGTCTGTCCTGTTATCTAGCAAGGAGAATACAACTTTGTAGAATTCATTTGCCAAAAACTAGGGAAAATAAGAAATACATCTCGACCCACATACTTGTAATACCTTTAAGAAGCTTGGGATGTTTACCACGTTGCTATTGCTAAATCAAAAATTCTCTCAGAGCAACTACACTCTCATCATTGCAATTCCTTAAGAATATTTAGATTAAAGTAATGTTATCCCAAAATGGTTGCTTCCTTGAATCATAAATATGGTTGCTTCTCTGTTGCAAATTAAAATTTATAAAACATACTAATAACCTCTAAGGAAAGCTTTCATTCTACAAAGTCTTGCCATATACATGCTAGTGTGTTTTGAAAATGTACTCGACCTGTGATTAGAGGAATGGTGGTCTCTGCATTGAAATGTGTCCTTATTATTCAGCAGAGGAAAAAACACCACTGGAACAAATTACTAGTAAATGCTTTTCATTGGCTCATTTTAAAAGATGATTTCCAAATGCAAATAAGACTTGGTACATATTGTACATATGTATGGAAATAGCAAGATTTGTGAAGCAATGGAATGATTATAGTGTTGATTATTTTGTAACATATCAGAATTAATCTTTAAAGAACTATCTACTTCAGCACTAGATATGTCTTACCTTGCTGTACATGGTAAAGATAGTAATCATTTATGTTAATATATTATAAATAGTTTGTTTTCAAAGAAAAGGTTTTTGTTTAAAAAGTCTCACTCTTTAAATGAAGTCTTTAAAACAGACCACAGAATGATTACAAATCCTTGCTATAGAGATATTATAAAGGTATGCAAGATGTTCTAATGTCTGCTTATTACTGTGTTGGCAGCACCACAAATCGTGAAAACTAATATCAGCAAAAATGATAATGATAACCTCTTTTATTCATGTAGATTTTGACATAGGGTTTTCTATTGAGTTGCACGAAATTAATGTGAAAAATGTTCACTTTGATATTGTATATAATGATAAAAAGTATACAATATCTAACTTTAGCGTATTAATTGAGTCAATATGGTCAATTCCTATGCTACACAGTTAAAATATTAATATTAATGTTACTAATATAAAATATTACAATTATATTTTAAAGGGAAAATATTAGTTGTTATTTTAAAAAATCCTATGTTATCCTGTTAGGTGAAGACAAGGAAAATATGAAATTATATTGGCATATTACCACTGTGTCCACACTTCTGCGCATTTTGTCAAGACTTTTGTGGTAACACAATCAAAAGTAAATATTATGCTGGCAAAGCACAACAGTAAAGTGTTTGAATCACTTGAGGTTTTCATTGATGTTGGTGTTCGTTGTATCATATACATGTTTAATATTTAAGTGCATATACTGCTAATAATGCATTTATCAAATGTACAATGTAAAGCAATGCATCTCCTTTTACCAAAAAGGAAGTTTTATAATATGATTCTTACCATCTCCATCCAACCCTGTGTGCATCTATGTCACTAGGAGTGATTTCAAAGAATGTACTGCCTAAGCTGTACCTCCAGATTTGAATTTTTGGTGATCTAGGTTAGGACCAGGTTTGCTTTGTTTGTTTATTTTTTTATTTCCCTATGTAATTATATTGTCCAGACTGAGAACACCTGAAATTTTATATTTTCAAATATTAAATTTCTGAAATGTTCATCTCTAAGACTTTCAAGCATAAGAATGCTATTTTGATGAAGACGTCTAATTGAAGGAATCATAAGTGCAAAGTGTATACTATCAGAATGGCAAAAATTCTAATCGTTAATTTTATCCACCACTATATTTAGTAAGAGTACTGGTAAGAAATTAACATGCGCGTTTATAACAATGTAAATTGACTATGTTTGGAGACTTTTTCTGGAGACTAATTTGACAGTGTATATTCAGAGTATTTAAAATTGCAACCCTTTTATCTCTGGAATTTCAAAATGTCTCTTTTAAGAATTTACTCTTGAAAAATAATTGAACAAACAGAAATGCAATGTTAATGAAAATGCTATCATAGTGCTGATAATAGCAGTAAGTGTTGCTTATAATACTGAATGATTGGAAATTGGAAACAATCAAAATGTGACTGTTGATTGATTAACTCGTGATCGATCCATACATACTACTAGTTATATAATTACATAGAAGTTAATGTGGGAAGATATTAATAGTATATAGATAAATGAAGAGTTACAAAATTACACTGTGGTTTTGAAATACATATAACATTGTATTTGTTTAAAATACATGTTATATATTCTGATATATATGGAACTTGTTTATATATGAAGTTATATATATCTTATATATGCTATTATACTTTTACTTATATGTACATGTACTTATATGTACCTTTAGATAAATAGGTGTCTCCATATGTATATACATACAAATGGGAAAATCCTAAAATGTCAAACACTAAAATATTCAGTGTTTTCTTCATAGGTGATTTTATGTTTTGTTGTGCTTTCATGCACATTCTAGTTTGTGTTTCTATAAGTTTTGGGAGTCACTAGAAGCAAATACTAGGTTGATAAGGCAAGATCTCAAACATCTTAAATGAAAAAAAATTTCATCTGCATTTTTAATGATGCTTTGTTACATTCACTTAACCAACGGAATCAACTTCAACATGCGTTCTCCTGTAGCCACTGCATCCAGCTATGGAAAACAAGCTCTTTGGTAGTTACCAACTGTGTCTTACTACACTCGACTTCTTCAATGTATTTCTTTTCAATGGAAGTTAAGGAGGATACATTTAAACCTAAATCCTAGCCCATTAGCAAACGTTAAGTCATCTCTGATTATAGTTAATCTAGTTAAAATATGAGGGTGCCATGTAACAAATTATATTTTATCTTAAAGCATTTTTATGAGTAACCTTGGTTAATATCATAATGAATAATGTGTTTTGGTGTTTTGTTTTCTGTGTTTGTTCTTTTTAGGCGGTTCAGGACCATCCTCCTCCATAGCCATAGCTGGCACCAACCACCCTGCCATCACAAAGACAACATCTGTTCTTCAGGATGGCGTCATAGTTACCACCGCAGCTGGAAACCCAATGCAGAGTCAGCTGCCCATTGGGAGTGATTTTCCTTTTGTTGGCCAGGAGCACGCACTTCATTTTCCATCCAACAGCACTTCAAACAACCATCTTCCACACCCCTTGAACCCCAGCCTCCTCAATTCTCTACCTATTTCTTTGCCAGTGAATCAACAGCATCTCCTAAACCAGAATCTATTAAATATCCTCCAGCCTTCAGCAGGAGAAGGCAAGTCTGAGATCAACCTCCACCCTTTAGGTTTTCTCAATCCAAGTGTAAACGCTGCTTTAGCTTTTCTCTCCGGTGACATGGATGGGCAGGTACTACAGCCTGTTCACTTTCAGCTCTTAGCAGCCCTGCTTCAGAACCAAGCCCAAGCAGCTGCCATGCTTCCCCTGCCACCTTTCAATCTGACCATCTCAGAGCTCTTGCAACAGCAAAATACCCCTTTACCCTCATTAACACAGATGTCAGTCCCGCCAGACCATTTGCCAAGCAATCAGTCAGACAACAGCCGAGCTGAGACCCTTTTAACCAGCCCCATGGGGAACCCTTTACCAAACTTTGCAGGCAGTGACACTACTTTTAACCCACTGTTCCTCCCAGCTGTCACTGGGGCCTCAGGATTAATGGCTCTGAATCCCCAGCTGTTGGGAGGTGTCCTGAACTCGGTATCGGCCAACACCGCTATTCATCCAGAGGTTTCCATAGCAACCTCCTCCCAGGCAACCACTACCACAACCACTACATCATCAGCAGTGGCAGCACTGACTGTCTCAACACTTGGTGGGACAGCAGTGGTGTCAATGGCAGAAACATTGCTGAATATATCTAATAATGCTGGGAACACACCTGGTCCAGCTAAACTCAACAGTAACTCTATGGTGCCACAGCTACTTAACCCTCTACTGGGGACAGGTCTGCTTGGTAAGTTAAATTTTTTCACAAATTTTTACAAAAGAAACGTTTTTCTAATTCTATTCTCTTTTTTAAAAAAAAACTCCATTTTGTCACACTATTTTTTAAAATGTTTTCGTTATGTCACAGATTGCTTAAGGATCTAAATATGACAACACCCACACACAACCTTAGTTTTACAAACATGAGAATGACTTTTCCCTTTTCTTCTATTCTAGCAATACTGTCATTTTAATCTGCTTTCTCTTACCTTCTAATTCTGATGCCACCTAAACCTAACCTACCCATCAGTGTCTGAAGCTGAGTCTTATTTTCCAAATAATGAAACAGAGGTACATCTTAGAAGCTAACTTTTATTTGAATTTTAGTTGATGTGGCATCACAGGGTTAGTATGAGCAGCTGCACAGTGGATGGAAACAGCTTAAGGAACTGTTCTCCAGGTGAAACCTAAAAAACAGAACTGAATGCTTGTCCAGCCAAACAAGAAGCAAAGCATAAAAACCCTCAAAATTAAAGCCTGCCCAAGTTCAACAAAATAGCCCCTCTAGCTGCTGCTGGATTTTTTGAGATAGTATTAACGTGTTATACTTTTGTGGCTTAAAGACTAAATTATTAAGTTATATTATCATAACAAAGCTGTAAAATGGTAACATGTGTTTGATGGATACAGATAGCAAGGATATAAAGTATAGGAATATTGTTCATAAAGTCTACGAACAGGCAAATGTATGTGATGTTGTCAAGGGTTTCTTCAGTATGCTAAAAAGAAAAAGAGAAAACCTTTTAATTCTTACATTTCCAGATTTTCTGCTTTAAAATACAGCAGAATTAATTCTATTTGGCATTAAGACCACTGCAGTGGAATAGCCCAAAAGGCATTGCAGGCTTATATATTTCATGTTACAGAACAATTTCTATGAGGTTGTCCTTAAAACAATTTCACAATAATTTTTAATATAAATTTAGTTATTATGATGGCTGTAGACTTTTTGCTTTTAATTATTATTACAACATAATTTGAGTTGCTAGGTTTCTTTATAATTTTAGTTTTAGGTGATCAACTTATTACTCCAGAACAAAATGCATATTTCTAAACAAATCTCTCAATTTATTTGGTAGTATTTATTGATGACTGTGGCTTGAGAACTAAACTTCATAAACAAAGCCTAACTTTCTAGTCAAATATTTATGATTTTTAGAATACTTTAGGAATAATTTCAGCCTCATATCTAGGTATTCTTATTCAGTTATGAGGAATCAAATATTGGTGCTTCATTTAAAAGGACTGGATAATGGATAGAACAAAGAATAAATAGTTTTCCATTATACAAAATTTAAAAACTAGTTAATAAAACTATTCTTTCCTTACCATTTAATAAGATGTTGAGAAAAGAAAAAGTATTACCCATGTAAGTCTAGCTTTTAGATTTTATTTCAGGAATTTTCAAGTGCAAAGACAGGCGTAAGACTTCTAAAAAATCATACTGACTTAAGTTTTATGTTTTCAAACTGTAGGTGATATGTCATCAATAAACAGTACTTTGAATAACCACCAACTGACTCACCTGCAGTCGCTGTTAAACAACAATCAGATGTTTCCTCCAAATCAGCAACAGCAGCAACAGCAGCAGCTTCTCCAGGGGTACCAGAGTCTCCAGGCATTCCAAGGACAGACCACAATGCCTTGCCCATCTAACAATAACCCCATGGCTTGTCTGTTTCAGAACTTTCAGGTACTCTCCTTTTCAGGGTCACTTCAGTAGAAAACAATGGCACTATTTGTTTAAATGCCTAAGTTGAGGTCAAGACACAAGCGGTGATATGTTCATTTACCTCTTCTTACTGTTACTTTTTTATCATGAATATTGTTAAAGATTTCGGGTTTGGGTGTGAGAGCTATTCCATTTTGTCTGATGCATCTGAGTAGTCCTTTTTGAGTTGTTAGGAAAAACTGATTATTTTGTCCTCTGAAACCCCTATGTAGTTTCTCATCATTGTTCTCAAAAGATCCATATACTTAGCACACACACCCTCCACTACCTTTCTAGCCCCGATTCTTGCCACTGTCCTCCTGATTCAAAACCCCATGGTTTTGTTGAGTTCTACAAAGTAAATAAGTTTCTGACAAATTAGGGAGCTAGATGAAAATGGCACTGAATAAAAGTAAGGAAACACAGAAGTTTAAAAAAAAATGCAGTCCTGATGTAGAGAAGGTTCTCTAAGCAAGACACAAAACCACAATACTGAAATGTCAAGTTAACAGAGTTGAATACCTAGAAGGATCAAGGATATTTCAAGCAAAGTTAAAGACAAGATACACAAAACATTGGCATAATACATACCAAATAAGTTACATCTACAACATAAAAAGACTTCCTTGCAAATCAGGAAAATAAAAGACAATTGAATAATTAAAAAAAGAACAATCTGCATGAACAAACAGTTCATAGAAGATCAAAATAAACTGTTAAGGAACATATGAAAACAATTATCAATTATACAAATCTTAATACTGATGTGTCCGCCATACTAAGGCTGTCTGCTACTATTCTGATACTATTGGTCGAATTGGATGCTGCCATAATTTTTAAAAGGTAATTGGATAGACTTTTAAACAAACCTGTCCTTTCACCCAACTCAACTTCTTTGTCTGTTTCTGATAAATCTTCAAATATAAACAAAAATGTCCATGGTGGGGGCAGGTAAGGAATAGGGTAGGAAGTATCTTTATGGTCTTAAAACTGTCTATATGAAATACGTGAGACTGGCACCATGGCTTAGTAGGTTAAGCCTTTT
Source organism: Ochotona princeps (assembly GCF_030435755.1). NCBI lineage: Eukaryota > Metazoa > Chordata > Mammalia > Lagomorpha > Ochotonidae > Ochotona > Ochotona princeps. Next base: position 31,916,185 of record NC_080836.1, read on the forward strand.
TCTGTGATGCCAGCATTCCATATATGCACTGATTCAAGTCTTGGTTTTGCCAGTTCTAATCCAGCTCACTGCAAATGTGCCTGGGAAGGCAGCAAAAGATGGCCCAAAGTCCTTGGGCCCCTGCACTCACATGGGAGACCGAGAAGAAGCCCCACACCCTGGCTTTGGCCATGTGAGGAGTGAACCAGTAAATGGAAGTACATGAAATTTGTTCCCTTTTGATAGGTAAAAAAAAAAAATAGAAAAAGAAAAAATAAAAGAGTACACAACTGAATTGCATTATAACGTGGTCTGTGGTGTGAAAAATTTGAACCACTTTTCATCAATAGGGACATAGTTAAATATGTTATGATATATCCATCCAGGAGTTGAAAAAATTAGCCAAGTGTACATAATCTCATATGAAAGATGTGTAAGATCACAAGACTCTAATACTTTAGCATTAGATAATAGTACTGTAGTAAAAAAAAAGCCTGTTGATTAGCAGGAAGGAGGGAGGGAAAGAGAGAAGAAGGAAAGAAGGAAGGAAACACTCTAGATATACATGCACACATTTCAGTGTTGGAAAGTTCCTGCAAAGATGTCCTCCAGCACTGAATACCTCTGAGATAAGAGGAGATTTTGGTGGATTATAAAAATGTGATTTTGGATAAGGAATCGTGCTAAAAATGATTTTTCTTTTTTGACAAAGCTAAAATATAAAAAACACTTTAGAAAGGATGAGGAAACATTCAACCAAGCACAAAAGAGACTGAAAGGGACCTGACGCGATAGCCTAGTGGCTAAATCCTTGCCTTTGCATGCTCAGGAACCCATATGGGCTCTGGTTCATATCCCGGCTGCTCCACTTCCCATCCAGCTCCCTGCTTGTAGCCTGGGAAAGCAGCAGAGGATGATCCAAAGCTTTGGGATCCTGCACCCATCTGGGAGACCTGGAGAAGATTTCTGGTTCCTGGCTTAAAATCAGCTCAGCTCTGGTTATTGTGGCCACTTGAGGGGTGAATCAGGGATGAAAGATCTTTCTCTCTGTATATCTACCCTTTCAATAAAAATAAATAAATGTTTATAAAGAGAGAGAGAGAAAGAGCAAAAAGGTAAAGCCTAAAGAGAATCAATTAGACTTAGACTTAACAATGAAGGCATCATGAGTGACTTGGCAGAATGCAGTTTTGGAGAAGTGGTGGAGCAGTAGGAACAGGAGCCAAATCGCAGTGGATGGAATGATGAATGAAGGCTATAGAAATTAAAAACAGTAGATTGTCTTTTTCTATAACTTTACTGTGGTTAACATAACAAAAATAAGGTGGTGCTATTAAGAAATTATCAGCTTAAATGTGAATTTTCTCATCTGTGAAAGCCACACACATAATCATTATGTTGATGGAAAGAACCAAACAATATGGACATGGTTGAATATAAAGAAGTGATAACAGGTGAAGCAAGAGCCCTAAGGATGAATTGAGATCCAGAAGATAAATGTAGGCTTTATCCTCAGAGAACATGGGGACCCTTACATTGGGAATCAGGACTGGATTTGGAACAAGTCCATTTGCAGAAAAGTGTGCCGTCAGAACATAGAAATTATGAGAATTCTTTTCTGACAAGCTCCATTTTCTCTGTTAAGTAAGGTCATCCACTAATAGTAGAGCCAGAAATGGCATGGTAGCCGGCTTCAAGAAATGGATGAAGATTTGAATAGCCATGGAGGATGAGAGTGATCTCTAACTAGAGAACCCCAGAATCAATGAGCAGCAACAGAAGCCCCCAGTTGAGGTTAGAAACAAAAGATTCCTTCTATGCTTGGCATATACTTGCAAAGAGGGAATTTCAACTGAACTTGAACTATGGTTATGCAACAAGGTGGAGGAACCCACCATGGGGGGAGGGTGGGGGAGAATCCCAGATTCTATGTAATTACAACACAATGTAATTAATGAATAAATTTAATTAAAAAAAAAAAAAGAAACAAAAGATTCCTATAGACAGACACTCAGAACCGTCACTGTAGATATAAATACAACAGGCAGTTAATTCAATCCAAGGCAGGCATTTCGTCAGATACATGTAAGCAAAGGAGACAAAAAAAGCACAGGAGTGGTCGATATGCTGATGGACCTTAGGTTCTTCATTAATAATGAAGGTTGTAAGGACAGGAAGAAACTAATCATTGAGGAAAATTCAAAATATCCAGGGTCTGGAGCAATCATTCTTAGGTGGGTTTTAACAAAGTCATTATAAGCTCAAAGATGTTTTTGGAATGTACTCAACCTTTCTATACTAAGATCTTAACATACTCCACTTGTGGGCATTCGTTGCCTGCCTTCACCTCTTCCCAGTTGGGAATCACTTCCTATGTAGCCACTGTCATTGTTGGACTGCCCCTTGGCCAGGCACCTGATGAATTTGAAGAGTAGGTGTTACTGTCCCATCTAAATACTTCAAAGAAAGCATAGCATCATGTGGAAATATTTCATTGTGGAAAAATGAGTATACATTTTTTATTATATTCACTTGGTTAAATAGAGCATCAATGAATTAGGAATACTCTTCCAAATCAAGTTCCTTGTGTTAAGTTGTCTGTGACTTGACTGTCTTTAAATCTCAAATTACAAAGTCCTATAGTGACACTAAATACCTGAAATCATTCCCTGAAAATATTGTGTCCAGCCCCTATCAAATTTCACTTTTCTACAGAAATGGGGACAAAATAAGTTTGATGAGTGACTATGTCCAAAGAAACAGTAGGAACAGGCAATCAAGATGGAAGCTCTTCTAGGCTGACTGACTTTTTATTTCATTTTTTGAAATTTGTTCTTTATATTTCCTGCCTATATTTATCTTTCAATAAATCTCAAAACTATCTTTTTCATTAAGGCCCTTCTACTTTTTTCTCTTCCTCTCACTGCCCACTATTTCTTTAAGGTGAGAATGCAGGAAGACGCGGCTCTCCTAAACAAAAGAATTAGCACTCAGCCGGGGCTCACAGCACTTCCGGAGAATCCAAACACTACACTTCCACCTTTCCAAGAGACACCTTGTGAGTTGCAGCCCAGGATGGACCCATCCCTTGGTCATCAGGTGAAGGATGGCCTAGTTGTGGGTGGCCAAGGTGATGCTTCTGTAGATGCAATTTACAAAGCCGTTGTAGATGCAGCCAGCAAAGGCATGCAGGTCGTCATCACCACTGCGGTCAACAGTACCACTCAGATCAGCCCCATCCCCGCCCTGAGTGCCATGAGTGCCTTCACTGCCTCGATTGGTGACCCACTGAATCTCTCTAGTGCCGTCAGTGCTGTCATTCACGGACGGAACATGGGAGGCCTCGATCCCGACGGTAGGCTGAGGAACGCAAGAGGGGCTCGGCTGCCCAAGAATCTCGACCATGGGAAAAACACAAATGAAGGAGATGGATTTGAGTATTTCAAGTCCGCAAGCTGCCACACATCCAAAAAACAGTGGGATGGGGAGCAGAGCCCCAGAGGAGAGCGGAACAGGTGGAAATGTGAGGAATTTTTAGATCATCCAGGCCATATCCATAGTAGTCCTTGTCACGAAAGGTCCAACAATGTCTCCACACTGCCATTTCTGCCTGGTGAACAACACCCAATACTGTTACCACCAAGAAACTGTCAAGGGGATAAACTTCTGGAGGAAAATTTCAGGTATAATAACTACAAAAGGACTATGATGAGTTTTAAGGAGAGACTGGAGAACACTGTGGAAAGATGTGCACACATTAACGGGAACAGAGCACGACCGAGTCGAGGATTCGGGGATCTGCTCAGCACTGCAAAACAAGACCTGATCCTGGAGGAGCAGTCTCCGAGTTCTTCAAATAGTTTGGAAAGTTCTCTGGTCAAAGACTACATCCATTACAATGGAGACTTCAATGCCAAAAGCATTAATGGGTGTGTGCCTAGCCCTTCAGACGCTAAAAGCATTAGTAGTGAAGATGACCTAAGGAATCCAGACTCCCCCTCTTCCAATGAGTTGATACATTACAGACCAAGGACGTTCAATGTTGGTGACTTGGTCTGGGGCCAAATTAAGGGACTGACTTCCTGGCCTGGAAAATTAGTAAGAGAAGACGACGTTCACAATTCATGTCAACAAAGCCCCGAGGAAGGGAAGGTATACCATTCTTTATCCATTGTCAAATAACTAACCCTTGTTCAGATATTGGTTCTTGTGCATTGCTTATCATCATCACGTTGGAGTCTTTGGATTTGAAATTAACATTCTTCATGACTCACTGAGCATAAAATGAAGGGGAGTGTTGATTATGGTCACCAAAATGTCTTATGGAACAGGGGTGAGTTGTGAAAGTTCAGACCCCAGTGGGGGGGCTCCAGAACTACAGTTGGGTTTCCAGAATTTTGTCAAAGCTGCTTTCCTCTCCTGCATTTATGAATTCTTCCTGCCAGGCCCGAAGGAGGAAAGCAGTGTTGATGAATGGGTGATGGGAGGTGGAATGTGATAGCTGTTGGTGGTCTAGGAGTGTGGCAGAGGGAGGGATATTCCCAGGCAACAAAAAGTAACAAGGGACAGCGTCTCCTCCACGTGCTTAAATGTGACACTGAGGGCTGACCATGGGGCTGAGATGTAGGTGGGGTTGCAGCTGTTTCTGGAATCGACAGGTAAGGTCTAAGTTCAGAATGGTGTCTCATTTCAGGAAAAGTTCTGGGCCCTTATAACATATGGAAATGTTTAACCCCGTGGTCTGGTTCTACTTAACTCAATCTGATCTTATAAATTAAATGAGAACTTCTCCATGAAACTACCATTCAATTTAGAAGAAATTAGTGAGGGATTTCTGGGCTTGTTTTCTGTCTCTTTTACAAATGGTAAAATTGATTCACTAAATAAGAAATATACAGAATGTTTAAAATAGGCAGAAAAAGTTGTATCTTGCCAGGACACTATATGTACATTCTTTTTCTAGGTGGAGGGAAAACGTTTTAGTTTTTCATCTGCTTAGATAGCAAAAATTACTCTTGCAGGTATGCATTATTCTCTTAAAGAGTATATTGTGCAAAGCTAGTCCGACTCTGCTCAAATTTTTCTGGCACTTGGATTTAATGACAGGAAACCAAAAGCATTTTTGCCAGCACAATAAAAGGATTGTCTTTCTCCAGATGACCAAGGAGGTCTGTAAACCCTTGCTTACAGTGCCTAATATATACTTGTCAGGATATAGACTGGGCATAATGCTTCTACACTTGATAAGAAAATGAATTCCATACTTCTATTCACCAAACATTTTGCTCTCTGTACTCGCTGAGAGCAAACATTCTTAAGACTGATAAACCTAAATATTTTTGATAATTTATTCAAAAAATAACTAGAAAAATGGTCTTTTATGATATGAATGCAACTGCTGTAAATACTAGATGTAGACACTGCAATTTTACAACACTTGTTTAGGCACACTGGATTTTTCTTGTGGTTTGTTTTACAATTAAGTCTAAGTAAAGATTATGGCTTCCCTTCCTTGGACACATTCTCTCTCTGTCAGGTGTGGCTCGTCCAAATACCAGTATTTTGTTTATCGGGCAAATTAAGATGTGTGCTTGAAATGCGTTTCACACTAAAAATTAGTCTGACTCTTCTGCTTAATTTGTCTGAAAACTACAGAGACTGAGTTATTCAGTATTGTTAAGGGAGATGAATTAAAAAACGTATGTTTTATCCAAGAGTCCAAGAAACATTTGTTTTGCTGCATTTATGTGGGCAGTGATTTTCCTCTCACTATAAAATGAAAGTAGGTGATTTTAAATCCAGAATCATTTTCCTTATTATAGCAATGAAGAATGCCTAATAGGAAGCATCAGGTTGCATCTGTAAATTCATTTACTCCTCCGTCCTTTGACTGACATCCTAATCTTGCATTCTCCAATAAAAAACATTGCTTTTGAGATACATAGTATCTCTAGTAATTCAGGAAACATAATCTAAAATACATTTTAAAAATGAAAAACTGAAAGCATACAGTAATGAAATATTTAATTATCGTTAGAAAGCTAGGTTTAATAACAGCCTTAAAAACTCTAGTGAGCTTCAAATTCTTACAATCCCCTGGTCTCTTCAGGAGCTTCCCCACTTTTGCACATAAAAACCCCAAGTGCTGTTTCACAGACACTTGTTTCTTCTGTAGTTCACCAATCAAAGGAAAGACTTCTTCATCCCCTCCGTTGTGACAGCCTCTGAGTCCAGGCGGTCTCATTTTATAGCATTTTAGAAAAGGCAGTTTCAAATACAGGTCTGACTCCAAGCCTAGTCTTCCTTGCCTACCATGTTTCTGTCCCTGGTTCATCAAGGAAAGATGTAACTGTGTTTGGTAAGGATATAAGACAGGAAGGATTATTAAATCAGTTAGGATGTAAATGTCATTGGCGTAGAACCCTTGATGTTAGCACAGTGATGGATAAATAAGTTCTTGTATGTTAATAGCCAGACTTCTGCTTTCAAGAAGGTAAGCTGTGCCTTAGGTTTTCTTATATACACTGTGGCAGGTGTGACATCTTAATAAAGCCTGGAAAGAAAAGGTACTGACTCCATAAACGATTTGTTTATCACAGTGAAACCTTCTTCGTTTTACCCTATTAATGCGGGATGTGGGGTCATTTCCCCTAGTGTTTATTATGACCATGTAATTTCTCAGAAAAAAAAAATTTACCAAAATATTCCTTTATGTGTTATCATTTTTAAGCCATTTTTAGCCTCTCAGTTTTTGTACTATTCCTGTGGCCATCAAATTAAATTAATTCAAACTCCTGTTATCCCACTAAGCAAAGTCTGTGCTAACTCAAGTTTTAAACTGCATTTATTACCCGCCTCCATCCAACAGCCTATCTTTTATTTTTCAGTCTCTTAGCAAGACCACCTCATTCCCACCCCCCGGCCCCAATTTGTTTTGTGTTGCTTTTGGAGGTAGTTGAAGTAGTAAAGCTAGTTCATCAACATTATTACAGATTTATGGTTCCAAAGCAAGTGGAGCAGCTTTGCATGTTTTCAGGTTGAACAAGTGGGTCTCTGGCCCAAGACAGCAGCACTGTGATCCAGGCACTGTGTCCAATCAAAGACTGAGCCCTTCATGTTGCTTGGATGTTCACTTTTTAACAGGCTCTGTTGGCAATCCTTGGTGGGGAAATTATATATAGCAGAGCCACTGATACTGCATTAGAAATGGTGGGCAGTTTCTGAGGGACGCCTTCACAGCAGCAGATTCTGCGTGAACACAGTCCTCACAGAATTAGCAGGTTGTGGCAAACAGACACACCAACTTTAGGCATTCTGATGAGAGCTGAACCCCAGTTCTGCCAGTTACCTGAGTGGTGCTTCATAGGTATAGTATCCTCCCAGGAATTGCAGGGTCCTTATTTCTCAAGTAGAGCTGTTCATTCCTACTCAAAATGATATTTTAATACTTAAATTAAATGAGATTATTCAGCACACGAAAGAGGTTTGGTAAAAATTAATCTTGGGAAAGCTGCATGGAAATGCCCATTTGCTGTATCTGGAGTGTTAATTCCAATTCTGATTCTAGCTTCCTGATAATGTGCACCCTGAGAGGTAGTAGGTAATGGCTCAAGTACTTGAACTCCCACTCAAATGGGAAATCCAGAGTGAGTTCTGGGCTCCTAGCTTCAACCTGGCTCAGCCCCAGCTATTGTAGGCATTTGGAAAGTGAATCAGTTGATGAAAGATTCTCTCTCTCTCTCTCTCTCTCTCTCTCTCTCTCTCTCTCTCTCTCCCCTCTCTCTTCCTTTTGCCCCGCTCTCTCCCTCACTCCCTCTCTCACTTTCTTTCTCCCTCTTTTCCTCTCTCTCCCTTTTTCTTCCTCCCCCTATTCTATTAGTATTATGAATTTGGATGCTACCATTATGCCATTACCATCATTTGACATTAATTATTCTTTACCAATGCATCATCCTTACATAAAGGTCTTATTAACCAGTCTGAGAACGGACAGATTGTAATGGCTAATATTCTATGAATGAATTAGTTCATAACTATTTTTATGAGCTGCCACGTATCATATAGATTGGCATACCTGATTGGATGTTATTATTAGCCATTAATCCCAGGCATGTGTTATTGACAAGCATTCAAAGCACTCAGACAACTGAATGAACTTGAAAGTCCCTCTTACCTCATTGTTTCTAAAGATGGTCACTGTCCTCTGCCTTTCTACTCTCCCACTCCTCACGCACACACTACTAATTAGTAGAAATTGTGAACAGTCTGAAAAGTTGGGCTGAGTCAGGTGTGTATTACTGTACTAACAGTGAAGTTCTGTGGCGTATGAAGGATGTTATGTGTCTTTCATGATAGTGTTTGGAAAGTGGTATCTCCTTCCTCTTGGGCTTTCTCTCCATTATCAGTTTATAATGGAACACAAGCTGGGAGGTAGCTATATTTGTTCTGCACAATTGGTGTGCGCTTCCCTCTGAGCCATGAATTCTAGTTTGTTTGGTTTTTTTGTGGTGTTTGTTTGTTTGTTTGTTTTTGCGGTTCAGTGGCCAAAAAAAAAGATAAAAACCCTGCACTTTCAGATTTTGACATGTCAGGGCAATCTTGGGAAGGATTTATCTACCCCTCAAATTACACCGACATGCCACATTGTACAGACATGGTTAAACATATACAAGCATGAAGTAACACAGCTTTATGTACTTATGTAAGTAATTATTGAAAAATTTGGAAAATGCTCATTTTCTAAAGCATATTATATAATCATTATCTCTGCTCTCACATTAACTAACCTAAAACATCAACTAATCAAAGCTAAAACTCTTATTTTTCTGTGTAGATCATTTTTATTCCTTTTGAACATTATCCCACTGATCTTTCATTTTCCCAGTGGATGTGTCTTTGCACCCAAAGCAAACCTAAGAGAGAATTTATTACTGGTTTGGTATCAAAAATTTTTTTCAGTGTAACATTTGTTGTTGGACATATAGAGAGACACTCCTGATTGTTGAGAGTCCACCTGTCTCTGCAACACCACATGATTAAACGGAGACTTGAGTTTCCAAGTGTCAGTGGGTAGGGGACTCCCTCATAGGTACATTTTTATTTCCCACACTGTAATGTTTAGCAGGTAAGGACAAGAACGGAGAGTCATTCATAATGGACTGAATTTCTCATTGCCTAAAAAATCAAAACTATAATTATTTGGGGGCCATCCATGTTCTGTGTGTCAGTTCAGCATCATTGGCATGCACCTGTTGACCGCATGGCACATAAGCAAACACAGCTTCCCCTGCATTCTGGGCAGGCGTAACCTAAGACTCAGATGAGCCTGGAGAGGTGTGCCTTCGTGTGATGCTGAAACGCTTTACTTTGCAGAATAGCCTTTTTGTGCTTCACTACCAGAGGTGGCTGCTTGTGCTGTTTGGTGCTGTAAGTCTCTGTAGGATGTGTTCTTCGTGTATTTATTTTACTTTAGACTTTTCCAGCTACCATTGGGAACAAATCCCTTTGTTTGTACCCAATTGGTATTCACAGTATTTGGGCTACCTTTTGGCTTAGTGCTCAGTAGACACCAGAATCTTCTAGAAAAGGGAGACAAACAGGTTTTTTAAAAGAAGATGGATAAAATTCCAGCTAACACAATCAATTCTTGATGAAAAATGGAAGACCATTCTTTAAAATATGAATGTCAAGAAAAAGATGAAGCTTAGTAAAAAGCTTGGGTGAGACTATAAACTTTACTGTAGCGAGCTGTAGAATATTATGATCATTTTTTTATGTTCTGAAGCAAGATTAAAGAGGACGAGGAGGTCCACATATCTTCCCACAGTTCACTGAGACACAGCCCAGAGTTCGTGATCTTGTCTGTACAGTCTTCATAGATAGTGACAAGTGGAATGACAAGTCTGTGACAAATACAGGCTTATCCATGAACTTCTATAAATACGAGTTTGTCCAAAACATTTTATTTTGTTGTGGATTGATAGGAAATTTGCAGTCACATTTAGAATGTATTGGTTTTCATCCTTGAATACAGTTTGCTGCTGCCTACAAGTATTGCCTTCCAAAGTGAAGAGAATGAAAGCACCAGCACAAACAAAACACAAAACACCAGGAAGCGCCTCAGCTAGGGCCACCAGCACTGTGAGGCTGTAGACTTGGCTGGTTCGCTTGAAGTCTAGTTTTTCTTTAAGGGACTTCTCCATGAGTATTTTATTATGGTATTGTTAGAAAAGTAGGTTCACCCTTTCTATCATAGGTGAAGCAACTTTTCACTTCAAATTGCTTATCATCTATTTCCTCTTTCAAACATATTGAAATAGTGCACTTAAGGTAGAAGGATCTTGCAGTTTGAAGACATTTTTAAAAAGATTTACTATTTAATATGTGTTCCCTACTAATCTAGTAAAGGCCTCAAAGTGGCTTATTGGTATTTCCCAGGCTTCAGCTTCACTGCATATTATATATGCTATTACTTACCCAACATTTTCTTTCAATTAATAAGATACTGTATGTGAAAATTTAGGTATATTATTTATATTTTTTTAATAAGAATGTCTGTGAAGATGTAACTATTCTTTCAAATGTTTTAACATTCAGCATCTTCCACCAAAGATAATTTCACTTCCACTAGTGGCACTTTGGAAAGCTGACCACTTTGGTGTCTAGAGACAGCCTTCATGTTCATTGCTTTCTTAGGTCCTGCCAGTGACCCGTAATGATGTGAATAATTATCCCCATTACAGATGAGAGAACAGAAACTCAGTTAAGTGGCATTCCTCAGGACTCAAATCACAGGCAGCTTGACTAGCTTCAGCTCTGTCCTCTAACTCTGGGCTTGGTGCTCTCTGCATAATACAATTCCCCCAACAACAGGGCCTTGTAGAAATGGAATGGGGAAGTGAAACATGAAAAGGGGAACTTGAAGGCATTCAGCTTTTCTGTTATGAAAGCTGTGATGTGGCTTTTGCTCCATCCTTTGACCTTTAGGTGACAGCCTTGCCTCAGCACTAAATAGCAGCAAAGAATGCACAAAGGGAGGTGTCATCACGATTAAAGCTTGCTGGGAATTGTGACATCCTCTGCAGTTAACTGGCTCCGTGCGAGAGTCATCTAGCATCCCTGATCCAGGACTTTCACATATATGCTCACTTTAGAGGGGATGGTTTGGCTGTGCAAGCTCTGTGTTTGTCATAGACTTTAAGTTACATCTGATATACGCTACAAATCATGGTGTGGACTCCATGTAAAAATTAAATTACCAAATATTTAGTATGTACCCTGTGGGCAAAATAAGCAAACAAGAGACTTGGCATTCTTTGGGATAATGATGAATCCTCCAGCATATAACAGAATCTGTTATGTTTCTAACCTCATTAATCAGACTAGGTGACTGCTAATGTCGAAAAATCTTGCAGCTAGAGAATCTGAAAAGGTTTTTTATTAGAAGAATTTTAAAAGTTAAAAAAACTAAATATATGTATGTATCTTTATTAGAGGCATATTTGAAGTATCAATGCACAGAATTTTTAGACATCTTTTTATAATTCTTAAATAGAACATGTGTAAAAAATATATACCATGATGGCTGGACTGATCAGCATCATCAGTGTTAGGATGAGACCAACTGGGCAAATTATGAGTAAAGATAAATTTATCTATCAGTTTCTCACAAAAATAGTAACTAAATAATTTCTGGAATAACTAGCTTGTGAATATGCAATAATCCAAGATTATAATTATGAAAGTATTACATATCTTAAACTACTTGTTGTTTTGGTGTAAATTTCTTTACAAGACTTGTTTAACCTTTTTATTGTTAAATTTATGTACTTTTTGATTTACATATTAGCTAAGTAATTTACGAGGGAATCTTTTTAAATCAACTAACAATTTCTGTTTGTCTAGAAACTTTGTTTTGCATTTCATAATATCATTTGGGGAGTTATCTTTAAAGAATTGCCTGAATATTGTTCAGTATATGAATATTTTCTCAACACACACTATCATACATATTTTACTGTGAAGTGTGAAAATTCTGAAACAAAAGAAGTGTTTCCCTCTGGGTAGGTGTAATGTTCTTACGCTAGAAGTGCACAGTGGTATGTGTCCTATTTACAGTTATTTTCAGAAAGCAGCATCATTACTTTCTCTTTCAAGGTCATTGAATATTTCCTAAAGAACACATTTTATTATGAAAGTACCTTAAAACCTTAAGGAAGATTTAAATGAATAAAGCATAGTAGAGAATTAGTTTGGAAAAGACAATCACTAGGGAATTATCTGAGCATTAAAATTTTGAAGATAAATTTGTGTTAGTTATCATGTAAATGCTCTTTAAAAATGGACCTTAATTTTAAAAGTGTTTGGCCCAATTTTTAATGTGTGCCTATGCATATTTGATATGTGTATGTGATTATAAATCTTATGTATATAAAATGTGCAGTTCAATATATGGCAGAACAGATGTAGTGGAGAGAGGTTAAGCCTTTTGGAGTCAAAGCTGAGCTTCAGGTTTTTTTTTAAACAATTTATGTATTTATATGAAAGGAAGAATGACAGGGACGAAGATCTTCCATTTGCTGGTTCACTCCCTAAATGACTGTGACAGCCATTATTTTTTCAAGCTGAAGCCATGACCTCCATTCTGGTCTCTGACGTGGATGGCAGTGTCCGAACACTTGAATTGTCTTCCTCTGCCTCCCCCCTGAATATTAGCAGGAAGCTGGGTTGGAAATGGAGCATCCAGGATGGGAGCTTCCACTCTAACACATGATGCTGATGTGGCAAGCAGCAGTTTTCTCCACTGCACCGCAACACCAGCCCTAAGAGTTTGCATTTCTTTTTTTTCTTCCTTTCTTTCTTCCTTTCTTTTTTTCTTTCTTTCTTTCTTTTTTCTTCCTTTCTTTCTTTTTCTTTCTTTCTTCCCTTCCTTCCTTCCTTCCTTCATTCCTTTCTTCCTTCTTGATTTAGTATTTTTTTCATGATATGGTTCCATAGGCATAGGGATTCCTCTATCCACCCTCCCCTTCCCCCAATACCATTTACCCCCATATTATTACAATAACATAATCTTTCAGCAACAGTCAAAAGTCCAACATTTTGATATTTAAGTGTATCATGTCATTGTAGATATAGACAATGGTACATGTTATTCTATTGTCATGGTGTATTTAACAGGTTCATTGGGAGTCCTCTTTTTATTCTGGAGTACAGATGCATACTGCAGTGTACCTTCACTTCCCAGTATGCTAGTCTCTATTCTACAGTTTATCTGTAAGAATATATGTATATACATGTTTACCTATATATCTATTTGTTTTGTATTTTGCTTGAACGTTGCCCTATAGCAGAGAGAACATATGATATTTGTCTTTTTTTTTTTTTGATTGGTTTACTTCATTGAGCATAAGTGTCTCTAGTTGAAATAATTCTATTGCAAATAGTAGAATTTCATTCTTTTTCAATGTTGAGTAATAATCCATTAAGTGGATATCCCACAGTTTCTGTACCAGTACCAGACTGTTTTGATGACCACTGCCTTGTAATATGTCTTAAGGTCTGGAATTGTGATTCTTCCGGCCTTATTTTTATACTTCAGGTTGCTTTGGTCATTTGCAGCCTCTTGGGTTTCCAGATGAATTTTTGTATCATCTTTTCTATTTCTTTGGAATTTTTATTGAGGTCACAGTGAATATGTGTATTACTTTTAAGTAATATGGGCATTTAGATGATGATGTTTAGAGGATGACGATGTTGATTCTACCAACCCAGGAATATGGTGAATTTCTTCATTTTTTAATGCCTTCTCCTGTTTCTTTATTGAACGTTTTACAATCTTCCTCATAGAGATCTTCTACATCTTTGGCTAGTTTTATACCAAGATATCTAAGATTCTCCTCCACTATTTTAAAGGGGACTGTACTTACAAGTTCTTTCCAGGCAATGGACTTATGTATACTAGGGCCATTGACTTACTGCCAAATTCTTCTATGGATTCCAATAGTCTTTTTATTGAGTCTTTTGGTCCTCCTGTTTAGAGAATCATGTCATTTGTGAACAGTCATAATTTTAGTTCCTCATTTCTAATTTGAATTCTATAATTTCTTTCTCTTGCCTAATAGCTCTAGCAAGAACTTCCAATACTATGTTGAATAGCAGTGGTGAAACTGCACATCTTTGTCTAGTTCCATATCTAAGTAGAAAAGCTTCCAATCTTTGCCTGTTCAGTAACATGGGAACTGAACAGGGTCTTTTATGTATTGCAATGATTCTGGTGTAGAATGTTCCTTCTATGCCTGTCTTGCTTAGGGTTTTTAGCATGAAGTAGTGTTGGATTTTATCAAATGCATTCTCTGCATCTATTCAGATGATCATATGGTTTTTATTCTTCAGTCTGCTGATATGGTGAATCACATTTATTGATTTGTATATGTTAAACCATCACTGTATGCCAGGGATAAATCCCACCTGATCTGGGTCAGTGATCTGTGTGATGTATTGTTGAATCCTGTTGGCTTTTGCATCTACGTTTATCAGAGATATTGGTCTGTAGTTCTCTTTCTCTGTTGTGTCTCTGGCTCTGGTATTAAGATGATGTTGACTTCATAGAGTTTCAGATTGCCTCCCCTTCATATTGTTTCAAATAGCTTATGGAGGATTGGGTAAGTTTTTCTTGAAGCATTTGGTAGAATTCACCAGTGAAGCAGTGCAATCCAGGGCTTTTCTTGGTTGGGAGGGATTTAGTTACTGAATCAATATATGGTTCGACTTGACTGATGCCATTCAGTGCCAGTTCTCTGTTTCCCATCACTCGTGCCACTCTCTCCAATGAGTTTCAGACACAGGCGCCTGAGCAATGTTTTTGCTACAGCCTCCACAGTCCCAGCTCCTGGGCTGCCACTCTCTGTCCCCCTGTGATCCCATGTAATGACCACACTGTTGTCTGCCCAGCCTTGTCTCCGACACCTTGTTTCAGCACTACCGGGATTAAGGGGACATCAGCTGTGACTTTAGCCTAAGGCCCATCAGTGGTACCAGTTTTTCAATTTTCTTTCTTTCTTTCTTCTTGGGCAACTAAGACCTCTTTGGGCTGGAACCCATGGGATACCAAGTCGATATTCTTTTCCTGATGGGACCTGTGCAATGCGTTGAGCTGTAAGTGAGTTCTCTCATGGCTGAGTGCATGCACAGCTCACTGTTGTTCCTCCACCTCCATCCCTAGAGCCTTTGCCGCAGAAGTCAAAAGGTGGTCTGGTGCGATAGCCTAGTGGTTAAATTCTTGCCTTGCATCTGCCACAATCTCATATGGGTACCAGTTCATGTCCCAGCTGCTTCACTTCCCATCCAGCTCCCTGATTGTGACCCAGGAAAGCAATAGAGGATGACCTAGAGCCTTGGGATCCTGCACCTGTGTGGGAGATCCAGAAGAAGCTCCTGGGTCCTGGCTTCAGATTGACTCAGCACTGGCCATTGTGGCCATTTGGAAAGTGAACCAGAAGATGGCAGATCTTTTTCTCTGTATACTGTCTTTCCAGTAAAAGATATAAAATACATGATTTTTAAAGTCAAAATGGCATTTAATGTGGCCATCTGATCTTGGCCATGAACACCACCCCCCCGTTTTTACATCCTACCGCTAGGGCTCTGACCTTCTGCTTCTGCATATAATCAGATAGAAATTCTGCAGGACCCACAGTTCTATGGCTGAATTCACCTCCTGCATTCCTAGTGAATTCCGCTGTCCACCTGGCTGCCAGTGGAGCTCTGGCCACCGCTGGGATGTCTGTTCACTGGAGCACCACTGTGCCTTCTCTGCTGCTTCCCTGTGCCTGCAGGTCTCCAGGTGTCCCTCTGCTGTCAGCCAGTCTCTCCTATTTTCTGGAATTGCAGCCTCTCTGCTTCTTTTTGGCTAATCCTTCATTCGTTTTGACATGTCCTCACCCTATTCTGCCATCTTGCATTCATTGAGCTTCATTTCTGACCGTGTTCCTCAAACTCAGTAACATCTGTAAAATAATAAAATCAGGGCTTAGTTTGCCATTTAATATAGTTTAAAACAAATAAAAGTGTATTAATCGATAAAACATAATAAATGCATAGGAAATGCTTTTGCTGCCACATTATTTCTTATTTACTTTGAAATAAACACTGAGGATAAAATAGTTTTCTCTAACCTATTTTCAGTGTGGTGATTATATCAGAAAAATTAGTATTTTTATCTTCTTAGATACTTATCATTTCTTTGTGTTAAGAATCTCTGAATTCTTCTTTCCTAGTTCTTTTTAAGATACACAGTAGATTCTTGTGAACTGTAGTCCTTCTGGGCTGTAGAACATTAGAAATTATTCCTCCTGTGTAAGTGTATTTGACACCTGTTGTGTCCCCTCCTTCTGCCCCCCCTACTTCTGATGACCACAGTTCTAATTGCTACTTCCACGAAACTGACGGTTTGTCATTTTGTGCCTATTATTTCACTTACTGTCATAATTTCCAGGTGGATCCATGTTACCACAATGGCAGGATTTTTTCCTTTTAATGACTGAATAATATTTCATGTGTGTATCTACCACATTTTCTTTATCCATTTTTCCATTATTGGAGATCTTAGTTCCATATATTGGCAGTTTATATATATATATATATCATTTCCTTTTGATATAAATCCAGAAGTGGGATATCTGGTTTGTATGGGAATTCTATTTTTAGTTTTTTGAGACACTTTTATGCTATTCTCCATAATGGCTTTACTAATTTATACTCCTCCCACCCACCAGGGTAACTTAGCTTTTTAAATTCAGGATACCACTGGGAGAAGTTGTCCCTGATGTGCCATACTTTGTTTCCATGTGAATCTGTGTTCTGGCACCTGAAGCTGAGGCATCCTGAGATCTCTCACTGTTGTTAGATCATTTGTGTCTAACCAGCCCTTATATGAAAAGAGAGTTTCCTTCCTATTACCAAGAGGATGCTTTAAATGCACGTGGAATTAATTATTGATTACATACATGTAATATGCAAAATGTTCTTATAGTCTATCATGTAAGTGAACACAAGATGGAATTTCATTTCCAACATAAAATATGAAAATATTTTAAGACACCTTTTTTTCCAACAGTACATGGATACAGTCTACTTGCTTAGGCCTTCCTGGTCATCACAGTAGGGGCACTTTTCCTTATGTAGCATACCGTTGCAACACAGTTGTTTCATGCTCTGGCACACAGTGGAACAGGTGTCTCCATTGAATGTGTGTTTAAGGTAGCTGGATTCTTTTAGACAAAATATAATGAAGTGAAAAGGAAAGCACTTCTGTTTGCCTGTTTTCTCACTGAATAATTAGAAATGCTTGTTTTTAGATTTCATAATGGAACCCATCACAGTATGTTCAGGATTTTAAGCAATCCTAAATGTCATACAAATCAGTCATGAAGATTCGAAGACAAGATTAGTAAGTTTTTTTGCTCATTTAATGTGCATTTTCTTATCCATGAGGCATTTAGCCAATCTCTGAATTTTCATATAAAAGTGATTTAGGGGAACATTGAGTAAATTTTTTTATAGAAGTGGCTTTGAAACTGGAACAAGGGACAAACTGGGGACAACTGGGGTACTTGTTTTGAGTACTCTGTGTTTCCATGGCCAGCAACACTGGGCTCACTTAGGCTGGTTTGTTTACGTTTTGATGACAATAGCAGTGGCTTTTTTAGAGGTGTTTGTATTTACATGTCACATGCAAATTTTCCTGCTGACCTTTTTTGAAGCGCATGGCTTCCAGAACTGAGGTAGACATCATGGAGAGTGTTTACACAGGTCCGCTCAGCCGCTCACACAAACAAGCTCAAATATCCAAACTCCGTGCAGGTGACGGGCTGGCAGTCATAACACAGGACAGGAGATTGGACCTGGAGGTGAAGCCACCCCTCTGCCCATGTCAGTGTGGCCGTGCGTGGCCAGTTGCCACGCTTGTCTTGTGGCCTGCACAGAGCCCAAGGCACACTAGGTAATAACCGTTGCTCTAGAGTAGGCTGTGTTCGGCGGGGACTCGTAGCATTTGGATGTCCAAGCAATTCTAGTGGAAAGGTAGGTGTGATTGTTTTGAAAAGGGAATAACTGAGACTTTGCAGGACTTTCAAGTGCTTTACTCATTCTCAGAAGTGAGACGGTGGGGTTTTAATTCTGCTAGCTCCAAATGCCCCCTCCTTCACTAACCAGAGCTCTTGTCTTCCTCAGAGGTGGTGCGCATGCGCAGTGGTCGGCCGTCAGACGTGGAGAGCGAGCCGGGAACTCTGATTTCTATGAATCTGACTATTGAAGCTTATTCAAATTCCAGGTTTTGTTCCCAGCATTCTTTTTAAAATGTCAACAATTTCCAAGCCAAACGGTCTTTCCTTCCCACGGGTATTGCTGCCACATGGAACCGTGGAAGCCACCGCCTGTCTCGAGCCAGGAGAGCATCTGACAGGGTGGGGAAGATCCAGGCAGCCCTCCCCCAACACAGCTCCTGCCTGTTGAGCAGGCAAGTGAAAACCATGCCTGGTAATTGCAGGTCTGGGTAATGTGGTTTGGTCTTCATACCTTCACTCAGGTGGAGCCCGAGAAGTTGAAGACACTAACAGAAGGTTTGGAAGCCTACAGCCGAGCCCGGAAAAGAAACAGAAAGTAAGCACTTCTCCCCTCCCACTTTCCTTTTCAAGGTTGTAGATTTACTGGTTTTCCTTAAAAGGAACCCTGAAGCCTCATTGATTTTGTCCACATTGTAGCCTGCCCTGGTACAGTTTAACAGTTGTCACCAAAAAGGACAACTATGAAAGCCAAATTAGCCACTATGGAAAATATTTTTTGTTCTTAATTAGATTATGCTTACATTCAGTGGGTATTTGCTTCTTCAACAGCTTCTTCTACAGTCTTACCCTCTCTATCCCTCTCATTCAGTGAGAAAGAAAATATGATTAATATTTTCTACATTCAGCAGTTAACTAGGCTCTAGAAATGTGATGAATCTATCCATTTGCAATTCAGATACTTTGGAAGGAAAATACACGCAGTTGTACACATGTAAATAATTTTGGCTGATTTACTATTAGTCAAAGTGATGCTAACTAATGACTTTTTGTTGCAGCAGGCACATAGATTTTAAAAATGGGTTCTCTTTGGAGTTATAACAGTAAGTTGAACTTTGGGCAATTACTATTCATGAGTTTGTAAAATTTTCTCTGTAAACGTAGTGTAGATAAGCAGACACTATTAGAAACAGTTTTAGCTGTAATAAAATCTAGCTTCATATATCATAAGTATTATTTCCTATTAGAAAACTACAAATATGCTTCTGTAAATATACAGTTATTGAAACTATTTCATTCATAGTTCAGTGGCTACCTCCATATGATTAAACAATCAAAATTTACATTGACTTTTATTCATTTGTAAAATTATCCTCACATTATCCCCTGCCAACATCCACACCTAGCCTTAGTGCTTTTGTGTCTAATAATCTTTTTTTTCTAATAATCTTTTTTTAAAAATAACACTTTAACTTATGTCTGCGCACCAAGATTTATAATATAGAAACCAGAATGGCTAACAGCAGGTCTTACATAAAGAGCTTATGCTAAAGGACTCCTTTTTTTCTTATGGTGTTTTCACCCTAAGTGTTAGAGGGCACCAGATCTTGGAGAGACTCTCTTCACACTAATAAAATATCTCATGACAAGATAAGTTACACGAAGAGCAACTCTCTTGTCCTCGTGACCTGTGGTGAGGGCCCGGTGAGTTACCACACACCTCGAACACGGAGCACAGTACTCCGGGTCCCCTCCACTCCGACTGAAGTGATGCTTCCTTTGCAGGGGTTACTTGTAGGGTAAGGCGAGAAGGCCAGTGAGTTAACAGAAAGTATAAAGAAAAGGAGAAACATTTGGGCCAGCACTGTGGTGTAGCAAGAAAGCCACGGTCTGTATCACCACATCCTATTTGGGCACCAGAAGTCCAGGCAACTTAACTTCTGGTAGGCCCGGGAAAGCAGTGGAAGCAGGCCCAAGTGCTTGGGCTTCTGTGCCTACCTGAGAGGCCTGGAAAAATCTCCAGGCTTCTGGCTTCAGCCTGGCATGGCTATTTGGGGAATGAACCAGTGGTTGGAAGACTTCTTTCTCTGTCCCTCTCTCTCTCTCTTTTTAACTCTGCCTTTCAAATAAATAAATGAATCTTAAGGAAGGATGTTAGAAATTACCTGCATCACAGATCCGCAGTGAGCTTGTTGCTATAGAACATTCAACAGCATTCTTTTTTATGTAAAAGATCTCTAGAGTGTTTTTTCTGGCAAAGTATTCCAATCTCTCAGATTTTGTGCAGAATAGCATTGATAATACTGAAATGAAATTACTCCTATAAGTAATTAAACCCACTGCCATGAAATGGATTCCAATCCCCTCCCTTGTGTTTATTGCTTGGCAGTTTTTGAATGGTAGTGAGTAGCAAACTACAATTTAAAAATTCTTCCTTTGAAGGTAGATCACTATTCTTGGTGACATAATAGGACTGCTCCCTAAAGGTATTCTCTTTTACAGTACAAATTGAAGAGGCAAAAGAAGCAGGCAGCAAGAAGTAGCGACAACAGCTTTGTGTGTGGTAGTGTCTGAGTCGACTGACCTGCCTCAGAGGTGTCCACTAGAATGCCTCTATTTTGTGCATATAATGTCAAGCCCATTATTTTATTCTCCCAACCAGTCGCACAAGATGTGCCAGCGTTACTGAACCCATTTACAAATGAAAATGCTCAGACCCAAGGAGCCTCAGTGATCAGCTGAAATTAACGTGACTGGTAAAGGATTTGTCGAATCTGAGCTTTTTATTATTGTTATTATTATTATTCCCAGTTTAAGGAAGGTGATTTGACAAAATAAAGATGTGTGTCAGGCATAGGATGCAGTCCTGGAGCTCACTGTTTAGAGAAAGTGACCCACAAATAAGTGTGTAAAATGTGAAATGACAGCAAAGGAAGGGAGCTCTAGCAAGTTCATGGGGAAAATGGAATTAATGTATGTTCACCTTGGTGAAACGAAAATTGAAATCTGTGCATAATTTTTTCATAATACATGTTTCCCTTGAGCTTTGTGAAGACCCCTTGTATACAGACTTCTGTATTTGTGGTCTTGGAGAAAAGGTACTGAACCCAGGAAAAGCAGAGATTTCTAGAGCAAGTGATATCTGAACCAAGCTCCCCACAATGCATAAAACGAGGGGGTAAGGCAGGGTGGAGTTTGGATGACAGCAGTTGGGTTTGAGGGAATTGGGGATATATCTCATATTCACATATGGAGTTACTCATTATCACATATGGAGTTACAAGCAATATGCTCAGAGGCAAAGCAGGAAGATATCCAGAATGGCCTAGAAAAAGCCAATGGGATCCTTTATCCTCCTGAGTGGGGTTTGGTTTGTCACTTTAGATGCTAATATGGTGGAAGTTGAGTTTTAAGGGAGGTCACCCAGAAGACTGCCCGAAGACAGGAAGGATGAGCATTCAAGCCAAGAAGCAGGAACTGAGGAGAGGAGGGACTGCATGTGAGCAGGGATACTTAGACGGCAGAAAGGACAGAACAGAATGTGAAGAGAGCCGACAGTTGAGGGTAACACCCAGGTTTTTATGTCTGACAACTTGGTGGGTGATGGAGACACTGACTGAAGTAGAGGACGAAAGGGAAAACAGTTGAGTGTAGTTTGGAGGACCTGTAGGATAGGGTGGACGTGTTAATCTACAACTGAGAAGAGGCATTCGACAATATAAAAGTGGCTACTGTCACACAGTGATGCTTTATCCAATTCAGAGAACAGTGGGCTAGGAACAACTTAGTGTTTAATAGAATGAAAAAGGTGGAAGGGATGATCAGGAAGGGGAAAGAGAATCAGAGCAAAGGGGATAGGACCTGAGAAGCCAAAGACTGAACTTTTTCAGGATGATAAATTGATCAACAGAAGTCCAGTAAGACAAGAACTGGAAAAGTCTCCAGTGTGTTGAGCAGTGTGGAGTTCAGTGGTAACTCTAGGGAGACCAGTTGGCCAAGTGGAGTGGTAGGGGTACAAAATGGCTATGGATTGAGAAGTGAATAAGAATAAGGAAATAGGGTCCCAGCACGGTAGCCTAGCGACTAAAGTCCTCACCTTGAACACGCCAGGGTCCCATATAAGTGCCGATTCTAATCCAGTTCCCTACTTGTGGCCTGGGAAAGCAGTCGAGGATGGCCCAAGGCCTTGGGACCCTGCACCTGCATGGAAGACCTGGAAGAGGCTCCTGGCTCCTGGCTTCAGATTGGCTCAGCTCCAACTATTGTGATCACTTGGGGAGTGAATCAGCAGACGGAGGGGCTTCCTCTCTGTCTCTCCTCCTCTCTGTGTATCTGACTTTGCAATAAAAATAAATAAGTCTTTAAAAAAGAAGAAGAAAATGGAAGTAACCAGGACCCCTGAACCTATGTGGGAGACCTGGATGAAGTTTCTGACTCCTGGCTTTCATGGAGGCGTTTCCCAACTATTGTGGCCATTTGGAGAATACATTAGCAGATAGAAAATATCCCTCATTCACTCGCTGTCTCTCTGTCTCTCTCTCACACACGATCTGCATTTCAAATAAATGAATACATAAAAAATTTAAGTAAACTTAATATGCTACATAGCACTTCTTGGTTTTAAAGTAAAAATGTCATTTATTATTTTGTCATTTTTGCAGCCTCCAAAAAAAGTACCAGGTCACCAAAGAAATTTGGTGGAAATTAAATTAAAAATTCTGTGGGATTCCAAAGTTCTGTGGAAAATAAATTTAAAGCTAAGTTTCTTTCTCAGGAGCATTAGCAGGGAACTGATCAGAAGTGGCGTAGCTGGGACTCAGACCAACACTCCAAAATGAGATGCCAGAGTTGCAAACTACAGCTTAACCTACTGTGCTACAACACTGATCCCTCAGTATCTTCACTCGGCATAGTTTCCTGTGGATTAGGACCCTGTATTTGAAGTATAGGGTTCCTGCCTTATTTAGACCTTATTGAAATTTCTTCCTTCTGCACAAAGCGAGCCACTTCAATTCTGAGCTGACAGTGTAAGGCAACAGGTTTTTTTTCCCCCTCTTCTTTCTTGTATCATTCACAGGTGTGTACTTGGGTTTTTTTTTAATTAATAAAGATGAGGGTAATGTGTGACAATATAGACAGTGATGATAAGTGGCAATTATCTCCATTAATAATTAGAAATGTGATTATATGAACATTTATGGCTTAATCAAGTAGGTTTTTAGAGTGTCCATTAGTAAAAAATGTTTATTAATAAATGCCAGCGGGGAACGGTAAATACCCGAGGGCACTCTGCAGGGAGGTCCTCGGCCTGCGTGCTGGCTTCTAATTGTTCATTTCATGAACTCACAGGGCTTTCTCCTCCTCTGCCAAGTTCATTCCACCTTGACCCAGCCAGTTGGGGGAAACATCGCCCAGCAGATGCAAGGCTGGGGGTCTCTCTGGCCCTCTTGATTCACAATATAATCAATGGCATACCCACATCTGGATATTTTTTTTCTCAATTCCAAAAGTAGTCATTTCTCCCTTTATTAACTGCTTAGGTTTTTATAGCAGAGCATACTACTAATTTTGTTTAGATTAATGCAAGGACTTTACAAATTAAATATGTGGGTACAGAGTGAGGTTTTAAGAAGCTCAAAAATTCTGTCTTCATTTAGCAAGTAACATTGTTGGCTCTTTTAGATTCTTTGATGGTAGCTTTCCTGCAAGTATCATAGGTAAAGATTTTTATGAACAAAACCTGTTAAAAACAATTTATAGAGAAACACAGTTTCTTCCTTTCAAAATTAGAATTGATTTTACCAATTCTGACTAAATAGGAAATATCACATACAAACAGTTGTTGTAATATCTACTTCGTAAAGTCATTCTAAGGATTAAATGTGATAATGTATTTAAAGACTTAACACAATTCTTGGCATATAGAAATTTTTCAATGAGTAAAACTCTTTTTTTTAAACCTGCAAGCCTGATGGACACACAGACAGATAGATCAAGTTCCCCGTCTGCTGCTTCACCCCCTCAAACACCGGTAATGGCCAGGGTTGCACTGTGGGTCCCCCATGTGGGCAGCAGGGGCCTAATGTCTTGAGCCATCACTACTGTCTCCTAAGGTCACATTAGCAGAAGGCTGGTGTCAGGTGCCAGGATGGGGAGTGGACATCAGGTACCCTGATGCAGGACATGGGCATCTTAATCTCTAGGTTACATGTCTCCTCCAAAGGAGCTCTTTGTTATAAAGATTAAAGGGAAGTGAACCAATGTTCTCTGATGGTTTTCCCATTGCAACATTTCACCCCTTTTTAAGATTCTTAAACCATGATACATGAAATCATATCAAAACCCATAAGACCTTAAAATTAAAACAAATACTGAATAAGTGCCTTTTTAAAATGAATGGTTCTACATCTCAATGCAAAAGAAATATTAGGGATAAATCTGTTGAACGTGTCACATGAAGTGTGACCTGTTGGGCAACTTGGCCTTGTGTGGTATTTCCCTCACTTTCAGCCCACAGCCCCCAAAAGGGGCCCCAGCCCAGCCTCAGGCAAGTGTAAACAGCCCCAGGCATTCTCAGGAGGATGGCCTCACGGGACCTCAGCTAGACTGCTCACTGGGTCTCAGGTAGATGGCTCCATGGCATCTCAGGTAGATAGATGGTCCACAGGGTCTCAGGTAGATGGTCCACGGGTCTCAGGTAGATGTCCCACGGGTCTCACTCGACAGTACGTGCTTAGCAACCCCCTCTCTAGGAAAACAACTCAAACTGACACCACAAGACGACCAGGTTCCCATACAGCTAACAACGGCAGAGAAGTGACAGTCGGCACAGGACGAAGTGAGAAGGAACGGATCCATTCTATCATCCTAAACAGTGCCCAGGGGCAAGTGGGCGATGGAAAGAGAGACGTATGTGCCGATGCCACCTTCTGTGTAGACACAAAAACATTGGAACAAAACTCCCCATGGGTAGAGCCTGTACCATTAAAAGAATTTTTTTAATCTAGAAATTGACGAGGAGCGTGGGAGAGTGTGTGACTAATCGCTGACAAATGGAAAGTCCTGCCTTATTTGCTTAATAAAAAGACATGAACTAGAGAATCCAGCAACAGTTTGTTCAGGGAAGTTGGTGTCTTGGGGGTTTTATTCCGTGTGTTCCTCAAAGGTAAGTTTGTGGAAGTGAATGGGAACGTTACAGCTAGAAGCTCGCATACAGGCTTGCAGAAGGAAGAGAACCGGCACCTCAGTGCCCCTATAATTTGGTTGAAACTAATACACTAATCTTGCCTCTCAAACTGAAATATGTTTTCTACATACTTGTTTTCTAAAACATAGGACCACCCATGCTAGCTTTAGACAAAATTTTTTATTTAGCAAATACATGGAATATTTATAGTGTGCCTACAAATAGTTTTTAGGAGTGGAAAACTCAGATTGTCACAGGTGCAGACAGTCCACGGAACAATGTCCAGTCCTGGCATGTGAGGATAAACCTACTGAAGACTTTCATAAACCAAAAACAAAACTGCATCTCAAAGAATTCCGCTAAAGTTCAAGAATGTTTTTAAACACTGTGCTACCCAAACCAAATGAGACTGTGTTCCAAGTCCTCCCACGACTGCACATTTCCATCTCTGTGTAGCTGCTGGTGGGATTAACTCTTGGAAAGCCACACGAATAGCCTGAAGTGGAAAGTTTCTAGTAAATCTGATGCGTTTCTAGTCATTGTGACAGGATAAAGGAAATGAATCACCTGACTGCTCGTACAACTGGATCATTGTTCCTATGCTTGAAGGAGGAAAACCAAGTGAACAGGCAGGATGCGCAGAGGGTCTACCCATAGAGATGGAGCGTGTGGATTTGTGTGCCTATAGTCCAACAGTGGGGCAAATTTCCAACGGCAGAGGTAGCCAAACCTGGGCCGTGGAAGGCTGGGATGAGAGAAGAGGCTGAGAAGAGCAGGGTACCCTGAAACTGTCACTGTTTGCTCAAATAATTGCATCCTTTTGTTCTCTGGGAAGGGTAACAAGCAGGCTTGGAGCCACAGGTAGAATCCACGAAACCTTTCCAAACCTGCAAAATTCACCAAGCATTCACTCCAGTATCTGGGATGCTCCACAGAGAGCAGAGGGCGCTCCCTAGTGGCCTGAGTCGGCAGTTCAGGCACCCCGCCTTCCGCACACAGCCCAGCCAGCCAGACAAGAAGCAGAGCCCGCCTATCTGGAATAAGGAAAAAAGAGACAATGGCACTGGAGCAAAAAGAGACCCTGGGTCCAAAAGCAGCAGACTGTGGAACAAGCATGTAGAAAGGAACAAATTCCACTCCCACCCCCGTGTGTTCAATTTTTTTGTCACAATAATTATTTGTATTCAGTGGTAGGAATCCCAGAGTGATGTTTTGTCATCTAAATTTTCCAAATGTGAATACAAATTGACTTTCTCTGTTGGAACTGGTACTTTTGTTTTCTGATTAGGGAATTAAATTGAGATTTTTGTTTCTTTAATTTATTAATCTGTTGTGTTGTTTCATTAATTCCAGAAGTGGAAAGCTAAATAACCATTTAGAAGCTGCTATTCATGAGGCCATGAGCGAACTGGACAAAATGTCTGGGACTGTAAGTTAATTTATTTTTCCATTATACCATGTGTCTTTGAAAATAAATTGTATTATACTTTTTGGTAAAGTCTCTTGAATATTGCCAAGCAACTTGCATTAGTAATACTAAATTACTAGGCTGGGGGAGAAAAGACTGATTTCATAAAAGATTGAATGTCATTTAAGAAAAAAATAATCTAGCAGTATTAACTGTTTTCTTGGATTAGTATAACTTTAGTTTTCTCATATAATATTCTTTTAAAATGTGAAGAGTAAAATGTTCAGGCCATGCTTTTCTGCATTTGATTCTGTGAATAGCAGTGGCAATTACTGTGGCCTGCATATTCAGTAATGCAAATTTCACTCTGTCTGTTGAACAAAACAGTGAAATTGAACAGTGGGGTCAGGATTAAGGCACCTCTCATTTTCTTTTTCCTGTTGCCTCAAAAATATTTGGCACAAAATTCTGTTGCTAAATTATTTGACACTAAACGTTCTAGTTTTAGAGAAATAGTGCCTACTTTTTCTTAGCATTTTTATTAAAATATCATAGTATTGAATAGTGAGAAATTTAATCATTAGCCTGTATTTACATATTCACTGATGTAAATATGCAAAATATAATTTCAGTAGTCTCTAAAAAATGAAATTACCTAAGGCAATGAAAAGTGATTTCATTTACACTTCATTTTGTGTTCAGTAAAACAGTGCTGACCTCAAACAACTCATCCAGGGGTTACTGAAAGATAGCATGCCCAGAATGTTGGGATTGGGATGGGGATTATGTAATCCAATCCATCATTTCCCAAATGAATACACTGAAACCTGGGGTGTAATATTTTACCATTAGAATTATCAGAAAGGTCCAAAGTGGAAATCAAGAGCTTGAGCATCTTCTTGGGCCAGGTAACTCTCATCCATGAGTGTGTTGCGTATCAAGGAAGACATTCATTGGAGTCAACCGTTAAATGCCAATAAGGTGTACTGCTCACCAAATCCCAGTCTTGGCGACTCACCACAGCAGAGGCCATTGCTAACCTGAGTCTGGTGCTGACAGGCCCAGAATCTTTCCATAGCCAGTGGCCACCGTTGTTTGCAGCTGTAGAATATTCTGCATGTCCTTAGTCTCTAGCCCAGCAAATGAAAGTGTGTGTCACACTGCTGGCATTAGTTGTAGAACCCCCCTGCACCTGCTTCTAATCTTACCGCTTCTAGCAACTCTCTCACTGACCTGACCCCTCATATGGTCTTCTTAACTAGCGCACCTGCCAAGGAAACTGGAAACTGGGGTTGGCTGTGATCTCACTGATCTCTATCTCAATGTCTCTGCCTCAGGGCCAACAGGCAGCTGAGAGTGGTGAGGATGGGGCCAGCATTTGGGCCTGTCTGCCACCAGGAGTGCAGATCTTTACTGCAGAAGAAATTGGTCTGCTGTTACCAGATCTCCTTTTTCTTCATGAGAAGTTAGAACCCGAGGAAGTCAGATTTCTCATTTTGCAACTAACTTAACAATAATAAAATGCCCTGTGCCTTTCAGACATGTTTGGTCTAAGAGAAACAGTCTTGGATTAAGACTTCTTAGTCAACTCAGTTATAAAAAGTTCTCAGTTATCACTTTTTTACCAGAAACCAGTAGTTGATTTTTTTTTTCTAATTTATACAGAGTGGATTAGAAGAAGCAGTTTGAGAAGCTCGTAAGCATTACTTAAAATTTTCAGCTATTTTTTTTTAAAAAAATTTGTTTTAAAAGCAGAGTTACAGACAGGGAGAGACAGAGAGATACTCCATCTGCTGTCTCACTCCCCCCAATGGTCACAAAAGCGAAAACTGGGCCAGGCCATAGACAGGAGCCAGGCACTTCTTCCAGGTCCGTCTGACGCAGGGACCCAAACGCTTGAGTCATCCTTCCCTGGTTTCCCAAGTGCATTAGCAGGGAACCAGATCAGAAATGGAGCAGCTGAGACTCAAATTGATGACTGTATGCGATGCCAGTGCCACAAGCAGCAGCCCAGCTCACTACACCACAGCGCAAGCCCCCAGCTTTCTTTCTTTAAAGCCTTCTGCACTTGATGGCAAAGCATCGGCCTTTACTCTTGTCTAGGCATTACTTTAAAAACGCGTAATTGAGTCAACTGACAGTGAATCCCAAGAGCTGGTTATGCACGTAACTTTTCCTAACTAATGTAAGAAGGCTGATCCTAGCGGAAATATTTACACCACAGAAACTGGCAAATGCTATGGTGGGCTCGTTTCTAAGTCCTGACCGGCAAGCATATGCTACACCAGTGCCTTGGACCCATCCACCTTGCATGGGTCTTGACATTGCCCACTCCATTACTGGCCACATTGCCATGGAAGGCACCTGCTCCCCTCCTCTCAGAGAGCCCTGCCCAGGGCTGCTGATTCCTACTTTGATATATAAAGTTGGCCCAGAATACACATACATGGATCAGCCAACAGATGGAAGTAGCATTCTGGTTTTCCCACCTGGTTTTTCTGGTACGTGAACATCATCCTCTGGCTGAGCTGCACATGCGCTGGTTCTTACTGTCCCTGACCCTTCTTCATAGTTAGAAAGTAAGAGAGGGACACCGTGAAAAAGGCGACACATGTGCATGTGTCTACCCACTTTTCAAGGCTACTGAATTGATGCTCTAGGGATCGCAGCCTATCGGTGTCTAGGTCTTTGAAGTGACTGTGGGCTCTCCAAAGTCTTAGGGAACATGTTAAATGCCTCAGGATACCAGTGACCAATAGTGGAAGCTTGACTCTGTTCCCTGCCCTGTTGGTTGGGCAGAAATTAGATGATCATTGTGATGTCAACTTCTGTCACATTTTTCTACCTTTTTAATTTGCAGGTTCACCAAATTCCACAGGGAGACAGACAGATGAGACCCCCCAAACCCAAGCGGAGGAAGATCTCCAGATAACAGAGACTAGTCCACTAATGCACAGTGTTGATCGAAGGAACAGGCACAGGTGTATCTGTATATAGTATTGATATGGCCCGTGTTATATCAATATCAAAAACTATGGCAGATAGCAACCACTACCACAGGGTGCTAAAAGAAAAAGTGATACAGATTTTTTTGTTTTTGATCGGGCAGGCTAATGAATGCTGGAAAACCAATCAACAGCCCTGTCTGATGAGAGTGAGACGTGGTCACGAGATTACTAAGAAACTTTTTCTATAATGCTAAAATTGTGATTATGAGAAATAGCCCAGATGTTTCTGGAGAATTTTCGATGTTGTATATAGACAGTACAGAATTTCATGGTGATATCAGAAATGTACATATTGTATAATATTGTCATGTACAAGCGTACCTAATGCACACTTTATCTTTTATTGTACAAAGAAATAGTGTACAAAATTCTTTGGTTTCTATGGAGTACACCTACCAGAGACTACAGTGTAAAGTGATAAATAAAAATACAACCTAAATGCTTTTCTATGATAATGTAAAAAAATGCTGATTTTGTATTTAACAGCAGAGAAAAGGCATGATGATGTAATACTCACATGACGACACACACTGCACATCACTGCGTGTCCGTTTATATCATCTGTTCGAAATGACCCTGATGTGGAGGCACTGGACTCAGTCGTGGGTGTCTGGGAAACTGCAGCCTGCAGATTTCTGGTACAGATCAGAGCTCACAGGTCTAAATGAAGAATGCCGAAGCTGCAACCATTGGTTGCATATTTTTTTTACCTAAGTTTTAAAATGGAATAGGTTTTAATAAAAAAAAATCTGAGATGGAATATTTTACTCAGCCATTTCTGTAGTTGTTTGACAGCCACCTGTGGGACTGGATAGCTCCTCACCCCTGGGAGACAGAGCTGACAGAGGCTTTCTTGCAGATGGTATCTGACAAGGGAATACTTTCCATTCCTATACCAGGAGGCAAAAGCTCCCTCCCCCGCCTTTGAAACCATTATCAGCAGTAAGATGATTCTAGTTCACTTTTTTTCCATAGTGGCAAAAACAAATACAAAACATCAAAGCAAGTTTCAAATCCATTAAACCATGTTACTTAACCCAGAAATGAAGGTGGCTTAACAAAATTACTAGCAACTGTAATTTTTTATCAGTATTATGTAATATATCAGATTTATTTTATTTAAAGAATTATTTATACCATTTACAGATTCTTATATATATATATATTAATGTGGCTGAAATGTGCAGGTTAAATCTATTAACCAAATTATTTATATTCTATTAAGAAAAATGTGAAACACATGTAGAAAGAAAAATACTACAACTATACAACCCTAAAACTGTGAGCCATTGTAAAGTACAAGGTAATTAGTAAGAAATGTAGCACAACATACTATTCCAAGTCTTTTGTTCACAGCTTTGGTGTTGGTCGTGGTGTAACCCTATCTCCTGGACAGTTAGTGAAGTTTCAGGTCTTTAGCCTGACTTCCACCAGCGATTGTCATAAGAAGGGATCCACTGTCCTCCCAGCCCCAAATGCTGCCTGGGGAGCGAGCACTGCCTTGACCCTCAGCAGGGGACTCTCTCAAAAGCCTAAGCTTCAGGCTGCTAGGGATCTTGTAGGTTCTAAATCCTACTCCTTCTGAAAACCACCGCTCCCTTTCCTCATCTCCCATCTGCCCTAACTCCTCCATCTTGTCATGTAGCAGAGTTCTAGTAACTCAGGAAAAACAGAGAGAGAGAAAGAGAGAGAGCAAGGTTATTCATTCCTCAGGTTGGTTTCCTGGGGTCACAGCACAAAACACGCCGCGGGGGGCTCCCTTTTGATAACTACATCTCCTTCGTCCCTGACCTCCTCTGTGTCTTTCTGTTCCTGGGGCCCATGCTCACACCTACCGCCAAAACTGAAGAAGTGTGGCTGACTGTTCTGGGCCCATCCCTGGAGCAGGAACCCTTCCTTCCAGGGATGGGTTGGTGTGTGCGCATTTCATGTCACAGAGAGGGTTTCTGTCCAGTCCTTTATGCCATTCCATGAAGGAATCTTTTGGGTATTTTAGTCGTTACATTTTAATTTAAGTCAATTCCACTTGTAAGCTTTAAACCATTAATATCTTTTTTTTTCCACCTCCTCTTCTACTGTTTTGTTTTTGCAATTGCATTTATTCACAGATAGATTTATATACGTGTTTGTGTTTGGGGTGCGAGTGTGTGTGTGGGTGTTGGTATCTAGAAGACATCTTTAGCCTTTGTCTGTAGGCCAAGTTTGTGTCAACCAAGCCTTCATTTTTGATCGCCTGAGTGAATCTGGTTTGTGCTGCTCTCCCATTGTATACTCTGCTTCAGTAGACCATGTAAGGTATGTGTCCATGAAGTCTCTGATCGCTTATACCTTTGATGTGGGTGGTAGGTGTAGTTGTTGCAGTCCAAATGGGGTTCCCCCCCCTTACAGTTTTTATGGTTTCATGTAAGCAGTTAATGTAAATATTGTCAGCGTTACAGGTCATACAGTGCTGTAACATTTTTTTAAAATGTTGCACCGACTTTACAATTAAAAGAGTAGTCACTCACACTTCATTTTTGCCCTTAGAGCTATTTCTTTGTTATTGTATTACCTAACTCTTTTTTTTTTTTAAATCAAGTCTAGCACTTCTATGTGAGCAAGTTTTTTATTCCCCAAAATAAACTTTTTAAAAAAACAAAACTAAGAATGGAAACAATGAAAACAATTGCTGTTTTAAAGGATGTAATAGTCCCTGCTGGAAAAGGAAATCTAATTTTTTTGTGTGTCCCTAACCATCCTGGGAAGCACTAGTAAAATCAGCGACATCCCTGTGCAGTTTCTAAATATTTCAAATATGTGAAACTAACAAAGCCGCTTCTGTGTAGCTTGTCTTGTTTGTAGCACTAACAGCAATCTAGTATTATTATTCATTGAAAGAAACATTTTTGGTTTGTACTTTTCAGTCCCATTTTGAATGGAAATGCTTTCAGAAAAACCTTCAGCCCTCGTAGTAGCCTGGCCCACTTTGGTCTTTATCTGGATCCTGACTTTAGTTTCTGCCATGTCTATGTTTTAAGTGAACCATGCTTTCTCAGTTGAATATCACACAGGGAAAGCAGAGGGTGGTTATCCTATTTTCTGTAAGTTTGATGAAAATTCTGTGTCAAAAAGGAGGATTCCTTGATATCTCAAAAAATACAGCACGTTGTCATTAACTTGGGTCACCTGCCACATAATCTGCAGTGTTCTCTTGCAGGTCACAAGTATTGTGGCATCAAGATTTTAAACTCTAAGATGCTTGAGATGTTGGTGGCATTGCTGTTTTTGGAAAGAAAGCCAAGATTCCAGACCTTATTGAAAATCTACAGTATCTTTTTAAGTTCGCCTACTCATGTCCAAATGGTGTAAAGCAAGACTCAAGACTTTCCAATACACTGTATAAGTTGAGTCGGGCATTACTTAATTCATTTGGGGTTATAGTCAAAAAGTATCGGTCAATCAAAACTGTCATGTTGAATTTGTTTATTTTCTTTCATTCACTCTATCATGTTTGCATTAGCCAAAGAGATAAGAACATTAGTTGTTCATATGTATAAACAACCCAGAGTGAATATTAAATCAGTGAGCCAAAAGCAATAAACAACTCAAGCATGAGAATCCTGTTAGCAATGAGAAGTACGGTATAGAAAAAATATATAAAGAGCATTTTCTTCAAATATGAAAGATTGATTTGTATCTGCTGCAAATATGTGTTATCAGCCTTATGCGCTTTTATACACACTGTGTGTGTACCTCCGTGACCTTTTATAAACCAGGAAAATGGTTGATTTAATCATTTGTTATGTAAATACAAAGTTGTCTATAAATTGGAAAATTTGATGCCAGATGGCTTGGTAATATACAAATGTGTTTTGTAACATCATGCCTTTATGGATTAAGTACAAATACACTGCATTGTCTGCTTAGAAGAGTAGCAGCTTACATCTCACCCATATTTCAAATGGATATTTTTGTTCAAATAGTTCTTTTCATCCAAATGGTTGTACTGGTAGGAATAGAAGACGACCTGAATGTTCTCAACGTGAAAAACAAATATGGTTTTGATTTCGCCAGAGCCCCCTGCACACTGTAGAATCTGTCCTAGCATGTGCACACTGCCTCTCCGTGTCAGACTTCCAAAGCAGATTTATTGATCTGTGCTGAGGTTCTGCTTAGGAAAACTCTCCAGAGCAAGTTGTCCTAGCGCGCCAAGCTGCCTAGCTTTCTATCTATGCTGCGAAGAGCCCCAGCGTTCTTTCCCCCTTTTCACCTCTTTCTTCTTACTTTGATCCCACATGTCTGGGAAAGCACCACACTAAGAAATAGGGCGTTGTTGTGTGACTATACAGCATCACTTCAGTCAGAGCTTCCCAACCGTGGCACTCTGACATTTGGGGCCAGAGCATTTTGTTGTAGAGGTCATCCTGTGCATCAGCGGATGTTTGGCAGCAGCTTTGGCTCAAACCACTGGGTGCCAGTAGCACCTTCAACCAAATGATGATGGTCAAAAATGATTCACAATACTGCACATCGCCTCTAGAGTGAGGGGTGGAGACAGAGAATCAAACAGGATTCGAAAACACCAGAGTTAGTGAAGGAACATATGTCTGTGTGAAGTCCAGGCATGTTTCTATGCTATCAGTGACAAGAAACTTATGCCTACAAGTAGCCAAAGTCTACACCAAGGGAGTATAGTCTCAGCTCAAAGTTCAGGACATAAATACATAGCATCAGCTTCTCCTTGAACTTAAGTGACACATTTGCTTGGAAGACTTGGGGCAATCATGTTTTGAGAACTCCCAGGCAGCGACTTAGGAGTATCCATGAGTGTGTGAATGTTGGTCAGAGTTTGGAAGAAAACTATTAGCCTACTTTGGGTTCCGAAGGAAGCTTCAGGTAATGGAAAAACTTCCAGATGATGGTGTACCTGGCTCCCCTGAGCCAGGGTGACAACTTTGGCCTGAGAGCCTGTGTGATGTGTATATTCTGAGAACTATCAGCAGCAGTCTGTATCAGTGAATACCTAAGTCCTCAGAGAAGCATCGTCAGGAGATGCTGGAGGTATTTCTGATCTATTTATCTCTTGAGTAAATAGTGACTGAATGACATGCCAGTGATGATACCCAGGTGAAAGAGACAGGCCCACCCTGTGCCCCTATTGGGCTGATGGAGGAGACAGCCCAGTGACCATGTAGTGTGATCAGCAGTAAGGGCAGGCTATGGAAGCACATTACAGCGCTACTGACTCAGTTCAATGGGGATGGAACATGACGGAGGATCAGAGAAAGAAGACTGCAAACTAGCTAGACAAAGGCGATGTTTGTGATATGGGGTAGGAGAGGGACGAGAGTATGTTACGGACAGAGTGAACCAACCATTGCAAGGGCTTGGAGGGGAGAGGGACCATGAAAAAACAGCTGCAGGTCACCGGGCTGGGTGAGTCTTCTGAAGACTTTGCACTTAATGCTCGGGAATAGAAAAATTATTGTAGGGTTTTAAGGTAGGTTAGGATGATACAAGCAGGTTTGTGTTTCAGAAAGATTATTCTAGTTACAGCATTGAGGATGGACAACTCAAAGAGGGATAAAATTGAAGAACATATTGAAAGTGCAACATTTCTAAAAAAGCATGTACTTCCTCAAAAAAAATCCAAATCCAAAGAATGTTATAATTCTTTGTAATAGATGGTTGAGAAAGTTCTGTGTTTGTCAATGTGCAAATTTGCTTGAATATAGGTTGAACATTGTTGGTCTGGAAATCCAAAATCTGAAATGCCCCAAAATCTGGAAACCTTTTGTGCATTGACACAACACCTGGCCTTATGTAGCAGACAGTCAAAATGCACATTAAAAAACTAGAAAACTACCTTCAAGCTGTGAGTATAACCATGTATATGAAGCACAAATGAATTTCATGTCTAGACTTGGGTCCTGTCTTCAAGATGACTTATCATGTATATGCAAATATCTCCACATCTGTAAAAGTCAGAAACCTCAGATCCTTCTGATTTCAACAATTTCGTATCAAGGATACCCAACCTATAGTCCGAAAGAAATCCTATTCAGTACACTTGTGTCTGCCAACGATATTACTATCTTTTCTATACCAGTGAGAAAGCAGGAATGTTTGGGAAAGTTTAAATCCAGGGACATTTTGCTAGTGTCCATAAGAAGTATGGGCCTCCTTGCTGGAACGCACAGGTAAGTGGAGGCTGGCCTCGAGCCTTCGGCATGATCACTTCTGCCTACACAAAGAGCTGCAGGGCAGTGAGGCGTCAGGCAGCACGGAGGATTGTAGAGCTCAGGGAATCTGGTCCACACAGGGTCCGGGCACAGAACAGGGCCATCTGGCCACAGGAACCGCTGCCTCACAGCAGGGGACAGCACAGTGACCTTTCCACATCCCTCCTAGCCTGTGATTATGTCCAGCCTCTCCAAAGTATCCTGAACCACAATCATTCATCTCCTATACTCTGGAAACAGTAACTTGAGGGTTTGTAAAGCTAATGATGACCTGAAAACGACCAGAGGCAGTGACATGAGAAGCATGCATGCTGATGGCCCAAGCGAGTAGTCCTTCGCCTCGGCACAGGGACCTGGCCACAGGAAATGGACGCTTCCTGGGAAGGGGAAGGCAGCTCATTATGACAAGCTGGACCCTGAAGGGCCCCAGTGTAAATCTGTTCAAATCTAGACTGTGCCACCAAGAGTTTCGTTTTGTTTTGTGTTAGTTTGGGTAAGTCATTTAACCTTTCTATGCTCAGCTTTACATACAAGAGGGGAATGATGATAGCACTTCTGTCATTAACCTGATAAGAAGTTGAATGAGATGCTGCAGATCAAGCTCTTTTAAAAAAAATTTTTTTTTTATTTACTTACTATTTGAAAGAGCCATAGAGGGCCCAGAGCAATAGCCTAGACTCCTCCGAACTTCTTGCTAAGACACAGGGCGGCATGTGTTCACCCCCAATTGGAGCGGCAGGTGTAGCCTCCAGGGGCAGAGCCTCTGCCAAGTCCATGTGGATTGTGTGCAGCACACCTGTGGGGACGTGGCCAACAGGACTGGATGCCTCAGGCCTCGGCCCCCAGACAGTGGTAAGTCTCCGCAGTACCTGGCCCTCCCTGCCAAGTTCATTTTAAGCAGCTTTCGCCAAAGATGGTCTTGGTAAGCTCCTCGACCTTTCACAGGTTCTGTCCCCCATTCCAATCAAACAAGGATTATTTGTAATGGGACAGTTCCTTCAGATTTCCAGATAAGCAGGGATGTGAGCGGCCTGTGACTTTAGGCTGATCCTCACTGGCCTGCTTTCTTTGGCCAAGAATGGAAAGCAAAAAATCACCAGAAATAGGGAAGTGCATCAGAATGAAGAAAAAAGTGCTGTCTGGACCAACAGCTGCCACTCTGAAAGCCATCAGAGCCAGGGAGAAGCCGTTTCCTCTTCATTCTCTAGGCTTATTGGATCCTCCCCCAGGCCCAGGAAATCATGCAGGGATGAGGCATCCTGGGAGCACAACAAGTGTATGTGCACCGTGGCTTTTAAGGCACCCAGGTCAACCCAAGGAGACCAGGCCAAGGCAATCGCCCTCATGAGGGGCCCTAGCTCTCAGTGACTGGAGAACAACCGAGTGGTGCCTGTCTCCACGAACAGCTTTCCTTTATCAGCAGCAATGCTTCCTACTTCTTTTTTAAATCAGAAATTCTGACAAGTAAAATACCATTGAATTCTGCTATATGCATATACATATCTGTCTATATGTGGAATTAGTATGTGTAATAATATGTACCTGGAGACAATGATATGCACTGACACATGTTTCCGCATTTCTTTCCCTGCTTAAGAGACAAAATCCTGGGGGTCATGTGAAGTGGCTCCACGGAGCAAGGGCAGTGACGGATGCAATCAGAGGGAGCACCTTGAAGCACCCAGAGTACGTTTGTTCGTTCTCTCTCTCTCTCTCTCTCTCGTTCTTCTTCTTTTTAATTTCAGTGGTAAATACAGAAAGAGATGGCAATTTTTCCTATCTACTGATTCACTTTCCAAATGCCTTCAGCACACCTGACCTGAACCAAGCTGAAGCTCTGGGCCAGGAATCCAGGTCTCCCAAGTGGATGGATGGTGAGGACCTGACACTGCAGGCATCACCTGCTCCCTCCAGGGGGCGCATAGGAGCAGAAAGCTGGACTTGGGAGCACAGCTGGGACTTGTGTCCAGGGACCCTGATATGGGTCACAGGCTTCCAACTGGCAGCTTAACTGCTACCCCAAATGTGTGTCTGCAATCCATGTTTTCTTATCCAATGTTATATACTCAGTTCTAATGAAATGATGAAGGAAATATTGCCTGAAAAATCCAGTAACTAACAAGGCATATTAGGTTTAATGTTTGGTTCCGGGAAGAGTCTTGATTTGCCTACAAACTCAAAATTTCTGTCTAAGCTTCCCTCCAGCAAAGACTTGGTTACGTTTGGATGAGAGTCACCACTTAACACAATCTCTCCCTGTGGGGACTTGTGAATTCCATGACACCTCCTGCACCATACCTTTAAAGATTTATTTATTCTTATTTATTTATTCTTATCAGAAAGGTAGATTTACAGAGAGAAGGAGAGATGAAGAAAAGGATCTTCCCTCTTCTGGTTCACTCCCTAACTGGCTGCAATGGTCCGAGCAGAACAGATCTGAAGCCAGGAGCCTGGAGCCTCTTTTGAGTCTCCCACAGGGGTGCAGGGATCCAACCCTCACCCAGCTAAGGCCCTTCCATTAGTTTCATTAAGTTTTCCTGAGTTCGTCTGAACTCATTATCCCAAATGGGTTTCCAGTCCTGGCAGCCCAAGGAAACCAGATGAGGTTTACTCTCTGAGTGGGAGAGACTGAAGATGTTTGAGAGAAACAGCCTGCAGCTGGCACAGGCCTCTCCAAAGCAAGTTAAGTAGGATGGTTCTAATGGGGCTGGGGAGATCAGCCTTGTCCCATAGGTGGGCCTTTCTGGCTTACTTTCAAAGTCACCTCACCAAACCAAGGACAGTTACACATTATCTTCTGGTTGGGCCTTTCTGCCTGGCTCAGCTGCTAGGGGTATCGGTAACATGGCACCTATCCCACCTTTTCCTATCCTTGGCTTCTTCTCACTGGGAATAATGATGTAAGATCCTGAGAACTGGATTTACCAGGACTCTGAGGAGCGTGGGGAATGGAGATCACGATGAGGGGCTGCCTGTGACCCCTGCTCTCCTGTACTCCTGTGGCTGCGAGACTTGGTGTCTTAAGTCTGCTTCTCCAGAGACAGGCTAAGCTGAGGACTGGGATGTTGGAGGATGCTGCTGGAGTTAGTACTGCGATGCCTGGCGCAGCAGGACTGAGCAGGGAGAAGCTGCAGACATGTCAGCCATTACCTCGGAGGGGGATTTGAGCTGGGACAGCCCTTGGGATAGTCCCAGCAGAGACCAGAAGATGAGGCTTCGTCCTCAACTTCCACTGAGAGAAGCTGAAGGATCTAGGATACCCTGTGAAGTGAGTCAGCTCCTTCCATGCAAGGCAACTCCTTCCATACAAGTTAGCTCCTGCAGGAGCATCAGCTGTGGGAGCTTTAGGCGGCAACACCGCAGGCAGACAGAGCAAGGTGCCTCCCTCCCAAAGCAACAGCAGCGATGAGGGTGGTGCATCCGTGAGGAAGCTGGATCACACATCTCAGGAGCCAGGTAAGGGCAGAACGTGGGCTTCGGGGAGGTGGAGCACCTAGAGGGTCTTGGGAAAGCTGGGGAACAGGAGGCAGCAGTGGGGAGGGGGATGGCAGAAGGGGGTTTTGCTCTGTCCGCTGGGAAACCATCAGGAAATTCAGGTGCCACTGCATGTGGGTGGATATGAGTTGTGCAGATTGCGGAGGTGGTGTCCTGCAGCTGTCTGAGGCCCCAGGGACCCCATGTCAAATCAGACAGAAGCAAAAATTGAGTGGAGGCTGCAGAACCGGCATTTGGGTAGAGCTCAGTCCAAACCAGCAAAGGACAAGGTTGTGTCAGGTGCTGGGCTGGGCCCCTTCTATGTGGTGCATTAACCCCTCATGGGAGGCCCACGGGAAAGGCCTGAAGGAATGATACTGAGCTTGTCCTGGAAGGGCCACTCTGCCTTGGCTCTGAGGCTACCCCTGTTATGGGGAGCCATGCTCTGGTGTCTTTGAAGAGAAATAGTCCTACCCATTGAGAAGCTATTCGGAGCCCTTCCCTTGCTCCGCTCAGCTTCTGAGCCGCATGGCAGCATGAACAGCATGGCAGAAATGAGCCCCTGCTGCCTGGTTTGCCTGGGAACCTCATTGCCCAGCACAGACACTGAGGCTCCTCCTAAGCACCCCAGGCCTGGGACCCATCCAGCTCACGGCTGTGTGCCAGGCTCTTGGTGGGCACCCTCAGGAGTGGAGATGACAGTGACCCTAGGAGGGTCCCTATGCCAGGGACTGAACTAAGTCCATAGCGTGCTTCATCTCACGAGAGGCCTCAGATGTCCAAGGCGGCAGGTGCTGTGGCAAGGCCAGCGGGTGAGCAGCCAAGCTGACTGTCCCGGGTCTCAGGCCCGGGGTACCAGCTCACACCTGCTTCTCAGGGAGGAGAGAAGGCTCAGACAGGCACTGTGCCAGCAACTGGCTAAGCATGCACGAGCTGTCTAGAGTGGAAGGCAAGACTTGAACTAGAACTCTCTAATACTAAAGCGCATTCTCAGCCTGCGTGGTCACCATGAGCAGCAGCACTGCCCCCAGAGGGAATGAGACAGCCTGCTTTGCCAGCCGTGAGCAGAACCTTCAGGTCACCTCCCAGTGGTCCAAGTGGCAGGGGCAGGGTCTGGAAGGGCCGCAAGACCTAAACCCAGGCTCACTGAGGGCTGTAAGGCAACAGGAGCAACTCTTTCTGAGGGGCTACCTCTGAGGACTTCCTCAACCGGAAAGCTGCAGCCCCTCTGAATTCTGGGTAGGCACAGGATTCCCTGCATCTGCCTGCTGTGGTCTCTCCCAGCTCACCGGCATGAATGGAACACTGAAGCGAGTGAAACAGGAAGGATGGAGGGAGAGGAGGGGAAGGCAGCAAAGGGGGGCGGGGGGGAAGAAGGGAGAGATGAGAGAAAGAAGGCAGGAGGGGAGCGAGGGGTTCCCCACTTAAGCTCAGACCTTTAACTCAGATCTTTTAAGCCCAATGCCGGCTGCAGATGCTCAGACTGGCTGGTATCATCAAACCTTCTGACAGGGACAGTTCTCAGGTGAGAATATACTGGACAGGCACCTAGAGATGCAGATGTTCATTTACTAATATGTAAATGCATGTTCTAAATTACACACTATACTATCTAGCATAGTAATAATATAAAGCCTAATATACCCTAAAATGGTAGCATTAGCTTGCATGCATGAGGCACTCTTATATTTTCTCCCTATGAGGTAAACAGACTTACGCCCCCTTGGGCCGGAGGCATTGAAAGCTACAAGAGACATGACACATCATCAGAGTGTCACTTCTACCCAGCTACCAATAATTCAACCTACTGTAATACATGAACATGGCTATTTCATACAGCAGGATGCACCATCCACCAGGGTTTTAAAACCCAACAGGAGGGCCCAGTGCGATAGTGTGGTGGTTAAAGTCCTCACCTTGCATGCGCCAGGATCCCATATGGGCGCCAGTTCTAATCCCGGCAGCCCTACTTCCCATCCAGCTCCCTGCTTGTGGTCTGGGAAAGCAGTTGAGGGTGGCCCATAAGCCTTGGGACCCTGCGCCCATGTGGGAGACCAGGAAGAGCTCCTGGCTCCTGGCTTCAGATTCGCTCAGCTGCAGTCGTTGCGCTCACTTGGGGAGTGAACCACAGAAGATCTTCCTCTCCGTCTCTCCTCCTCTCTGTATATCTGCCTTTCCAATAAAAATAAATCTTAAAAAAAAAAAAAAAACCAGGAGACTTTGGAGAAAGTTCTATGACTTGTGGCCCCAGGCTTTAGGCTGGCTCACCAAGATGTATGGCTTCTCCTAAGGCTGGGGCAGTTGGTGACAATGTTTCCACAGCAGTGTTCTAAGCGAGCAATGTTCTCCCACATGAAGAACAGCTTGAAGAAACCCTGAGATCCTGTGTGCCCGTTGATAACGTCCAGGGCTGGTGTTGTGGCGCAACAGGATATTGCAGTACCACTAAGGATGCTGCCATCCCAGTTTGGAACGCTGGATTAAATCCTGGCTCCCTGGCATCCTGTCAAGTTTCCTGCTTATGTGCTGCTGATGACCCACGTGCCTGAACCCCTGCTGCCTGACCGCCCAAGCTCAACGCACAAAGTCCCACCTGTGTCAGAAAGAAGGGTCTCCTGCATTCTCAGGCAAGCCGAGGGTGTGGGGGTTTGAGTTGGCAGACTCTTGGCGCTGCCACTCACCAACTACAGGTGACTGCCTGGGGAGAGCTCTTTATCTCTGAGTGTATCTCTTCATTTGTATAGTGGGAATGATACTACTGAAACTTCTTCATGAGTTTATTATTACTATTATTTACAAAAGTCAGAGTCATGTGGGTGAACAACCTTGTAGGAGATAAAGTGGCATTGTGAGCTACGCTTCTGCCTGAGGCACCAGCATCCCATATGGGTACCAGTTTCAGTCCCAGCTGCTCCACTTCTGATTCAGCACCCTACTGATGACCTGGAAAAACAGTGGAGGATGACTCAAATCCTTGGGCCCCTCACTCATGTGGAAGACCCAGAAGAAGCTCCTGGATCCTGGCTTCAGGTTGACTCAGCTCTGGCTGCTGTGGGCATTTCAGGAGTGAACCAGTGGCTAGAACATATCTCTCTTTAATTCAGTCTTTCAGATAAAAAGAAAACCCTAAAAAAAAAAAGATAGAGGGGGAGAGAGCAAGAGATGGTACATCCTATAGTCTTGCAGGGGATACTCTTTGCTTTTATCATCCAGAAGCTTTTGACCTGTACTTCTAGACACAGTGTGAGGGCTATCCTATAACCTAAAGCCCCACTGGACAGCCCACCTGAACCCACTATTGATCACTGGGGCTGCAGGTGTCCTGAGCCCCTCTCCTGGCCCAGGAGCCGGGAGGGTGGCAGAGAACACCTCGGAGCATCCTAGTCTCTTCCGCAGGGGAACTGGCTGTTAGAGTCACTGCCAGAGCCCCTGCAGCAGCACGCTACCCCGTGCAGCAGTGTTTGTCAGGGCTGTCCAGCTACAAACTCTCTGTAACTCTTTCCTGGGCAATCACCCAAATACCGACTGTTGTCCAGGATGTCCACTCAGATACGCCACCCCAAGGTGGCTTCCCTGTGACCTCAGCATTTTCCGGGGTACACAGACTCACCACTAGGTCCAGTACCTGCTCATCTGCATCTTGGGTTTGAGAAGCAGTGTGGTGGCAGCAGCAACGGGGTCATGAGCTTCCTGGCACACGGTCCTGAACCCCCGCTGTTCCCGTGGCAGCCTGCTGGGCCCCCACCCCCTTGCCACGTGTTCGAGCAGTCCAGCTCTTCACAGCATGTCAACTCAACTAAGCTCAATTACTGCTGAAAAGTCCACCAATGTCACTTCTCCAAACCGTCCAATGATTGTGCGAACCCCCTGAAACCCATCTAGGACAGCCAAGGTGGGCATTGGGAATCCAGTCTGGAGCCAGGACAGTGAGGTTGCAGAACTTCATTCAGACTGCTGGGATATAAAGACTGCCTTTCTGATGGGTCTGCAGTTTTAGCAGACCAGAGCAGCTGTGGTCGTCTTGCCTTCCCAGGAAAGCCCGTCTGAAAGAAAAGCCAACATGACAAGGGCCACGGCAAGAGATGACAGAAGCCCATCTTGGCCCCATTTCCATAGCTGAACCAAGCCACAGTGTGTGCCAAACCTACCTCATCAACCTTCCCAGTTCTTGGAGCCCACACATTCTGCCTTCTGTCCAGGACAGCTGGAGCTAAGGTGCTCTAACATCCAAACACAGGGATGACCAAAGGAAAGAAACCACAGGACAGCAGGGATCAGAGGGTTACCAGCCATGGACAACCTCCAGGAAGCTGGCTGGGATATAGGAGACCAGGTCCAGGCCCTCTGGGTGGCATGAGGGACACGTGTGGGCACTTGGCACACATCTTCGGCTAGGTTGGGTCTCAGGCATGGCCCCAGCAAGTGTGGCTGCTAGAGGCAGAGCGTGGGCACCCCAAGGAGACACTTGAATGTCTCAGTTCCTGTATTAGGCATGGAAATTATCTTTGTACTTAATTTTTATTTTCTTTTTTTAGGGTTAAAAACATTCTGCTGCATGAATTCCCTCAGTATTGTAACCAACAAATGACAGTACCATGGAGTGAAATATCTCAGCCCAGCTTGTGTAAACCGAAGCAGCTGGGCCATTTAAAAATAAATTTTAAAAATGTAATAAATAAGTGAATACATAATCAGTCCCAGAGTGCCAGCTCTCTGTGCTGTGTGCTCCCAGAACAGTGCTTTTCATCTTTTTTCTCTGCCCCCAAAAGAAAAGTGATGTAGGGAAAAATATTGGCA
This sequence comes from Ochotona princeps, assembly GCF_030435755.1. NCBI lineage: Eukaryota > Metazoa > Chordata > Mammalia > Lagomorpha > Ochotonidae > Ochotona > Ochotona princeps. The sequence continues at coordinate 31,960,317 of NC_080836.1, forward strand.
GCCTGTTCCTTGATGTGAGCGAATACGCTAAGTCATGGATCCATGCTCCGGAAGGCATTTCTACCATGGGTTCTGATGAGTGTCAAGATAGAATAACCCTTCCATTTTGGAGCAATTGTTAGCCATTTAATACCAAAAATGCTCACCTGGGAAAGGAAGACAAACTTTGTGATGTCTGGGATGTGCAAATGAGCATGAGACAGCACAGAAACGAACCTACAGTATTTAGTGGCCACAACAGAGATGAATATTCATCAGGCATGTCTGATGTGCCTGGCCGGCGCTTGGGTGGCCGTAGACGAACCAGGCATGCTCCACTAGCTCAAGAAATTTATCGTCTCTAGAGAAGTGGGCTTGGTGAAAAGAGAATGATTATTCGACAGAGGGTTTTATTTTTGGAATAAAACAGCATGCAAAGGCAAAGCTGAAGAGAGTTGGCTGATCAAACCAGGTGACTATCGGATGACTCAGCAAACGGCTCCACAGTCAGTCTCCAAAGATGCTTTCTGAAAATATCACAGGTGTCTTGGCATGCCTGTGCAGACTCCCAAAATGTCGCTTTGAAGGGCTTGTTTGATAAAAGGTATAACTCACAATGTGTTTTTAGCTTTAGAAACAAACAAAAAAGATGACAGGCTTGGTTGATGGAATTTTCCTCCAAACTGAGTTTCCTCAAGCCGTTCCCTGGATGCAGATTGTTGTTGGGGGCATGCGTGTTAGCATGAAGCACTGCTCGCTCACGGCCTCCGCCCCGGCATCAGCTTGGAGCCCTCTGCTGGGTACCTCTGGGGTCTCCTGTGAGTGGGAAACAGGCTGCTTGCTCGCAATCCCCTGCACCCTCCCGTGCCCCCTGACCCTAGCCGTGAAGCCCCTGGGACCCTGCTGGCCACGATCCCTGGCTTGTTGCTGCCCCATGCCCCTGCTGCCTATGCAGATATGGGAGAAGCAACTGCAACCTAGGCTCAGATTGTACTTCAACCTCCAGACCTGAATCTCCCAAGACCCTCTGACCCCAGCCTGGGGCTCTTTAAAACCCTTTGAAGATGATCTCCATCCCAGACAAGAGTTCTGGTGGGGGGTGGACTTCGGCTGGGGCAGAAGGGAGACAGCACAGTGGGGAGAGCTCCCTCTGACTAGCTTAATGAGGGGAGCTGGCAGGAACTGTATCCAGCTGGGATATGCGGCGGCACCCCTTAACTCATGTCACCTCACTTTGCACCCAATCCAACCTGCTACACAGGTGCTGTTTTTCCTCTTCCATATGACATGCTTAGCATCGCAAGGTGGCTTACCCTGGGAGGTCACACATAGGTTGCACCAGGCTACTTCAGGTGTGTGTGTCTGCCATGGGAAGTGTGTGGATACTCCTGGTCCCTGGAAGGCTTGAAGCTGGGTGGAGCAGCCTGTGCTTAATGGGAGATGAGCTCCTGTTGGGAAGGGAGGAGCTTGAAGCTCTAAGCCACATTTCTTCCCTGTCCCACCTACTGCAAGGGGCTCACTGTCCTAGTGTGTGATGACAATTGGTAGCTTAACAACTAAAGTCCTCGCTGTGAAGCACCAGGATCCCATGTGGGCACTGGTTCTAATCCCGGCAGCCCCACTTCCCATCCAGCTCCCTGCTTGTGGCCTGGGAAAGCAGTCAAGGACAGCCCAAAGCCTTGAAACCCTGCACCCACGTGGGAGACCTGAAAAAGGCTCCAGGTTCCTGTCTTTGGATTGGCCCAGCTCTGTCTATTGTGGCCACTTGGGGAGTGAATCAAAGGATGGAAGATCTTTTTAATTGCTCTATAATCCCACCCCTCTTCCCCATCAGGGGGCTAGGATGGTAACGATGGCTGCTCCAAGTTTCTTCCCATCTGAGTCCAAGTCCTCCTGGCTTCTTGTCTCTATGCACATAGATCCCTGAGTGCCAGGGGCCCAGCCTGGGGCCACTGTAGATGATGAATCACCTGTCAGCTGTAACCAGGACCTCAGCTATTTACAACATAAAGACCAGGCAAGGGCCCTAGGAAATTAGATACTCTTCTAGCACCTCTCTTGGTTTCTGATAGCACTGACTCCAGGCCAAACCTCACATTGAATTGACACAGTGGGGTCAGGCAAGAGGTTGTCTGTGCCCAGGGTGGGAACAGATGCAGAGATGCTCAAGAATTTGACAAGGCTGCTGGAAATAGAGTCACGACAGCCACTGTTTACCAATGTTGCTCTTACATTGTAAGGGCTGTTCACAGTCCACCTTATAAAACTTTTCACGGTTTTTGTTTGTTTTTTAAAGATTTATTCATTCATTTACATATTTCTTTGAAAGCCATGATTACAGAGGGAGAGACAGAAAGAGATCTTCCTTTCGCTGGTGTTACTCCCCAGTGCTGGGGCGGGAGCTTCATCCTGGTCTCCCACATGAGTGCAGAGGCCCAAGAACTTGAGGCAACTTTCGCGTCATTCTCAGGCTTGACTAGAAGGGGAGCTTGACTAGAAGTGGAACAGCTGGGATTTGAACCAGTGCTTTTATGAAATACTGGCATCACAGACGGCAGCTTAACCAGCTATGGCACAGTTTTGGCCCCAAACTTTTTGTGCTTTTTAAAACTTTGTTTGTTTGAGAGACACAAAGACAGATATCTGCTGGTTCACTTACCAAATGCTTGACATGATCAAGGTTGGCCCAAGGCAAAGTCAGAAATTCAGGCCAGTTTCCCACATGGTTGTAGGGTACCTGAACTCTTGAGCTGCTACTGCAAGCCTCCCAGGGTGTGCACTGGGAAAAAGTTGGATTTGGGAGTGGAGCTGTGGGACTCAAACCCAAGACAGGATATGGGTGTCCCAGCCAACATCTTACCTAGGGAACGAACTGCCCGCTCCTGAAGTTGAAAACGTTTCCATTCTTTTACAATAAAGATTGCTTCCACTACAAACAGTCTGTAGCTCACAGAGTTGTGGGTTGAGTGAACTAAAGCCGCAGCTGGGAGGGGCAGGCTTTGCCGCTGCTTCCTCACCTCCCTCCAGCCCTCGTCCCCCAGGAGCTTCCCAGCAGAACTGTTGGGTTCTGTTTGAATATTGGAGGGAGAGAATATATTCATATTAAAACAAGCATGAATAGATGATGGAGCAAGATGCAAAGGTCTCATGAATTTTTAAGACAGAGCAAGGGACTTAAAAAGAAATTTCCTATCTGGGGCTGCAGGGCATGCATTCACTCTTGTTAAGGATGCTTCAGCAGAAAAGCCTGAGAAGTTCTGACGGGCCCTCGGGGAGGACTGACAGCAGGAGAGAAGCTGCTTTGCAGGCCGCACGGCGGAGGGGGAACAAGCCCCGCTCTGAGCTGACAGCTTTAGCAGCCGCCGCCTCTCAATGCCAGGCCTTCTGTGTGCTGGGGATCCCCGTGCCTTGTTGGCTCCCCACAACAGATCCACGACACCACGGGATGAGCGGCGTCAGAGAGCTGGAGAGCCCTGTCACACTCCTTGTCCTTCATCCTGCTGCCCCTCCCCGCGCCAACGGACCCTGCCCAAGCCTGTGCCCTGGATTACCCCGTCTCCCATACGGAAGACCCCTGAGCCCCAGCGACCAGGCTCATCTGGAGGAGGCCATGAATGTTGCCTCAGCCACCTGGTCAGAGTCCTCTTAATTCTAGACTGCCCCCTGTAGGAACCTAGCTCAGTGAGGGAGGGGACCAATTTCAAGCAGAACCCCTTCAGACATATCTTAACTCCAGGCTACCATGACCCATGGTTTCTCCAGAGAGACCCACGGGAGGCAGTGCAGGTGTTGTAGCTGATTCTGGAGAGAAAGGGCTGTTCTCAAGCCAGTAGTGCACCTGAGGCTCCGGTAGCTTTGCAGAGGGGAGGTCCCACAGACCTGTGGGGGAGGGAGCGCCCCCCTGTGGCCACATCTTCACACTTCATCTTCCCAAAAGCCGAAGTGATCTGTGACCATATCTTACTGCAGGCACTTAGCTCCAAATGCCCAGGTCTTCCCTGCTGGGGATGGGAAGAAGCAATGCCCACCCAAGGGCTTCACGTGGTCCCCAGCCCCTGGGCGCCGGAGCTGTGGCTTCCTCTACCGCCTTGAGGACTTGGAAAGCCTCTACCACGAAGCAGGAGGCAGCCCAAGGCGCTCTTGCCACCCCACCCGAGTGTGCTGTTGGGAAACAGGAAGCAGCCCCAGCCTGGTTCCCCTGTGCATTGCTTTCTGCTTCAGGTCTATAGTCTGTGTCTTTTTTTTTTTTTTTTTTTAAGATTTATTCATTTTATTACAGCCAGATATACACAGAGGAGGAGAGACAGAGAGGAAGATCTTCTGTCCGATGATTCACTCCCCAAGTGAGCCACAACGGGCCGATGCGCGCCATCCGAAGCCGGGAACCTGGAACCTCTTCCAGGTCTCCCACACGGGTGCAGTGTCCCAATGCATTGGGTCATCCTCAACTGCTTTCCCAGGCCACAAGCAGGGAGCTGGATGGGAAGTGGAGCTGCCGGGATTAGAACCAGTGCCCATATGGGATCCTGGGGCTTTCAAGGCGAGGACTTTAGCGCTAGGCCACGCCGCCGGGCCCTATAGTCTGTGTCTTTTGAGTCACACAAACAATTTTCAACAAATGGTAAGAAATAAGCCTGCAGATGAGGGGAATGCCCTAAATTCTAGCGAGCCAGTTTCTCTCTGCAAGGCCACAGAAGTGCTTATAGGTGCTGGATTGGACCCCAGTATTGGTCTACATTCTTCTCCCTGTTTCGTCCCCTTCAGCATGAAGGTTACAGCCAGCTAGGATCTCCAGGTGATAATTGGCGCTGCACTTCCGGGCGGCCCTAGCAGGTGCTGCTCCCAACAGGCAAACAGGCAGCAATTGGCTACTGATCATTGGCAGTGTGCTGGAATGGGGTGAGAGGCAGCATGGACAAAATCTCCACTCCCTTCAAATCTAATGAGGAAGAAAGCTACAAGGTGCCTTCCATGAAGCAGCAGTTTCCAATGATATCGAGCATTTGCTGGAGCTGGGTCAAGACACGGCAGGTACTCATCAAAAGGGTGTCGCTAGGGAGGCAGTGTCAGAAACCTCTCTGGGAAAGTGATGCTTACGATCCCAGCGGAGAGGAGTTAGCAGCATGGAAATGGGGGGAGGGATGGGGAGCAGACAGCTCCACACTGAGGGCCTGGCTCCAGCAGGAGCCTTGGATGAGCAAATGGGACATGGTCACTCCACTCCAGGTGACCTGAGTTCATGTCCCAACTGCTCCATTTCCCATCCAGCTCCCTGCTTGTAGCCTGGGAAAGCAGTCGAGGACGGCCCAAAGCCTTGGGACCCTGCATCCATGTGGGAGACCCAGAAGAAGCTCCTGGCTTCTGGCTTCAGATTGGCTCAAATCTGGCCATTGTGGCCTGTTAGGGAGTGAATCAACAGATGGAAGACCTTTCTCTTTGTCTCTCCTTCTCGCCGTGAATCTGATCCGGCTTTCCAATAAAAATGAATGAAATGTTGAAGGAAGGAAGGGAGGGAGGGAGGGAGGGAGGGAGGGAGGGAGGGAGGGAGGAAAGGAGGGAGACAGGCAAAGGAGTCAGAAGCATCATAGACAGCGAGAGGCAAGCGATGAGTCCCAGGAGAGGAAGTGACTCTGTGAGGTGTGCATTTGGGAGGGGTTGCCATGGTTGGTACATGTAGGAGACTGAAGAGCCAGAACAACCCTGCCCATCTTCCCCAAAGTTGCATCCTAGTGGCTTGCTGCAATGTTCAACAGCAACTATGGTTTCTGGAAAGCTAAGGGGAAGCTGTCTGCTCTACCAGTAGTTCAGCCTTATTCAGGCTCAATTCCAGGGCATCATCTGCTGGATTGTAAGAGGGAGACTCAAATGAGGTGGGAGACCAGAAATCCCAATTCCTGTGCATGAGACAAGCTAGAATCCTCAGCAGAATGCATCTTGCCATTGCCATGGAACTCCTAACCTAAGGGCAAAGCCATAGCCCAAACCCCACCCCTGCTAATGGCTTCTCTCAGCTCCCTTCCAATGCCCCAAACAAAAAAGATGCTCCTTCAGGCCTGGCATGATGGATCAATTAACTAATCCTCCCCTTACAAATGCCAGGATCCCATAAGGGTGCCAGGTCATGTCCCGGCTGCTCTACTTCCCATCCAGCTCTGGCCATTGTGACCACTTGGGGAGTGAACCAGCAGATGGAAGATCTTGCTCTCTGTCTCTCCCTCTCTCTGTAAATCTTCTTTCCCAATAAAGATAAATAAATCATTTTTGAGAAAAGAAAAAAAACCCACAATGTTCCTGCAAGGAAAGATGCCATCAATATCCCAAGCAATCTACTGCAGGAAGGGTGCGCACGCTACCTTCCTGTGCAGACCCTACTGGTGGCCCAAGCGGCTCAGAGCTGTTGACCCAACAGCAGGATCTAGAGGTCTGGTGTGTGACCTCACAAGGCTGGGGGCACTGGAGGTGACAGGGAAACTCTCACTTCCTTTCCAAGGATGCTGGGGGATGACCCTGAATAATGAATCAGTTTCATAAAAGGTTTGTGCAAGAGCGCAGCAGTTGTCAGTAAGGAGGAGTCATGTGGTGCCCCAGACGCAGAAATCCACTCTCTCCACCATGGCATGCGCCTTCCATGCACAACTGGAGCAGGAAGCAGCAAGATGGCTCAGGGCAGAGTAGCTGGCTGCCAGCATCGCTCTTGGCTTCCCTTCTTGCCTGGTACCCTGTAGGGTCAAGGTGGGTGGGCAGTGTATAGCTAAGCCCCACCTGAAGCAGTTCTGCCCCCACCCCCAAAAAGTTCTGCCAGCTATCAGCCTGGTCTTGGGTCCACAGCTCAGGGTACCTGGCTCAAAATGCCACAGCCACAGGTTCCCGCCATGTGCTCTCACATTGTAGATGAAGCCAGTGTCATCGCTGTGCCGGGTAGAGCACCCCTTGCTTTGTCGCCTTAAACAGGCCTTCACGCACTCCCAAATAAAACACGCATGCGTGGATCTCCTCCCCGGAGTTGACGGCTCCTGTCTCTAGGCATGCTCCACGCGCTTGGGTCCCCCAACTCTCCCTGCCCCATCCCGTGCCTGGGTTCTGGGGAACTCCATCTCCCTCAGTCTCCTAGCTCATCATTTTGGCCCTCCTCTCCTCCCTGTTGCTTCTTCTGAAGACTCCTAGTTCCTTCCTATCCCATCTTTGATCACCACAGTCTACCCACTTTCTGAAAAGCTGTTCCACCATCAAGGGATTTCTGTGGCTTTCGCTGAGTCTCTCTCCTATTACACAGCCAGTCCCCGGGGCACAGCCATCCTTGGCACAACCAACTTCTTTCAGATCCAACGGCATTGGGACCAAATTGTTTCCCTAAGGCAGATATGCTGTTGTCCTCATCCCCAGTACCTCAAGTGGGATGCTATTGGGATGAAAGGATCACCATGGGTGTCACCATGTAATAGAGGTGAAGTCACTCTGGAGTAGAGAAGACCCCTAATCCAGTACGATGAGTGTCCTCCTAAAGAGGCAGCCGTGTAAGAATGCAAACACACTGGGAGAACCCCATGGGAAGGGAAGGCAGACATTTAAGCCAAGAAAATGCCATAGATGGACCCCCTACAGGTCCTTCCCTGCAGCTTTTGGAGGGACATGAACCTGCTGACAACTTGATCTTGGATTAAAAAAACAAAACAAAACAAAGAGAACTCACATCCACTGGCTCACTGCCCAAATGCCTGGAACAGCTGGAGCTGGGCCAGCCTACAGCCAGGAGCCAGGGGGCTCCATTCAGCTCTCTTATGTGGCTGTAGAGGCCCACGAGCTCCTGCCAGCGTCCATTGCCTCCCAGAGCGGGTACTGGCAGGAAGCTGGGGGTGGAGAGCAGGACCAGGGCTCAAGCCCGGCCGCTCTGATGTGGGATGTGAGCATGCGAAGAGGCGGCTTAGCCACTGCCTCAAATGCCCACCTGGACTTTGAGCCTGTGAGACGGAGAATTTCTGTTGTTCTGAGCATACTGGGACGTTATAGTGGCAGTCCTGCTAGCTAGCAGTCTATCTATGCCATTAGCTAGAGCCAGGACTTTGCTTCTGAAGGGCTCTTCCATCACCAGCGTTTACCCGGACTCAGGTTCCCACCAGAAAACCTTCTCCCTGCCTCTGATAAAGGTGATGTTTCCAGAAATGATGGCTCTCTAGGGGTCTGGCCTATGTGACTCATGGAAGCTTCGAGTAGCTGGCTGCTCCATCCCTGTGCATCTCTGTTTTCCTCCAGCGCAGGTGTCATTTTTTGTGGGACTCCATCAGCCCGTGGCAGCTTCGCTAGTGCACGTGGCCATTGTCGGTGCCTGTGTCCGCTTCTCCAGCACCTAAGCTGATGGTAGACAAGGTTCTGTTTCTGTCCTCAAACTTCTGCTCAATCAATAAACGAGGCCCTTTCCACTCTTGCCCACGTGGAGGCGCTAAAACTCCTCTGCTCTGGCAGGGCGGGGGAGGGGCCCTTAGGGCAGGAGACAGTGAATCAGGCGGTCAAGGGATGCAAGCCGAGAACCTGTCAGCTTTCCCTTGTCTGAGGAAGCAGGTGAAAGAGCGAGTGAAGGCGGGGCCCACCCTGGCTCTTTTCTATGCTGTGAGGTCAACTTCTCTGTTGAGGAGGTCAAGTTCTCAAGTTTCCCGCTGGCCAAGCCTGACCAGCATGGGGTCCACGAGAGCCACCTAGGTGAGCCCAGACCAGGGATGGGGAGACAGAGGCCGCTCCTGGAGCAGACACGTTTGGAGGCCAAGCATGTTCTGAGAAAAGCCATGGCCAGAACTTACCCATGGAAACATATTAACAACTCCAAGGCGGAAGCAGTTGCCATGGAAGGGGGCAACTTGGAAGGTGTGTGGCTTTTCGAGTTCAGAGAAGGAGAAAGAGGAGAGTGGGTGGTGGGTGGAGGTCAAGGGACTCAGACTGAGGCCCTGAATGAGGAAGAGATGTGGGAGGACATCTCACGGGGAAACTGTGAGCAAAGGCTTGTGTGTGCCAACATGCCTAGAAGACAGCACTGCCCATGCCCGGGCAGAGCATGGCTTGGCCATTTAGTAAAGCCATAAAGGGCACAGCAAGGCACAGTGAGGCACATTCACCTGGGAACAAGCGTGGCCCTGATGCCAAGAAAGGGAACAAAAAGTTGGGTTATGAGTTAAAGCCAAAAACACCAGTCTACTTAGATAAATCATTGAAAACAAGAAGGGGGGGGGGTGGTTAGCATAGCGGCACAGTGAGCTAATCCTCAGCCCTATGGCACTGGCATCCCCTAGGCTGCTAGTTCACATCCCAGCTGCTCCAATTCCTATCCGGCTTCCTGCTTGTGGTCTGGGAAAGCCATGGAACATGATTGAAGATCTTGGGTCCCTGCACCCATGTGGGAGACCCAGAACAAGCTACTGGCTCCCAGCTTCAGACCAGCTCAACTTTGGCCGTGCGGCCATCTGGGCAGTGAACCAGCAGATGGAAACTCTCTCTTTCTTTCTCTCTTTCTTCATCTTCCTCTCCCTTTCTCTGAAACTGCCTTTCAAGTAAAAGAAATAAATCTTAACAACAACAAAAGCAAAAGAGAGAGATTGAGCCAGCCACGTTCACAGCAGGCAATTGCTTTTCTTTATAATGACAATTATGGCAAATTGATAGCATTCTGCAGAAGTTATTAATGGATGTTCTGGGCGTGATCCCCAGGTAGAAAATTAAAGTGGCTGCATAGCTGGCTGCAGCGTCTCCCCCTCCGCTCCCCCTCCAACGGTGTCACTAAGAGCTTCTCGAAGGAAACACCTCTGTTTTCCCAGACTGAACTCATCCATCGTCCTTGTCAAGGCAACTTATCCAGCCACTGTGTAGTGCTGGGACCCTGCTGCCTTCCCTCACTTCTATATTTATCCACTAACTGGCTGCTTAATGACTTCCACTTTGTCCCCTTCCTACCAGTATTCATCTCTCCATTTTGAGGATGTTGGCCAGAGGGGTCTTCGGAAATGCTCTATGGGTAAACAGTGGGTGAACGGAAGGGTGTCTTAATGGGAGTGTGGTACAGTGAAGGGATTTTTGTGCTAACTCCTGTCTGTCAGATGTGCCTGGCCCAGTTCATGGCATGGAGCAGCAGCCCATCAACATCGGTCTGCCTGAAATGACTAGACAGGTCCCATACACATGCAAACTCACGTGCAAATACAACTGAATGCAGGCATTCAGGTCACCCCCTGCTGCTTCCCCAGGACTGTTAGCAAGGAACTGGATCTGAAGTGGAACAGCTGGAATGCAAACCAGTGGCCATGTAGGATGCTGGTGTTGCAGGCAGTGGTTATAACTGCTACACTACAGGGCGGGCCCAAGAATACTTTGGACCATGTGCCCCAAGTGAGACACAGCAGCCACATCCAGAGGGTACTCTCATCAGCCCTTGGTGACAGACCACTGTCCCGAGCCAGCCGTTTCTCTGTCTAGTGACCAGTGATCCTCTGGCCCCACCTCTGTGTTCTCATTGACCTGACAAAGGGGATGGAGAGGGAGGGGAATGAGGGAGAAGGAGGGGAGCCATCAGCTGATCTGTCTGGGTGATTCTTTCCAAGTCCTGTAAAAAGGTCGCCCTGCATTTGTCAGCTTCCACCCCGAACAGACCAGAAAGCCTCAGGCAGGACAAGCGAGCAAGTCTCACAGAAAAGGCTGGGGGGCCTGTGCACCCTGCCCCAGCTCCAAGCCCCAGGAAGCTGGCCCATTTTCCCTCCTGGGTAAGTCTCACTTAAAGCTGCAGACGCCGCCACCAGTGGAACTTGAATGCCAAGGACAGCTTTGTTCCCTTCGGTAGTCACCTTCCAACGGTTAAGTCCAGACATGACTGGGCTTGGCATGAGTGATTGAAAAGGGAACCGGTGCCATGGCCTTCATTTCTGAAGTTCTGATTCTGATTCTCCCAGCACTTCCCCACCCCTCACCCACCCTGAGCTCTCCGTGGAGCTCACTCCCTGCAACCCAAAGAGGGCACATTGATGCATTGGTTTCTGGGGGCTTCTTGAATGATTCATCAAGGCTTCTCCCACCCCCTGGGCTTCCTGTCTTTCCCTGTCTCATATGTATGACTGTCAAGGGTGACGTGTGGCCCACAGTGAGATGATCTAAATTTAGAACCACTAAAACACGATGGGTTAGTGAGGAGGGGGCTCCTCTACTCAGTTTCTTTCAGAATCAGTCTGCATTATTCAGTAATTAAAACTTACTTTATCAAACCAGCTCATGAAATATTTATTCTAATTATAGCTAGGCCTCATCTTATTTCATCTCATGAAATGTTTAATCTTTCATAACTCCAAACACAAATAAACTTTGGAAAGCTTGGTGGAGCCTTTAGATGCTAACTTTGCTTTATGCAAGGGAGTATACAGTTGTTCACAACTGTTTGGGGATGCAAATGGTCCAAAGTGGGGACCCCTGCCCGAGGGATCTCAGCTCCCCCCCACCAAGTCCCATTCTTTTAAGCTCTGTCTTCTGGAACTGCATTGGACAGTAAGAAACTACTAGACATGTCAACAGTCAGAAGTTCAGTTCCTTAATCACATGAAACATCTTTGAAGTGCTAAGCAGCCACGGTGAGGCTACTGGCTGCCAAAATCTGCAGGTCAGCTCCAAAGGATTTCATCATCACAGAAAGTTCTAGAGTATCCTGGGAACTTACATGGCCTTGAAGACAGGTATAGTTCCAACAATAACTGTAACATACTCAAAATTATTTCATTGCCTAATTTTTTTGGTTAAAGATTTATATTTTTTTATTGGAAAGGCAGATCTACAGAGAGGAGATAGAGAGACAGATCTTCTGTCCACTGTTTCACTCCCCAAGCAGCTGCAATGGCCTAAGTTGAACCAATCTGAAGCCAGGAACCAGGAGCTTCTTCCAGGTATCCCAGGTGGGTACAGCATCCCAAGGCTTTGGACCTTCTGCTGCTGCTTTCCCAGGCCCCCAGCAGGGAGCTGGATAGGAAGTGGACCAGGTGGGATATGAACCCGCCTCCACATGGGATCCTACTACAATGCAAGGCAAGGATTTAGCTACTTAGGCCACCATGCCAAGCCCTCATGACCTAATTTCTTTCCTTTTAAAAAATAATAAACTCATTCTATTTGTGATGATGTTTACGTAACTGAGAGGGATACAGACTCATTGGACCACCATTTAGGATGGGAGGGTCAATGAATAGGGGAAAGCAGATGAGACAGCTGCTTCCAATCGCCTTTTTTCTTCTGGTACTTGGGCAAAGTGAAGAGAAAAGCGGAGCAGGCCACTTCCAGCAGCCCAACAACATCCGAAATGGGGTCAGCCACCCAGGGTCATCCCAGGTTCCCCAGCATAGAGCATGTTCCAAGGATACTGCTGAAGTGGTTTTCATAGTTCTGAGATGCTGTTGATTTCATTGCTCCAAGGTTGAGGAAATCATTTCAAGGTCCGTTGGCTGACATAGTCCACCTTGGAGTTTCAATTTGCCTAGATATGTGTCCGGGAGAGCTGTCCAAATTGTTCTGCCCTCCATGGTACAAGATGTCCTGTACAGGTCTCAATGAACTGGTTGTCATGTCCTCCATGACCATCTGGGCATGCTGTCTATCACACAGGCCTCAGCAACTGTAGAGACCAAGTTCTGACACACGTACTCTGTGGTCAGACCACATATCCTGTAATTTTCCCTGTGGTTGGAGTTCTGAGTCCAGTGATCCAGTTGGGGGTGGTCCCGTAAAGTAACCTCGCCAGAGATGACCCCAACTCCTGTGTGTGCCTGCCAGTGTGGTATCTGGCTCAGTTCATCACCTGCATCAGCATACACACACACTGGTGATTACAATCACGCTGTCTGTACTGTCCCCAGCCCCATCTAATAGGCAAACCAATGGATGCTCTGGCTCCGCCTAACCCTGCCCACCACACACTCACATGCCCTCACATGCACTGTGGGTGATTGCCCCAGGCCCTTGCCCTGCTACCTGGTGGGCGTGGCCTAAGCTTCCCCATGGCCTGAGGTACAACTCCAAATACACCAGTGGGAGCTGCAGCTTAGTCGGAGTGACTCCTAATAATCCCCACTATGCCTGCCCCCACCCTTGGATCCTGTGCATGCCAGTATGTGCAGGAAACTGGTCTAGTCTGTCCTGCATCCCATTCAGCTCCCGTACATATCAGTGAACGCTGAAGCTTAGCTCAACCCAACTAACCACACTATTCAACCCATACTCATTCTGGTGGGTGCTACTGCCTTCCTAGCCAGGCCCTCCCCCTTGGTTCTTAACCTAGCCTGACTTGGCTCACCTTCTGTCCTGGCAGACACGTGCCAATGTATTATGGTTTGGCCTGCCCTGCCCAGTCCACCCACTACAGAGCCAACCCACACACCTGCTGACAAGTGATGTAGCTCTACCCAGCCTGACCAACAACCAGCCCTGATTCACGTACTCACCAGCTGGAGCTAAGGCCCACCAGGGCAGTTCCCCAAGTTTCCCCATCACACCCACTCCCAGGCCCAGATCTCATGCATGCCAGCCAATGCTAAGCCCTTACCCAGTAGTCTGCCCTCCAGTGTTGGCCTTTGTGTGTACTGGAGGATTTTATAATCTGGCCCACCTCACACCCAATTCTTGAATTTGCCTGCAGGTGCTATAGCCTGGACCAGCCCGGCCTATTCTCAATCCCAGTACCCATGAGTGTTGTTGAGTTCCATGGTCATGCCTAGCTCAGCCTGTCACCGCCCTAACCCTCGAGCAAACCAGCTGGTATGGCAGTCCCACAGAGTTGAGCTCATGATCCCCCACAGAATCTGTTCCCAGACCCAGTTCTTTCGTGAACTGTTTAGTGTCATGGCCTAGCCTAACATGGTCCATGCCCTGCCCCAACACTCATTGGCAAGTATGTGGTCGAGCCCTGCCAGGCAGGCACTTTTTTTTTTTTTTTAGATATCTTCTTTTTTTTTTTTTTTTTGATCTTTTTTTTTTTTTAATTATTTATTGTTTAACTTCAGTAATTACATTGTATTATGTGACACAATTACATAGATACTTGGGTTCTCCCCACCCCTCCCCAAACCCTCCCACCATGGTGGATTCCTCCACCTTGTTGCATAACCACAGCTCAAGTTCAGTTGAGATTTCCCCATTGCAAGCGTATACCAAACATAGAGTCCAGCATCTTATTGTCCCGTCAAGTTCAACGGCTTCTTAGGTATACCCTCTCTGGTCTGATGACAGAGCCAGCAGAGCATCATCCCAGTCAATTGAAAGCTCCAACATACCATCAGCAAAAATTTACATCATTATGCAATTAATTGACATAGTAATGAGTAACCAATATGTTAAAAGTAAATGCGGGTTCCCAGCCACCTTCTGTGACCACCTCACCTATACTTCAATTTTAGTTTATACACAACATATAACATTCAAAACATAACATGTTATACTTAACATCATATCATCTTAAATTAAGGCAAACATGTGGTATTTAACCTTTTGGGATTGGCTCATTTCCCTTAGCATTATGGTTTCCAGTTTGGCCCATTTGGCCACAAAGAACTGCATTTTGTTTTTTTTAATAGCTGAGTAGTATTCCATGGAGTAGATGAACCATAGCTTTCTTATCCAATCCTCTGTTGATGGGCATTTTGGTTGTTTCCATGTTTTTGCAATTACTGATTGTGCTGCTATGAACATAGGAGTGCATGTTGGTTTCTCATAGAACAAGTGTTCTGGATATATTCCTAGGAGTGCTATTGCTGGATCATATGGTATGTTGAATTTGAGTTGTTTGAATATTCTCCATACTGATTTCCATAGAGGCTGTACCAGCCTGCAGCCCCACCAGCAGTGGAGTAGGGTTCCCTTTTCCCCGCAACCTCGCCAACAAGTGTCGTTGGTGCTTTTATTCATGTGGGCCAGTCTTACTGGCGTTAGGTGGTACCTCATTGATGTTTTAATTTGGATTTCCCTTATTGCCAGGGAACTTGAGCATTTTTTCATATGTTTATTTGCCATTTGGGTTTGTTCCTTTGTGAAGTGTTTGCCCATTTCCCGTGCCCATTTCTTGAGTGGCTTGTTTGTTTTGACATTTTGGTTGTTTTGTAGCTCTTTGTATATTCTGGAGATCAGCCCTCTATCACCTATGTCGTGTGCGAAGATCTTCTCCCATTCTGTGGGTTGCCTTTTTACTTTGTTGATTGTTTCTCTAGCTGTACAGAAGCTTCTTAGTTTGATGAGGTCCCAATTATTTATTTTGGTCTTGATTTCTACTGCATCTGGAGTCTTTTTTAGGAAGTGAGGGCCTACCCCTAAGTGTTCCAGTGTGTTTCCAACATTTTCTTCCAAAAGTTTGAAGGTTTCTGGATGTAGGTTTAGATCTGTTATCCATTTAGATCTGATCTTAGTGTATGGTGAGAGATGTGGATCTATTTTTTTGTTTCTGCAGGCTATCAACCAGTTGTCCCAACAGCATTTATTGAACAGACCTTCCCATTTGCCTGGGTTGTCGTTTGTCTTTTTGTCAAAGATTATTTGGCTGTATCTGTGTGGGTTTCCTTCTGGCATTTCTATTCTGCTCCATTGGTCTTCCTCTCTATCTTTGTGCCAGTACCACGCTGTTTTGATAACCACCAGGCAGGCACTTTTGTCATGGCTTTTGTGTGCACCTGTAGGCAGTGGTTGATACCAACAATCCCAGTTCAGGTCTCCCACGTGGGCAGGTGTATTGGCTTGGCCTTGGAAGGTCCTCATGTTTCCCTCTTCTAAACCACCCACTCTCAGCTCCCCCATTTACCTACAGGTGCAGTAGCCAGCATGTTGGAAGTTCCCTAGAAGTCACTCCTCACCTGTCACATTTTCCCTCAGCAGTCCTCCCTCCAACATATCCCCAGACCCACTTTCCTGAGCAATCCATAGCCCCCCATGCCCAGTCGTCTGGCAGTGTGCCGTGCCAGCCTGGGTCCCTGACTACCTACCTAGGGCCCATACATTTGTACATGGGTCCCCAGAACCTGTCTGTTGCCATGCCAGCATCTGCCCCCACATATCTTTTAAAAAATAGAACAAGCAACTATCCTGGCACACTGGTATAGTTAATACAAATTTGGCATTAACAGGCCCAGGATGCCCTCCAGCAATCAGCTGCTTTCCCCCAACTGTGGACACTTGCCTGAGTGCAATACAAGCTAGGATGTTGTCTACAGCTGGAGTTATCTAATTTACTTTTAAAAATTTTTGTTTTACTTGGAAGTTTTACAAAGAGAGAGAGAGAGAGAGAGAGAGAGAGAGAGAGAGAGAGAGAGAGAGAGAGACTTCCATCAGTTATTCCAGCTATTCCCCAAATGGTTGCAAAACCAGAAATGGGCTGGTCCAAAGCCAGGAACCAAGAGCTTCTTCCAAGTCTCCCATGTGACTGTGGGGGACTCACAGCCTTGGGCCATCCTCTGCTGCTTTTCCAGGCCATTTGCAGGGAGCTGAAAGGGAAGTAGAACAGCCGGGACTAGAACTGGCACCCATATGGGATGTTAGGACTGTGGGTGGAGAATTACCCTGATTTGCCACCACGCCAGCCCTGTTATTATATAACATTTGAAAAGAGGTAGTTTAAGAGGCCAGTGGGATGGCTCAACTGGCTAGTCCTCCACCTGTGGGCACCAGAATCCCATGTACGCTCTGGTTCACGTTCTAGCTGTTCCACTTCAGATCCAGCTCCCTGCTTGTGGCCTGGTAAAGCAGCAGAGGATGACCCAAAGTCTTGGACTCCTGAACCCATGTGAGATATTCAGAAGAAACGCCTGGCTTGGGTTCAGCTCAGCTCTAGCCATTGCAGCCATCAGGGGAGTGAACCATAAGATGGGAGATCTTTCTCTCTATAAATCTACCTTTCCGATAAGAATAATAAGTCTTTTTTTTTTTTTAAAAAAAAAAAAAGGTAATTCAAGCACATGGCACAATCAAAACATACAGAGTGATTTATGGAGAGAAGTCTCTCTCTGGCCTCTGTTGTAGATCACTCAGTTTCCCCTCTTCCTGATTTCCTGTAACTCTCTCCAAAGAGCCTCCTCTCAAATGCAGGTGTCAAGGAATACACTTCAGTGGCAGTTTTAAAGTACGACTGCCACTCTTTTATGGCATGCCTCCCACAGAGAGCAGACGTGTGTGCTGCCTCCTCCGGAGTCTGGACGGGCTGCTGAGTCCTTCAACTGTTTCAGGACAGCGGAAGTGACGGATGTGCCCAAGTGACATATGGCAAGGTTGTAAAAGGCCAGGAGTGGTGCTGGGACACTCCCTCTTGGAGCAGAAGCTGCTTTCCAAGTTGATAGGTTAATACAGAAAAAAAAGAATCTAGGCCATTGAAAACCATGGCTTATCTGCTAACCATAAAGGAAAGAATAATGCAAATCTGGTCTGATCTAAATGGTTTGCCAATTAAGCCAGCACCAGGACACACTTCTCTTGATTGTTTGCATTCTGATTTCAGGGACAGGAAGGCCAGAGTAGCTAGCCTCTCTTGCTGCGCTGGTAGTGTCACTGGCTTACCAGTTTGGATCAAAAGTCATATCTGGCCATTGCAGGTACCATACCCAGATTGGCCATTGTCCGCAGGAAGAAGGTGACAAGAACTGTCTCTTCCTGTGGCTCTCTCATGTGAGCACAGCACTACTCCCAAGTCTCCCTCTGATTTGGCACACTTAGGAATGTCCTGTTTTGGACCAATCACTTGCAGGGGGAATAAGATGGCCATGACTGCTTGGACCAATGAGGATGGAGTCCTGGATGTGAGGGGTGGGTCAACTTAGTCTGGAACACATGTCCATGTGGGTGAAGAAACACCTGTGGCAGGCTCCTGGCAGGAAACAGGTGGCCCACAAAGTCAAGGCAACATGAGGAGATTTTACTAGTGAGTCTATTTATAAAGATGTGAGTGCAGTATAGAGAAAACACTAAGACCACCAGGCATCCTGCAAGGCTAACAGAATGAGGCATATTGTTCCCAGCTGCACCGACTTCCTGTGACTGCTGTGCCCAATGACCACAGATCAGTGGCTCACAGCCACAGACATTGTTTCTCGCAAACATAGGAGGCTGGGGTTCCAGAACTGCATCCAGACACACAAGGGGTCACATTCCTCTGGAGGCCCTGGGCAGAATTATTCCTGGTCTTTTCCAGCCCCCTTGACTTGTGGCCACATCCATCTCTATGGCCATACTTACAATGTCTCCCTCTTTGTATGACAATCTCCCTCCACTTCTCTCTCTCTCTCTTTTCAAAGATTTACTTATTTTTATTGGAAAGTCAGATATACAGTGAGGAGGAAAGAGAGACAGAAATATCTTCTGTCTGCTGATTCATTCCCCAAGTGGTTGCAACAGCTGGAGCTGCACCGATCTGAAGCCAGGAGCCCAGAGCTTCTTCCAGGTCTCCCATGAGGGTGCAGTGTCCCAATGCCTTGGGCCATCCTCAGCTGCTTTCCCAGGCCTCAAGCAGGGAGCTGGATGGGAAGCGAGGCCACTGGGATTAGAACTGGCATCTGTATGGGATCCTGGAGTGTGCAAGGTGAGGACTTCAGCTGCTAGGCTACCATGCCGGGCCCTCTCTCTCTCTTTTAAAATGTATTTATTTTTGTTGGAAAGGCAGACTTACAAAGAAAGAAGGAGAGATAAAGATCCTATATCCACTGGTTGTGATCCTAAGCCACTCCCCGAGTGGAATTGAGCTGATCTGAAGCCAGAAGCCAGGACCCAGGCGCAGGGTCCCAAGCCTTTGGACCACGCTCCACTGTTTTCCCAGGTCACAAGCAGGTAGCTGGATGAGAAGTGGAGTAGCTGGGACACGAACCAGCATCCATATGGGATACTGTTGCTTGTAAGCAGAAGATTAGCCTGTTGAGCTATTGTACCAGCCCTTCCCTCCATCTCTCTTATAAGGACATTTGTCCTTATTGAGCTTAGGACTTAACTGGATAATCCAACATGACCTCTTTGTCTGAAAATCCTTAGCTCAATTACACCTGCAGAGACCCTACTGACAAATAATCTCACATTCCCAGGCTTTGGAGACCAGGGCGTGGAGGTGTCTTTTGGGCGCTACCATTCGGTCGCCCTCAAGGTCTGGGGAGGGGACCAGAGATAGAGCTGGCTTTGTGGAGAGGGCTTCCTGGTGGAACCACAGCCTTCAAAAGAGAGACACAGCTGGCCTGATGGGAGGAAGCCGCAGGGATCAATACCCTGGCCTCATGCTCCTGTCGCTCTTTGATCCTCTGCTGCCATCTCTTGCTACAAAACCCAGCCTGTACTTTTGATGTTCCCTGGAGAATTCAGCCTTCCTTCCAGACCAGAGTGAGGAAGACAGAAGTGGAGGGGGGCGGGGGCGGGGGCGGGGGCAGTGGCAGACACAGAGCATGCCACTGAGCTCTCGTAGGAAGAAAGAGTGGGGAATGGACGCCGGCAGGCAAGTGAGAACCCACCGAGCCCCCTTCTCACCTGTCCATTCAGCTCCCTGACTCTAGGAGATGTCACACAAAACTCCCAGCTTACCAGAACCATCAGTTGAAACAGAACTAGAGCTACAGTTGTCCTCCCTGTTTGCAAAAGCCAGACAAGTGATTATACAACACTGGGAACACAGAGGAAACGTGAAGCGAACAGACACTATGGACAGTGCTACTGCTGCAGGTAATCAGTGCTGGTGTGCAGGGCTCTGCCCAGTGACCTGTGGAAGTGTGTGTGATCAGCAATAAAACTGACTGGATCAATTGTTTGGGATGCTAGGGGTTTGTTTTTCAGTTACAAATGTATGGTAGGACTGGCATGCAGCATAGCCAGTTAAGCTGCCAGCTACATTGCCAGCATCCCATTTGAGATGCTAGGAGATCATGGACGCCCCAAGTCCTTTGGACTCTGCACCTACATGGGAGACCCAAAATTAGCTCCTGGTTCCTGGCTTTACCCCCAGCCACTGCAGACATTTGCAAGTGAACAGTGGATGAAAGATCTCTCTCTCTCTTTCTCTGTAACTCCACCTTTCAACTAAATAAAATAAATCTTAAAAAACAAAACAAATATATCATGAGGCTTTTCATATGTACTTAAACATTCTTCCATTTTTAAAATTTTTATCAGAAAGGCAGAGGAAAGCAAAGACAAAGATCTTCCATCCACTGGCTCACTCTCCAAGTGGCTGCAACAGCCAGAGCTGAGCAGATCCAAAGCCAGGAGCTTCCTTAGGTCTCCCATGTGGGTGCAGGGATCCCAAGGCTTTGGGCCATCTTCTGTTGCTTTTTCAGGCTATAAACAGGGAGCTGGATGGGAGTTAGAGCAGCCAGGAAATGAACTGGCATTTATATGGGATCCTGACACTTGCAGGGGGAGGATTTAGCCATTGAGCCATCGTGCTAGGCCCACACTTAAATATTCTTGGAACATGATTTTGAATGGCTGCCTGGCATTCTGTCATATGGCTGTACCGTACTCCAGGTTGTCAGGCTAAATATCACTGAGGCCCTGCTGTGCCTCTGACCCGTGAGAAGGTCAAGCTGGCAGTGCCCCCATCCTGTTGGCTGTCCGGTTTTGGTAGCCTCTCCAAAGGAACCAGGAGCAGGTGTCTGGGTTTAATTTGAGCTAATCTGTGAGGTTTGAGCTTCGCAGTCTACCTTTCTGTTTTCCCACTTCCCAAGGATTCTAGAATATCCTTTCTACCTGCTGACTGAGTGACAATGTAACAACGAATTTGGGGCCCAGAATGTCCCAAATGTGCCTCCTGTATTCATGTTTCTCAGTTTAATGTGGTCTCCTTCCTAGGTTTTTGCAACTATTAGGAAGTTTTTTAAAGTGATTTTAAGAATCTAAGGGAGAAGCAAGAAACTTATGTCCCAGAGCCAGTGCTATGGCATAGCACACTAAACTTCCACCTGTGATGCAAGCATGCATATGGATGCCATTCGAATTCCAGCTGCTCCACTTCTGATCCAGCTCCCTGCTAATGCACCTGGGAAAGCAGCAGAGGATGGCCCAAAGTCTTGGGTCCCTGCACCCACGAGGGAGACCTGGAAGAAGCTCCAAGGTTCCTGGCTTTAACTTGACTATTGCAGTCATCTTGACAGTCAACCTGCAGACTTAAAATTCTCTCCATCTCTCCTCTTTCTGTAGCTCTGCCTTTCCAGTAAATAAATAAAAATAAAAATAAAAACAAGAAACCTACAACCCTCTGCCCTGGTGAAGTCCCAAGATCTTTGTGCTGAAATCACCCCCAAAAGTCATTCCTTGAACTTCCAGGTGCTGATTCCATGCCCGAGGCCTGCCTGGGAGGCCAAGGCAGTCAGGAACAGAAGGTGGTCTCCCCGGTCTCCCCACAGGCAACCCCAGCCTCTCTGTCCCTCAGGGAGATGACCAGGCCACATGTATCCTCCACCCTCTCCAAGACCAGCAGCACTGACTGTGCACCCAGAGACTTGCACAGCCTCACCCCTACCCACACCCTGATAAAGGACTCAGGTTTCGAGCCTGCTTCCCAGAAAATTTGAACAAACTCAGGACCCTGCACAGCTGGGAGTCATTAACCAGGAAGCAAAGGGCAGCCTTGTGGGGGAGAGAGACTCAATCTGTCCCAAAAACCTCACACTTGGCCTCCAGGAGTTGATGGATCTGCCCCAGGGCAGAGCTAAGGGACCCCAGCTGAGGTTTACACAGGCTCTGGGCAAGGCTGGGTCGGTGGAGTGGTCCCAGGTGGAGCCATCGGGATTATGTTGGGGAGGTGAGGGATGAAACTACCATTTCTGTGTGTCCCCTTAATTGCCGGGAGCACTTGTCCTCTTACTAGAGTGGATGCCAATGCCTTGAACTTAGAAACTCACAGGCCCCCAAGAGGTCAAGAGCCAGCTGAGGCCACACAGGCTTCTGGGGAAGTTGAGGCTGATACTTCAGTCTGGTGACTGGGCAGCAAAGCCTGTTGCTGGGAACTTAGACACTGGCCTGGAAAGACCTGGGCAGACTCATGTAGCTTCAATTAGGCCTCTGTAGCCTTAGCAAAACCAGGTGATTTCTTGACAAGTGGAAGCTCCCTTGCTGCTTGATTGCACTGGTTTTGTAGTTCCAACCTCAGTGGGGAGTAGAGGGAGCCTCCTGTCTCAGGCTTCCCCCAGACCTGCCGCTCCTGCAGCTGTGGCAGTCAGGCATTCCACCAGCTTCGCTCCAGCCAGCACGCCCTGCAGCCTGCTCTACCCCTGCCTGAGGATAGAGTGAGCCCCGTTCTGCTTTCTCCAGGAGCCTGGCTCCAGAGGAGTCAGCCGTGGCCCCTGTGTTCCAGCCCAGGCTGCTGTCGGGGGGACCCCTTTGCCATGCAGGCACCCGGGCAGCCGAGAGCAGCTCCTCCTCAGCGCCCCTCAGGAGGGAGACACGGGAGGGCTTGAGAATGTGCTGCTACAAACCAGACTTCCTGCCTCCGGTGCCCTCTGACCTCCAGTAATTGCAGCTTCGGAAGTGGTTGGCTCCCCATCTAGAAATTGGAGATAATGAGCGGCAACTTGTTGGAGCTATTGGCGGCATAATTGACTCTTGGGGACGTAGCAGCTGGCAATCGGGTCTGGAATCTGGGCAGCTCTGGTCACAAGGTAAGCAGTCACTGGCCTGACAGGCCCGATGGGGCAGCAGCCCCACCTGAGAGCTGGCTGGCTGCTGGGCTCTGCCTGCCCAAATTTCCCTGTGCTGCTCAGTTCTTCCCAAGTGCTGTGCTTCTAGAATTCTCTGGCCAGGGTGGTCTCCTCCTGGAGCCTTCATGCTGGATCCTTTCCTCATCAGAATGTCTACCCCTAAGTGCTTCCCGGATTTATCTGAGGCGCATGCCCACAGAAATCCTACTTTGCCTGTGCTCCTCACTGCTGAAAGTGGTCCTATTTGGTTTTCTTTCTGTGCAGGCCTGTAGACCTGCACACAGCAAACTCTAAGGCTGCAGGACTTGGTTGCAGATCTCGAGTCAGAAAGGCTGTGCTGGGGGCTGGGATGCTGCCTTTGGAGCACAGCTCTCAGATGCTGCTGGTCTGAGGGACAGCCAAGGGCTTGCAGACCCTGCTCGGGGCTCCTCAAATTTTATTTGGGTAGCACAGGCATGCATTTGTCTGTTTTAACCACTGAACGAAATCAGTAGTTCATTCAATGAAATGGCTAAGTTCAAATTCACCTTCCACTAGTAAAATGATAACTTAAATGAGACACGGAATGACACAAGTGCACGGAGTGACACAAGTGATTGCACTCTTATGGTAGCTTCCATTTCTAAATTTCTTTCTGTGTTACTGAGAAAAATCTTGATACACCAAGATGAGCAACTGAAAATGATTATGATCATTTACATTTTATTTATTTATTTAATTAAAAACCAGAGAGAAAGAGAAAGGCTTGTATCTATTGGCTTACTCCCCAAATGGCCACAAATGCCAGGGCTGGGCCAGGTCAAGACCAGCAGCCGAGAATTCAACCTGGGTCCCCCATTTGGGTGCTGGCAGAAGCCCAAATACTTGGGCTATCTTCCATTGCTTTTCCCAGGTGCAGTGGCAGGAGCAGAGAGCTGCATTACGAGTGGAAAACCAGAATTTCAATCAGTATTCCCATGTAGAACAGCATCATTGCAAGTGGTGGCTTCACCTGCTGTGCCACAGTGCTGGCCTCACAAATGGTTAGATTAAAAAAAAAATACTGACTCACCTGGATATTCTTCATAGTGGGTAATCTTACTAGAAATTATTCTCTTTTACAATCACTGTGCCAGGTAGATTTAGTCCAAATTTTCCACGAAACTAAATGGGCTGCAAAGCACCATTCAATCCTTTGGTGAGTACAATGTGCTAAATATAGTACATAGTGATTTTAAGTAAAGCTGTTGTGATTTTTTTTTTCACTTGAAAGTGTTACAGAGAGAGAGGGACAGAGAGAAAACTTCTGGTTCTATCTAGTTTACCCTCTAACTGGCAGAACTGCTGGTCTGAAGCCAGGAGCTTCTTTTGGCTCTCCACATGGTTGCAGGGGCCCAAGGACTTGAACCATCCTCTGCTGCTTTCCCAGGCCATTTAAGGAAGCTGGCTCAGAAGGAAAGTAGCTGGGACTCGAACCAGTGCCCATATGGGATGTCAGTGTCACAGGTGGAGAATTAGGCTACTATGTCACTGCACCAATCTCTTCGCACTTATTTTTTTTTTTAAGGCATAGCTTAAAAAACAAAACCCAAATCCAGTAACTATGTGCATATCACCCTCGGGCCATTTTCTTCATCTAGCACTGTGGGTATGTTGGGCTGGATTGTTCTCTGTTCTGGGTCAGGTCTGCACGTCACAGGGTGGGTGGGACAGCAGGCCTGCCCTCTGCTGCCAGCAACATACTCATTCCTGCTCCAAAACCTCCCCAGACCATTGCCAAATGTCCCCTATGGGGTAAAATCATTGCACCCTTTGAGAGCCATTGCCCTGGGCACTAGGAGCTGAGATCTCAAGGAAGGCAGTTCACAACCTTCAGGCATCACTTGGCACTCACTGCAGCAAACTGTACCCTCCTTGGGACGGGCACCTCCAAGAACTCTTCCCTGTGAGCTGTGACTCACTCATTGTGACGCCCAACAAACGTGTGTGAGCTGACTGATTAGAGAGCTGCTATCTGCCCTCACTGCTACTGTGGAAATTCCGAGCATTATCTGAGATTAGAAAGTGGAGACTCCTTTACGAGCATCAGTGTAAAATACCTGCAGATGTCACTAAAGCTGCGAAGAGTGCCCTATCAGCTCATCTTCCCGCAGTCACAAATGGGAATGACAGAAACTGTTCTCTGCCTGGATAGTCCCCTTATTCTCCTAGAGGGATATCAGTTCTGCAATTCATTGATCAATTGGAGGGTTTTTAGTAAATTTCTTAATCTCTTCAAACTCAAATGAGATAATAAAAAATGTAAAGAACTTAACCATCCAAAGAAGTCACAAAGGAAACACGTGGTAAAATGCTGGTTGTTTATTCTACCTTCTGAGTGTCTTTCAATATTTTCACTCTAGAGAAAAGGAGAGGTGGCAAAGATACATGAAATAGCAGATAAGAGTCAGTTAGGTCTGGAAGCACTCCACTCCACTCCCATTCCACGTACACACTCTCCACTGTGCGTCTAGCAGCTGCCCCCCCAAGAAGAAAGGGATCCTCCCTGCTTGTCTCTGAATCCCAGTCATCCACTCCAACCACCCAATATTACCAGCAACAATACTAGTTTGAGCCTTGGCCATTACACCTCCAATCCAGCTCCCTGATGATGTGCCTTGGGAGGGAGTAGAAGCTGTATCAAGTACTTGGCCCCTGCCACACTCTTGGGAGACCAGGATGGAATTCCTGGCTTCTAGTACTTGGGAAGGCAGAATATTATGTTCCAAGTACTTGAGTATCTGGCACCCACATCAAAGAGCCTGATGAAGTTCCAGGCTCCTGGCTTTGCCCTAGCCCAGCCCCAGCCATTACAACCCTTGTGGGAGTGGCCCAGAGGGGTGGAATCAATCTCTCTCCCTCTTTGTCAGTTCCTCTTTCTCTCTCTCTCAACCTTCCAAGCAATTTTTTTTCCTTTAAAAAAAAAAGAAAAGGATTTGACCTCAGTGTTTCAGGACACACAAGGCCCAGGCTGGTGAGCTCTACAATTCCATTTACACATGTCACCCGGCCATCATCCACATCCAACCTACTAGGCCCATTGCAGTGAGTCCCAGGTATTCTTCCACAATCTGATCACAGCATTTCAAAGCCATTCTCACACGTCCCACAGTGGGTGTCTACTCCGAGGCGGGGCTTCCACATCATCTTTCCATAAAGATAATCATTTTTTAAAAAGATTTATTTATTTTTTTATTTTATTGGAAAGGCAGATTTGTAGAGAGAAGGAGAGACAGAAAAAAGATCTTCCATCAACTGGTTCACTCCCCAAGTGGCCTCAATGACCACAACTGAGTCAATTTGAAGCCAGGAGCCAGGAGCATCTTCTGGGTCTCCCATGCAGGTGCAGGGTCCCAAGACTTTGAGTCATCTCTACTACTTTCCCAGGCCACCAGTAGAGAGCTGAAAGGGAAGTAGAGCAGCCAGGACATGAACCGGCGGCTATATAGGATCCCGGTACATTCAAGGCGAGGACTTTAGCCATTAGGCTATTATGCTGGGAAGAGAGTCATTTTTTTAAAAAAGACGAAGAGGGAAAAAAGAAAATTGATTTTTCCTCTATGCTGTTTCCTTGGCTACTCTTATTATTGCCTGTGCCACCTTCTAATGGTGGGATTTCAGGATGATGCCATCTCGGCCATCTGCCTAGTCTAAGGCCCAGTGACACAAAAGTGTATCCAGAACATCTTCCCAGAAACTGTCCAATCTCAGGGTAGCACCAGCCCCTCCTCCCACTGCAGCGGGGATGAAAAGAGATCACTGGGCTTGCAGATGGAACAGCTTCCAGAAGAAGGACAGGGCAAATGAGGTAAAGGCAGAGCAAAATATTCTAGAAAAAATACCCATGCCCATGGCAGAGTGTACTTTCTGCTGTCCTTTGGTTCAACCAGGGTGCTTCCTGAGCCTGATTGTAGGCATGTTTGTCTTCTTTGGTTGTGATCATTTCTAGGCATGAGCTGCTATTGAAAATGTCCTCAGTGAGGCCAATAGGGCCCCAATCTGGGAGTGAGCTGCTGACAGCAGCATGAGTGTGTGGTTGGGTCAGTGGCTGCACACTGCCCGGGTACCTTGATGGCATGTGGTATGTTACTCCACACCACTGCCTCCTGGCTCAGTCAGTGCTGCACAGGATAACATGGTACCTCCGTGGGGCTGGCGTAATCCAAAAAGGCTCCTAGCCATCTGCAAATGCCATCCCGTGAGCACTTAGAAAAGGAGACTGAGAGTGATGCCAAGGAGAGTGAACAGAAAGGACATAGGGAACAGTGCACGGCTGTGCTCTGCTTGCTTGTTCCAGACCTGAGATGTAAAGTTGCATACAAGAGAAGGATAAGCACACTGAGTGGTACAGTCGTTGAACCAGCAAGGAAGAGAGAATGGGACAGTGTAATTCTCATGAAACTGACCATGCAGCCAATGGACCACCACATTGATGCATCCTGTGGTCACCTGGCCCTTTAGCTACTTGAACATTCTCAGGCAACCCAGGCAGCTTCCATCTGCCAGGTCAGCCTTGCCCGTGTGTGATAAGCAACCTGGACTTCCGAGCAGGAGTGAAGTACCTCTGGCCATCCCTCCATGCCCCACTTGGCACTCACAGTGCCCTAGTTTTTGGCCTGAGATTTGCTAGTCTAAGGGTGGCAGCAGGCGCAGACTGAATGATGTCACTTCCTTGCCTGGGAACTGAGTAGCAGAGAAGGCTTTGACTGGAGGAGTGGCAGAGTGGACCAGCAGCTGGAACCTTGAACCTGCCTTGAACTCGCCTGTTCTTTCCACTGCATTGGCCTGATTGTAGAATGACGGGGAAGAAACAACTGCAATCCTTCAAGCCTTCATTTCTCTCTCACACACACACATTCTACCTGCTCTTTTTCCCTCTCTCTGATGCTGACATGACATCATGCAGGTTTCTATATTTGCCACAGTGGAAAATCTGGCTAAAACGTTTCCTGAGTAATTGTTCTGGGCTCCAGAATCCCAGGAGACATCATCTAATTCATTCATTGTCCCTCTCATTTTGTCTCTGGTCTGCTCTCAGTGTCCTTTTGAAGACTAATGATCTTGATCAGAATACACTCAAGTAAGCAAAGAGAGTTAGAATGTGAAGAAATGATTTTTAAGATTGGTAAATCTTTCTTTTGGGTAAGGCTACCTTTTTCTGTAGGCTGCTGAAGTGTATTTTACAAGGTAGTTGTCAAGCCATATCCTGCCTAGGAAATGTCCCTTCATTTCTCAGTGGGGGGACCTTTGGGAGCTGAGTGGCAGGAGCATTTCTGTTTTCATTCCTGGCAGTAGTTAGCTCTTTGACTGATGGTTTAACAGGTTTTTTAAAGAAGCTGCCAGAATTCAAACCAGTGCACCAAGGCCGTGAGAGGAAGGCTCTGCTGTCTTCAGGCTCTGTGAGAGACCCTGAGAGAAGCAAGTGTCCAAACTCTGGGTCTCCCACCTTCACTCCCACTGCTGCTATTCTCCTAAGAGCCCATCATTAGCCAAGGGGGCGAGGGCATGTTTCTGAGATTGCTCTGTCAGCCCATGCCCTCCAGTGCCCTCAGGATCCCTTTTGCTTCTCAAGGATGCACTGGTTTTGGTATCCACAAAGAAGCAGGTGCAATCAGCAGTAGTCTAAAAGCCACTATTGTGATTTGCGTTTCCTGGGAAACGGAGACCCTGAGATGGAAGCTGGTGAGCAGGCGGGCTGATGGGCAGTGCTCTCAGGAATGGCTCCGTAAGGCAGCAAAGAAAACAGTGGGAACTACCATGCAGTGGCCAAAGTGGTCTCAGCTCCAATGTGGGGATGGTCCTCAAAGGCGACTCAAATCTAAGCAAGGAAGTCGCACCTTTGGACTTACCTGGCCACCAGATCTTGGCTGACTCAGCAAGGGGCATGGCTCATCTGAGAATTGAGCCACCAGCTAGCATTACTCCTCTAACAATTGCAGAGGCAAAAAGTACCTCAACCCTCAGAAGGGACTTAACGTAGTGCTGCTCAATGCCACTCAAGTGAGCCCCTTGGCCATTCACATTTAACTTTTGGAACCAGTCCTAATTGCTTGGTTTCCTGAGAAAAATGATATTAGCAATGCCCCTTCTCCACCTCCCCATCACAACTGATAATGCTATCCCCGGTGTTCATTTTCTATCAGCCATTCTGGGTTCTTCTTAGCCCCAGCCAGCACATGTGCTAGTTTAGTTGGTCATTCTTCTGTTGGGGCAAACGAGAAATCAGGATCTTCATCCTGACCTTCTGAGTCCCAGATGGCCATATCCCATCAGAAGACTTGCTCTGGTCCCTGCCTAATGGTTCAGTAGCTAAATCCTTGCCTTATATAAACCAGGATCCTATATGGGTATTTGTTCGTGTTCTGGCTGCTTCACTTCCCATCCGGCTTACTGCTTGAGGCCTGGAAAAGCAGTGGGACCCAAAGCCTTGGGACCCTACATGTGCATGGGAGAACTGGAAGAAGCTCCTGGCTCCTGGCTTTGGATTTGCTCCACTCTGGCCATTGTGAACATTTAGGAAGTGAACCAGCAGACAAAAGATCTGTCTTTCCTTCTTTCTGTAAAATGTCTTTCCAATAAAGAAAAATCTTTTAAAAAATGATTTGTTCTATGTGTTAATTTATCACAACAGCTAGTTGTGTGAAACTGAACCCTTATCGATCCATGGTGTGACAACAGTAAGATCACCTATTCCTGCTGGTCAGGGCCAGTTACCCTCCTCTTCTCATCTGCTGATCTCTGCTCATGGAACCCAAAGTGAACATATTCAAATTGAACAAGAATTTTACAGTGACTTCTAGTGGGGAACATTTTCCCTCTGGGAACCAGGACCTGTAATTTGTAGACCAAGATTTTTGGCAGGTGCCATATAGACATGAGTTCCCCAGCAGACCCTCAGGCGCTCTGGCCAGCCTGGCTACCCTCTTTCTGCTCTTCTCATACCTTGGCTTCTGATCTTGAGGGTTCACCTACTTGGAACACAGCCCTGTACCACACATGGTATTGTTGTAGGATGCATAATACATCTTTGAAAATGGTGCCGTTTCTAAGCTGGCTCTTTGGCATTGAGTTATCCCCAATTCAAATAGAATGATCCTTTCTGTGGGCAAAGTGAGAGGAATAGAATCAGTGGGTCTCTGGGTATGCCTCTCTAGCCCTATAGAGCCCTTGATCCTTTGTGAAACAAGGCAAGAATCTAAATCAGTATATGAGAGACTCTGGAAGCTCTTGGACAGTAGGCTCTGCATGCCAGAATGACAAATGAAAACATGGAATATGTACCCATTCCAATCACAAGGAATCACTGACGAGGAGAGACAGAGGAAGATCTTCCATCCACTGGCTCACTCCCCAAGTGGCTTCAGTGGCTGGAGCTGAGCCAATCCGAAGCCAGGAGCCAGGAGCTCTTCCAGGTCTCCCATGTGGATGCAGAGTCCCAAGGTTTTGGGCCATCCTTGACTGCCTTCCCAGGCCACAAGCAGGGAGCTGGATGGGAAGCAGTGCCGCCAGAATTGGAACTAGCGCCCATATGGGATCCTGGGTGTGCAAGTCGAGGACTTTAACAACTACACAATCATGCCAGGCCTGCTCCACTTTTCATCCAGCTTCCTGCTTGTGCCCTGGGAAAGCAGTGGAGGACGGCCCGAAGCCTTGGACCCTGTACCTGCACAGGAGACCCAGAGGAGGTACCTGGCTCCTGACTTCGAATCAACTCAGCTCCAGTCATTGCAGCCACTTAGAGAATGGATCAGTGGATGGAATATCCTTCCCTATGTTTCTCCTTCTCTGTGTAGATCTGCCTTTCCAATAAAAATAAACGTTTTCCCCCCAAAAAAGTAGTACAGACCATAATCTTGGGCTTTATGGTTCAAGGATTATCTACAAATTGACGAATCTACTAAGTGGACAGGTGAAGCTACACATCACCCTATACATACTTCAAGTCTCTGCAGTTTACTGAGAAGAGGACTTTTCTTTGTCCTGCATAAGAATTGGTTCCCTACTCTGGAAAATATCTTTGTAGGGCCACTGTATGAATATGAAACCCCAGGCACAGAGATTGGCATTTATTGTTGATCATTCATGGTTATAGGAGGCGACAGGTCCCCTCTCTCCCCATCCTTCCTGAAGACAAGTAGCCACTACAGTCACCTTCTCATGCACTTGAAACACACTCAGCTGGTACTTAAGGAAGCCACTGAGTGGTGTCCACTAAAAGTGCTGAGACTTTGATTTCCTAATGCAGCCCATGCCTAAGTGTGGGTGCCAAGTAGCTTACTCAAACACAGCCCTCACACAACAGTATTCGATAATGTTGATATTCTTTGGGTTCTCGGCCTGGTCTCCTCTGACCTGGCCAAGCCCAGAAAGATTTGTTTCCAAACAGCAAGCCATCTGGTTGGAGGTGAGGGTAGGAGGATTAGCACTGTAGCATCGCTAGTTAAGACAGCACTTGCAATTCTGCCATCCCATATTGTAGTGCCAGTTTGGCAAGTACTGGCTGCTCTACTTTCTATTCTCTTCTCTGTAAAGCAGTTGGGAAAGTAGTAGAAGATGGCCCAAGTGCTTGGGTCCTTGCTACCCACGTTAGAGACCTGGATGGAGTTCTGGACTCCCAGCTTCAGCCTTGCATGGCCCTGGCAGTTGTGATCATCTGGGGAGTGAATCAGTAGGTGAAAGATCTGTCCTCTCTGTCACTCTGCCTTTCAAGAAAATGAAATCAATCATTTAAAAAAAATTGTCAGCTGGATGCAGGTTTAGTCACCATTGCCTAAGCTTAGAAACTACCAAATATCGTTGTACAAATTAATGGATATGCATATTGGTGCATCCAGATGATTGAATAAGTTAGCCCTAAAAGAAAATGAACTATCAAGCCACTAGAAGACATGGGGGGAACATAAAGGTAGGTTACTGAGTGAAAGAAGCCAATCTGAAAATGTCATTTCCATGACCATATGACACTTTAGAAAAGCTAAGCCTATAAAGTAGAAAGATCTTTGAGCAGGAAGCTGGAATCAGAAGCATAGGATCCATTATTGAAACCAGACACTGTGAATGGGAAGTGGGTGTCCCATGCGGTGTCTTAGTCACTGTAAAATGCCTTCTCTGTCACATGCAAAGTTCTATAGGTTCTTTCCAAAGCATAAGTATAGAAATAAAAAGCCAGTAATCAGTTGCAGATGGAGAAGTTTTATTTGTAAAGTGAATAAGTGAACATAGAAAAAAAGAGGGAAGGAGAAAGCACCTTTCAGGAGAGGTGGGACATGGGACATGAGGCTTCTCCTGAAAAGAGAGAGGGAGAGACCCCCAAGGTTTTCCAAAGGTGTTGGAGTTATTAAGCATTGCCTGAACCTTCCTTGTCTGGGCAAAAACCTATGGGAAGACATTCCCCATTGGTGGTCTATCAACCAATCAGAAAGTAGCTGGGCAATTTGTGTGCTGTCCACTTGGAAGTGTGGCTTCCTGGCTAGGATTTTAGTGGGCTTCTCATGCTCTATGTGTAGGGTGTCTGGGAGATTGCTGTCCAGTGAAAAGATGAGCAGGGTCTTGTTCTCCCCCATGAGGTGTGGAAGATCAGAGGATAGTATTTCCCATCCAAATCAAGGGATGAATATGAACCTCCACTAAATGCCTGCAGCATGAGGCTGCTACAGTGTAATTCCACCAGGCTACTGGAAAGTGATCAAAACTCTTAGAAGTCCTGTTGGAAGAAAGGCCACCAAAATGTAAAGCTTGAGCTCCTCCCTGGGAGGTCACAGCTTCACATGCCAGGACACAACTTCAGGAGCCCCCATGCTGTTTCTGAAGATGCCTGTCAGTGGTGCCGGGACAGCAGTGTTTCACTGCCTTTGTCCTACTGACCACAGGCAAGCTGGAGGACTACCCCTACCTGTGAATGGATAAGCTGTATCGCTCTGAAAGAACCTTCTCCATGCCCCATGAGCACACTGCAGGTCTGGTGCTGAAGACAACACTGGTCTGATCAGAGCTATATTGATCTGATTTGCTGAATCCACCAAGTATCTGACAAATGTCAGATTGACCTGTAGACTGATGAACTTAGAAGCAGCTCAGGAGTGCAATCTTGTCCATATTTAATTCTGGGTAGTATCCTTTCCCCTCAGCGCTATCTTTCAGAATACATTCGCTGACCAGAAATGAGAACCAAATGTGTTGTCAAATTACCACTCATTATACATTGCTCTGTACAGACAGGATCATTACAGCTGAATCCTGCAAAAGCTGTCTTTTATGCAGACTCTGCTATGCAAATGCCAGGATCTGAGGGGCCAGCAGGGACTCCCCAAGACAATCCTCACTTTACGTGCCAGGAAAGCAATAGAGAATGCTTTCCAGCCTGTCCTATAAGTGTGTGTGGTAACTGATAATCTCTCACAGTCTGGAGTCACCTTGCAAAATTACTGGAAGCTACTGTTAAGAGGTTAAGCTGTAGCACTATCAAATGCAATGCTTGGAATTCTGGAGTCACTGCCAGGTGGGGAACCCTTGGACTCACATTTGTTCTCAAATACTTCCCAAACTTGATCATTAGATCCATGAACTGAGAGCCCAGGACTGATGGCAGGTGTTGACCCACCAGTCATGTGTATCCGAAACACTGAAGGCAGTAGTAGTTAACCTCACTTGTTAACCAAAATCAGTATGAGTGCCCACATCTTCCTGGGAAACTGGACAGGAGGGGAGCACACATCTCACAGTTGCTCTACAGATGACTCTCAGGGGAGAACTCTGCTCCTTGAGGTCAGAGGTTTCACCCACAATGACTTCATTAACATCCTATTCCTTTCTTGCTTCTGCAAGTAGCATTTGCTGCCTGCTAGAATCATTCTCATTGTCTATGTGAAAGCAGTTGGTATCCTGAAACTTGTTGGTCATTACCTGGCACCCAGTTCCTGGTTCTTGGCAGTGCCTTTTCCCTCCAGGCAGGAGGCTTACTGTTCTTTCTGCAGGTCGGGTTGGCCACCCTCAAATTCCAAAGTTAACGCGGTTCTAGGCACTCAGTCTCCAGGTGAGAGAGTCTGCAAGTTGCGGTCACTTGGGCTGCTGTCATCTTCATCTGCCTGTCCTTCTATCACATTTGGCAATTCCAGTCAGTCACCAGTGGAGCTAAGTCCTCAGGATTCTTAGGCATGTCAGCCAGTCCTTCTTGCTGCTTAGTTCTCAGCAGGGCCATTCTTGTAGTTGACAGTCATTCCATGAGCCAGACTTTCAGAAGTTATCTCCTGCCTCTCTGTTTTGTCTTGCTCTTAGCTTGTAGTTTCTGGGCCAACAGTAAGAGAAGATCCGATTTTCTCAATACCTTGCTGCATGTACTTCAGGGTGATCTCCTCTAACACCTGCCCCTGCAGCTGGTCCTTCACACGTGACAAGAAGTCTGCACTTCCACACAGGTGGGTGTGTCTCTGCACAGGGTCTGGATTAGAGAGCAGGAGGTCCCAGAAGTCACAGGCAAGGACCTGCCTAAGACCTCAGCTTGCTGTGGCCAACCCCATGCATGAACAGAGATCCTCCCACATTAAGCGATTTGCTCTTCTACCTGGGTTCTTCCTCATTTCCTGTCTCTTCCTTTTCTGCACTGGAATTATTGGGATACTTCCGTTGAAATGATCAGAATTTGCCTCCAAATAACTTTTAAGGGCAAAAAGGTTGGAATTACACATATCTCATTTAGAATTCACCTTGGAGGCAGGAATTATTCTCCCTATGCTACAAACTGTTGGAAATGATGGGCCCAAGGCAATGGCTCAGTGGCTAAATCCTCACCTTGCAAGCGCCAGGATCCCATATGGGTACTGATTTATATCAAGGCTGCACCACTTCCCATTCAGATCCTTCCTTGTAGCCTGGGAAAGCAATAGAAGATGGCCCAAAGCTTTGGGACAATGCTCCCTTGTGGCAGACCCAGAAGAAGCTTTCAATCAGCTCAACTCCGGCCATTCAAAATGGGTGCCCTCTCCATCATACTAATTGTTATTCCCTTTAGTAAAATCTTCTCAAACAAGTGTGTTTTCCCCCCTTGATCCATTCTTCGTCTCTGTGATTCCCCTTGTAATCATCCTTTAGGAAGGTCTAATACTCAGGATGTTTGGGGAGATGATTTTCAGTAAACTTTGCTTATTCTCAGTATTAGCTTACGGAAGTTTCCCTAAGGCACCATTAACTTTTATATTGCTTATATGTCAGAGCACCAGGAGAATGCATGATTGTTCAGAGTTCTGAGCGCACTGCTAGGGCCGGAAAATCAAAAGAATTACCTCAACCACCACTCAGCTTGACAGCTGTGTCCCCTGTCTGTAAGGTGGGCAGGGGTGGGTGCTGTTTGTGGCAAAGAAGCCAATAAGAGATGTCATGGGTAGGTTGGAAGAATGGACCATCACTTCAAGAGGATTTTCTAGGTGGCTTCAGTGTTTTCCACTTCATTGCAACATGTTTCCCTTAGGTATGGCATTTTCAGCTCATCCCACTGACCTCTTAACTCACAAGTAAGCCTGCTGGGGGGTCAGTGAGTGTCTTCCACAGTAAGGCTTGCCAGAAGGACAAAGAGCTCACAGCAGGAAGACTCAGCACCCCAAGTGTTTGAGAAAGAGACCCAGATCCGCTGCTGCTTTCGCATTCTGCAAAGCAGCAGGGAATGACTTAAGCCTGAGTGCCTTCTGAGGCAGGTCAGAAAGAAATGTCAGAGGAAGTGACAGCTTCATAGAAGGGGTGGGGTGGAGGAGAGTTGAGGGAGGAAGGAAGACAGGAACAAAGACATGGAGGCTGTGAGGGTGGTTTTGCTCTCCCACCGTGATAATGGGCAGGTTCTTTGAAACCCAGTCACAATTTCCACTCTCCAGCAGTGACTATTCCCTTTGAATCGTGAGGATACCAAGTCAGGACCAATGTCAAGTACTCAAAGAGCAGAATGAACCTGGGAGGAGCTACACATTGTCTTGTCAAGACAGTTGCTGGGCAATCAAAACACAACTCAGTTCAGCCACACGGCACCTGTTTTACCGGAATCACGTCTCTCAGTTATGAAGTCCTAGGCCCCAGTACTTCCAAATGTAATCTTACTTGGATTAAAGAGCTAATCTAGTTAAAATAAAAGCATTATTGAGGGCTCTAGTTCAATATGATTGTGCCCTTGCAAAAACAGAAAATTTAGACTAAAAGCACATGCTAGGAAAACACTGTGTGAAGATAAAAGCAGAAGTCAGGGTGATGCTATTACATAATTCTAAGGCTAGCCAACCACAGGGAAAGGCATCGACATGTTCTCCTTTACAGCCCTTAGAAGGAACTGTGGTGAGGTAGGCAGCTAGTTCAGGGTCACGAACTTGGAAGCCACTCCCCCCACCACCTACGTGTTCCCTCCTGCCCACCTGTGACTCTCACCTATCACCTGAGAGGGGACAATATTGCATTGCTGTGTCACCACTCCCCTCACAAGCCCCTATAAAGGCTCATGATAAGGAGGGGCTCACTCTCTTGGTCCTGTGCTTCCCTCCCTCTGGCACTCTGACTCTTGGCCTCCCCAGTACATCTGAGGACAGGTATGCCCTGAGCATGGCCCCTCTGTGTGTCTGTATTCCTCCCCCTCTGTTTACTGCTTGGGCAGGACAATGAAGATAGCAATGCTAAGATGCTTTGGATTTCTAATTTGTGTACTATCTGGAGTTCCAGGAGAGGCAGGACTACAGTGGTGAAATGTGGGCAGAGAAGCCAGGGAAAGCTGAATGTCTACATCTTTATAAGTGTGTCCAGGTTATTCGTTTCATGTCTCTTAGGATAACTTACATTATTGGGGAAGCTGGGACATAAGTCTTCAGCTTAACGGATGGACTTCAAAGTAATGACCATTTGTTCCTCTTGGGCTTACGATTGATTGGATTGCCATATGGACTTGTGACTTGCTATTTCTATTGGGTCCTGTTATCATCAAGCTTGGCTAATAAAGTCTCCTTAATAAACCTCAGACATGCCTGGAGTGATCTCACTTGTACCACATAACAGAGCCAAATCAGATGCTGCCTTGATCTTGGGCTTGTAGCCTCCGAAACTGTGAAACAATATAAACCTGTTGGTTTAAACCTCTCAGTTTGTAGTACTTTGTTGAAATAGCCTTAGAAAACTATTATATCTCTTCTGATGTCCAACCCTAAATCTCAGGCACTAGAGGTGCTTCAGAAGAGTTGTTGCAAAATGACATCAAAAGATACATTTGGCGGGGAAAGATTCATGTGTAGTTTTTCATAACATGCATTGTGTGTGAACTTTTTAAAGATCTCTGGTATTTCCTGGGGTGATTGTGATCATTTTCTTTCAGCAAGGAAACTTAGAAGTTGAGGACTATGAAAGGGAAAAGTATATCCAACTCTGGACAATGAAGTCAATCTTTTATCCAAAAATGCTCAAGAACATTTTGTATCAAGAAAGCGAGGGGGCATGGGGGATGGCAGGGCTGTGGTACAGCAACACTATGTGGGACTGACATCTCTTGAGGGATCAAGTCTTGGCTGTTCCACTTCAGATCTAGGTCTCTGCCATGGAAAGTAGCAGAGGATGGCCCAAGGCCTTGGGTCCTTCCATCTGTGTGGGAGACCCAGAAGAAGCTCCTGCCTTCAGCTTAGTCCAGCATTGGCTGATGTGACCCTGTGAACTAGCAGATAGAAGCTCTCTCGCTCTCCTTCTCTCTCTCTCTCATTCTGCCTTTCATATAAACAAAATAAATCCTTTTTTATTTGCAAAAAAGAAAATGAATGTAATATGGTTGGTGCCTTATCTAATATCCCTTGCCATTATTATTCTCTACAAGTTAAATATTCATAGAGGGAAAGAGTTGGTTTGATAAATGAGCAGTTGAAAAATTTGGAGGTGTTAGAACAGCAAGAAAAAATCTGCAAAACCACATGAGGAAGAAACAAGGGAAAAGAAGGATGTTGAGAAGGAGGGAATTCAGTTGCAGGTGAAACGGGGTGAAGTAACAAAAAGAGGAGCTGTTTAGAGCTGATTCTTTACATGTTGTACAGCATAGATACAGATTTGTACCTTATGTCCTCATTCTAGAAATGAAGTGTGTTTTCAAAATGTAATAAGGATCACAAACAGAAGGTCTGAAAGAGAAACAGTGAGAAAGGGACCAAGAGAGGAGGAGACTAATTCATTCTCAGAATTCTTCTCTTGCACATATGCCCTTGGAATGAAGTGAACCCTCTTGCTGTCATGTCCATTTCTGCATCACAGGACAGATCTGGGTGCAACTGGGCCCCAAGGATCTAAGAAACAAGTTGGGCTCCTTCGTGTATAAGCCTATGGCTTCTTCTTATTTCTGTGTGTGTCCCTCTAAGACACAGGATGCTTCCCTTTGAGTGCTGTCTTTCCAGGTGAGATGCTTGAGAACTGTAATTACTACTCAGGTAGCATCTTCCCTAAGTGCCCTGCCAGGACCCTTGCACACCAACTGCACAGATAATGCCAACTAGAGGTGACTTCTTTAACATGCTGATACTGGAAGAAGAGACTAGCATCCACCAAAGAGGATGCTCAGGCCAAACCCCATCTTTCTTAATATTACAGCCTACCTGTAACAAGTAGATCCCTAGTATTTTGAAATCTCACTAATAAAAGATTATGTGGTGGTGGGATAATACTATGGTAAAAATATAAGCTAATACAACTTAAGTATATCCTAAGATAGCAAAAAAATTAGATGGATTGTGACAGCAGATTTTTCCAAGGTACTCTTTCCTACAATGTGACATAGAAGTATAACCTAGACTTACAGACACACATACACATATTTGCACCAAAGGCCTTCATTTAGTTCCTGAGAGCACAGGGCCACCATGATCAAGTGCATCAAACAGGATAAAATTTTCTGAAGGGCAATTCTTTCAAAGTAAAAAATTTAGATAATTTCTTCTAATTCTACATAATAAATGATTTTGATCAATCTGTGTGAATAAGAATAATACTTATTTGAAATTAAAGCTCCCTCAGCATGCATGAAGGGATCTCAAAAAGTATATAGAGAATATAGATTATGAAAAGATATGCATAGATTTCAAAATTTCTTGGACCAACATAAACAAGTATTTGAATTCCATAGTCCATGAACTTTTTGAAATGTCCTTGAACATCTTGACAAGCACATTTCAAACCCTTCATAGGCAATGGGACTTTGTTTCTTCAGAGTACTTCCTAACAAGGGGACAGAAGGGGTAGGGTCAGCAGCTGCCGTGGCCCTTGCCTGCACCAGGCACTTCTTCAGGAGCCTGCTCAGAAAGAAAGGTGGATAAAATAACAAGACAAAAAATAGGTTACAAATGAATATACTACATGACCAGTATTGCTCAGCCTAGAAATTCTAATATAATGGTTCTCAATCCTGGTTATGCATTACAAATCCTCAGAATCTTTTTTTTTTTTTAAAGATTTATTCATTTTATTACAGCCAAATATACACAGAGGAGGAGAGACAGAGAGGAAGATTTTCCATCCGATGTTTCACTCCCCAAGTGAGCCGCAACGAGCCGATGCATGCCGATCCGATGCCGGGAACCTGGAACCTCTTCCGGGTCTCCCACGCGGGTGCAGTGTCCCAATGCATTGGGTCGTCCTCGACTGCTTTCCCAGGCCACAGGCAGGGAGCTGGATGGGAAGTGGAGCTGCCGGGATTAGAACCGGCGCCCATATGGGATCCCGGGGCTTTCAAGGCGAGGACTTTAGCTGCTAGACCACGCCGCCAGGCCCCAAATCCTCAGAATCTTTAAAATATATATAATGGGGCTGGTACAGAAGCAAAGCATGCTAATCCTCTGTATGTGGCACTGGCATCCCACATGGGCACCCATTGTGTCCTGGCTGCTCTACTCTGATCCAGCTCCCTGCTTATGGCCTGGGATAGCTCAAGTCCTTGGGCCCCTGCACCCATGTTGGAGACTTGGGGTGGAGGGATGGAGGGTGGTCACAGGCTCCTAGCTGCAGATCAACTCAGCTTTGACCAGTGCTAAGTCAATCTGAAGCCAGCAACCAGGAGCTTCTTCTAGGTTTCCCACACAGGTGTAGGTGCAGGGTCCCAAGGCTTTGGGCCGTCCTCACCTGCTTTCCCAGGCCACAAGCAGGGAGCTGGATGGGAAGTGGAGCAGCCGGGACATGAACCAGCATCCGTAAGGGATGCTGATGCTTGGAGGTGGAGGACTAGCCAATTGAACCATCACACCAGGCCTACATTGTGTTTTTCATGTGAATAAGTGTACCCAAACATATATCACTTGATGTAGAATGTTGCAGTCCCATAACATGGGACAGATGTGTTTTCAGGCCATCAAGTGCAGAGGGAGGAAATGGCAGGGATCTGGTGGGAAGAAGGGAAAAAAATCAGTGCTACCTTAATCTTAGCCTTGGTCCTTCAGTTAGCTAAAGGACAATAGATTATGGTTTGGAGGGTTTTCTTTTTTTTTTTTTAATTTTTATTTATTTTTAAATCTTAGTGCTTATGCCTCCTCTGCCTAGGTAAAAGACACTTGGTTTCTGAGTTGTTTGTGCAATGGGGTGTCCCTCAAAAATGGTGGAGGGGAAACACAAAAACCTAATGCTTTCAATCAACCCAAGAGATCCCAGGGCATATCTGCGAACTGTTTTTAGGTAAGCCAGAGCCATGTAGGCCTGGGTGGCTCATAGTATTACTTCACAAACTTACGTACACAAAGCACTTGGGGATCAGGAAAACTGCAGATTCCAAGTCAGAAGAGAGGCCACCAGGACCTGAGCACCTGTAATTCACACAGGTTAACAGACTCACCCAGTGTCTGCCCACAATCCTTTCAGTCAGAGGTCCAGAGAACCCTGTGGTTGGAGGTGACAAATCTGTTCTTCATTGGTTAATCAGAGCATGTTTGTATTCCTTGTTCACCCCCCAAATTCTTTCTTTTTTAAGAATTATTTTTATTTGTATTGGAAAGGCTGATATACAGAGAGAATGAAAGACAAAGAAAGATCTTCCATCTACTGGTTTACTCCCCAAGTAGCTACAACAGCTGGAGCTGAAGCAATCCAAAGCCAAGAGCCAGGAGCTTCTTCTAAATTTCCCACACAGGTGCAAGTGTCCCAAGGCTTTGCGCCATCCTTGACTGCCTTCCCAGGCCACAAGCAGGGAGCTGGATGGGAAGTAGAGCAGCTGGGATATGAATTGGGGCCCACATGGGATCTGGCACATGCAAGGCAAGGATTTAGCCACTAGCCTGTAGTGCCAGGCCTCCCCAAGAAAATTTCTAACAATATATTTGGAGCAAGGAATATATCTAAAATCCTCCATGGATGTTTCCAAGTACCAACATTCTGATACTTTTTGCCAGTGGTAGCTTATTAAATGTCAAGCTTCCACAAAGCAATACAGTTATCCATATTTAAAAACCAGAGGAATAGCTAACAGGATCTATTTTGTGTTTAAAAATATGTTTATCACCGGGTGTACTTCCATTTGTCCATGACCACCATGATCCTTAGATTTTGAACTTCAGTTGACAGACCATGTTACTGTGACTTACAGTCCCAGAAAACCATTACAGGAACTAGGGGATACAGGAATCAGATTCATGTCATCCAAGCCACTGTGGCTAGATGATAAAGTTTCAGGTGGAATACAAACAAACATTGCAGAAGTTTTTGTAACCATATATGTGTTTCATTTTTCATTGTTTAAAAGTATATTTGTCTTGGGAGGCAGCATAATGGAGAAAGAGAAACACACACACACACACACACACACACACACGGAGGGAGGGAGGAAGAGAGAGAGAGAGTAAACAGACTACACTGCATTTTGATCTCTTGAGGTATTGTCTATGTATACTAATCCTACAACAGTGGGAATTCAGAACCTGAAGCTTGGAAACCAAAAAGAAAAAATATACACCTTTATTCTGCATTTAAGGAAAAACAGAAAAACAACTTTCAGAAAGCCATTTGGTCTTTCCTTGGGACTCCTTTGAATCCAGGGACAACAGGTGTGGTAGCTGTGTGAGTACAGAGGGAGGGTAAGGGCAACATCCCAGGTTCTCCTCTGCCATTTTCTGGGGGCCATGTTACACTGTATGTAGTCTTATGCCAGAAAGAGCCCCAGAGTAATTGCAAACTTCCAGATGATTTTAAGGCATGACTACCCCCAATTTTTCAAAGAAAGCAAATCATAAAAATTCTACATGATAGTAGTTTAAGTAGCTGTTCATTAAGAAATGATAAATAGATTAGGTGAAGGCAATAGCACTTTTAAATGTCTGCATTTCAAAAGTCACAGCAGCTAGAACCACATGTAACACAGAAGAGCATTTACTTAGCTCACACTCAATTCTTGCTGTTGAATAATAATGTCAAAGATTTGCAAGTTCTGGGGTAGTATTTTTTTAAGATTATTAATTTGAAAGGAAGAGTTACAAAAAGAGAGAGACAGAGATCTTCCATCTGCTGATTCACTCCCCAAAGGGTCACAATGGCTGCAGCTGAGCTGGTCTGAAGCCAGGAGCCTAGAACTTGCTCTGGATCTCCCATATCAGTACAGGAGCCTAGAACTTGGACCATTTTCCACTACTTTCACAGGCACATTAGCAAGGGAGCTGGATTGGAAGGGGAAGAGCCAGGATATAAACTGACACCCATATCGAATGCAAGTGCTATAGGTGATGGCTTTACCCTGCAAGGCACAGTGCAAAATCCATGTAATAAAGGTTAAAGTTGACACATGATAGTGTACTAAAATGAGGTTGCTGATAAAGTTATAATTGTAGAAAAATGTAACCTTAGATGCAAGTCTATACTAAACCGCTTGCCTTTAACTTTGATCACATTCTATGTATTGCTATTATGGTACAAAAGTTTCAAACAACTTCAAGTTTATGTTTGAAATTCAGGGGAACCAGACAACACTTACCCAGAGTTATGCAGCAATTTCAATGTTATGGCATTTGATAACTCTACTTTGTCTTTATTACTTTAAAATTAAGGTTGATACATTATGATTGTTTTTGGGGGGCTTCAAATATTTTATGGAAGAGGAAACATCTGAATCTGCTTTGCTTTCTTGCAGATATTAGAAACATGTTTTTATAGAGAGTTGACAGTCCAGGTTGGGAAAGTAAATGATTTAAAACTGAAAATGAATCATTTATATCATTTAGGAAACCACTATAATTCAACTTTTCATTGTTTCTATTTTGCCTGTTACTGAAATATTCCAACCACTACTACCATGATGTCCTGTGCTTCCAATGAATCATCTTCATATTAAAT
Organism: Ochotona princeps; assembly: GCF_030435755.1. Taxonomy (NCBI): domain Eukaryota; kingdom Metazoa; phylum Chordata; class Mammalia; order Lagomorpha; family Ochotonidae; genus Ochotona; species Ochotona princeps. Next base: position 32,003,252 of record NC_080836.1, read on the forward strand.
CTGCTTTTGGTCCTTTCTCATTACTCCTCATTAACTAAAATAGTGCATTACTCATTTTAACGATGTGAATATTCAGAATGTCAACTTGAATTCTTAATTTAGTAAATAATTTCAAAATCCTAAGCCTTTATATGTGAAAATGACACTGAAATGCAAATTAATCCAGCCAAATGAAAGTTTTTTCTTTTTTATTTCTTCTTTATTTAAAGCTTTCCTTATTTATCTGAAAGGCAGAGTTACAGAAAAAGATCTTTCATCTGCTGGTTCACTTCCCAAATAACTGCAACTACCAGGGCTGGACCAAGACAAGTCAGGAGTCTGGAGCTATCTAGGTCTCCCATGTGCATGGCAGAGCCAAAGCACTTTAGGACATGGCTTGCTGAGTTCTCAAGTGCAGGTGCAACAGCAGAGAACTGGATCAGAAGCAGAGCAGCCAGGACTCAAATCAGTGCTCATATGACAATAGTGTTGCAGGCAGTGATTTAGCCCCTGGGCCACAATGACAGCCCCAGGGAAGTTTTTCTGGCTCACTAGTGAAGGCGTCGCTATGAGGGTGACAGCATCAGCAGTCAGATCTACTCCCTTGCTCAGAAGAGGTCAAAACCCAGAGGAGAATAGCCAACATGTTTTTGGTATGAAATGTAAAAATTGGGGTGATTTTTACTTTCCTCTGTCCTTTCATGTGTTATTTAAAATTTTTTAAATGACCATGTTTATTGACGTAAACTTGAAAGTAAACAATAGAGCTAATCACATAGTAGAAAAATAAAAAGACAAAAATGCTATCATTTAAGTTATCCCTCATTCCCAGATTATCAATACAAACAAAAACTAGGGTGATTAAGTTGAAACCTCACCTTCAGTTGGATGTGGTCATCTTCTGGAATATTCAATTTTTTATTTGAATATTTTTTTCCTAATAGTTTTCCCTAACTGAATATCTATCTTAATAAACAGATAAAAATAAAAATAATTGATGTAAAGAACTTGTGGTTCTCAAACAATATATTCAGAATCCCTAGGAGTCCATACAACTGATTAAAAAAATACTTTTAGGGGCCAGCGCCATGGTAGAGTAAGCTGTGTCTGCCTGCGGTGCCAGCATCTCATGTGGGCACCCATTCAAGTCACGGCTGCTCCACTTCCTATCCAACTATCTGCTGATGTGCCTGGAATATAAGTGGAAGATGGCCTGCGACCATGTGGAAGACCCAGAGAAATTCCTGAGACCCAGCTTTGAACCAGCCCAACTCGCGCCGTTGCAGCCATTTGAGGAGTGAACTAGTGGATGGAGGACATTCTCTTTTTTTTCCTCTCCTTCTTTCTCTGAAACTGTGCCTTTCAAATAAAAAATAAATGAATCTTTAAAAATACTTTCTATCCTTCTGTGTTGTTTGAAAATGTTTATGGGGCAAGTGTTGAATATAGTGATTAAGATTCACAAGGGATGCCCACAAGATGTCCTGGGTTCAAATCCGCCTGCATTTCCAATTCTAGTTGCCTCTTAATTCATACTCTGGGAGATAGCAGGGGAAGGCTCAAGTATTTGGGTCCCTGTCACTCAGTTGGGAAACCACATTGTGTTCCAGTCTCCTGGATTCAGCCAGCCCCAGCCCTGGCTGTTACAGGCATCTGGAGAGTGAATCAAGGGATTAAAAAATCTGTTTCTCCATGCTTTAAAAATTAATTTAAAAAATATAGTGTCTGGCGTGATATCCTAGAGGCTTAAGTCCTCACCTTGCAGACACTGGGATTCCATATGGATGCCATTCTAATTCTGGAGGTCCTACCTCCCATCTGGCTCCCTGCTTGTGGTCTGGGAGAGCAGTCTAGAACAGCTCTGAGCCTTGGGAGCCTGCACCCATGTGGGAGACCCAGAGGAAGCTCCTGGCTCCTGGGTTCATACTGGCTTAGCTCCAGCTGTCAGTCATGTGGGGAGTGAATCAATGGGCAGAAAATCTTCCTCTCTATATATCTGACTTTGCAATAAAAATAAATGAATCTTTTAGAAAATAATAAGGCAAAAATAAAGTAGTACCATCTTTCAGTTACCAGTCTTTTCATCACATACACTGCTGTTTGTGGGCCTTCCAACCCCAGGTATGCCTATGTACATCCTCTGCTGGTGATCTGTGACATGTCCCTGTCTTACAGAGAGATGTTTTGATGCCCTAACAGAATAGGTGCAGAAAGGGCAAACAGAGCCTGGTGTGATGGCTCATTGTTTAAATCCTTACCTTGCAAGCACTGGAGTCCCATATGGGCACTAGTTCATGTTCTGGCTGCTCCACTTCCCATCCAGCTCCCTGTTTATGGCTTGGGAAAGCAGTGGAGGATGGCCCAAAGCCTTGGGACTGTGCACTCACATGGGACCTGAAAGAAGCTCTTGGCTCCTGGCTTCAGTTCAGTTCAGTTCCGGTTGTGACCATTTGGAGAGTGAATCAGTAGACGGAAGCGCTAGCTTTCTGCCTCTCCTTCTCTCCATAAATCTGATCTGCCTTTCCAATAAAATTTTAAAATTGGGGGCAAATAGGAAGTCACGGAGTGGATACCAAGTAGGAATACTAAAATAGCACAGCTCTGGCTAGGACTGAGAAGTGGGAAAGAGCTCAGGTTTTAAAGCCTGACATCATTCTGAGAGGTTTCCTGTTAGGAAAGCAAGGTCTGCAAGCATTGCTGGTTGGCCACTGATGTCTCGGCTTGCAGCTGAGGAGTGTGATGCTGCCTCTCCAATTCTGCCCCACCAAGAATGGGTCTACCACCTCTGCTTTGTTGGTGATTATGTTCAGGTCGGGATTTAGGTCCCCAGCCAGGTCTGTGTGCTAGGGGACCTGATCCAGATTAGTCAGATTAATCATCTAGAAGATGATTTTATCTACCCACATCACAAGGAGACTCAGAAAGTCAGAGGAAACCTTAAAAGTAGCTAATCTAACTCTTACCAAAATGAGTCTCACAGTGATTATTATTCAGCCAGTAAATCAACTGGAATTAGAATCCAATTCTCTTGACTGATTCCAGAGCAATTTGAAATCACAAGGCATGGCAAATTCATCTTAAGTGAGATAATCATCTTTTCCCCCTTTCCAGTTTCAGCAAGATGTGAGCCATGGTGCCCACTAAGCCAGAGTCGTTGGTGAGCCAAACAGGCTTTCCTGTTGTGAAGCTCTCTCCCTGGCTGCCTCCTGCGTAGGCCGGCTTCTTAGGAGAGGACCCCAACACAAGGATTCCTGTGCTGCTGAGGGTTAGGAAAACGCTGCTGAAAATTCAAAACACAGCAAGGAGAGCAGAGAAATTGAACAATGATGTCATTCATGGGCATTCCAGCCGGAGCCCATGGGGAACCTCATACATGGAAGGGACATTTCCATGTTTTGTTCTCATGACTTTACGTAAAGAGTTAGTGCCTCCTGCCCCGTGTCTTAGGCAAGAGTCAGCCTGCAGCATGAGACTCCTGGGTACTCCCAACAGGTAAAGCAGTTTTGGGAGCCCAAGGGCAGGCCATAGAAGACACAGATGCCAGGGAATATCACAAAGAACAGGAGAAGAGGGTCACACAGATGTGGGGAGCAGTGTTCATGGCACACCCAAATACCATATATAGTCGGCTCTTCTGTCATATCCTTTCCCTATTTCTTCTAACAACCAAATAGATATAGGGCCTACAGAAAATGACATGATAAAAATGAGATGTGTAGACCAGGGGTTGACTAGCTGGCAATTTCTCTGTAAAGCTTTGTGGGCCATTAAGTGCCTATTGTTATGGCTTGGGCTCTGTCAGTGCAAGCACAGACAACACACAAGTGGGCATGGCTACATTCCAGGAATGTTTCATGGTCACCATAATCCAAAATTCACATAATTTTCTTGTGACTTGAAATATTATTCTCATGAATTTTTCTCCAAATGTAAAATGCAAAAGACTCAGCTGCAGGCCAAGCAGACAGTGAGCAGTGAGCTGGGTTTGGCCTGTGGACTGTAGTTTACCCATTTTGGCTCTATATCAATTTAATCTATGACTTTTTAGGCAGCTATTATCAGAAAGGCATTGAATTCCATATGAAGTCCGTAGGCATTTAGCCTAACCATTAAGACACTGGTGAGAATGCTTGTTGATGCCTCTATCCTACAACAAAGTACCTGGGTTCCATTTCCAACTCATCTCCTGGTTCCAGTTACCTGCTAATGTCCACACTGGGTAGCAGCAGATGAAGTCTCAAACAGTTGTGGCCCTGCTAACTGGGAGACTCATCTCTGAGTTCCAGCTGTAGTCCGACCCCAGCTATTGCAAGTAAGTAAAGGAGAGAATCAGCAGATGGAAGCTCTCTTGCTTCCTCTCCCTTAAAAAATAAATAGTGCTAGTGTGTGTCCTGGCTGCTCCTCTTCTGATCCAGCTCCCTGCTGATCCTGTTGTAGAGTTTTCAACCCAGAATAAAGATACAGCAGTGTTAGATGATGACCGCCAACTGCCTACCCACTGGTGGAATAATATCAGCAAGTTGTCCATAGCTGTAATGGAAGCTGTTTTGGGAAATCTGCTCCTGGGCCCCCTTCACGCAGAGCAGAAGGAAGATGGAGGCAAAAAGAGCACCTGAGATACCTGTTGGGAAGTTTCATACTCCTCTAGACATGTGGGCTGGCAAAGGGGCTGTCTATGCCCCAATTATGTAAGGAATGTCTGTTCAGGAGTGCCATTGATCAGCTGGAATCCCACCAGGCCGGTGATGTAACTGACTCCTGTGGCCCCTCCTGTTCCAGGCTGAAGCCTGGGAGACATGCCGAGTCTGGAACAGATCCAGCCCCTCGCCTCCAGTGCCCTGCGTAGCTATCAGGCAGCAACCTCAATTCTTGTCTTGCAGGAAAGAAGAATTTTGCATGCAGATACAGTTTAGTTTTAAAGCAAGATTTATTAGAAAAGCTGAGAAAAGGAGCTCCCGTCCTAGTAACGGGAGGGGGTTTTGAGATAGGAAAGACCCGTACCTCCTGCCATAGTGGCAGCAGGAGGAAAGAGAGAAATACCCTAGACCTCTGCCATAGTAGCAGGAGGTGGAAAGTGGAAAAGAAAAACCTGTATTAATGGTGAGGAAAGCATTTTTTCACCTCAAAGATGTTTCTCCATAAACAAAGGAGAAATCCTAGTTTCCGTAGTACCTGGCCTGAGACAAAGGCCAGAAAGCTGTCACTAGCCAACTTCCTTGGTCCCTTTCTAATGATAAAGAGACCAGTCTGAGGCCCTCCCCTTTGGCAATGGCCAGAGACAGTATCAGGCTGACACTTCAAGTGGGGAATTGGTATATTAATGTAGCCCTTGTCTCTTGGGGAAGCATATTCTTGATATGTTAATATACACTTGTCTCGGGAGAACCGTGCTCTGGTAAATCCAAGATATGGTAGGGAAAATACCCTTTTATATGTGAGGGAAAAAATGATGACTCAGGGACCCAGAATACCCTAACTGCCTACACAGTTAACTCCTCTCCCTATACATCTAAGAAAGTAATGAAGGGGTCCAACACAATAGCCTAGTGGCTAAAGTCCTTGCCTTGCATGCACTGGGATCTCATATAGATGCCAATTCATGTCCCAGTGACCCACTTTCCATACAGATTCCTGCTTGTGGCCTGGGAAAGCAGTCAAGGAAGGCTCAAAGCCTCGGGATCCTGCAGCCATGGGGGAGATCTGGAGGAAGCTCCTGGCTCCTGGCTTCGAATTGGCTCAGCTCTGGTCTTTGCAGCCTCTTGGGCAGTGAACCAGCAGGCAGAAGATCTTCCTCTCTGTCTCTCCTTCTCTCAGTATATCTGCCTTTCCAATAAAAAATACATAAATCTTAAAAAAAAAAAAAGAAAAGGAAATAAACAAACAAAGAAATGGAGGATGGACTGAGTGCTTGCATGTCTGCAAGTACCTGGGAGGCTGGAGAAGGCTCTAGCTCCTAGCTTCAGTCTGGCCTAGCAGCCATTTGGAGAATAAACCAGCAGTTAGATGATCTGTCTTTTTCTCTCTCTGCAACTCTACTTTTCAAATAAATAAATCTTTAAAAATAGAACATACCTTAACGCACTTACATGTATACAGGATCTTAAAAAAAACTGTGTGGACAATTCATTTTATGGAAAAAAATCTACATATGGATTTCAAACATTTTTGCACCTAAATGAACTTATCTTTTAATTCCATCTTCCACAAATTTTCTGAAGTGTCCTTGCTTATATGATTAAGTTGCATAAAACATTTCTTGCATTTTCCATTAAACTTTGATTTTTAATTTTTTTCATAAATAATTTTGCTTCAAAATGCTATTATGATCCTCTGAATTGTTTCTCTAATTCCAGCGCCCCACCCAACCCTGCAGTGAGTTAGCACCACTGCAGATCAGCTGAAGTTTGTGTTCTGGGGGGAGGGGTGGCATTGGTAGTAGTGGTACAATAGTCCCAGTGGCTGTTTTATATTCATCAATGCTGGAGTTGCTTGAAATTTGCCAGTAAATAACATAAGGACCAACAAAAGATGCTATCACAAACCTGTCAAGGGTGGCTTGACAGGACTGCCAGCCTCAACCTGCCTGGCACCAGGTGTTACAGAGAATTTCACATGGCTCCCTGTCTTTCTTGATGTGTGATGCCTGCATTTCCCGTGAACTGAGCAGAAATCAGACCCAAATGAGAATTTCAAGTGTCAGCAAGTCCTGGCCTGAAACCTCCTGTTTGGCAGCTCTGAGAAAGCTTTGGACCACTTGCGTGATAGCCATGTTTGTCACCAGCTGAGGTATTTGAAAAGTGTGACAATTGTAAACAGTAACCTCCTGGTATAAGTTAGCTAAATATTAAAATAGACTGGATCATGCTTGGCTTCATTTCCTTATTTTTATGTAGTTAAGTGTGACTGAAGGACAAAAAACTGAATGCTTGGCAACAGAGGATCTTTTCATACCCTTCAAGGATTAGGACTAGATGAAACCTGCATGTCATTTTCCATTTGTTTTGTCACTCTCCTCTGGTCTTCCAGTTTCTGCATTTTTATCTATATTGCACAGGTGGGATGTGGGAAGCAGGGAAAGAACAATTTGAAATCTCATTAACAAATTTCATGTGTTTGCATATTTTCTTTTAAAATTATTTTTATTGTTTATTTAGTTGAGATTTGGGGAGGGTTTCCCCATCTGCTTGTTTATTTTCCAAATACCCACAAAGCTAGGTCTGGGCTAGGCCAAAGCCAGAGCTTGGAGCTCAGTCTAAGTCTCCTACATGTGTAACAGGGACCCAACTGCTTGGTTCTTCACCTGCTACCTCCCAGATTAACAGGAAGTTGGAATCAAGAGCAGAGCTGGGACTCGAACCTAGGCACTCCAATATGGGATGTGGCTGCCTTAACTAGTGTGGTAATGGCTGGATGCAACTCCTGTCTGTTTTCCCTGTCTTCATATGGGATGTCAGAGTTGCAAGCAACAAATTTGCCCATTATACCACTGGCATCAAGATGTAAATTTTTCTAACTACATGGTACAGAATTAAAATAATTAATTAATTAACTCACGGTAGACAATTATAAAGTAGTACCAAATACAAAGGTTTGGGGACCAGCATAGTGGCTCGGTAAGTTAAGCCACTTCTTATTACTCTAGTATCCATATCAGAGTGAAGATTTGAGTCCCGGCTGCACCCTTAACACCATCCTTTCCTTGTCCCCCCTCTCTCTCTCACTCACAGTAAGTACATAAATTAATTAAAATAAATAACCACCACCAGCAAAAACCACCTTACCAACAGAAATAAAAACGTTTCCAAGATAACCTAAATAGTGGAGTCTAAGAAATCTTACTTTTCTCTCTGATGGAGTCTCTTTAAAGTATTTCAAAACATTCCTGTGATGGTGTTGTGGTCCAGCAAATTAAGTCAGTGCCTGCATCACCAGTATCCCATCTGCACACCAGTTTGAGTCTCAGCTGTTTCACTTCTAATCCAGTTCCTTGCTAACGTCTCTGGGAAAGCAGTGGGAGATAACTCAAGCACTTGGGCCCCTGCACCCACGTGAGAGACCCAATACAATTCTGAGTGCTTGGCTTCAGCTTGGCCCAAGCCAGGTTACTGTGTATACTGAGTGTGTGGAGTGAACCAACGATGGAGTGAACCAGTGATCAAGGATTCTCTCTCTCTCTCTCTCTCTCTCATTTCAAATCAGTAAATAAATCTTTAAAATTTTGAATAAAATATTTACATATATTCCCTAATTTACATATATATTTTGAGTTGGTAAGATATTTTTAGTAAAAATGGTTAGATTTTTTTCCAGAACATTTAAACAGCAACTGAAACACTGTAAATAGTGAAAATAAACAGAAACTAAAAAATTCTCCAAATCTCATTCTCTCTTCATCTCTACCAATCATGCTAACATTTCAGCCTGTGTTTCTCTAATCTTTATCTTTACATCTTGATGCACACATACACATACTTTGGACAAAGTAAGATCTACTTAAAGCATAGTTGAATGTACTTAAAAACATTTGTGAAAAATAGAATTGAATGGCACATTCACTTTGGTGCAAAAAAGAATCTGAACTTACAAATAAGGGATCTTCAAAAGAAAATGTATAGTATGATAAAACTTTGCACCGATTTCAGAATTTCTGCACTAAATCCAGCTTATTTTTAGAAAGGTTATAATTATACTTTATATGTATGCTATTTTTTATGCCATAACACATATGGAATTTATTTTTATAGCTATTATACATGTAATTGTTATAACTGCATTGCAATGTGTTGTGGGCATATCTTCACATAAACCTACCTCACTGTTTCAGCAGTGGCTTGACTCTGCATTGTATAACTATACAATTAAATTGTTTCCCATTTTTATACTCCTAATAACAGCATTACTGTCAAGAGCTTTGAACATTTGTCTTTGACACTGATGAGCAAGTAGATGCACAGGATGAATTCCTGGAAGAGGGGTTGTTTTTCAGAGGCATAAACACAGTACATCAGGTTTCCCCTAACTGAATTTAAGAGTTTCTCTACAACCACGAAATGTTGTGTATTATGTACATTATATCTTTGCTAATCACGATGGTAAAATGAATCTTTTGTTGTTTTCATCTGTCTGGGATTACTAGTGAGCTTGACATCTGTTCCCAAGTTTATTGACAACTTCTTTTTGTTTGTTTGTTTTTAGAATTCTTAATGCTAAAACTATAAATCACATTCTTTGAAATTAAGCATTTTAAAATGCATAATTTGGTGATTTCAGTATATTCATCAGGTTGTGTATTTTCACCATTGTTTAATTTCAGAAAAGGAAAAAACTGGGGAATTTTGGCATGATTTAAGGCTAACAACCTACAGTGATGTTGCTCATATGAGTAGAGTTTAGGACACTTAGTTGATTCTCAAGAGACTTTAGATATAAAAAATTCTGAAATTCTATCAGCAGAAACAAAGGGGGTGGGGAGAGCCAAGCATTCCAGTTAATTAATGTATATAAAGGGCTTATAGCAATACTTCAGTTAGTTTTCGCCTCTGGGGAAACAGTCACCGGGATAGAATTTGAAGTACCAAAGAGTATTTGGGAATAAACTCATCAATAATAAAAGCAAAGAGGAAGCTATATTGGGCTAGTAAAACCTTTATCTATGATACAGATCTGATCAAACCCTTGCCAACCTACTGACTGACTCTGGAGTAAGACTGCCCATCAGAGAAGGGTTATGTGAGGCCCCAACAACCTGGCCCTAAACAATGTCGGATGGAGATGAATGTTAAGGATGGCAGGAGTAGGGGCAAATTTAAACAAAGATAAAGAAGCAAGTGTGGGAGAAGAGAATAGTTGGTGAGATCAGAGTGGCATGCGCTCAGGAGGGGAGGGGAAAGCTGGTACCATATAGAGCCACGGTCAGGATCTGGCCTTTCATCAAAGGAGTGACATTAGCAAGGATTGTAGCATTTTGGGCAGGACAGTGACAGGATCTGACAAATGACTGATTGGAATCACAAATGTTCCTTTAAGACTGAGGTAGAGCAGAAAGAGCAGCAGGAAGAGCAGAAAGGAGGTTGGCTATCAAAATTCTCTTGTGAGATCATGGTCCAAGTGATAACAATGGAGGTGGGAAAAGGTGTGTGGCTGCTGGATAAGGTTCAAGACACGACCAGTTAGCTTTTCTGATGGCTTAGACACAGAATCTGAGGAGGGGGAAAAAGAGGAATTCGGTGTACAGCTAAGGGTATTAATTCTCTATTTTTCCATAAACAAGTTATCCGCAATCTCAGCAGCTTAAAAACAATAAACGTGTACTGTCGCATACATTTTCTGTGGGTCATGAATTCAGAAGTGACTTAAGAGGATGGTTCAGTCAAGGGACTGTAGTCCAGATATAAGCAAAGGACTGTGTCATCTAAAAGTTTGCCTGGGAATGGGAGATCTCACACTAGTTGGCTGGCACTGGTTGTTGGCAAGGGCCTCACTTCCTGGTCATGTGAACACAGGGTAATCTGAAAATCCTTGTGAGTGACAGCTGCCTTTCCTCAGAGCAAATTCTCCAAAACCACCAAGGTGGGAATAGCTACATCCTGTAAGATCTGGTCTCAAATTCACATGCCATCATTTCTATTATTATACAAATGCTACTAGTTATGCAGGTGGCCATATTCAATTGTGGGAAAAGACAAACAAGAGTAGGAATTACCAGAGGACAGAGACCATGATGGTCATGTTGGAGGATCACTACTACAGTGGGTCCCCTAACCCTCACGGAGATACTCTATCTCTCCTAGACCCTCTTTGAAGTCTTATACCATCACAGGATTGGTTCCAGTTCAGAATCCTGACATCTAAATTATCTAATGATAAATGACTGGAGCATCATTTACTGAGATGGGGAACACAGGAGTAGAAGCAAGTTTAACATGGAAGATTAAATGACAATCTTAGGTATGTTCAATCTAAAATGTCTAATGGACTTCAAAGTAGAAAATGTTAAAGATATGTTTGTTTTTATTGGAAAGGCAGATTTACAGAAAAGGGAAACAGAAAGATTTTCCATCCACTGGTTCATTCCCCAAGTGGTCACAATGACCAGAGCTGAGCTGATCTGAATCCAGGAACTCCTTCTGGACCTCCCACATGAGCGCAGGGTCCCAAAACCTTGAGCCATCCTCTGCTGCTTTCCCAGGCCACAAGCAGGGAGTTTGATGGGAAGTGGAGCAGCCGGAACACAAACTGGCACCCAAATGGGATCCCCGTACTTACAAGGCTAGAACTTTAGCCACTGAGCCATCACTTTGGGCCCCAAAGTAGAAATTTTGAGTGTACAGTTGAATAGCAAAGACTTGAGTTTAGAGATGTCTGTATTAGATAAATTTGGGAGTTTTCTGTAAATAGGTGACATTTGCAAATTCAAATCGGGATAGACTCACCAAGGCACTGTGTGTACATAAAGATGACAAGAAGAGGCTCTCCAGCATTTGGATGTCAAGAAAACGAGGATGAACCAGAAAAGAAATGTTATGACTGAAAGGGAGTAAGAATAGTTCTGTGAGACACACATGCAAATCAGTCCCCTTATGTTACACCCTACAAGGTTTCTTGCATCTCCTAACAGTACACTGCATTGGCTGGGAAGCACACAGACTCAATCTAGCTCCTTAAAGGACACATCTTACTCAGAGTTGACTGTGGTCAGAAGTCAGAAGAGATTGCGATCATCTCCCTGTGCGGCTTTTCAGTCAGTGTCAAACCCCTTCCTTCTGTTTCCCTCCGTTTCCTTTTTCTACCCTTCAGTCCAGGATCTCTTGCTCACCATTTCTCCCTTGTTGCTACTTGCTCCACTAATTCCTGTTCACCCCCATGCTTCTCACATTCAAGCAGGCTAGGTTGGACAGACCTTCTAGAATGACACATTTTTACTGCTGTCATTATAGTTACCACCATCATGGCAGGCTCTATCTCCAAGGATTTGGTACCCTCTGACAAAACCAATCTGCTGAAGTCCCTTTGGAACTAGCCATGGTGCCTTCCAACTTCAGGGAACAAATCACAGCACCACAGAAACCAACACAAGAAATGACAGGCAGAGCAGGGCCTGGATTCTACAGTTGCAGCCTTCATAGCCAGGGCTGTCCCAAGCCACAGCACCAGGGCCCACTTGCTGTGTGGCCAGATCACTAGTCTGTCTTTTCACCTTTTTGGAAAGAGCCAGTTCCAGCAAGGAAGCCTGCCTGAGCTTAGTTGCCCTGACAACCGCATTGTGTTCCTTTTATCTCATCAAAGGGAAGATGACATAAACAGGCACTTTGGCATCTGGGCTTTCTGAGGTTGCAGAGGTTAACATTCAGCGTTAATGGGTTAGGGCATGCACTGGAAATGTGTGCTGATCCACATGCCTGCTCTGTCTAGCCAAGTGTTTCTTTGTGGGGGCTCTATTAGCTATTTTGGAAAAGACAGATCTTCATTCTGCAGGACTGTCCCAGACACTGCAAGGAAGTTACTATACCTGTCCCAATATTGCTCCAACTACTCATACTAAAATACCAAGAGCATCCACCAATCAATGTGACAGCTAGAAGCTGCCCTGTATTTATTCATACAGTTCTGTCCCACACAGAGCAGCAGCTGGGCTGATTTCTGTTTTGTTCTATTAATTCTCTCTCCTTTTTTCCATTATATTTTATTATTTTGTTTCTTTTTGAGAAAAAGCAATAGATGGAGAGAGAAAATTACCATCCACTGGCTCATTCCCCCAAATAACCACAATGACTAGAGCTGAGCCAAGCCAAAGTTGAAAGCTAGGAACTCGGTTCAGGTCTACCGAGTTGGAGTAGCATCCAATCACTTGAGCAATCAGCTACTGCACCTCCAAGTGTGCATTAGGAGGAAGCTGGAGTCAGGAGCAGCGGTTGGAATCAAATCTAAGTGTTCTGAAATGGATGGCAGATGTCCCAGGCAATGACTTAATCCAGGTCAAACAGTTACTTCCCCATATTGTTTTGTCATTGAGATTTTTTTTATCCCATCTTCTTTTTAAAAATCTTTTTAAAATTTATTATTATTATTATCATTTTATGATACAGTTCCATAGGCTCCTGGGATTTCCCTTATCCTCTCCCTAATTCCCCCACACACACATACACCTAGTTCTATACATTACTAAAGTATAGTTCTTTATACACAGTCATATGTCCATCATTGCGGGCATGGAAAATGGCAGACAGTCCACCATTCTATTGTCAAGATATAGTAAACAGTTTCATTGTAAGTTCATCTTTGTCTGGAAGTAGAGATGCATACTAGATTGAATCCTCACATCTGGATATGTTAGTTTCCATTTCACAGTTACTGTACATCCCCTTAAATGAAAAGTCACAATGCAAAATCAACAATAGGAAGAAAAATAGAAATTTACAATGCCATGAAGTTTAATAACATGTTACTAGATATGACAGTCTCCATTATACAGCTACTATACATCCCCTTAAATGAAAAGCCACAAAACAAAAACAACAGGAAGAAAAAAGAAATTAACGTTACTCATTACTATGTCAATTAATTCCATAATGATGTACATTTTTGCTGATGGTATGTTGGAGCTTTCAGTTGACTGGGATGATACTCTGCTGGCTCTGTCTTCAGACCAGAGAGGGTATACCTAAGAAGCCGTTGAACTTGACTGGACAATAAGATGCTGGACTCTATGTTTGGTATACGCTTGCAATGGGGGAATCTCAACTGAACTTGAGCTGTGGTTATGCAACAAGGTGGAGGAATCCACCATGGTGGGAGGGTTTGGGGAGGGGTGGGGAGAACCCAAGTATCTATGTAATTGTGTCACATAATACAATGTAATTAATGAAGTTAAATAATAAATAATTAAAAAAAAAGAAATTAACGACACCATGAAGTTAAATAACATGCTACTGAATGATTAATGTGTTGCTGAAGAAATGAAAAAGAAAATCAAGAACCTTCTTGAAGAAAATGATGCTAATGTATAATCTATGAGTCACTGAATAATTTAATCACAACAAACTGTTTTGAAGAGATGAAACTAACAAAAACAAATACATCAAAATCCATGAGATATAGCTTCCGCTGATTTTTGTTGGTGAAATGTATCTCTTCTAGACAACAAATAGATGTGCTTTGTTTTTTAATCCAGTCTACTAAACTATGACGTTTGATAGAGCTTAAGCCAATTACTTTCAGGGTTAATATGCATTGGTGGTACATATTTCTTTTGTCTTTGAAAATGAAACAAAATTCTTCCACAGTAAAGTTAAAAGAATTTGCCTCTTCCAAACCTGCCCTACAAATGATACTTCAAGATGTTTTCTTGACAGAGAAGAGGAAAAGCACCCACCGAAATCAAAGGCAAATGTGCCGAACATCCCAGTAAAATGACAACAAAAGACTAAATCAATGCCAAAATGACAGGACCAAATTACCACCCAAATTGTTTTGTCACTGAGATTATGTGGAATTCTAAAGATGTTCCCCAAGATTCCTGGGCTATAAAACACTGATCTGGGTCCATCTGTGAAAGGACTTTGCAGATTAAGGTGATTAACCAGTTGAATTTACAATAACGAGATTATCCTGGATTATCCCTGTGGGACCAATGTAATGGTAAGAGGCCCTAAAGGCAGCAGAAGGGGAGCAGCAGAATCAGAAGTAAAACAGGAATGAAGTCAGGGATGTTTGAAGCATGAGAATTCATACAGAAAGGCTGAGCTCCTAGAGAGTAAGTGAAAGAATAGTGCAGCTTCCAGGAGGAAAAACCATAGCCAGCAAGAAAACAAGGACCTCAGTCCTACATCCACAAGTAATTGAATTTAGCCAACCACCTGAATGAGCCTGGAAGCTGATTCTATGTCAGACCCTTCAGATTTCAATACCTTCAGTTTTTCCAGTACCTTGATCCCAACTTGTGATAGCCTAAGCACAACACTTAGCAGATTCACATTGTCCCTGAACTTCTGACCTACAGAACTACAAGGGAAGAAGTAGCTGTCATTTTTAATTTTAAAAGAAGAGATTTATATGAAATGTGGGGAGAGAAGGAGAGAAAGCTACGACCTCCATCTGTTGGCTCAATCCCCAAATGCCTACAACAGCCTAGGCTGAGTCAGGTCACAGTAAAGTGTCGGAAACTCAATCTGGGTCCCCCATATGAGTGGCAGGGACCTATGTACTTGACTCATTGCCACCATGTCCTAGTGCGTGTATTGTCATTGGGTGCAAGTGAGATCATGCCAGGCATGTCTGAGGTTTATTAAGGAGACTTTATTAGCCAAGCTTGATGATAAAGGACCCAATAGAAATAGCAAGTCACAAGTCCATATGGCAATCCAATCAATCGTAAGCCCAAGAGGAACAAATGGTCATTACTTTGAAGTCCATCCGTTAAGCTGAAGACTTATGTCCCAGCTTCCCCAATAATGTAAGTTATCCTAAGAGACATGAAACGAATAACCTGGACACACTTATAAAGATGTAGACATTCAGCTTTCCCTGGCTTCTCTGCCCACATTTCACCACTGTAGTCCTGCCTCTCCTGGAACTCCAGATGGTACACAAATTAGAAATCCAAAGCATCTTAGCATTGCTATCTTCATTGTCCTGCCCAAGCAGTAAACAGAGGGGGAGGAATACAGACACACAGAGGGGCCATGCTCAGGGCATACCTGTCCTCAGATGTACTGGGGAGGCCAAGAGTCAGAGTGCCAGAGGGAGGGAAGCACAGGACCAAGAGAGTGAGCCCCTCCTTATCAGGAGCCTTTATAGGGGCTTGTGAGGGGAGTGGTGACACAGCAATGCAATATTGCCCCCTCTCAGGTGATAGGTGAGAGTCACAGGTGGGCAGGAGGGAACACGTAGGTGGTGGGGGGAGTGGCTTCCAAGTTTGTGACCCTGAACTAGCTGCCTACTTCACTACATTATTAGCAGGAAGCTGAATTTGGAGCAGAGCTAGAACTTGAATTCAGGCACTTCATTATGAGGTCAGTGGTCCCAATGGAGTTCTTCATTGCTGCACTGAACGCCTGACACCGGCTGTTGCTTCAAGCTGCTAATTTTCTTTCTAAGATTTTTTCTTATTGGAAAGAAAGATACACAGACAGAAGGAAATACAAAAAGATCTTCCATCCATTGATTCATTCCCCAAGTGGCTGCAACAACCAGAGTTGAGCTGATCTGCAGTCAGGAGCAAGGAGCTTCTTCAAGGTCTCCTGTGCAGTACAGGGCCAAGGCTTTGGGTCATTCTCTACTGCTTTTCTAGGCCACAAGCAGGGAGCTAAATGGGAAGTGGAGCAGCTGGGATACGAACTGGAGCCCTTATGGGATGCTGGAGGATGTAAGGTGAAGATTCAGCCATTAGGCTAAATCTGATAAATTTTAATGGCAATCAAAAGGGTCATACATGCTCCCAAGAAAGTTACAGTATCTTTAAATAGCTCACATTGGTACATCTACTCAACTGAATACGACTCAGCCATAAAAAATAATAAACTTTATCTTTTGCAACAAAATGGTCCCAACTAGAGACCATTATGCTCAGTGAAATAAGCCAATTCCAAAAGCATAAATATCATATGTTCTCTCTAATATAAGGGAAGCTTCATGCAAAAACAGATCAACAGATATATAGGTAAATATGTACATTTATATATATTCATGTACTGGAACTGTATACTGGAGACTAGCATAGCCTATAGTGAAGCTATATTGCAGTATGTATCTGTACTCCTAGATAAAAGATGGGCTCTAAATGAAATTGTCAAATATTTCTTGACAACTGGATGCTGGACTTTCTACCATTGCCTATACCTACAATGTCATGATACATGTAAATAGAAGAATGATGGACTTGTGATAGTTGTTGAAGTATTATACTGTTGCAATAATATACTGGAAATCAGCAGGCATTGGGGGAGCAGGTGGAAGGAGAAATTTCTGAGCCTATGGAACTGAATCATGGAAAAAAAATTTTTTTAAAAAAGCTCACATTATGAGGAACCATTTCGCTACTTGTTACATCAAGATGTTCTCTCTTTACCTTCTACCATCAGACCTGGTTTCAGCCATGTAGACAGCCAACTACCTGAAGCCCACATGGACCACCCTTTCTTTGGGCCAGAGATTCTCTATGTATTCTCTACCCTAGATACTTTTCTTTACACATATAACTTCATTTAGGTCTCTGGATTTACATTCTGGATAAATGGGAACTTACCAATAGAATGAGTTTGGAAAGTATAGCATCTCATTCTTCTATTATAAAGAAGAAATCTCCCATCTTAATCGTCAGAGATAAATGTCATTTTCTGGCCATGAAGCAATCTATTACCATAAAGAAAAACTCCTTTGAGAATGACCTGGAATTGAGGAAAACAAAATAAAAAATTATTGGGAAGTTTACCAAAGTAGGAATTTGTGTGACTATTTAGTGGTTGAGATATTCTAAGCAGGATTAAAATCAGTGCTTAGATAGTTAATACAAAGTTCCTTGTATGAAATAAATTCAATAAAAATCAATAGCCTCTGGGAATTAGGTGTTATATTTCATCTGCCCAACTGTGCTTCAAATTACAACATTTCTTTCTTGGTTCTCCAACATGGAGCAGTAATAAGGGCTTCTCCAAAGGCATCAGGAAAGCATCCAGGGACCATTATTGCCATGATACTCAGAGCTCCTGATATCCCAGTAGTATGATTCATGATTAACAAATAAGAATGAATAAAATGAGAAAAATTTCTTAAAATTAGGGGAAAATTAATATGAATGATTATTAAAATTATTAAGTATATCATTAAAAGGTGACTTTAAAGATATACAGACATAAGAAAATTAAGGTCTGGAGAATACTTTGGGAAGTGACCAAGAAAAATTAGACTAAAAAACCTAGTTTAAGGGAGCATATTACTTACTTCATATTGCTATCCATTTCATACAGATAAGGACATTTTTCTTCAATTAAATTTTAGCACTCTTGGAAGAATGGCTGTCTTATGGTTTCTTTGAATAGGATTAAATAGCAAGTACTCAGAAATCATTCATCAGACTGAATGAGATTGCCTGTTGATTGACTGAATAACGAATAGAAACATTATTGTTCTAATTATAATACAGATCCCTTGAGAGAAAGCTCAGCTGAGTCAGAAGAAACCATATGTTCCAGATTTCTGCTGCTCTGGAATGTTTTTCAAAGTGGTCAAAAGACTTCTGCATTAGACTTCTATGGAGATACTTGTCACAGATAAGGAATGTAGGTGGTGATCATTTAGTGCAGCAGTTCAGGCAGTTGAGGATGCCACATGCCATGCAAAAGTGTTGGATTCCAAATCAACCTCTTGCTACAGTGCACTCTGCAGGTAGTAGATGATGGCTCAAGACCTTAGGTCCCTGCCATCCAGATGGGATATGTGGAATGAGTTCCTGGCTCCTGGCTTCAGCCTGGTGCAGCCCTGGTGTAGCAAGCAGATGGCAGCAATAAGCCAACAGATGGAAGATCTCTTACTATTTCTATCTTTACAATCAAGTGAAAAAATTAAATTTATTTATTTTTTGATACTCTTACATAGTTGATTAGGGTACAAGGTGTCAAGGGCTACAGGAAAGTGGGTAAAACCATTGTTTCCACACTAATATAACCATTTCCCCCCCTATGTCTGGGGTCAGGGGATAAACAAAGGGAAAATCCCCACCCAGCCTCCCACCCATCCCAGGTCCCTGATGTGGGACATGCTCCGAGTGTCCTGCTCAAGCAGTTTTGATAGTTCAATAGTTCTGAATTGCTGCCAATCTCGCTGTTCCAAGCACAATGAAATCTATTCAGAATCCACTGGTTGACATAGTCTCTTCATGGTTGGGGTTCTGAGATCAGCAGTTGAGTTGGAGGGATCTCCAAAGAAACTTCGTCTGAGGTGATCCCAGACCTGATTCTTGTGTGTGTTTGCCAGTACAGGGTCTGGCACAGCCCGTCACCCCAATCAGTTTATGCATATGTTGCACGTTGCAATTGCTGGGTCAGTTCTGTTTCCAGCCCTGCGTTCCACGCAAACCAATGGTTGTTGCAATCCAGCCCGATCCTGCCCACTTCATACTCAGCCCTCCCGCAAATCAGTGGGAGCTGCAGCCTAGTTGGGGCGACTCCCCATAACCCCCACCAGGTCAGTATGTACCACAGACTTGTCAGTCTGTCTCACATCGCATTTAGCTCTCATACATGTCAATGGGTATCAAAGCCTGGTTCAACCCAACCAGCCCTACTATCCAGCCCACACACAGACTGGCAGGTACCTTTCTGTCTAGCTACCCCTGCCTCTGTCATGGTTTTCATGCTCTCCAGTGGGAGTGGTAACCCAAGAGGGAGGTGCCCACTATTTCCCTACTAGATCACCCCCATTCCTTGATTGTGCACTCTCCAGGTGGTTCTGGAGTTTAACTTAATAGATTTAGTCCCCAGTGCCAGCCTCTGCCAGCTGATGCTGCGGCTAAGCCCAACCAACCCTCACCGACTCTAATTTTTGCTTGTACCAGTCGAAACAGTTAGCCCAACCTGGCTTTTCCCTGATCTAGCTCACATGAGGCCCCCGGGTGTTGTGGCCCTGCCTGGTCTGCTCACGCTCTCCAGTGGGAGTGGTTGTCCAGTAGGGGAGCCTACATTCCCCATGCGGGCTTTGCCCCCTCCCTCCCTGGTTCTCATGTGTGCTGTTTGGGTGCTGCAGCCACATCTGGTATGGCTCACCTCACCTTGGCATTCCGTAATGTGCACTAGTTTGTGTCGCAACCAAAGCTGGCCCAACCCACACTCTATTCTTGTGCTTAGATTCACCAGCGGGTGATGTGAACTGGTTCAGCCTGGTCTGCCCCCAACCTTTGCCAAATGTATGCCAGTGGGTATCTTTCTCTGGTCTGGTCTGGGTTGCTCCCTATCATGGTACTTGTGCTCACCTGCAGGGACTGTATCCTGACAGAGGAGTTTCCCAAGCTCCTCCATCAGAACTTCTCCCTATGCCAGATCTTGTGCATACTGATGGGTCCATGGGCCAGCCCTCCTTGCTAGCCTTCAATCCATTCTGGTTCTTACTGTTGAATGTTTCAGCCCAGCCAAGGATTGTCCATATCTAGACACTGCTCACACATGGCTCAGTAGGGGCGGAGAACTAGCCTAGTCCATCCTACATCTACCCAGGTACTCCAGAGCACCAGATGGTGCTGGTGTCTAGCCTGGCTAGGTGTACCCAGCCCCAGTTCACACTTGTACCAAGGGAGATTGCAGCCATATCCAGACCAGAATACAGCCCCGACTCTGGCCTCCGCACTCTCCCGTGGGAACCCCAACCCAGCAAGGGTGTACTCTCATAGCTCCCCAGTCAAGCCTGTTCTCAGCCCTTTTTACACACGTGCCAGTGGTTGCTCTGACCCAGCTGGCTTAGCCCCTCACCTGTCTCAGCCTTTGCCTTCGATGCTGTGGCCTCGTATCCCTGGCTCATGCGGACTAGTTGATGTAAGAGCCTAGCTCAGCATGACCTACTCCATCCTGGTTTCTGTTCTTCCTTGTGAGTTGAGGTTTGCTAAGCCCTGCCTGGTCTGGCCCCTTCCAGTTGCAGCTTGGCCCACCCTACATCCTATTTTAGGATGCACATTCAGGTGCTGCTGCCTTGATCTCCCCACACTGTTGTCGGTTCCTTTACCCATAAGTGATGGCAGGTTCCATGGTCACACCTAGCTCAGCCCATCACCACCCTAGCTCGCAAGCTAACCTGCAGGACTTGTATTTCCTTCCACAGGGTTCAGCCCACACTTCCCCCACTGAATCTATCCTCAAACCCGGTTATCTCACGTGCTGGTTAGTGTCTTGACCCTGCCAGGTGTGACCCGTCCACTGTTCCACCACTCAGTCAGGTACTGGTACTGGTACTGGTTTTGTTTTGTTTTTTATTTCCTCAAAATCAGACTGATCTATTGTTCTATAATTTCCAAGAAAAAAGATAAAGAATTATATCAACCTTCAAATGTTCACTCTCCAAATTCAGAAAAAAATGTTGGGAATAAATGAATATCCCTCCGTCTTCCTCCTCAATGCTCCTTATTTCCATTTCACTGACTCTCCTGACGACCCCAGCATCCCCTGCCTGGTCACACCGTCCCGATGGCTTTGCTGTCCTTCCGGTGAGCATTTCTCACAGAATCAGCTGTGCACTGTGTTTACACAGACACCATCCATTGCTGCATGAGTTTCTTATTTACTAATGAATGCCTGGGGATTCACAGGTAGTAAAGGCAAAAGCAGGGATGGGGCCAAAAAGTGAAGGACTGATCACCTGGGCACCAACATCCAACTGAAGTGAAAATGAACAACAAGTCTATTACTTGCAAAATCATTTCCAAGTGGCATTATTACATGTTGAGTAAATGCTTGCTGCCTGGTCTCACACCAGGTCATGTGGACAGCTGCCACATAAGAGATTTTATGAGTCACAGTACATGTGCTCACTTGAAGATACAAGTGTTTACTGTGTGCCAAGTACTATGCCAAGTGTATAGACACTAGCATTTGTCATCTAATGAGAGATGCTCACAAGTGTCTCCACTTGAGGCAAATGCAGGGGACTTGGAAACAGGAGCACTGCTTTCAGGAGAGAAGAAAACAGCTGGGCCATGGGCTGAAGAAATATAAGAAATAAGTTGGAAGTGTTTGTGGGCAAGTGGAGAGTAATCAAGATTGTTTTAGGCAGCAGCAACAGGAAGTTTGAAGACCTGACAGCAATAGTGTGCTGGAATCTGCCTGCATTGGCTGGAAGAGATGATCAAGCCCTTGTCCTCCCTTGTCCCACTGGCATGTCAATACTTTTAAATCAGTCACAGTAACAGCATTTATAAAACAGGAATTAGCAATCACTATCTAGGCTTTCATTTTCATTTTTTTCCCCTCAAGAGACAATTGGTAAACTGGCCAGTGATACACTACTACCAGAAAGTGACCAAAAAACATGGTAGCCTAGGGGAAACTGTTAGTGGCCTCCCTACTGCTATTAAATACTAAGAAGTGATAGGTGTGGCTGGGTGAGTCAGCAAAGATCAGGTCATGGAATGTGTCAGACACCATGGGCTTGAGAGTCATGCTTATCTTGGCAATAATTAATAGACATTGTTGTTTATGTTTGTGCAGCTTGCATTCCTCTTTATTCTGTTAAAGGAATCCAGTTTTCCTGTTGGAAACCTTCTGCTCCTACTGTCAGTTCTTACTGTTTCAGGAATAGGCTCATAGCCCCACCCTGACTAACTGATAGATTATAGTCTCCATAGCCACAATGGAGAGTGGCTATGGAAGGCATTCTTGGTTTTTGTTCAGGAGCTACAAGGAAAGAGATGTTAGTTCTCCACTGGAGTGATTCTGTCTGGAATTACTGGTCATTCTTGCATCCTGTGTGTGGGGCCCACCCATGACTGAAGCCAGCGGTAATGAAAGTATGCTGGAGATACTGAAAGAGACACATTCTTGATGACAGTCTTTCAACATCTCAGTTCTAACCATAAATGTTCTTTCCTGCTGATTTGAGATGGGTTGTGGTATTCTAAAGGTGAAAAGAGACCTAATGTACTACCAGAAATCTCATCATACTTCCAAATTCATACATTTCCTTTTTAAACATTATCTCTTTAGGAGGAGCTTCTTGAAATGTAATTATATTTGAAAATAAAATATCAACTATTATTTTAGCATGGGTTGATTAATCAGCAAATAATATGTGTGGTAAACAGATAAACACACACTTGCACACATACATATACACACGAACTATCATACTCCACTATAATAAAAGAATGAATGAAAATTGCAAGGAAATTATTGAATCCTTTTTGTAAAAAGTCTTGAGTTGGTGTCTAGACACATCTAAGATAATGTTCTGGTTTCAGCATCAAGTGAAGTATGCATAACTTTCTGCTTGTCTCCTGGGCCTCAAAGATGAGATAGGCTGTCAAGTAGACAGCAAATTCAAGGTCAAAGTGTGGGATGAGAGACAAGCCTAGCAATGGTCGGTTAGATATTCCTGCCATTCTTCAAATGAAGCTGCCTGTCCTTATCAGAAACAGTGTAGTAACAATGTGCCTTGTTACTGAAGCAAAATACCTAAGAGAAGCTAAATTTGTAAAGAGAAAAAGTTATTTGGTCTCAAAGTTCTGGAGGTTTAAGTCCAAGTTGGGATGGCCCTGTTGATTGGGCATCTGTCTGGGGTGACAGTGGTGAAACATGTGTGGAAAAAGTATCCCATCATGAGTCAGGAAGTAGAGGAGGAGTGGCTGGGCCAGAATCAAACTTTCATAACCAACTGCTTGTTAAGAACTACTTTGCTGGGCTCGGCAGCGTGGCCTAGTGGCTAACGTCCTCACCTTGATCCCATATGGCCACTGGTTCTAATCCCAGCAGCTCCACTTCCTCTCTATCTCTCCTCCTCTCAGTATATCTGACTTTGTAATAAAAATAAAATAAATCTTTAAAAAAAAAAAAAGAACTATTTTGTCAGCATGCCTCAAGGACCTCCCAGCAGGCTCACGTCCTTAACATCATAGTTAGATGAAGTCTCCGCCCTCTTGGTAGCATTAATTTATGACTTTGAGATCTGCATCAGTTCAGAAGCCAAATTTTGTTCATCACAGCCTACTGCTCAGCTTTGGAGCCAGGACACTCACGAACAAACATGATAGCATGTATTCCACTTAGAAAAAAAATAACAGGGCTCTATTGGTAGTCAACAGGCAGGGGATTGGTGGGCTAAAAGTCTGCATCAAGACACAAAATAACTTGCAAAATATATTCGTAAGGTAATCTGCAATCATGAAGCTCTAAGGAAAGGAACACTATGAATTGATTTTGGGTTTTAATTCCACTCCCAAGGAGCTGTGTACCCTTAGATAATCTTTGCACTAGATCAGACCCCAGTTCTGCATACCAAGTTCTATTTGATTTTTGACTCATTGGAGTCTTCAGTTTCCTCCTCTGTAAAGGAGTAAGTTTCACTCCAGGATAACTGTGGTCCTTTTTCGTTGTAACTAAAGTGTGTGATGCCACCTGGTGACATTTCTCAGCGTGTCATTGAATCGCCCATGAATAGAAGACATGTTCAGCTAGAAATTTGGAGAGACGTGGGTAGAGTCAAAGAACTAGCAACACATGCTTGAGGTTGCCGGTTATTTATAGCGAGCTAACCAACTCAGTGGTACAGTAGTCATTTTCTTATTATTTCTCATGGCTCCAGAAGTTGAATGGGCTCGGCTAGCAGGTTCTCATCAGAATGTTTCATACAGCTGTGGTCTGCATGAACCATCTGGTAGTCACCCATTCACATGTCTGTACCTGGTGGGGGAAATTCAACCAGCTAGGTGTCAGGACAACTAGGGTTCCTAAGCAAGGTCCTTCATCACATGATCTCTCCACCATGGCAGCCATGCTTTACTCAAAAAACAAACAAAACAAAACAAAACAAAACAAAACACATGTTTCAAGAAAAGCAAGATTAAAAGAAGAAAAAGCAAGAGAAAAGAAAAGCAGAGGAAAGTGAGGAAATTTTGGGACCAGTGCAATAGCCTAGTGGCTAAATCCCTGCCTTGCAACTGCTGGGATCCCATAGGGGAACCAGTTTATATCCCAGCTGCCGCAATTCCCATGCAGCTCCCTGCTTGTGGCCTGGGAAATTAGTCAAGGACGCCCAAGTCTTGGAACCCTACACCCGTGTGGGAGACCCAGAAGGGGCTTCTGGCTTTGGATTCGCTCAGCTCCAGCTGTTGCAGCCACTTGAGGAATGAACCAATAAATAGAAGATCTTTCTCTCTGTCTCTACTTCTCTCTGTAAATCTGATCTGCTTTTCCAATAAGAAAATAAATAAATTCCAAAAATCTAAGAGAATGATGCCATCCTCTGCTCAGCATCTACCAAGGGCCTTCCTGTTGCATGATGACATGCTGAGGGCTTCCCACAGAGACACAGAAATTGTGCCAATGTTCTTTCTCTTCACTTCTCTTCGTTTGAAGCCACTAACACCTCGTGAGCTCTTCCAGCCCCAAAGACCCATATCCAAATGCCACTAATATATTACATTTGGGGATTAGGTTTTCAATGCGTGAACTGCTGGGGAGACATGCTAAAACTAGACCAAGGCAATTTCCCTTTATGACCTGGTCTGGCAAATGTGTTTGTTTCCTATTGTGTTTTTTTTTTTTTTTTAAATTTTATTTTAAATTCATTAATTACATTGTATTATGTGACACAGTTTCATAGGTACTGGGATTCTCCCCACCCCTCCCCAAACCCTCCCACCATGGTGGATTCCTCCACCTTGTTGCATAACCACAGTTCAAGTTCAGTTGAGATTCCCCCATTGCAAGCATATACCAAACATAGAGTCCAGCATCTTATTGTCTAGTCAAGTTCAACGGCTTCTTAGGTATACCCTCTCTGGTCTGAAGACAGAGCCAGCAGAGTATCATCCCAGTCAATTGAAAGCTCCAACATACCATCAGCAAAAATTTACATCATTATGGAATTAATTGACATAGTAATGAGTAACCAATATGTTAAAAGTAAATGCGAGTTCCCAGCCACCTTCTGTGACCACCTCATTGACATTTCAATTTTGGTTTATACACAACATATAACATTCATAACATAACTTGTTATACATAACATCATATCAAATTAAGGCAAACATGTGGTATTTAACCTTTTGGGATTGGCTCATTTCCCTTAGCATTATGGTTTCCAGTTTGGCCCATTTGGCCACAAAGAACTGCATTTTGTTTTTTTTAATAGCTGAGTAGTATTCCATGGAGTAGATGAACCATAGCTTTCTTATCCAATCCTCTGTTGATGGGCATTTTGGCTGCTTCCATGTTTTTGCAATTACTGATTGTGCTGCTATGAACATAGGAGTGCATGTTGGTTTCTCATAAAACAATTGTTCTGGATATATTCCTAGGAGTGCTATTGCTGGGTCATACGGTATGTTGTTCCTATTGTGTTTTATTTGTCAAGGCAGACATAAACACTAACTCGGGTTTAAGACAAGGGTATGTAGACATTATTTCTTGGTATGGCAAGGTTCTGGAACAGCCATGTAGGATGGTATGTATAGCAGCGTTCGTTTTCGAAAAATGCAATCTGCCACACTGAGGTATACAAGGACTAGCAACAATGGAAAGCTAATATCACCCTTAAGTTTGACCTTAAGTCCAAAAACGGGGAACAGTGAAAGTCAAACTAGCACTATCAGACTGATGCTCTCAGGGATAAAAAAAAAAGTATCAAGACAATATCAAAGGCATGGAGGACACACAGTAAGGAACCACACAACTCTTGTGTTCTCTGACTCCCTTATCTTGTGTTGATGCTTTCCACTAGGAAACTACAGGACAAAAGAGCTCCAGAAAGCCATGCCTAGGGAACTGCCCCTTACTCCAGGGGTGCAAAGTCAGGCAGCAAGGGGTAGAGCACAGCTGGGGGAGGGGTGTAGATCCACCAGGGCATTTGTTGAAGCCCTGAAATGATCACAAATGCACATAAAAGGATTTAAAAACAAAACTAATCTACAAAACTAGCAACTCCATTTTCTCTGTGGCTAATAATTCAAGTACAACTGTTGAAGCACTGTAAGATTTAATCAAACCATGATCTAGACCAAAAGAAAACAAGACATCAATGAACAAAAAACAAATTCTGTTTCTCTACAACTTCCTCAAGCAAGAAAGAAACCACACTCAGAAGGAAAATCAGGGTATAAAGCCATTGGTTTGATGACAGACATGGAAGGACAGGAGGGGGCCTCAATGCTAAGAGGGATGTGCCTATTTGCCTAACATAGTTACCAATGTGCCAATGATAACACTATAGATATTCTAAAAATCTCGATTCAAGATTTCAATATGGCATAGAAATAACAATTGTTAAGACAAAATGAATCTGTATCTTAAAAAGGAAACAAAAATGTTCTTGAGATAGGTATTAGCAGTCCTTTAACTGCCAAAAGGTAGAAAGCACAGTCCTATAGTCTTAAGAGGATCATTGGTTCAGATAGCCAGAACATCCTGGTTAGGGTTAACTTTTTATTTTTTCCTTTTGAGTATTTGTTTATTTATTTATTCATTGTAAGAATGAAATCTATTTAGTAAACTTTTTATTTGAGCAGCAGTAAGAGCCAAGAAACAATATAAAGTCAAGTAAAACCTCACTAACAGAACTCAGTTCATAAACAAGAGCAACTCCTGACTCTTAGGCTACAGGGATATCTGACTATCTTTCAGTTGAACAAGGACATGCATTTATTTGTTTGTTTGTTTGTTTATATTGGAAAGTAATATCTACAGAAAACAGGAAAGACAGAGAAAGAGATCTTCTATCTACTGGTTCACTCCCCCGCAAAGACCAGAACTGAGCTGATCTTAAGCCAGGAACTAGGATTTTCTTCCAGGTCTCCCAAACAGGTACAAGGTCACAAGGCTTTGGGCCATCCTCGACTGCTTTCCCAGGTCCTAAGCAGGGAGCTGGATGGGAAATGGAGTAGCCGGGACGAATTGATGTTCATATGGGATACCACACTTGCAGGGTGAGGATTAGCCAATTGAACCATTGCACTAGCCCCATTGACTCAGTATATAAACTCATTTATTTAGCAAGTATTTATTTGTATCCATTATTGTTTGAGGTATTGTGGAATGAAGTAATGAGTATGATCAGCCAAGTGTTTGCCACTGCAGCTTTCTTGAGACATAGAGGCAAAGAGAGGCAATAAATTATAAAGCAAATAGTGCAACTTCACAATATGAATGGTGATGACAATCAAGCAATGGACAGTTGGGTTTGGAGGCAACTGTTTATACTGAGTGGTCAAAAATGGCTCAACAAGGAGGTAAATTTCTAATGAGATGTCTGCTCTATGATATTTGTTTTATTCATATTCAAGATTTTATATATATATCTATATATTTTATATATATATATATATGGCTTCAGTCCTGTTAGACAAACCAAGTCAAAAAATCTTTAATATCAGTTTAGTTAGAAAAATGTTTTAATTGTAAAATTACAGCTTTTTTTTATTAGGAATGTCAACCATGGAGCTCACCCATTAAACCTAAGCAACAGACTGTTTAAGACCACCATGTTTTGGACCACTGTATTGCTAGGTTACAACTATCTATATCCAAAGGCCAAAAGCCCTCAAGATTGCCAGCAGTCCAGGAGTTACCTGTTATGCACAAACATATGTTTCAAGTCTACCAATGGATTCCTGAAATGATGCATCTGTCCAAACCCTATAATTTAAGGCCTTTCCCATCCGAACTAAGCACTTATCATACACATGTGCAGTTTAAAGTGTGGCAGCAAAGCTAGCAAGAATTTATTTTTTTCTTTTTCATAATTTCATAAATAGAAGATTCATTCTTACTATAGATCATAGCAAATTCTGTTGAATTTCTTTCTGTTTCTTTTTAAATTTTATTTTAGATGATGTTTACATAGTTAATCAGGGTGGGAAGGATCCAGGGTTAGGGAAAAGCGAGTGTAATAATTTTTTCCCAACTTTATATTTCTTTTTCCTATTTCTGGGGGTAGGGAAGAATTAAGGGGAGAAGCCATACCCAGTGTCTCAACGACCCCAGTACTTGAGGATGGGGATTCAACCCAGGGTCACAATGTGGCACACGCTCTTGAGTTTTCTTCCCAGATGGATGCAATAATTCTGAAATGCTGTCAGTCTCGCTGATCTATGGATGAAGAAACCATCCCAATGTCCATTGGCTGACACAGTCAACCTTAGCATTGCCATTCATCCAGATATTTGATGTCATCGTTTGGCTGGAGTAATTGTCCATATGTTCTGTTCTCCATTCTCTGCAATGATACCAGCTGTCCTGGGCAGACCCCAATGGGCTACCATATCCTCTAAGTGCACCATGGCCTGCCATCCAGCACTCCATCCGTTACACTGAGGAAGACCAGTTCTCACAGGTGGGCCCATGGGTTAGGTGACTCAGGCCCCACCCGGCCCCCAACTCTGGGGCTCATGGACCAAACACTCACCATGCAGGTAGGCTCAAGGACCCAGGCCTGGTGATCTGAACCCTGCTGGACCCCCACCCCTCAGGTTCACAGATCTAGCACCTACCTCACAGGTGGGCCAACCCAGCCAGACAATCCAAGATCTGCTAGACCCACCACCTCTGGGGCTCCCGGGCCTGGCACCCACCAACCATACAGGCAGGTCCAAGGACCCAGGCCAGGTAACCCAGGCCCTGCCAGACCCCTGCCAGGACTCCACTCCTGGAGCTCATGGATCCAGCACCCACAGCGCAGGTGGGCAGCAAGGACTTACTGTTTCACTGAAAAGCACTTTATAGCTTTTTTTTGGCATATTTGAATTCTCAACATTACAATTCTTACACTTTGCACCTCATTAGGTAAATAAGAGCTGCTCAAACATAGGCACTGCATGCTACAATAATCAAACTGATGACTGAGACAGCTACTAAGGGACTAAGAGGTGAGTAGTGTATTTAGCATAGATACATTGGACAAAGCTATGATTCCCATCCAGAAGAGATGGAGCAGCATGGTGCAAGATTTCACTCAGTTACTCAGACACCATAAAATTTAAAACACATGTATTGTATATTACTGGAACTTTTCCATTTAATATTTTCAGACTGTGGTTGAACATGGGAAACTGAAATCATGGAAAGTGAAACCACAGATAAGAAAGAACTGCTGTTTGGAAAAAGATGGACTGGCTACCACCCATTTCCTTCCCAGAAACGACAACGAGGAACTAGTTGATGACTGAGGCTAGGAGAAGCCAGTTCTGGCACCAAACAATGCACTGAGAAAAACTGTGAGGTACACTTGGACCGACATGACCAGAAAAGTTAAGGGAAAACAGAAACTAATACTAGGATAAGAAAGCAAAAACCACAAGAAAGCAGAGATAAGGCGGTAATGGCATGAGTCCATAAAGAGGAACTCCATGTCAGGAAAACCTCCCTGAGTCCAATGCATTACCTAGTCTTCCTATAGTTAGACCAGGAGGTCTTTCCTGGGTTCTGAAATTGTGTGTGGAGGGAGGGGTCTTTTTTTTTTTTTACATTTCTTTTTCCCAAAAGATTCTATTTTTTTTTATTTGAAAGGCAGACAGAGAGAAAGAGATAATTTTCCATATGCTGGCTCATACCCCAAATGACCACAATGGTCAGGATATGGCCGAGTCAAAGCCAGGAGCCACGAGCCAGTAATTTCAGCCAGGTGTCCCATGTGGATAGCAGGGATCCAAGTACTTAAGCCATCATCTGCTGCCTTCCTAGAAGCATTAACAGGAAGCTGGATCAGAAGTGAAGCAGCCAGGACACAAACTGGAATTTTGATGTGTGATGCCAGTATTGCAGGTAGAAGTTTAACCTATTGTGCCATAGCATAGGCTCCCAAATTTTAAAAATCCCTATGGGGCTGAAGCCTTGGCAAAATAGACTAGGCTTCCACCTGAGGTGCCAGCATCCAAAATGGGTGCTGATTTGAGAACTGACTGCTCCACTTCCAAACTTGCTCCCTGCTTAGGCCTGGGGCAGCAGAGCAGAGCTCAAGTCATTTGGCTCTCGAACCCACATGGGAGATTCTAGATTGGCTCTGCTGGATCTTGCAGTCATTTGGAAAGAGAACCAGCAGATGAAGGAGCTCTCAGTCTCTTCTCTCTCTCTGTAAATCTTCCTTTCAAATAAAAATAAGTAATTTTTTAAACCAAACTAAACATAAAAATCATGAGCAGGAAGTAGAGAAGCAGTTCTCCCAATATACATGTGGATTGTTCTTAAGGTAACTTCAAAGTATCTCTTACGCTAAAGATATAGTCTCCTTTTTTTTACATTGTTTTTTTTTTTTAAAGATTTGTGTATTTTTATTGGAAAGGCAGATATACAGAGAAGAGGAGAGACAGAGAGGAAGATCTTCCATCCGATAATTCACTCTCCAAGTGACCACAATGGCTGGTGCTGTGCCAATCCAAAGCTAGGAGCCTAGATTCTCCTCCGGGTCTCCCACACAGGTACAGGGTCCCAAGGCTTTGGGCTGTCCTCGACTGCTTTCCCAGGCTACAAGCAGGGAGCTGGATGGGAAGTGGAGCTGCTGGGATTAGAACTGGCACCCATATGGAATCCCGGCACCTTCAAGGTGAGGACTTTAGCCACTAGGCCACGGCACCAGGCCCGATATAGTCTCCTTTTTTTTTTTTTTGTTAAAGTTTTTTCTATTGTATTTTGATTTTTTAAGACACTTTATTATTATTGTTATTATTTTATAATACAGTTTCATATTCCCTTATCCCCTCCCCAGTTCCCTCCCCCCCCAGTTCCTCTATATCATTACTAACATTTAGTTCTTCATATTCAGTCATATGTCCATCATTGCGGGCATAGACACTGGCAGAGTCCAGAATCCTATTGTCAAGATATAGTAAACAGTTTCATTGTAAGTCCATCTTTGTCTGGAAGTAGAAACGCATACCACACTATATCCTCACATCTGAATGTTAGTCTCAATTTCGCAGCTACTGTACATCTCCTTAAATGAAAAGTCATGATTCAAAATCAACAATAAAAAGAAAAATAGAAATTTACAATGCCTGAAGTTAAATGACATGTTACTAGATATGACAGTCTCCATTACACAGCTACTATACATCCCCCTAAATGAAGAGCCACAAAACAAAATCAACATCTGGAAGAAAAAAGAAATTAACAACATCAAGAAGTTGAATATTAAATATGCTATTAAATGACTAATGTGTAACTGAAGAAATGAAAATCAAGAACCTTCTTGAAGAAAATGATGCCACTTCATGATCTACGAGTCACTGAATGATTTAATCAGAAGGAAGTGTTTTGAAGAGATGAAAACAACAGAAAACAACAAAACTCATGTGATATAGTTTCCGCTGATCTTTATTGAAGTGTGTCTCTTCCAGACAATAAGCAGATGGGTTTTGTTTTTTAATCCATTCTACTAATCTATGACGTTTGATTGAGCATAAGCCATTTACATTCAGAGTTTAATATACATGGGGGTTACTTTGGTCCTGTCATTTTAGGAATGGGTTGTTCACTGAACTAGTCTTCTGTTGTCATTTTACTGGGATGTTCTTCACATTTGTGTTTGGTTTTGGCAGGTGCTATTCCTCTTTTCTGTCAAGAGAACTTCTTGAAGTATCATTTGTAGGGCAGGTTTGGAAGAGGCAAATTCTTTTAGCTTTTCTTTACTGTGGAAGAATTTTATTTCATTTTCAAAGACAAAAGAAAGCTTTGCTGGATGTTATCCTAGGCCAACAATTTTTTTCTTTTAGAATCTGGAATATGTCACTCCATTCTCTTCTGGCCTGTAGCGTTTCCTGTGAGAGATCTCCTGTGAGCTTAATTGGCATTCCTTTATATGTCAATTGATTTTTTTTAACGTGCACATTTAAGGATCTTTTCCTTATGTTCGACTGAAGAGAGCTTGATTATCATATGTCATGGTGAAGATCGCTTTTGATCAAGCCTGTTGGGAGTTCTGTGCCCCTCCTGGAACTTGTTTCCCAATTCTTTCTCCAGATTAGGGAAATTTTCCTTTATTATTTCATTAAATACATTTGCAAACTCAGCTTCTCTTTCTGCACCTTCTGGGACTCCCATAACTCTTAGATTTGGCCTCTTAATAGTGTCTTTCAATTCTTGAATACTTTTTTTGGCCTGATCCAGCTCTGCTTCCAGCTTTTTGTTTGCTTCCCCCTGATGACAGGAAATATCTTCCAATTCTGAGATTCTTTCTTCTGCCTCCTTCATTCTATTTTGGAGACTCTCCACTGTACTCTTTATATGCTCTACTGTGTTCTTAATTTCTGATATACCAGTCTTGATTTGCTTTATTGTTTCCTTGAATTCCTTGAACTCTTGCATGAGCTTCTCATTGTTGATCAGAATCTTTAAAATGAGTCTTATGGATTCTGTGTGCCCCATTTTCTCTATGTCTTCCTCAGTTAACTCTGAGGTTGGCATAGGGTTTTGCTCCTTTGCAGGGGAGTCTTCGTTAATATTCATTGTGCCTTTGTCTCTTCTTTTGCTCTTGTTCATTGTACTTCTGGTTCTCTTGTTCATTGTACTTCTGGTTAGCAGAGTCTTGAATTCCTTGGGGCAGGTTTCTAAGCTGTGTCACCCACAGGTCTACAATGCGATTTTACTTATTGCAGTTGGTACACAACTTTTTCCTTGCAGCCACTTGTGCCACAACCTCCAGCGAGTTCCAGGTCTGGGTTCTTATGTCAGATTTCCACCGTGGTCTCCACAGCCCCAGCTCTTGGCTCACCACTCTCCACCTCCTGTGATACCGTGCTGAGGCTACACTGTTGTCACTGCAACCTTTCTCCCACTTCCGGTTGGAGCAGGTCGCAGGATTAGAAACACCAGGTGTCCTATATAATTAGGTTGTTGGTGGCGCTGATCTTGCCGGAACCTGTTGGATTTTAGGTCTGGGTGCCACACGTACCTATTTTGGCTGGTACGCTGCCAGAGTCAGTATTATTTTCCTGTGCGACCAGTGCAATCACGGACCTCAGCAAGTTCTAGTGAGATCAGCACATGCGCAGTTCACTATTGTCCCCTGCAGTCCCAAAGCTATTGCCACAGTGCCCAAAATGGCGCCTGATGTACAACCACTACAGTTCTTGATCTGTTGGCCATCAGATCCGAGAGCTGCCCAGACCTGTCCTGGGTGGAATCTGTAGAATGCCACGTCGTTGCAGTTCACTGAGACAGAAATGAGCTCACTCCCAGCTCAGCGCATGCTCTGTCCGTTCCCTTGCCCTTTTCTCCTTTCACAAAATGGCGCCCAATTCAGCTCTAAGGAGCTGACTTGGCTGTGAAATCCACTCTGTTCTCGTACTGCCCGCCTGAGATCTGCTGCTCTGTCTCTGCTCCTGGTCAAATCAAATGGACCAGCAGGACGGACAGTTCTTTGTCTGGGTTCACCACCCGAGCTCCCAGTGAAAGTCCCTTCCCACCTGGTTGCTGGTGGCGTTCCGGATGCTGTTGGAGTTTAGATCTCCGTGCTGGAGTATCAGTCTCTGCAACACCACACCGCTGTGTCCGCTGCTTTCCTGTGTCTGTCAGTCTCCAGGTACCCCTCTGCTGTTGTTCTGTCCCTTCCTATTTCCTAAAATATGTCCTCTCTGCTTCATCCTGATTAAATGTTTTTCTGTCCGCATAAACGTGTCCTTACCCTATTCCGCCATCTTGATTCTCCCGATATAGTCTCCTTTTAAATGATTTCATCGTAGCATGATAACTTAAACACACACACACTTTTGTGCCTGCTTCCTGGATGAGAGGGAAATGAGGCCACATCATATTTAATCACTTGCACATCACTTCTGAAATTCCATTCACATCCCCGGAATGAAGGCTGGGCTCTAGCCTGACCTGGCCACATTCTCTTTCTCACTTTTTTACCAGTGAAGTGATTAAGCAGTCAGACTGTTTTATGGGTCTGCGGCTGCAAGATGTGGAGTTCACATCACAACCATCCTGTGCCTTTACTCTGCTCCTTCCTGACGTTGATTTTATGCTGGCTAAGTCTCATTAGAGAACAATTGTTTCCCAAAAATTGTTTTGAAAGGTCTTAAGCACTGGCTACCTCCCTAAACAGAGAGAAATAGAATGGATAAATGAAAAAAATGCATCTGATGTCAGCCTGCGGCCCCAGTGCTTCTGAGTAATATGAAAAAGAAATGTTTGGAAGCAGTTGAGATATTTAGCTCTGAAAATTAGGCACTACTTGGCTAATGAGCAGTACTTTTTCTTTTCTCTCTTTTCTTTCTTTCTTTCTCTCTTTCTTTCTTTCTTTCTTTCTTTCTTTCTTTCTTTCTTTCTTTTTCTTTTCTTTTCTTTTCTTTTCTTTTTTTTTTCACAAGCCCCTCTTTGAACTAAAGCAGACAGAGGCTCCTTTCACTTTCCTGGGAGTTTTCAGCACAAGCAGAAAGGAGGACTTGATAAGCACTCAGCAGCCTTGGAGGGCCATTCAGAGACTTCCTCACATTCTCTGCCATTTCCCAGTGCTGAGGCCCTGGCATGGCTTCTCACTATCATCATTGTCCCTCGTGGGCACCAGCCTGGCAGCTGAGCCCTCTGAAGCAGCCAGCGTTTGGGGTTAGGGCAGGAGTGACTGACAGACAGGATTGTAGGGGACGCAGAGGAGATGGGCCCCGGCAGGGAGAGATGCCGCTCCTGGGGCTCTTTTCACAGCCTCCTGATGCCCATTTCCTGCCTCCTGTGCCCACTGCTCTGCAAGCAAATCTGGAACAATCCCTGCTGTGGTAGCATCCAGAGGGATAGGAGTCTTTCTGCCTCCTTCATTGCTTCCTTCTCCAATATGCCCTCCTCTTCCTCATTACTGCTGGCATCCCAGGACATGGTTGCAAGAATCCCCAATCTTTTGGGGAAGTAGGAGCTAACTCTGTCACAAGCTGGTACCCCAAGCCTTTGTTTCCCACTTCCTTGGCAGGAAATAGCACATCTTCATTAGGGTATTATTATCTTATGTCTGTGATGGTGTGTTCTTTTCTCTCTTTAAAATGGTGACAGGAGGGCCCAGCATGGTGGCCTAGCAGCTAAAGTCCTCACCTTGAACTCCCTGGGATCCCATATAGGCGCCGGTTCTAATCCCTGCAGCTCCATTTCCCATCCAGTTCCCTGCTTGTGGCCTGGGAAGGCAGTCGAGGATGGCCCGAGGCTTTGGGACCCTGCACCTGTGTGGGAGACCCAGAGGAGGTTCCGGGTTCCCGGCTTCAGATCAGTGCAGCACCGGCCGTTGCGGGTCACTTGGGGAGTGAACCAGTGGACGGAAGATCTTCCTCTCTGTCTTCCTCTCTGTATATCTGACTTTGTAGTAAAAATAAATAAATCTTTAAAAAAAATGTTTTAACTCAGTTTATAGTTTCATTTGAGAAAGAGAGAGAAAGAGAAAAGTTTCATTGCTGGTTCACTCCTCAAATACACACAATGGCTGAGACTGGGCCAAGCTAAAGCTGGGAGCCAGGAACTCAATCAAGGTCTCCCAGTAGATGCCAGAGCAGGGACCCAACAACATGAGCCATTACCTGCTGCCTCCCAGGGCGTTAGGAAGTAGCTACAGTTGGAAGTGAAACAAGGACTTCAGGCAGGTATTTTGTCAGTGATACAGATGGCTCGATCAACAGCTTAGTCACTAGACCAAATGCTTTCCCTTACCCAAGGGCTTTTTTTTTCCCCTAAGAGGAGACTTTGTGTGTCTGAGAATAGAAGTCAGATCTCAGTGACATGCCCAATGCTAGACCAGTATCTGGTCACTGTGACTAACCAGAGCAATGACCTATCCCTGGGGCTGCAAATTAGCGAGAAATCAAATTCCCTGAGGGGAAAACAGAGGCAGGAAGGGGAGAAGGATTGTTGTTTTTAGTTGAGTAGGTGAAGTAACCTTTTATAACTACTAAGGCGGAACATAATCCTACAATTTCTTCACTGATGTTTTAACCTGACAGAAGCACTGCTCAAGCGAAAGAAAATTTATCACATTTTCAAGACATTAATACACAACATTTAGTTCATCACATTTTTAAAAAGAGTACCAAATAGACAATTGAAAACTATATAAACAATACCTAATTATTATGAGCAAATAATATGATACAAATCTTCGGCAATTAAC
Organism: Ochotona princeps; assembly: GCF_030435755.1. Taxonomy (NCBI): domain Eukaryota; kingdom Metazoa; phylum Chordata; class Mammalia; order Lagomorpha; family Ochotonidae; genus Ochotona; species Ochotona princeps. Next base: position 32,039,996 of record NC_080836.1, read on the forward strand.
TCAGGGAGAACCCTGATTTATGGTTACTGATTTCTGTGGTGTGGACACACCCACCAAGTTACCAATGCTTTAACATGACTAGCTAGCAAAATTTCTGAAAATGTAATAGTCAGGTCTTATGAACTGCTACTAATCAACACAAGTAAGGACTAAACGCATCTGCTTTGTATAGGCAGGTCCTTACTCAAAACTTGGGACCAGAAGTGTTTCAGATTTCAGAATTTTTTTCTTAATTATGGAACATGTGCATATGTATAATGAAATGGGATGGGCCCCAAGTCCAACTATGAAATTGATTTATGTTTAGGTTGAATATAAATTTATATACAATATCTTAAATAGCTCGTTTATGTATGAAACAGTTTCATGGCAAGGAATTTTCCACTGTGGCATCATGTTAGTGCTCAAGAAGTTTTGGATTTGGGATCATTTCCCACACTGGATTTTGGAGTTAGGGATGCTCAACCTATACTAATATGCCACGTAATTATCCTCTACACTTTCATCTGATATTTCCTTTGACCTAGCACTTACACACCTCAAATGAATGAAAATCTAATGAAATACTGTTACAATCTGCAGATGAGGTGGGCAAGTCTGGGCTCAAAGGGGTTGAATCTCTTCTTGGTTTTTATAGATGACAGCCCAGTTCTTCTGGCTCTGGCAACACACAGGGGGCTTTAGGCACCTTATGGCTGAGACTGGCCCAGATGCTGTCAGTTGTACCCAGGCATCCAACAGATGGGGATTACTGGGGTCTGATATACCGTCAACTCCTGATGCCCTTGGAGTAATGGAGATTAAGGCAAACTGAAAGTCACCAGAAGCCTTCATCTTTGTTTTGAAGGAAAGAAAAAAGAAAAGAAAAAAAATGTAAAAATCTCATCAGAACATCCAAAACAGAATATCTTCTGTTCTCTTGGTGAATGTTCTACATTTGAAAGGAAGGTTAGATTCTTCTTGTTTTCTCTGACATCAAAAAGAAAATTTTCTAAAAATCTGACCACATTCGTATTCATTCCTACTTGCAGCTTGATACCAAGAGACAGCCGTGTGGGCAGCTTTTACAACCTGTACACTTCCTTATTCTAAAAGGACGCCCCCAGCATTTCTGCAAGAGCGGGTGCTGGCTTTTCCCTCAGTTGGCTGCTCAGAGCAGCAATTCTCACAAATACCAAAGGAGAAGTTGCCCAGAACGGGACAGTGGTGTTTGCAGCTGTGGGTGGGGTCAGCTTTCTTCAACATGTCTTTCCCCAGGAGAAGAAAAACCTTTTGGTTCCTTTTTCTACTTCCTGCTGCTTTGGGTCAAATTTCATAATTGTTTCCCTCTTAGCCATTGGTATGGCAGGTGGGGAACATTCCCTCAGTTCCATCTTACCCATCAGGGCTTTCAGCAGGGTTCATGACATCACTAAAAGGACAGGATGAGATGATTTTTTTCTGGGATTTCACCTCAGTGTCTACCCCAAAGCTCTCCTAACACAGTCTCTAGGCAACACTCGCTGGTCAGCAGCACCTTTCGCTGTGTCAGATTCATTGGCTTCCTGCTAACGTGGGATTTTGGTGAGAACCTAATTCCACTTGGAGAGCCCTGCCTGCATTGTGTTCAAAGTCAGAGTGAATGCCAGAAGCACTGAAAAATGTCCTGACTCTGACAGCAGCCAAACTGCCTAACCACCTCTTTCTCTGTGCCTTTTACATTTAAAAAATTACATAGAGAGACAATAGTCGTAAGCCTAAAACATTTGAGGACATAGGTTCAACTACACACATTAGAGATGTAATTGGAAGCAATAAAGCTAATCTTGATCAGATGTTAGTAGAACCTACAAAACCAAACAAACGTTGTTGGCCCCTGTAAGTTGTACATTGCTTAGGACTGCTGTCATCGGGCACCCATGAAAATCCCATTGCTACAGCTTCCTAGGACACATACTCAAAATCTTATCACTTTGTAATCATAAGGCATTTTGAGACAAAGTATGATAACAAGCTCAACACAAAACTGACCTGAAAAGTTGTTTATCTATGTCTGACAATAAAATCTACCCTCAAAGGCAAAAGATTTGCTTTTTCAGCAGAAAGCAAGCACAGAACCATTTGCCATGGACTCAATAATTTAGGTAATGCAGGAACTTTGAAAGGTTCTGAAATGAAAGAATGCTAGAAGGGAATCTCTGCATTTATTTTTTTCAATAGAAAGATGCTGACTGAGGGCCAGGAGGGGTCAATTGCTGATGTGATGTGGTGCAAAGCAACAAATCAGGCCCAGCTCTAGACCATAAGACAGACACTAGAGGAGTAAACATGCAAGCGGTAAATAGGACAAATGGGAGCATGGGCAACAAGCCCATGTCAGGATGGAGGCGTGGGATAGGCTTGATCTCAGCATTTGAATCCTGAACAGGTTTTGTTGTTTTCAAGGGGGCTTTGTTACAGTTGGAACACTATTTAGCTCCTAAAACATGCACAACTTCAAATGCTGAAGTTGTAAGTTACTGGTACTAGAAGAGTAGAAACTTAATTCAATCACGGTGCTTAGAAAGTGAGCTTATCGGGAAGCCCTTGGGTCACATTGGGTAGCACCACTGTTGGTACTTCCTTGTAAGAATTCCTAGTAAGAACTGGTTTATAAAGCTGGTTGCTCTGTGTCCTGGCTCCAGTAGAACGCTTGTTCTTTGTGCACTCCACACTACCTCTGTCACCTTCATCAGAGGCCAAACCATTGAGCTGCCTGATTTCCAGGACCGTGAAACAAAATGAACCTCTCATTCTTTTATAAATAACTTGCTTTGTGTATTTTGTTATAGTGATAAAAGCCGACTGATATAGTCTATTTGTAAATGTGGCTGCCAACACATTTATTAAATGTTAGTGTACAGCAATGCAAGCAGTGCTGTCCTTTCCCAGCAAATGGGGGTAAAAAGTTGGCACCTCAGAGGGACCATGCTGCTTATACTTTGCTCTTAGAACAGGGTCACTGCCAAGGTGGCAGCCATTCTGTGCTTTTGTAAGCAACACAAAGGTTGGGACGATTTGGGGTCTCTATCCAGTTGCATATTAAAATAGATATTGGGAAGCAACCAAAATCTTCTCTTGGGTGTTTCAGAAAATTCCAGAGGGGTATGATAATGCATGACACACAGGCAATATTACATCCCAGTATTCTTTTTTACTTACCCTATGTTAAAGTTCTCTCTCATCCCAAGAGCAGCAGCTGCTTCTCCCCCTGCCCCCTACACCCCTTCAAAACACACACACAAACACGCACATACACACACACACAGAGTGCCTCAAAGTCTTGCTCCTACCTCAGACCACTATGATTCTTCTCAGTTCTGCCTCTTGGACTTTCTTCTATAAGGAGTAGGCTTGAAGCAGTACTGCGTGACCCTCTTACATCCCTACAAAAGAGAGGTAGAGGTGAGTTAACACTCATGTATTCCATCTCTTTCAGTAGCCATGCTGGCTTAGAAGTGAGTTCTGTCCTAGATTTTAGTCTGGGCCACTTTAACGACTATCAAAGTGATCAAGTCTCTGAGATAACCCCACATAATTATTCTGTGTTGACTAACTTACACGGTTCTTACCCACCATCTTCCACTTAAAACAAACAAGAGTGCAAAATCAGTGTATTGCTGTTAACATGTACAATAAGCTTACAGTTCCCCCTCTGAACATGGAGCCCTATGGCACTCAGGGCTGGGTGCTTGTGCCTCCCTTTCCCATCCTAGTTGCACCCTTCTCCTTTCTGCCTGGGTTTGCACATTTGTAGGCTGAGCCAGCTTTAGGGTCTGATGATAACTGAGGCAGAGCCATGGCAGCTGTAAGGTGTGGCGTGGACAGAGGGAGAAGTTGCCTACTCACTGTTTTTCTGTGCTGCCTTGGTGCCTGGTCACTCAGTCTCTTTGAAGGCCACAGCTCTTTGAAGGCACGCTCTCTCTCTGTCTCCCTTCTGCCCCCCATATATCCTCTTCTCCCTCAGACTCAGAGGTGACAAAAGGGCTTTCCTCTTATCCAATCCCAGATACGGCACCATCCCTGTGGTTTCCCACTACACTCTGTAAACAATTCCTTATCAACTCCACCTTTTTCCTGCGAAGACTCTGACCACTTCTCAAACAAACAATAAACAAAACCAAATATAAACAATTTAGAGCAAGAAAAGAACAATGTAAGACACTCTGTTTGGAAATGGTATTGCCAGCAGACAGATAAGGAGAAATAGGTTAGTTCCTACTTTGTTTACATCTACTTAAGGGAAAATGATCTGTTCTTCATTGGTTTAAAGGACAGAAACAAATGTTGACTTTGCTTCAAACTTAGTCCTGTATATAGAAATGTATCCGAAGCCAGGGGTGCATTCCCCAGGTGCCTTCGCTTGTCCTGGGATCTCCTAGGGGCCACAGCTGCTGCTGTTACTGCCTCCCTTGCAGCTTGTGTCCTGTTTGAACAGGCTAAGCATGTTCCTGGGTTCCAGGGCATCTGGGACAAGCGCCTGCAGGGTTTTAGCCCCTCTGGAACAATTCTTGCAGATGCAGTCTTTCTGTCCATCCCTTTGATCCTGCCTCCTCCCCCTTTAGGGTCCTGTCACATGACTTTTTGGTTGCTCTCTGCTTCCTACAGTTAATAGAGAAAGATCATTAAAATCTCTCCTACTACATTGCCTTTCTTTTTTATTTTTCTAATGCTGCTCTCAAAGGCAGAGATTATAGTGTTTATGGGGCATATAGCATCAGCCAGATGTACAAAGTGCAACAGTGATCTAAACAGACCCAGGTGCTACTTGCACAGGTTGCTAAACCTAGGAATAATAATAATAAAAAAAATAAGCATAGTAAAATGGCTACTTTTAGGTGTCAAAGTAGCTCAATTCAGCAATAAGACTGGTGAGGCATTCTGACAGGGTGTGTCTTGTTAAGGAGTTGGCAGTGCAGCCTGGCTTATGAGTCAGTGAACTGAGTGGGGAAGATCCATATTTCTTGTGCGCAGGCTCCACCCCATCTATGGGAGAAGAAAAAAAAAAGCAGACTAAAGGATTTTCTCTCCCTCTCCTAGAACTAGTATGAAATCTCTTCCTCTGGCCCTTGGACATCCCAACTACAGACTCTCTGGCCTTCAGATTCCAGGACTTCAGCCAGCAACCCTCCACCCAGCTCATCAGGACCTCAGTATCAGGCTGAGAATGACTCCCTCAGCTTCTGTGAGAGAGTCTACCCAAGTTTACATTTACATCACTTACTGATTCTCTCTTTCTAAAGAATCTCAATACACAAATAACAGATCAGCAAACCTTGATGCACACCATGAAGAAAAGGTTTACAATGTTGTAAGAACATGCACAGCTGGGCCTGGCACAATAGCCTAATGGCTAAAGTACTCGCCTTGCATGCTCCTGGAATCCCATATGGGTGCTGGTTCGTATCCTGGCTGCTCCACTTCCCATCCAGCTCCCCCTGCTATGGCTTGGGAAAGCAGCTGAGGATGGCCTAAAGCCTTGAAACTCTGCACCCACATGGGAGACCCAGAAGAAGCTCCTGGCTCCTGTCTTTGAATTGGCTCAGCTCCATTCACTGTAGCCACTTGAGGAGTGAACCAGTGGATGGAAGATTTTTCTATCTCTCCTTCTCTCTGTAAGTCTGACTTTCCAATAAAAATTAAAAATAAATCTTAAAAAATAAAAAACCAAACATGGCACAGGCTATGTGGTTTACACTCTAAGCTCAAGGAAAATTTCCCCAAGATGCAGTGACATAACCAGTTAACATTTGAAGGATGGCCATCCAGGGGTGGTTTTGCTCCCCACAAGACATTTGGTAAAACCCGGAGACATTTTTTTGGTTATATAGGGGTACTGCTGCCATCTGGTAGGTAGAGGTAAGGGATGCTGTGAAACATTCTAGAGATGCGCTGGAAAGCTGCCCACAACAGATGACCTGGCTACAAATGTCAATGGTGCCAAGGCTGAGGAAAATGAACCAGGTAGATGATTCCAGCCAGGGAGAACACATACAGAGATCTAGGCTTGCGCCTAGTGTGGCACAGAAGAGGCAGCAAATATAGAACTGAAATTCTGGTTTAAATTGTTTGTGACACCAGCTTTAGTTTTGGTCCTCTGTTATTACTTCTTTGGGTAAACTTTTCTTTTACAAGCCAGAGGGAGGAATGAATATGACAATGCCATTTCTCTCCAAAATGTATATATAACTGAAAGCTTGACTCAAGCAAAAGAGTGAAATATAGTTGATTGATATGAAAATTTTTCCTTTCATTCTAGACTTCTGTTGCTTGAAAACAGAAAATAGCCACGTCATCTCCACTGGTGTGTGATTCCCTGAAAGTGAACATTTGTGGTTAGATTCCACTATGGTGACCTGGGTTGAGCTGAAATGGAAATAATGATTTTTAGGGACCAAATAGAACAGGGGAAAAAGTCAAAGTGAGCTAAAATGTGTGGAGTATTTTCAAGTTAAGAACCATGTGTATATCATTTCTCCATTTAGCAAATATATATAGGGTGGAGGGAGGTTGTGCCAGCACTGTGGCATAACAGATTAAGCTCCTACTTTAATGCTGGCATCCCAAATCAGAATGCATATTTGAGTCTTGTTCTGTCCTACTTCTAAATCAGTTCCCTGCAAATGCACCTGGGAAAGAAGAACAAAATAACCCAAGTATTTAGGTCCCTGCCACTCATATGAGAGACTCGGATGGGATCCTAGCTTCAGCCTAGTTAAGGCCCAGCTGTTGCAGCCATTTGGAGAGTAAGGCATCAAGTAGAAGGTCTCTCCCTTAAACATAGCATGATGGCTCACTGGCTAAATCTTCACGTTGCACACACCAGAATCCTATATGGAATCCCATATGGCTCCACTTCCCATTCCAGCTCCCTGCTTGTGGCCTGGGAAAGCAGTTGAGGATACCCCAAAGCCTTGGGACCCTGCCCCCACGTGGGAGACCTGGAAGAAGCTTCTGACTCCTGGCTTTGGTTCAGCTTAGCTCCGGCCATTGAAGCTACTTGGGGAGTGAGCCAGTGGATGGAAGATCTTTCTCTGTTTCTCCTTCTCTCTGTAAATCTTCTTTTCTAGTAAATAAGTAAATAAATCTGAAAAAAGGCCTCTCCTTCCTATATCATTCTGCCTTTCAAATGAATATATTTTTAAAACAATACCCAATATTGTCTCAATGTCAAGGCTTGAAGAAGTGAAAACACAGGATGAAGCAAAAAGACACATGAGCAAACAAACTGGGATACTACAATATGGATAATGCCTCAGTTGAGTGAATTCTGAAGGAAATACTGAGAATAGGAGTGAACCAATGACGACTGATGTGGAGGAGGATGAGAAAGAATCACTGTCATAGAAAAGGGGTTGATAAATCTGAGACTCGCAGGTAGAATATGAGAATATTGAGCAGAAGTTCCAGGGAACAGAATGTGAAAAGGGAAGGAAATTGTGAAATAACATGGTCCACTTGGAGGACAGCAGGTGTGTGGTATGACACAAAGCATGTGGTCACTGGGACTTTGGGCATGAGGGATGAGGATCACAAGGTTGAGGTATGAAGTGCTTTGTGCCTGCCAAGGAAGCCAAGATCTGCATGTCCCAATGACTATTCTGACACTGTTGTGGACACTGGATGGAAGTGGCATGAGTGTCTGATAGGAAGAGCAATGTATTGAGGACAGCAGCAGGAGTGTAGGTAAAAGTGCCTGAACATATACGAAACTAGTACTGCAAGATGCAGCTGTGAGTGGGAGGGCCAGAGGAATGAAGAATGTATTTTCACAGACACAAGGATTTATTTTACCTTCATTTTGAATGGTTTTAATTTTGCAAATAATCTATTGGTAATGACAGCCTGAAATCTAAGCATAAAATACAAACCACCAAAAATCTAGAGCTAATGGGAGTTAAACTCCTATTGAGGATCCTTTAAGATACTGTCTTGTATAAAGATACTCACCCTTAATTAGTGTAAATTGTTTTTTCCCTGTGTGAAGGGGGTATGCATGGTAAGTCAAGGTAAGCAGTGCGCAAACTGTGGGCAGAAACTTCTTCAGGCATCTACAGAGCTTGGGATGACCTAGTGAGATCTGAGAGTAGAAAATTGAAATGGTACCACAATGTGCAGACCATAGGACATACCTATCAGCCTATAGGAGAAAACAGGAGAAGTCTGAAAGTTTGTGCTAGGACTGAATGTAAAGCAAGTTGGTTTAATAAAATCAATGATGAGTATGTCAAATGTGTATGCAGCTGGTATACCAGGTTATAACCCATTGTATAACAGAAGTAACTGGACTTTCCCTAGGAAATGGAGATTGTTGGTGAAGAATCTTGCTTGGGTCTGATGCAGGAGGGTCAGGGAAATCCCTGAGCCTGATGTTCAAAGCTCTCGATCATCAGCCACAACCTACTGATTAAAAATTCCTTTCACTTGGATCTGTTTGTGCTACTATAACCGAGATTGAGTAGTTTATAAAACAGTGCAAGTTCCCTTTCTCTCAGTGCTTATGCCAGGAAGTCCAAACTCAAGAGCCTGCCGGTTTGCCATCTGGTGAGGGCCTCTGTTTCCAGATGGCATCTTGTGGCTGTATCCTCCAGGAGGGACAACTGCTGTGGCCTCACACAGTGCAACAGTTCTAATTCCACCCATGAAGACTCCATATTCCCAATGTGATTACTCACTAAAGGCTCTACTTCTTAATACTATCACATTAATTATTAAATATCAACATGTCTGTATAACTTTCTGTGACATAAACAGCACCTTTGCACATTCTGTTTTATAGTCACAAGAATCCAATGGGACTGTTGGGTGGCTATTCTGCCATCTGCAATAAAAAAAAAAAAAACTGGAAATGAAAGAACCTCAGTACTCTGGCCAAATAACCATTAACAGGTAGAACTAGGACTGGATACTTTGTCCATTTATTTTCCAGATTTGTACTCACTATGATCCAGCCTTCGGATTCTTGGTAGTGGAATGCATCCTATCCTTTCCTTCCTTCTTTCTTCCGTGTTTGCTCACACTTTCCTTTCTGCCAAGGATTTGCTACATTCCCACCTGTCACATCTTTCTCAGGACTCAGCAGTACTTCCTCTCTAAAGCTTTCTCTGACACATTCCCAAAGTGATCAGCCAGAGCCATCTATCTATCTATAGCATTTTTTCTGGGCTTCTCTTTAGGTAGCTATCACTTTATATATTGTTATGATGTATGCATCCTGGTTCCTCTACTGGACAGTAAGCACATAGGAAAGGTGCTTTCTTGTCATGGGTACAGGAGGATTTGTTGCCCCAAGACTCATGCTGCTGCTTAAACTCTAACATTTTAATGTTCATGGTTAATGGATTAAGGATGGAGACTTGATCTAATGCAGTGTCTGGCAGCAAGGTCTTATGGGAGGTCTTTGGTTCACTAGGAGAGTGCTCTTACAGAGTGATTCTTGCAGAAGTTTGATTAGCTGCTCTTTCTCTTCCACTGTGTGATCATGCCTCTGTACCCGCTGATGACCAGCCTCCAACTGACATTGCCTCCACCTGATCCTGTAACCTTCAACTGCAAGCAGAAATAAATCTTTTCTTTCAAAACAAGCTCCTCGCAGGTATTTTAGTTAAAGTGATTACAAAGTAGACCAATACATTTCCCATCTTTGAATCTTCAAAGCATTTAGTAAAGAGCCTTTAAAAAGTAATGAATTCATTTTATTTTTTATGATGTTTACATAGTTGAGAGAGATACATACTCATGTGGACCACTGATTACGGTGTGGAGGGTTGAGGAGTGGGGGGAAGCAGATGAGACAACTGCCTCCAATCTCCTTCTTGCTGTATCTAGAGAAGGTGAGGAGAGGCTGGTCCTAGCAGCTCAGCCGCGGCAGTACTGGGAATATTGGCCACCCAATGTCATCCCAGGTTCCCCAGTGTGGAGCATTTTTTTAAGGATACTGCTTCCGTGGTTTTGATAATTGTGAGATGCTGTTGATTTCATTGCTCCAAGGTTGAGGAAATCATTTCAAGGTCCATTGGCTGACACAGTCCACCTTGGAGTCTCCACTTGCCCATATACTCACTGTCAGAGCTTGACTGGGAGAGCCATCCAATTTGTTCTGCCCTCCGTGGTACTAGATGTCCTGTACAGGCATCAATGAACTGGTAGTCATATCTCTCATGACCATCTGGGCATGCTGTCCATAGCACAGGCCTCAGCAACCGTAGAGACCAAGTTCTGACACATGCACTCATGGTCAGACCACATATCCTGTGATTTTCACTATGGTTGGAGCTCTGAGTCCAGTGATCCATTGGGTTGTGGGTCCCCCAAAGAAACCTTGCTTAAGGTGACCCTAAGTTGACACCTCTGTGTGCCAGGCAGTATGAGATTCAGCTCAGTCCATAACCCACATCAGGCTACATACAAGATGGTGGTTGCAGTCACCTGGTCAGTTCTGTCCACAGCTCCATCTCATACACAAACCAATGGATGCTATGGTCCAGCCTAAACCTGCCCATTACATACTCAGCCCTCACACACACCAGTGGGAACTACAGTCTAGTTGGAGTGACTCCCAATAACCCCCCCCCAGGCCCACCTCCCACCCTGGTTCCTGTACATGCCAATATGTGCAGGAGACTGGTCCACTCAGTCTGTCCTGCATCCCATTCAAGGGTGCTGCAGCCTAATTCAACCCAACCAACCTCAATATCCAGTCCATACTTGTGCTGTTGGGTGCCACAGCCTGTCCAGCCAGGCCTACCCCCAGCCCCGGTTTTCATGCTTGCCAGTGGAATTGCAACCCATCAGTGGGGTACCCATAGATTCCTTACCAGGCCATTACCAGATCTTGCACTATCCAGGTGGTTCTGTGGTCTAGCATGACAGGACTTGCCCATGATCCCAGAACCTGTTAGCCAATGCTGTGGCAAAGTCCAACCAGCCTACCCTTACTCTGGCTCATGCATGTTCCAGAGGATAAGGTCACTTAGCCTAGCCTGGCTCTCTCCCTTACCCAGCAGACATGCCCCTAGTCCCAGCTCTCATGCTCATCAGTGGGAGCAGTAGCTCAGCATAGGAGCCCCTGTAGCCATCTTACTGAGCTCAACCATCCTGGGTTTTATGTGTGCTGGTGGGAGCTGGGGCTCAGACTGTCACGGTTCACCTCACCTCAGCATTCACCAGTGGGTGCTGCAGCCTGGCTCAGTCCAGCCAGCCTCAGTCCCAGCCCTAATGTGAACTGGCTGGTGTTGTGACCCAACCTGGCTTGTCCTGCATCCTGTCCTAGTTCTTAACATCTGTCAGTGAGTGCTATAAACCAGCACAACCTGCCCCCCACCCGTCAAACCTGACCCATATGTATGCTGGGCAGTACTGTAAACTGGCATGGTCTGAACTGCTCCCAGTCTTGGTTCTTGCACTCACGTGCAGGGACTATGTCCTGACAGAGCTGTTAGAGCCTTTTAAAATAGAGACCATGGTAGGTATTACTGAATGTTCAAATGAATGAAGTGAGAAAAGTGAAAGTTTCAGGAACATGGTCCTTGGAAAAGAAATGTTTCTAACACATTCTTCTCTCTCCAGTAATTTCTCTTTATTCTGGAGTTGCTAACAGAAAAAAACAAAAAAGTGCAAAGATGTACATGTTGGTTCAGCTTCCAGCTAATGCATACTCTGAAAGGTAGCAGATGATAGCTCAAGTACCTGGGTTCCTACCACTGACGAGGGAGAGATGGACTGAGATCCCTGCTCCCTGTTTGGCCTGGCCAGCCCTGGCTGTTGTACATGTGAGGAATGGACCAATGGAAGGAAGAGACACTCTCCACATCTCTCCCTCACTCTGAATTTCAAACAAGAATAAAAAAAAGAAGAATGGCTGTGGGGCCATGATGAGGAAAGTGTGATGACATTTTTCCAGTGTTTTTTTTTTTCCTACTGCTTCCTATTTTCATCTTTCTCAGCATGCAGGTCTAAGTTCTATGAGGATGCCTGTCTTATAGCCTAGAAGGAAAGATTCCCGTTAACAACATCTTTCTTTCTGTTTCTGATACCTGAAAAAAATAAAATGTGTACAGTGCAGTGAGGCATGAAAGTTGGGATTAAGTCCCCAAAACACCAGGAAATTTGTTTTCCTCTACTTACTACAAGGGAATACCACTGCTTTGTAATTCTGAATAGCTCTCTATTAGTTAATGCTAGTTAATGCTTAATCATCACCAAGATCACATGTAGCTAGAAAAGGAAAGGTATGTTTATGTCCTGTGAGAAGTGAGAGGAATTCTTTTGAACCTCATGAATAACCAAAAAACAAAGCAAAGAAACAAAAATAACAGGTGATCACTGCAAAGGGCATAGGTCAAAAATAAAAATTGTGAGGGTAGCATTTTAGCTTAGTGGTGAAAACACCTGTGAGATGGCCCAGGCATGTGGGCCCTGGCCTTCTGTGTGGAAGAGCAAGATGGAGCTGCTGCTGGCTTTGGCCTGGCCCTGTGTGTTGTAGCCATCTTCAGATGGCTGGCACCATGGCTCAGCAGCTTAAGCTGCTGTCTTCAGTGCCAGCATCCCTATATGGGTGCCAGTGTGAGTCCTGGCTGCTCCTTTTCCAATCCAGCTCTCTGCTGATTCACCTGGGAAAGCAGTGCAGGATGGCCCTGAACCCACAGAGGAGACCCGAATGACACTCCTGGCTCTTGGCTGTGGCCTGGCCCAGAATCAGTTTGGCTATCTGGGGGAGTGAATCAACAAATGGAAGATCTTTTCTCTCCTTTCCTCTTTTGAATTCTATTTGTTTATCTTTCTCTTCCTCTCTAACTCTGCCTTATAATTAATAACAATAAATAAATCTTCCAAAAAAACAAAAAGGCACCTGTGTCCTATATTGAAGTACCTGGGTATCAAGCCTGACCATGGCTTCTGACTCTAGTTTCCTACTAACACAGATGCCTGGAATTAGTTGTGCTTGCTCAAGTAATTGGGTTCCTGCAACTCATATGGAGACCTGGATTGTGTTACTAGCTCCTGGCTTCAGCCTTAGTCCAGACGGAGGCAGTTGCGGGTATCTGGGGAGTGAACCAACTGATGGAACTCTTGAATAGATAAATAAACTTCAAAAACAGCAGATGCACATGTAGGGTCCAGAACGATAGCACAGCAGTTAAAGTCCTTGCTTTGAATGTGCAGGGATCCCATATGGGTGCCAGTTCTAATCCCGGAAACCCTGCTTCCCATCTAGCTCCCTGCCTGTGGCCTGGGAAAGCAGTTGAGGATGGACCAAAGCTTTGGGGCCCTGCACCCGCGTGGGAGATCCAGAAGAAGCTCCTGACTCCTGGCTTTGGATTGGCTCAGCTCCGGCCATTGAGGCTGCTTGGGGAGCGAACCGTTGGACAAAATATCTTCCTCTCTGCATATCTGCCTTTCCAATAAAAAAAAAATCTTAAAAAAAAATACAGATGGACATGTAGATGTTGTTGTTCGATAAATGAGGGCAAAGGCATGTTGTTTCTCACTGCTCCATGTGCAGATATTAGGCAAGGCATAGAAGGTCTTCACTTTCTAAAAAGATTTATTCATTTATCTGAAAGAGTTAGAGAGACGGTGTGTGTGTGAGAGAGTCAGAGACAGAGAGAGAACTGCTATCCAAGAGTTCACTCCCTAGGTGGCCTCAATGGCCAGACAAGGCCAGACGAAGGCTAGGAGCCAGGAGCTTCTTCCAGGTTTCCCATGTGGGTGGCAGGGGCTTCAGATCCATTTAAAATGCCCAGATGGCGCCTGCAATGAGACCATTCCATAGTGTTATTCTCTCCCATCGTCCTCCCTGGCTTTAGCTCCCCTTTTTTCTTCCTTTCTTCCGTGTACTATAACCAGAGGCTAGTGCTTTGTAAACAAGAAGAAATATCTTCTGCCCTAAGAACTCCGTGTGTATTAATACTTTTTTCATATTTTATAATTTTTAATGTTCAAGAAGTTTTAAATTTAAATTTTCAAGAAATGATCCAGCAATAGCACTCCTAGGAATATATCCAGAACAATTGTTTTATGAGAAACCAACATGCACTCCTATGTTCATAGCAGCACAATCAGTAATTGCAAAAACATGGAAGCAGCCAAAATGCCCATCAACAGAGGATTGCATAAGAAAGTTATGGTTCATCTACTCCATGGAATACTACTCAGCTATTAAAAAAAACAAAATGCAGTTCTTTGTGGCCAAATGGGCCAAACTGGAAACCATAATGCTAAGGGAAATGAGCCAATCCCAAAAGGTTAAATACCACATGTTTGCCTTAATTTAAGATGATATGATGTTATGTATAACATGTTATGTTATGAATGTTATATGTTATGTATAAACTAAAATTGAAATGTAAGTGAGGTGGTCACAGAAGGTGGCTAGGAACTCGCATTTACTTTTAACATATTGGTTACTCATTACTATGTCAATTAATTCCATAATGATGTAAATTTTTGCTGATGGTATGTTGGAGCTTTCAATTGACTGGGATGATACTCTGCTAGCTCTGTCTTCAGACCAGAGAGGGTATACCTAAGAAGCCGTTGAACTTGACTGGACAATAAGATGCTGGACTCTATGTTTGGTATACACTTGCACTGGGGGAATCTCAACTGAACTTGAGCTGTGGTTATGCAACAAGGTGGAGGAATCCACCATGGTGGGAGGGTTTGGGGAGGGGTGGAGAGAACCCAAGTACCTATGCAACTGTGTCACATAATACAATGTAATTAATGAATTAAAAATAATAAATAATAAAAAAAAGAAAAAAAAAGCTTTGGGACCTGCACCCACATAGGAAACCCAGAAGAAGCTCTTGACTCCTGGCTTCAAACTGGCTCAGCTCCAGCCATTCCAGCAGTTTGGGGAGTGAACCATTAGATGGAAGATCTTCCTCTCTGTCTCTCCTCCTCTCTATATATCTGCCTTTCCAATAAAAATAAATAAATCTTTTAAAAATCAACAACAGGAAGAAAAATAGAAATTTACAATGCCATGAAGTTAAATAACATGATGCTAGATTTGATAATCTCCATTACACAGTTACTGTACATCCCCTTAAATGAAAAGCCACAGACAAAATCAACAGGAAGAAAAAAAAATCAACAACACCATGAAGTTAAAAAACATGCTACCGAATGACTGATGTGTCACTGAAGAAATGAAAAAGGAATTAAGAACCTTCTTGAAGAAAATTATACTACTATATGATCTATTAGTCACTGAAGAATTTAATCAGAAGAAAGTGTTTTGAAGAGATGAAATTAATAAAAAAAAAATCCACAAAATCCATGAGCTATAGTTTATACTGATCTTTGTTGGTCAGATATGTCTCCTGTAGGCAACAAATAGATGGGTTTTGTTTTTTTAATCCAGTCTACTAATCCATAATGTTTGATTGATGAGCTTAAGCCATTTACATTCAGGTTTAATACAAATGGATGGTAATTTGGTTCTGTCACTTTAGCAAAGACTGTTCACTGAACTAGTCTTCTGTTGTTATTTTACTGGGATGTTCTTCACATTTGTGTTTGGTTTTGGTGGGCGCTATTCCTCTTCTCTGTCAAGAACATCTTGAAGCATCATTTGTAGGGCAGGTTTGGAAGAGACATATTCTTTCACTTTTCTTTACTGTGGAAGAATTTTATTTCTTTTTCAAAGACAAAGGAAAGTTTTGCTGGGTACGTTATCCTGGACTAAGAATTTTTTCCTTTCAGAATCTGAAATATGTCACTCCATTCTCTTCTGGCCTGTAGAGTTTCCTGGGAGAGGTCTCCTGTGAGTTTAATTGGCATTCCTTTATATGTCAGTTGATTTTTTTTTCACGTGCACATTTAAGGATCTTTTCCTTATGTTTGATTGAATAGAGCTTGATGATCATGTGTCTTGGTGAAGATCGCTTTTGGTCAACCCTGTTGGGAGTTCTGTGCCCCTCCTGGATCTGGTTTCCCAATTCTTTCTCTAGATTAGGGAAATTTTCCCTTACTATTTCATTGAATACACCTTTAATCCCAGTTTCTCTTTCTGCACCTTCTGCGACTCTCAAAACTCTTGTATTAGACCTCTTAATAGTTTCTTTCAATTCATCAACACTTTTGTTGGCCTGGTACAGCTCTGCTTCCAGCTTTCTGTTTGTTCCCCCTGGTGCCAGGACATACTTTCTAATTGTGAGATTCTTTCTTCTGCCTCCTTCATTCTGTTTTGGAGACTCTCCACTGCACTTTTCATTTGCTCCACTGTATTCTTCATTTCTGATATATCAGATTTCATTTGATTCATTTCCAGTGCAACATATTCCTTAAATTCCTTGACCACTTGTTTTAGGTGCTTCTCATTGTTTGTTTCTTTTTTTATCAGCAGACTTTTTTTTTATGTATTTTTGACAATCTTTACATAGTTAATTAGGGCAAAAAGGTGCAAGGGCTACAGGAAAGTGGGTCAGACTATTATTTCCATATTGTTTCCATCATATATCTGAGGTAAAGGGGATATTGAGGGAGAAGCCCTACCAAGTTTCCTCCACCCCAGGTCCCAGATGTGGGGCATGCTTTGAGATACTTGCTCAAGTGGTTTTGATAGTTCAACAGTTATGAAGCGTTACCAATCTCACCACTCCGAGCACGATGAGGTTGTTGAAGAATCCACTGATTGACATAGTCCATCATAGAGTCTCCATTGGCCCAGTATTTCGCTGCCAACATATAGCTGAGGTGGTTGATTGAATTCTTCTGTCTTCTGTCTTTTCTTGGTTAGGGTTCTGAGTCCGGCAGTTCGATTGGGGAGATCCAAAAGAAACTTCGAGGTGTTCCCAGATCAGATTCTTGTATGTACTAGCAAGTACAGGGCCTGGCACTGTCCATCACCACGATTAGCTGGTGGCTGCAATTGCTGGTTTGGTTCTGTTTTCAGCCCCGACTTCCACTGGAACCAATGGGTGTTGTAGTCCAGCCTGGTTCTGCCCAGCACATACTCGGCCCTCACATAAACCAGTGGGAGCTGCAGCCCAGTTAGAGCGACCCACAATAACCCCCACCACCCCCGTCCCCTACCCTGGTTTGCCAGTATGTGTAGCAGAGTAATCCAGTCTGTTCCATATCCCATTCGGCTCTCGTACACGTCAATGGGTATCAAAGCCTAGTTCCATCTAACCAGCTCCACTATCCAGCCCTCACGGATGTTGTTGAGTGCCTCTCTGTCTGGCCACCCCAGTCCGTGTCCTAGTTTTCATGCCCTCCTGTGGTAGTGGTAACCCATTAGGGAGGAGCCCACTATTTCCCTCCCAGGCCTCTCCCATTCCCGGATTATGCACTCTCCAGGTGGTTCTGTGGTTTGACTTGACAGAATTAGCCCCCAGTGCCAGCCCCTGTCACCTGATGCTGCTGCTAAGCCCAACCAACCCTCACCCATTGTAATTTTGTTGGCACCAGTAAGAACAGTCAGCCCAGCCTGACTTTTCCCTGATCTAGTCCACATGAGGCCCACAGGTGTTGTAGCCCTGCTTAGTCTGGTCTGCCCCATCCCAGCTCACGCTCTCCAGTGGGAGTAGCTGTCCAGCAAGGGAACCCTCCCATATTCCCCCTGCTGGCTCTGCTGCCTCCTTTGCTGGTTCTCACATGTGCTGGATGGGCATTGCGGTCACATCAGTACTGGCAACCTCACCTTGGCATTCCATTTTGTGGACTGCTTTTTGTCACAACCAAACCTGGCCCGACCCACACTCTGTTCTGGTGCACGGATTTGTCAGTGGATGACATGAACTGATTCAGCTTCATCTGCCCCCAACCCATGCCAAATGTAAGCCAGAGGGAAACTTTCCATGGCCTATTCTGGGCTGTTTGCTATCATGCTTCTTGCGCTTACCTGCAGGGTCTGTGTCCTGCCAGAGCAGTTGCCCAGGCTCCTCCATCAGAACCTCTCCCAGTACCAGATTTTGTGCATACCAGGGGGTCCCTGAGCCAGCCCTACTCAGTTCACCTCCTGTCCTAGCAGGAACAGTGGCTTTTCCTGACTGGCCAAGTCCGTCCCACATCTACCCTAGTCCTCTAGGACACCAGGCTATGTTGCAGTCTGGCCCAGCTTGGTGCATCCAGTCCCAGTCCACACTTGTGCCTAGGGACACTACAACTGTTTCCTGATCAGAACGCAGCCCCCATTCCAGCCCATGTGCCCCTTGGTGGGAACCTCAACCCAGTTAGGGTTGTCCCCTTAGCTCCCCGACTAGGCCTGTTCCCAGCCATAGATCATGCGCATGCCAGTGGTTGCTCTGACTCAGCTTGGCACAGCCCCTCACCTGTCTCGACCCCTGCCTTAGACACTGTGGCTTAGCGTCCCTGGCTCACACAGACCAGTAGGTGCAACAGCCTAGCTCAGCATGACCTGTGCTCCATCCTGGTTTCTAGTTTCGCTTGTAGGCTAAGGTTTGCTCAGTCCTGCCCAGTACATCTCGTTGCATTACCAATTCACACATTGGCCAGCTGCTGGAGCTACTTTGCCCAGCTTGTCCAACCCCCAGGTCTGGACCACATGTTCACCAGCGGGAGCCTCCACCCGCCAGGGGAGTTTCCCAAGTTCCTCCACTTGATCCACTCCCAGACCCAGTTCTCATACATGCCATTGGGTTTTAGGCCAGTGTCCAGCATACTCTGGCCTTCCATTTGGCCTTGTATGAGCTGGTGAACATTGCAGCCCGGCCCACCCCACACCCTATTCAGGATGCTAGGTGCTTCTCATTGTTGAGAAGAAGTTTTATAGCAAGTGTTTTGAATTCTGTATCCTCCATTTGCTCGATGTCTTCCTCAGTTAATTCTGAAATTGGCAAAGGGTTTTGCTCCTTTGCAGGGCAGTCTTCAGTCATATTCATTGTGCCTTTGTCTTTTTTTTTTTTTTTTTTTTCACTCTTGGTCATTGTACTTCTGGTTAGCAGATTCTTCTCCCTCGGGCAGGTTTCTAAGCTCTGTCAACCACAGGTCTACAGTTCAATTTTACTTATTGTGGTTGGTACACGACTCTTTGTTTGCTGTCACTTGTGCCACTCCCTCCAGCGAGATACAGGTCTGGGTTCTTATGTTAGATTTCCACCATGGTCTCCATAGCCCCAGCTCCTGGCTCACCAGTCTCCACCTCCTGTGATACCGTGCTGAAGCTGCATAGTTGTCTCTGAAACTTTTCTCCCACTTCCAGTTGGAGCAGGTCCCAGGATTAAGTAGACATCAGGTGTCCTATACAATTAGGTTGTTGGTGGTGCTCATCTTGCTGGAACCTATTGGACGTTAGATCTGAGGGCTACATGGACCTATTTTGATCCATACGATGCCATAGTCGGTATTATTTTCCTGCAGGACCAGTGCAATGCACTGAGCTCAGTGAGTTCTTGCCAAGCTCACTCATGTACAGCTCACTGTTGTCCCCTCAACTGTAAAGACTTTGCCACACTGTACAAAATGGCCTGATGTGCCACTACTAGAGCTCTTGATTTGCTGGCTGTCAGGTCTGAGGGGTACCTAGACCTGTCTTGGGTGGAATGTGTAGGAAGCCACACTGTTGCAGTTCGCTGAGTCAGAAATGAGTTCACTCCCAGCACAGTGCTTGTGCAGTCCTGCCCCATAGCCCTTGCCTCCTTAACAAAATGGCATCTAACTCTGTCTCTGCTCTTGGTCAAATCAAACAGACCAGCAGGTCAGCAGTTGTTTGGAGCTCCTGGTAAACATCCCATCCCACTTTGTTGGTGGTGGAGTTCAGATTGCTGTTGACAGAATGCTGCTGGGGTTTCCCTCACTGCAACACCACACCATTGTTTTCACTGCTTTCCTCTATCTGTCAGACTCTTGGTACCCTTCTGCTGTTGTTCTGTCCTCTCCTATTTCTTGGTATGTGCCCTCTCTGCTTCACATTGGCTAAAATTTCTCCAACTGTTTAAATGTGTCCTTACCCTATTCTGCCATCTTGATTCTCTAGTATTTACTTTAAAATAGAATAATAAAGCACATAGTCTAAATGATTAAAAATGGGGGTGGCCTGGCATGGTGGCCTAGCAGCTAAAGACCTCACCTAATACATGCTGGGTTCCCATATGGCTGATGGTGCTAATCCCAGCAGCCTCACTTCCCATCCAGCTCCCTGCTTGTGCCCTGGAAAGCAGTTGAGGACATCCAAAGGCCTTGAACTCACACACACGTGAGAAACCCAGAAGAGGCTCCAGGCCCCTGCCTTCGTGGGCTCAGCTCCGGCCATTGCAGCCACTTGGTGAATGAATGATCAGACAGAAGATATTCCTTTCTGTCTCTCCTCTTCTCTGTATATCTAACTTTGCAATAAAATAAATAAATGTTTTTTAAAAATGTAAGAAACTGGTAGTTTAATGTAAAACATTAACCTCTTTTAAGTTACTGTTTGGGCATTCATACCACCTTTGTTATTAGTCTAATCAAAATAGAAGGATATTTGTCAGTTCTTTAATTCTGGCTCTAGAAAATACAGTCCTAGTTTCAATATTTTTAAGGTCAGAAGTCACATATTCTGGATGCTAAAAACTGTCATTATTTATGTGTGGTCATTTTTATCTTGAAATATGGTAAAAGACTAAGGACTTCTTTGTAGCATTTTAAATGTCTATATTTTTTATTTTAAAACTATTTTGATTTTACTTGAAATGCTTAGAGACAGAAAGAGAGAGAGAGAACACTTCCATCCACTGTTTCATTTTCCAAATGCTCGTGACAACCAGGACAGGGAGCAGTGAGCCAGGAACCCCATACACATGTTCTTGGATGCCAGGGATCCAAAGACTTCAACCATCACCTGCTGCCCCCAGGGAGTACATTAGCAGGAAGCTGGACTTACAAGAGGAATATGGATTCAAGCCTCGGCACTTAGACACAGGACACGGGCACTCTAACAGGCAACTTAATCACTGTACCAAACAGCTGCTGACTGATTTTTTTTTTAAGATTTATTTATTTTTATTGGAAAGGCAGATTCACAGAGAGGAGGAGAGACAGAAAGATCTTCCATCACTGGTTCATGCCCCAAGTGGCCGCAATGGCCAGAGCTGAGCTGATCCAAAGCCAGGAGCCAGGAGCTTCTTCTGGGTCTCCCATGCACATGAGGGTGCCAGGGCTTTGGGCCATCCTTGACTGCTTTCCCAGGTCACAAGTAGGGAGCTACATGGGAAGCAGGGCTGCTGGGATTAGAATCGGTGACCATACGGGATCCCTGCATGTGCAAGGTGAGGACTTTAGCCACCAGGCTACTGTGCCAGGCCCACTATAAATATTTTAAACTACAATATCTTTTAGTTGGTAGACCAGACTTGGACAATTGCACTGTCAATCTAGGATGTCTGCCCACCCTCTTTTGGCTCCAATGACCTCTATCAAAAATAACTATTCAAAATTAGGTGGCATGATCTGTATGCTGCAAGTAAAGGGGCACAGGGAATAAGTGAGATCTCTTATCGTTTTTGAATCACAGCTTGAGCCTCAATAAATTGGCAGAATTTTCTTTCTTCTCCTTTTTTTTTCATGTGTCTCCAACTAACCTCCTCATCCCTGCTTGCATCCTTCTGCCAGCATCTTCCTGCTCACACGAAGAAGAAGGAGGAGGAGGAGGAGGGCAATAGAGCCTAAGAAGAGAGGAGGCAAGAGATGCAGAAAGCTAGTGGAAGATAAAATGTAAAGAAAAGATGAGGAAGAAATGGAACTGACAGGAAGAAGCTGTGTTAAACGTTCCCATGCTGGCATTCTGTTGAATGTACACTCATGGGCCACATTCCAGATCCGCCCAATTGGCATCCATGAGAGTGGCATCATGTAACAGTAAATAAAAGGCTTTTAAAGAAGATGAGTACTTTCCTTTGTGTTAATTTGATTTCAAAATCTGATTTCTATTTCAAATATCCAAATCCAGTGATTTCTGTGAGGCTGGAAGAAAGAAAGAAAGAAAGAAAGAAAGAAAGAAAGAAAGAAAGAAAGAAAGAAAGAGAGAGAGAAAGGGAGGGAGAGAGAGAGAGAGAAGGAAGGAAGGAAGGAAGGAAAGAAAGAAAGAAAGAAAGAAAGAAAGAAAGAAAGAAAGAAGAAAAGGAATACTGCATTTGCCTAAAAGGCTTTTTCTTTTTTTTTTTTTTTTTTTTTCTACACAACGGTTGATAGCATTGATGGCGTTACTTTACACGGAAAAGTGGGCGTATTTTCACACACATCAAAGCAGCTGAGACATCGCACTTTCCATCAAAAGGATCTGCTCTAATGAGAGTAGCAGGCTAATGTCAAATGTGTTCTCTCCTGCCTCAGGCATGGTGGTGTGGATGCAGGAAAACCCACACTCCACACAAGACAGGGTACTTGGCTTTTCCTTCAGGTGCTTTTGTTAGGATGTTTTTCACAGGTACAGCTCTTTCTTTGATTATTCGTATTTTTCTTTGGGAGCTTGGTAAGACTTAGACTACTGCCTGCCATGCTAGCAGTCCCTTTGAGAGGTCCTATCACTTCTCCCCTGTAGGACCAAATCTGCTCCCACGTTGTCTGTGGTCACATTTCTCTATGGCAGAACTTGCTGTGCCTAAACAACCAGCCTTACGATGTGAAGGTAGGTATTACATAATGTGTCTCCAGTCGGCATTTCCTGCAGGGATGGTGGCTGCCGTTTGGAGGTGTGCAAGTTGCCTGGTGAGTTAGTCATGGCCAGGTTAGTAATCCACATTGAAATGATCCTGCTGTGTACTGATCATGTTGTCTAACCACACTGAATAGTGTTCCACTGGTTAAGTGATCATGTTGTGTATCCATTCTAGCTGGCTTGCTGTGATAGCGATCACATTGTGTGTAATTGCATCTCTACCCTGGGAATTCATTGATACAGATCAGGTAACAGGGCAGAGAAGAAGCCAATAATTGTTCTTGCTCAGGGCCATTAGCTGGACTGTGGAGAGGAAGTGTCCATTGTTGTGGTGGGAAACAAATCTTTGTTAAGAGATGGAAATGAAGTTGACATTTTCAATTCTAAGTATTTGGGGGCCAGTTCTCTCTCCCTTAAAATTAATTTTTTTTTATTTGAAGGGCAGATTTTTACAGAGAAGGAGAAACAGAAAGATCTTCCATCTGCTGCCTCACTCCCCAAGCAGCCACAACAGCCACAGCTGAGTTGATTTGAATCTGGGTGCCAAGAAATTCCTCCTAACCTGCCCCATGAATGCCAGAGAGCCAGGGGTTTGTGCCATCCTCCACTGCTTTATCAGTCCAGAAATAGAGAGCTGGATCAGAAGCAGAGCAGCCAGCACATGAACCCGTGCCCACAGGGTATGCTGGTGCTTGCAAGAGCAGGATCGGCCTACTATGACATCATGCTGCCCCCACCATTTCCTTTTTTTTATTTGATGTGGTGGCAATTACCTTATTAAATATGATAAAGTGACACCAAAAGTGATGAACTCTATACAGACTTGAAAGCTTTCTTAAAATTAACAAATGAAATAAAGCTTGATTCAACCTTGCTGAAATAGAATGTCTTCAGAACTGTTCAAACATTGACAAGTTAATAAAGAATAAATATCTTGTCACAAGACCCAGAATACTTTTTTCCCTCAGTAAACCCTTGTTTGGAGAATTGTCTCCTTTCTTTATTTCTTCTTCTTTTTTTTAAATCTTACTTTTGAATTCCTTATTTTTTGCAGGCACATTTACAATAAGGTTTATAATCTTAACTGTAAAATAACTGATGGTATATCATGATAAATTCTGAAACAGAAACCTAACAGAGTTGAAATGATTTCTCAAGGGACATTAGTCTCTTCACAGTTAAGTATTATACCAAAACAAACACAAATAAAACAAACTCACATTTTTACTCTTACTTTGTATCGAATTTTCTTATTTCTTAGAAATCAGAAAAGATTGATAAAACCAAGACCACCTGTCTTAAGTTCCCAAAGAATTATCAAAAATATCAATGGATAACAAGCAGGAGGGTCATTAGGTGATAAGCCTGGCTTAAAAAGCATACCAAATATACATATCCAAATCATCTTCAAAGTAGAGACGTGGGCAGGCTTATGGCATTTGGGAAATCAGGTAAGAAGAAAAGTCAGTGGAATACCTCCTTTCTTTATGACTCTTCCAAAAGAATTAGTGCCTTGACTCAAGTGATTCACTCATGTTAGTCAGCAGGCTTGGTGGGTTGGATGTCTGGCTTGTTATAAAACCAAAGTGGATGTGCAGAAGGGATCACAGCAATGATTTGTTGAAAGCAATCAAGCAAACATTTTTAATCATTTGTACATCTTTTCCTAAGTCCTCCCAGAGGGTTACAGATGCTATGTTACAACTTGGTATATCCTTTATGCTATCACTTACACATACAGAAAGAAGCTTCATTTTGCAAGAGAACACAACTCAGACACAGCCAGTGCATGGATGGTGATGGGTCTTTACGTGGGTGATAGGCCATGTTTTTCTGATTTTTAACAGGAGCTAACCATGTTGCTTTTCAGATAAAGCTGAAAATTTTTAAATTAGCTGTACAATTTTCTAAAATCAGAAGAATGGAGGAGAGAAGGAAGGAGAGTGGGAGGGGAAGAGGAAAGAAGAAAGGAAAGGTGGTATTCCTTCTCACAAATCTTGCTTCTAGGCCATGTGATTTTTTTCTCATCTAAGTTATTGATGAGAACTTGGAAAATAAGCAATATGTGTGACTTTTCAGAGAGCCTCCTTAAAATTTTAGATATGTCTCTCCTTAATATAATTATGACCTGTATCTGACCTAGCAGTCAAGACATGGGATGAAGAGTTACATCTCACATTGTAGTAGAACTGAACTGCCTTCTGTTCCTGGATCCAGCTCCTGACTTTGGCCTTCTGCTATTGCTAGCCAGGGAGACAGCAGGTATAAGGCAGGTGACTGGGTTCCAGCCACCCATAGGCGAAGCCTGGCTCCTAGTTTTCATGCTGTACCTCACTTCACCAGCCACTGTGAGCATTTGAGAAATGAACTAGAGGATGGGAGCTCTCTGTCTCTAGAATAATTAGATAAAAAAAAAAAAGATCTTCCCATTTTTGGAGATCTACTGTCCTCTCTTTGGTATAGTCCTCTGGGCATGATGATTTGAGTAACAATTCTACTCCAAGGCTGTGGGTACTTGGCCAGAGTTTGAGGTATTCACTCAGGATGGTAGGGAGGGGTAGTATTGGTGGAGACATTCCAAAAAGTCTTTTTTAAAAAGATTTATTATTTTTAAAGATTCATTTGTTTTTATTGGAAAGGCAGATTTACAGAGAGAAAGACTAAGAAACATCTTCCATCCACTAGCTCACTCAATAAAAGACTGAAGTAGCTGAGCTGAGCTGATCCAAAGCCAGGAGCCAGGAGCTTCCTCTGGGTCTCTCATGCAGGTACAGGGTTCTAAGCCTTTGTATCATCCTTTGCTGCTTTTGCAGGCCACAAGCAGGGAGTTGAATGGAAAGTGAAGCAGCTAGGACACTAACCAGCACCCACATGGGACACCAGTACTTTGAAGGGAGAGGATAACCAGTTGAACCACGGCACCAACCCTCATTTAGTTTATTGTTTAAATTATAAAAATTTAAAATGAACTGTAAAGAAGAATGGAAACTCAGGGGTTTCCTCATCTATGTGCCACAGAACTAATTTTATCTAATTTTAATCACACTGAGCCATGTAAATAAGAAGGCAGAACAAAAAGCAGCAGCCACAGTAGTTTTAATACTGATTGAGTCTGTCGAATTTGCCAGGGATTCTGTGAGCCGATTAGGATGATGTTATCTCATTGGCTTCTCCAAAGGAGCTGGTGGTATAGGCACATGGCAGTCACTATACCGAGCCACAGAGCTCCACAGCAATCAAGCAGCAGAACGAGGGTCGTGGAACACTGCGAGCCCAGCTTTGTTTCTTGGATTGCTCCATTGCCAGATAATCCTTAAAACTTCATGACAGATTTTTTAAAGATTTATTTTATTTATTTATTTTTATTGGAAAAGCAGATCTACAAGAGAGAATGAAAGACAGAAAGAACTTCCTTCTGCTGGTTCACTCCAGAGCAGATTCGATCTGAAGCCAGGAGTAAGGAGCTTCTTCTGAGTCTCCCACACAGGTGCAGAGTCCCAAGGCTTTGGGCCATCCTGTGCTGCCCTCCCAGGCCACCAGCAGGGAGCTGGGTTGGAAGTGGAACAGCTGGGATATGAACCAGCACCCATATGGGATCACGGCAGATGCAAGGCAAAGATTTAGCCACTAGGCTATCATACCAGGCCTATGACAGATATTTTTTAATCCTGTATGTAGGGCTAATATTTAATCAATTCATAGAGGTTTTTAAAAATAAGGAAAATAAGGAGTTTGCTTATTACTATCCTTTCCACTTGAAATATCATTTCTCTTCCTAAGCAGAATATATTAGTAAGATATTCCAGACTTGTTCCTATGTCTCAAATAGGTCTTCAATGTTGTTTTCTTTGATTAACCACTCAGACGCATTTCAAATGACTGGGGCTATTTCATACCTGGGCTGAGACATTATTTAGGCCATTTTCTACTGATGAGATAGAAAAATAATAGCAGAAAGAGCTCTAAAAGTCACTTGGGCCTTCAAACAGCAAGCTACAGTAGCCCCAAACACAGTAGAGAGCATCAATCAATACAGTGGTAAAAACTGACCCTCAAACCAACTCCACTGCAGTTATCTCAACCAGCGGGCTGGGTAAGCTGTATGTACTGGTTTGTGTTCCAGCCCTTTTAAAGGACCAATGTGTCAGGCTGGGTAAGTACAGACCAACATTATGATTAGGTACATAACATTCCCTGTATTACTCTAAGTGGTGGGGCGAGGCAGGGCCGGTGGTTACTGTCCTTTAAAAGATTTTCTGGCAGCCAGCGTCATGGTGTAGTAGGTTAATCCTCTGCCTGTAGCACTGACATCCCATATACTGGCATTCCATATACTGGTTCATTTACTTGCTGTTCTGCTTCCAATCCAACTCCCTTTTGGAGACCCAGGAAAGCAGTGAAGCATGGCTCAAGTCCTGGATGGCTTCTGCATCCACATGGAAGACTCAGAGGATGTTCCTGGACCCTGGCTTCTGACTGGCTCAGCTCTGGCTGTTGCAGCCATGGATGGAAGACCTCTTGCACCAGCGGATGAAAGTCCTCTTTTTCTGTCTTTCCTTCTCTCTATAACTCTTCCTTCCAAATAAAAAAAAAAACTTTTTTAAGTGGATTTCCTGAAATTCAGCGTCATTCAAAACCAGCCTGGGCACAACTAACTTGGCTAAAAAAGCTGTCCATAGCAAGGAACAGTCAAGGATAGGACTGATGAAAGCACCAGGAGCAAGTCACAGCTAGAAATCAAAGCCGGCAAATAATAGCAACTGCCATCAAACGCAGGACAACGTACACCAGAACACTCCCTCCCCTGCACCCAAACCCCTTAGTGCCATTTCACCTGAGAAAGCAATGCAGACCTTGTTTATGCAAAGGTCAAATTACCTCTTGGCCCTGCCTATGGCTACCCTGTTAGCTCACTGCAGGGGCAGGGAGAGACAGCTTTCTTTCCAGGCATTGGTCCTTGTTAAGTTCCTTTCCTTCCAGAAAAGACTGCTAACTCTATCCTCTACAGCATGGTCATTAAAGGCATGTGGTCATTTAAGGCATATGGCTGTGCCCTTAATTGGGCACTTAGAAGAGCCACACTTCAGGCCATTGTAATAGAGCACAATTTTGAGCTCTCAGCTGCACAGCTTATGTGGAGACAGTTTGGAGATTATTCAGGGAGGACTGCCTAAAGGACACAATGTCCATTCACATGCTCAGCTTTGCAGAGGGTGGGGCTCCAGCCTCAGCCATCCAGACTCATTCTAATCTCCACAAGAGTGTTTGTGCTGGACTGCCTCTGGTGCCACTGGTTTAGATGGAGGACAGCTGCAAGACAACAGCCCTGGGAAGCCTCATCTGTGTCTTTTGTAAGGACAGTATGGCAAAACCTGTTAACATTACCTAGTTGTTTAGTTCATGAAGACTCATGCACATTGCATTGGACTAGGAACAATGACAGATGACAATAACTGTGTTATTCAATGGACAATATGAACTTTGAAGTTGACAAGGTTTTTTTTTTTTAATTTCATGCTGCTAGAAAATTTGTAGATCAAAGGCCAATTTAGAACACTGTAGCACTCTCACAAGTTACTTGAAATTCTTTGAGACAAGTTAAGCTGTGCCAGTGAGCCAGTGAGTATCTAGGTAATGGCTGTGTTTTTTATTCCAACAATTTGTTTCTTCTCCTGCCAGAGACACCTTTAATAGCTGACCAGAGAAGTAAACCTGTTTTCTAACTTGGAGACACCGAGTTGCTTTCTTTCTTGCTTCCTAACAAAGTCACTCTGGAATTCAGGGGACTCTCAAGATGCTAATACCAGAATCTTCTCTTAGGAAATGGTCTATTTTATTCTGGGGAACAACAAAGATAGGATCAATATTGCATGGCTCTTCCTGAAACAATTCACCCTTGTTTTTTAATTCAGGATCCCAGCTGCATATTCCATTCACAAATCTGCACTTATCAGTTTTAGCCTTTTGTGGGTGGGAGAGAGAACGAGAAAAAAAAAAAAAAGGTGAGGGGAATGGCAGCATCTTGGTTTCCTAGCAATAGTCTCCTTTTAGCTAACACTTTGGGCCCTGCAAGCTCAGGGCTCTGAACCTGTGTGTCTTAGATGTGGCAGCAAATCAGTGAGGTAAGATTGCTTTGAGAGAGAGGGGGAGGAATTACCTTCCAAGTTACCTTTAAGAGATGCTTCAGGAGGAAAGGATAAGGGCGTGGAGAAGGCCAGAGACGGCAGCAGAGAAAATATGAGGACCCTTCAAATGTTCATGAATATGTGAACCCTGAAAAAAAAAAACCACGCATGGCTTTTCAAAAGTATTTTGACTTGAGTGATCTTTTAATTCCATTTCCATAAGCATTTTGAAGTTCTTTCACATACATCACACAAGACTAAATCGGGTAGGCATTCATAGCATCCAAACCTCAGGGATCTGCTCAGCAAGTCCCCACTGAAATGATACATTAGAGGTCCAGTTCGTGGCATGAAGCTGACAGCGTCAGCAGCTGAAGGGCAGCTGTGTTGAGAACTGGTTTCCTCCAACTCTGGAATTTCTCCAGGGCAAGGTAGCTGGATTCGAAAGGATTCTGTTTCACCTCTCACAGCTTTGCTCTAACAATTTCAAACTCAGCCACTTCAAAATCTCCCTATCATGCACTTGACTCAAATAAGATCATATTCATCACCTCAGTGAAACTCCATGGTTTTCGAGAAATCCAAACTCCTGAAACGGACTCTGTGGGGCTTATCCACCCTTTGGGACAATTTGCCCATCAACTTCTTTAGCTCCATCACAGGAGATACACTTCTCTCTGGTACTCTCATCTAAAGAACTATCTACTCCACATGCTAGGCATTGGGTTTTGTTTTCCTGTCAGGGGTGGGGTAACAAATGAGACAGGCTGTCATATGATTCAAAATTGAGTGTAGTGGACCCTCTGGAACTGTGTGTTTTCAAATCTGTTTCCTTCAATTACATCTGTCTCAGTTTTCCCTTGGTTAATAAAATGCAGAGGTTTGGCTCTGATTATTTTTGAGTCTATCTGAATGGTTTGTGGAACTGAGAAGTAAATTGTCAGCTTATACACAAGGTGGCACCCTGGGATTCCAACCGGCTCTAGGAAGAGAGATGCTGCTAAAACAGAGCCACAGATACACATTTTTAGTAACCATATGGTATTCCCACTGTGCTGGATGTAAAGGTGGAAGTCAGTGTTTGGCGGTATTTGGCAAGTCACCTTTCTGTGCCGTCTTCATCCCTAAATCTCCAAGAACAGAGCTACCTCTGTAAAGAGCACTGGAAACGTAGAACTGATTCCAGTTGATGGTGATGAATACAGACCCCCACATTCAGATCACATATGGAAAACAAGGACATTTTATTGGTAGGAGGCTCATTCCAGGGAACACAGGGGGGAGGGGTGGAGATGAAGGGCACATACCAACTCAATTAACTTTCAATTGGGTTTACAGAACTAGGGAGCCAATTAGAAAGAACGTGACATTTACAAAACTCTGAAATAGTTGAATAGCAACTGTGTTTACTAGTTTTAAGGTTTCTTTCAAAGAGCAATTTGCCCATTATTTGGAAGCTGTCTGCCCTGACTGTAGTATTGGGAAATGGAAACTGGAATATAATCCTAGTTTCCTTACAGTTACTTGACATTTGTTCTAATTTAGACTACATTCAGACACTGCTTTTTATTTTTTTATATGGTTTGAAAGCTGGTTCTAATTCTTGGGTGTGTATATTTCACATTTGAATTTGGAATTGGTGCTGAACATATTTGAAGTGGATTGATTTAAAAATGATTATACTCAGTGCATTGTACATGGAAATTAAAATAAGCTATTAGACTGAACAACTGCTTGAAACAGATTTTAATAACTACATTTTATACTTTAAAAGTTGAAGATATATTTTCTGTTTCTAACACAATTACACAGGCATTCAACAAGTAGATTATAAAGTTTATGTAAAACAGTATTTATGTACAAATAAGAGCTACTTTCTGAATATGAAACAGAGGTAATTGGGATTTGGGCACTGAATTAGAAGTGAAGAAAACACAGGTCTGGGCTTGGTTGAAAAGAGAATTGTGTTGTTTTCCTCTAACTGGTTTTATTACCAGCTCTACAATCATTGCCTACAGGGCAAGAAGAAAACGGAGATTTGGGGAAGACATTTGTGGCACAGTCACTGTAAAAGAACAAAATTATGACTATAACAAAAAAGAGTCCCTATAGTTGAATTTCAGGGTTCAAAAATTTTTTTCTTTCCACTGTGTTCATTTGTCCTAAAATTCCTACAGGAATTTAGAGAACAAGGTAGGCCATAACAACAGCAAATAGAGGTGACAATGGCTAGGTCAGCAAAATATGTCAAGTCCACACTGGAGTGGAATGGGGTCAGGTATCATTGTATTTCTTTGAGAGTCAGTCAACAAATGCCGTATTCAAAGCTTGCTATATTGTGAGGCATAGGACTTCAGCATAGAGATGAGCAAAGCAGATGCTGCTCCTGCCTTCCTTGGGGCTCCTGCACCTTTGGGCTCTGGGTTATACCCGCAGTGGTTGAGAGGTTTCAGAAATGAACTTTGGATCAGCCGCTGTATTTGAACCTAGAAATTATTAGTAATATTAGCATATCAGTAATGAAACTTGACATTAATAATGCAGTATGAATCAGATGTCTGGGTCTGTTTCCTTACTGGTACAATTAAAACATTTTCTTCATAGTATCATAGAAGGAATTCAGTAGAATTCACTTAAGTGAGCTATGGTAACCAGAACAGGAAGTGCAGGAACTAGATGAAAGCTATCCTTGCTGGGCATCCAGAGAAAAGCCTGGATGATTCATTCCTACAATCGCTGCCTTTTCCCCCCTCTATCAGACTTAAACCCAATGCTAACCCTCTAGCAAGAGCTTCTTTTTCCTCCTTGTGGAGGAGTGGCACTGCCCCAGGGAGTGTAACACTTAGGGTAGAACGCCTGCCTAAGCTGCAGGCAGGTACTGCTTACAAGAAGTGCATCACATCTCCATTGTTTCTCTCAACCAAGTGGTGGTAAAACACTCAACCTCTATGAAACAGTGTTCCAAGCTGTGCTGAGCCAAACTGGCTGGACTATTAGACACCTACCATGAAGTCCCACTCACCACTATGCCCTCAAAGCGAAGGGAGAGAAAAGGGGCAGGAGCAAGGGGAGGAAGAGCGAGTTTCGATGTCTTATAAAAATAAATGTAGCGAGTTTCGATGTCCCATAAAAATGAATGTAGCAGTCAATGTTTTCACTGTTATACTTCAGTAGATCGCTCATGTTTCTCCAACTAGGGTTTTGATGATTGGAAAATGGGACACTAGCTACATGCCTCAAGATTTTGTCAGGAATCCGTAATGCTTGAAGAGTAACCTGGAAATGCTTGGTTAAGAGATTGCGGACTCCAAAGGCTGTCTTTCTGCCTGAGATTTTTATTTAACCTGTTCAAGTTAATGTCTTCATTCTCTGAGGTTTCACGGCAATT
Source organism: Ochotona princeps (assembly GCF_030435755.1). Taxonomy (NCBI): domain Eukaryota; kingdom Metazoa; phylum Chordata; class Mammalia; order Lagomorpha; family Ochotonidae; genus Ochotona; species Ochotona princeps. Next base: position 32,072,133 of record NC_080836.1, read on the forward strand.
TCTGGCTGTAGATGTCATTTGGTACTTAATCACGAACTATCGTGTGTGTCAACTCCTGGGCAGTTTGCAAGTGTTTACACTTTATTCGGTTGACTCGGTGCCCCCCCCCCACCAACTGCTCTTTTATTCAATCGTTTCTGTCGCTTACTCATCACTCGTCTTTCCATCTACCCTAACGTGAAAACTTCATGAGAGCAAGAACCGTCTAGAGTTACCATACACCTGCCACTTTGGAAACATGGGTTGCTTTAGTTAAATGTTCTAAGCTGCACTTTTAAGACCCTTTACCATTTTTTGAAATCGGAGAACTATCTATCATCCACTAAATAACTTAGCTGAAGTTTGAGGGATAGGTTCAAGTTCACTTGTTGCATCCCACAGCTGCATCCAGCGCCCTCACGGCGGCCGGGAGCAGGCGAGGACCAGCGAAGATGCCCTACCTTGGAGAGCTCTTCCGGACAGGTACTGAAGGGCGGATGCAGGGAACAGGGGCTGGGACGCCTAAGAGCTTTTCCGAGGCGGCGAAACAGGGTCAAGGGCTAGGCTTTTCGGAGCCTGCTGAGAGCATCACCCGGGGTTGCGCGGCTGCGAAAGGCAAAGCGCCCATGTACGGGGCGCACAGAGATAACCCTGTACTAGTACAGGCTCCGGTGGTGCCTGTTAGGGGCTCTGGTCGACATCTTCTTTCCGGGCTCACAGACTTGTGCCCGTACGCGCACAATTCGGCGCGGCCGTCTCTGCCGCCCGGCTCCTTCCTCAGGGGCACTGGGCGAGCCGACTGCCGGCCCCGCGGAGGCAGAGACGCACGCTCCGAGGCGCGGGTGAAGTCGCGCACCTGGCACCTGCCACAGCGCGGGAGCGCCGGCCGGCCAGCCAGCCGAGGGGGGCCAGCGCCGCCGCCGCCGCCCCCTCTCCCCGGAGCGGCCCGAGGCCGAGCACGTTCCCGCGGGCCGACGGCGCCGCGGAGAGAGTGGGTGGGCAGGCGAGGGAGGGGAAGGGAGAGGAAGGAGGGAGGGAGAGGGCGAGGCGCGTCCCCGAGGCGGGGGCGCGCTCTCGCGCGGGCTGCCGGGATCGCTCGCCGCCGCTGTGGTAATGTCCGCCATGTTGGCCATGGCGCAGGGAGCGGATCGGGCGGGCGAGCGGCGGATCTAGTGTGTGGAAGCGGCCGCGGGCGGCGGGGGGCTGTTTTCGGGTGGGGTGGGCGCCCATGCTGTGGCCGGGGGCCTTGAGAAGGAGGAGGAGGAGCGGGCCGGCCGCGCTGCACTGAGGAAGGAGGTGGAGGAGGCGGCGGGAGTGCTCTCCCCCCCCCGCCCGCCCCGCCGCCGCCGCCCGGGCTGTTCCTGTGAGGCGGGGAGACAATGAGTAAACTCTCCTTCCGAGCGCGGGCGCTGGACGCCGCCAAACCGCTGCCTATCTACCGCGGCAAGGACATGCCTGATCTCAACGACTGCGTCTCCATCAACCGGGCCGTGCCCCAGATGCCCACCGGGATGGAGAAGGAGGAGGAATCGGTAGGGACTCGAGTGTTTATTACCCCCCCCCTCCTCCCCCCTCCCCTTTGTCAGTCGGGCCTCGCCATTCACAGAGCGCTTTACGCTCGCTGGAGGGCGCCGCTGTCGCTCCAACGCACGGGACCTTACGCTGGCGGAGTAGCGTAAACCCTCTCGGCCGGCGCAGCGCCCGCCCGCGGCCGCCATGTTGTTGCGTCCCAGTGTTGTGATTAGCTCGCAGCGCCGCTTACGCTGCCGTAAGGGGGCCTTGGCGTAAGCGGCGGCCGGGAATGGCGCAGGGGGATGCGCTGGGCGCACTTGGCGTACGGCCTCTGTTTACCTTCAAAAACGTTTTTGTTTGTGCGTGATTTGGGACTAGTTAATAGCTTGGAGCAGGGGAGGTGGGAGGGAAAGTGTCTTTGGCGAGGACAGATATCTGTATCTATCTATATATGTATGTATATTTCCAGTTTTTAAGTTTGGCTTAGCATCGGGTTCTTTTTGAAATGACTTAGGGAAAAGTAAAAGCGCTTTGAAAAACAAACCACTGTTCCCCTTCCACCTCCCGACCCCGGGGAGGTAACCGGGGATGGCGCGGCGGCGTGAGGCGGTGCAGGGCCGGACTGAGCGGGACGGACGCGGGGCGCCAAGCCGGCGGGCTCGGGCGGCATCGCCGAGGCGGCCCCCGCACGCGCGCTTCAGCCCAGGAGAGCCGGGGATGCTCGGAGCCCGCCTGGAGCGAGCTGTGACCCCGAGAGATGGCACTGGAGGAGGATCCTCCCTGTGCAAGTAGAGGATCTAGTGCATCCAGAATGACAGCTGTGCTTTTGACAGTGTCGTGCCTTTTGGCGTAAAGGCTACATTCCCCCCGGCCTGGAGGTTAATTTTTGCCTAAGGTTGTGTTTTCTTCTGGAATGACAAGTGCTTAAGACTCCGGAGTGGTATTACTTGCCTGCAAAGTTCGTAGTAACTGCATCTCAGAATTTCTTCAATGAACCTACGGTCCCGCCTTATTGTCAACCTCGGGTGTGTGTGGATTGGTTCTCATGCTTCGGTGACTGTCAAAAGAAAGCTCCAGATTTTCGTGATTGGCTTTCTCTTTTGACTGTTAAGATTACAGGAAATGCTTTTATGCGTTTGATTGGCTGTTTGAGTTCTGACCTCATTACGCTGTCCTGTCATTACTACTTCCCTCTGTGATTTAATCACATTTCTCTCTTGTGTTTGCACACCTGAAAGTCTACTGAAAGTAGAAAATGAATATGGCTGTGACTTCAGGATGGATATTCACTTTTTAAAATTAAAAAGTAAATGATATTTTAAAAAACTCAACATCTAAATTTAAGGTTTAGAGCTGAATCGTGGGAATTTTATTTTTAAAAATAAATTTTGTTCCTAATTAAGCTTAGTTTTCCATGGGTACAATAACTAAAATGAAAGGATAATATGTTAGTCAATTGAACTCAATTTTAAAAACAAAATTTGGGAATTTCTGTTAGATTTTCTTTCATGGATTTTGGCTCAAAAAGAAAAGCAGCCCCTGAGACTTAACTGGTAGTGTGTAGAATTACTTCTATTATTTCAGAACCAGAGTCAGCTCATCTTCTGGGATGAACAGTTAATCCCTGCAAGGGACATTGCCTTTTTGCAGTCAGTCCTTACACCACTTCTGAGGTTTGTTACATATGTATTATTTTGTTTTAATTTAGGAAGAAAGTTGGAGGATTTTTTTGTGTTTTATTTAAAAATATGCACTTAACAAGCCTTGTCACAATTTGGCCATTAACTTTCAATAAAACTTGTGCTTTTCTCAATTCAACACTTAAGTGCCTGTTTGTCTCAGATCGTCTCAGAAATCTGCTTCTACTGTCCAGTGCTAAGGAAGACAAAATCCAGTTTTGATGGAACTGGAGTTGAAATGGAGGATTCTGCTCGCTGTCCTTTCGGCTTATTTTAATGTTTCAAGTGAAGGTTTCTTTTAAAACCAAAGGAAAACTAATCTTAACCTGGTTTTATAGACATTTCTAGAATGTCTAATTAGATAGATCTTACTTTTCATTTTTCTTCTGAAACATACCACATGCATTGAAATACTTGAGCTCTTGTGATGGCCTTGATAAAACAGTTCTAAGGTGCAGTAAAGCATCATAAATTTCACAAATATTTTTGCACTTCTCTTCAATCATATTTTAGTTCAACTTGCGGTATCTGGGTATTCTGACGCTTCTAAAAGTTTTTCTTTTTTTTTTTTTTTTGACAATCACATAGGTTGGTAATTTTTGCTTGTTGTTTCTGGACCATCCTTTCATGCTTGGTTGACAAAAATCCTTTGAATTCGTTTTGAAGCCTAAGCCTTTGTACTGATTTCATTTTGAAGCCTAAGCCTTTGTGGATGGATCCTGTCCACAATACAATTATGGACCCCTCCCCCATAAAAACTAAAGACTCTTCCTCCATGTAGCTGTTGGACAATAATTAAGACTGTGTAGTCAGTCATTGACTCAATTTTGAGTTATGTTTCACACAAGTGCCTGGTGTTGTCCTTGGTTCCGTTGCTGAGTATCTTAAGCCCTTTTCTTCTGGACACGTCCACATGGCTTACTTGTTCTCTTTCCTTGTTTTCATCGTCATCTTCATAAGGCCTGCTTTGTCTCTGTAGTGCTGCTCAAAGCACTTGGAATATGTCAGATACCATAAACGTTTGTGTTTAGACTGAACCAGAAAAATTATGTCATCCGTGATCCTGTCACCTCTCCACCTTTGATGGAGATAGATCCACCTTTGATGTTTGTAATAATACCTCTCGTTTATTGATAGTTCTTATGCCCACAAGTATCAACGTTTTGAAGTGTAACTTCTGGACAATTAAGTGTAACCTTTTACAACAGAGTTCGATGAGTTTTGATAAAGGTGTATACCCATGGAAACGAAGATACAGAATTTTTCCAAAGCTGGGATAGATCTTGTGTCCTCCTTTGCAATCTCCTCATTGCTAGTTCCAAGCAACTTTTACTGTAAATCAGTTTGTCTTTTCTAGAACCCCGTATAAATTAAATCAGACTTACTCTCTTTTTTTAAACTGTTTTTGTGTTAGCGTGATGCACATTTAAGATTCATCAGTGGTTTAGTGTGTCAATTCTCTTTTTTAAAAAATAAGATTTATTTACTTTTATTAGAAAGTCAGATTTACAAAGAGGAGAAAGGAAGCCCTTCTGTCCACTGGTTCACTCTGGAACTGAAACGATCTGAAGCCAGATGCCTGAAGGCTCTTCCGGTGTCCCAGGCAAGTGCAGCGTCCCAAGACTTTGGGCTGTCCTTGACTGCTTTCTGAGACCGCAGGCAAGGAGGCAGTGAGGCAGGGAGCTGGATGGGAAGTGGAGCAACCAGGACAGGATGGGTGCCCAAAAGGGATCCTGACACATGCAAGGCAATCATATAGCCACTGAGCCGATGTGCCAGGCCCGTCAATTCCTTTTCATTGCTCAGTAACATTCCAGTGTTTTGTCTCTTTTTTTTTAGATTTATTTTATTTTTATTACAAAGTCAGATATACAGAGAAGAGGAGAGAGAGAGGAAGATCTTCCATCCGGTGACTCCCGAAGTGAATGCAACGGCCGATACTGTGCCAGTCCGGAGCCAGGAGCCAGGAACTTCCTCCAGGTCTCCCACATGGGTGCAGGATCCCAAAGCATTGGGCCGGCCTTGACTGCTTTCCCAGGCCACAAGCAGGGAGCTGGATGGGAAGTGGAACTGCAGGGATTAGAACGGCGCCCATATGGGATCCCAAGGCATTCAAGGCCACGGCACCGGGCCTAGTATTCCAGTGTTTTGATATTCTGTATTCATCCATTGTTGGATGTTTAAGTGGTTTTCACAATTTAACTCTATTAACATCCTAATGATATGTTTCTATTTTATAGATGAAGAAACTGATTGGTCTTATTGCTGGTAAAGAGCAAGGCTAAGAGTCAGACTTTTTTTTAATATCACAGAAGCCTGTTCTTGTAAGAGTCTTGCTGTTTTTCAGCATGCTTATGGAACACAGGATTATCATATTAGCTGTTTTATTTCATATAGTTTTTGATAAGTAATACTTTGTGTCATTTTAGGAACTTCAGTCTGAACAGACCATTAAATTATTAAGAAATGTAGTTTTCTTATCACTTAATTCTGACTTTCACACTTGGATTTTTAGAGTCTTTTTGTGATAGATTTATCTTATTTTTGATGATGTTTACATGCTGAAGTGGACCACCAATTAGGGTGAGGTGGGTCAACGAATGGGGGAAAGTGGATGAGACAACTGCCTCCAATCTCCTTTTTCCTTTCTGAATCTGGGGAAAGAAGGAGTGAGGACGGTTCCCAGCAGCCCAACCGCATCAGCGCCTAGGGATGGGGGAACAGCCATCTGATGTCATTGAAGGGTCCGAACGGGGAGCATGTTCCAAGGGTACTCCTCAAGTGGTTTTGATAATTCTGAGATGCTGGTGACTTCGTTGCTCCAAGGTCGAGGAAATCCTTTCAAGTTCCATCGGCAGACATAGTTCACCTTAGGGTCTCTACTCGTCCAGATACTCACGGTCAAAGCTTGGCCAGGAGAGCTGTCCCGTTTGTTCTGCCCTTCATGGTACTAGATGTCATCTGCAGGCCTCAATGAATTGGTTGTCATGTCCCCCACGTGCATCTAGATATGCCATCTGGTTCAGCAGTCTTACCTTTGCTTCTTCCTGTTTTGGCACCATCGTGAATGTTTATGTCATCCGAAGCATATCAGGAATTTGTGGGGAACGATCTTATATATGATTTAGATTTTTTTCCTACTAGAATATAATTTCTGTAAGGATAAAGATCTTCATGTATTTTGTAATTTGCAGGTATTTGGTTGAGTGCATGCTTGATAAATGTTAAATGTACTTGTTTCTTTTTCTATTCTCAGAACTGTTTTTATGTTTGCTCTTTTATTCTGTTTATGTAATTTATATGCCTATCTATGTGTGTATATCCATTAAGACTTTAACAGAGTTTTTAGAAAAACTGAAATCACTAATAATTTTCTGTGATCTATTTGAAAAGCCATCCATAATACCTGATGTAGGTTTGTGTCTGTCTATGACTCATTAGCAGGATTTGGTAAACTCTTCCAAGAATTCTCTGGTTGCTTACTTTGGTACCGTTTATGATTAGATATTAAATGCTTTTTTTTCTGCTGAGTCAGAGACCTTTTTTTTTTTTAAAAAGATGTATTTATTTTTATTGAAAAGTCAGATTTACAGAGAGGAGGAGAGACAGAAAGATCTTCCATCCGCCTGTTAACTCCCAAAGTGACTGCAACGGCCAGAGCTCAGCCAGTCTGAAGCCAGGAGCCAGGAGCTTCCTCTGGGTTTCCTGTGCAAGTGCAGGGTCCTAAAGTGAAGACTTCAGCCACTAGGCTATTGCACCAGGTCCAAGTCAGAGCCCTTTTTAAACAGAGGAATTCTTTTAACACAGAAGCAGGCTGCAGTATTAATCCTTATGTTATTCTTATAGGAATGTTTTTTTTCTCCTTTTCTTTTGTTTCTTTCCTTCTTTCCTCTTTCTTTTTTTTTTTTTTTTTAAGATTTATTTGTTTTTATTTGAGAGGAGAGGAGAGACAGCAAGGTCTTCTATCTTCTGGTGTATTCCCCAAATGGCTGCACCTGCCACAGCTGGTTGATCCCGAGCTGGGAGCCAGGAGCGTCTTCCAGACGTCCCACATAGATTCTGGTACCCGAGAACTTGGATCCTCCTCTGCTGCCTTCCCAGCAGGGAGCTGGATAGGAAATGGAGCATCCAGGACATGAACTGGCACCCAAATGGGATGTAGGCTCTATTTATAATGGAGCATTAGCCCATTCTGTCACCTCACTGGCCCCTTGGGATATTTCTTTATACCAGAATGAACAACTGTTTATGTGATCCAACTTATTTGTAAAGAAAATGACCATGAATCTTTTGAATTGTCATTTTTTCACCTCAGGTATTACCTAATTTCACCCCCCCCCAAATATCTTTTATATTTTTGAAAGCAGAGAGAGGCAAAGGTGCCATTTTCTGGTTCCTCTCCCTCTCCACCCGACGCTGCCCCCTCCTTTCCCCAGTGGCTGCGGCTGCGGGAGAGGGGGGATGGTAGAGGCAAGGATGAGGAAGTTGTGGGGGTAAGAGAGAAAGCCAGGAGCTGGGGATTCAGTCCAGCTTTCTGAAATGGGCAGTAGGAACCCAGTCCTTGAACCATCAGTGCTACCTTGTAGAGTGAACGATAGCCGGAAGCTGAATCAGGAGCTGAGACCAGAACAGAGGACTGATGGCAGTTACTGTGATGTGCTGTGTGGGTATCACCACTGGTATTTCAGTAATTTGAATGATAAGATGGGGAAGAATATATTCAGTCTTAAGACTTAAAAATGTTACTTTTTGCACACAAAAATTTCATGTTTCAAAATAAAGAGGTTCTCAGAAAATATATAAAATGTAGTTTGGTAAATTGTTACTATAAAAATATGATGTATTTCTCTGAACAAAAGTAGAGGACATGTTAGGTATTTAATGCCAAGTGCCATCTAAATTAGATACTGGGAGTCAATGTAAAAGGGTATGTCAAAAACATACATAAGACTATGGCTGAAGGGCCAGGACTAAAAGAAGATAGAGCCTTTGATTTCATGGAACTTATGTGAGTCATTCAGTTATAAAAACATGTGCAGTATGTGGAAAGTTAGCAGAAACTGTTGGGCTAAGTCAACTCGGCAGACATCAAAAGAGTTAAGTGTCATGATTAAGAGGAGAGAGCGCTTACTGGCGTGGACTGGTGTAGTGGTCCTGGCAAGACAAGTAACAACTTGGGCTTTCAGAATTGAGTGACAGGTGTATGCTGAAGTAGGTACTTGATTGAGTAAGGGAATATTTCAAAAACGGTTTTGTGGATGTTAAGACAACCAAAGGAGAGTTCATAGTGTCATGTTTTTGGTACGATCCTTCTTCCTTATTGGAGGAGGATTTCAGGAGGATTTCTTTTGAACACACTTTTTTTTCTTTGTTAACCTGCTATATCTAAAGCTCAAACATTGTTTAAAGCATAAAAGGCAGGAAACATTTACAGAATGAATAAATAAAAAATTATGAAGATTGTATTGGAAAAATGGTAGAATTATACTAGATTATAGTTTGGAATGTTAGGTCCAGGAGTTTTGAGTAATGTAGAAGAAATACCATTTAGATAGGAGTGTGGTGTCTCTGTTCCCAGACAGTATGGTTCTTTCAACAATCGTCCAGTTTAATTTGGGAGGTTGCCTCCTTGTTTATTACTACCATCACAGCTGACATATATTGATCTGTTTTGGTGTATTACGTATGTGCCAGGAATTTTGTTAAATGTTCTAGGAAGACTGAAATTTTACGGGAGTATAAACAAGGACTAAAAGCAGTGAGATGTCACAAGCTGTTTAAATTATGGAATTATGATTCCTTATGAAGGAATATACTATTGTAGCAATGTGGGGAAAATCTGTCAGGGGGGGATAGGAGTTTTGGGGAAGGAATCCCAGTCTCTACGAAGTTGTACCATAAAATTCAAAAATTCAATACAAATATTTAACAAAAAAGATGTTTCTTTCATTTTTTGCAGCATTTTGTAGTCTATATTAACTGCCACACCAAAACATGTATGGTATTTGTCTTTTGGGACTGGCTTATTTAACTAAGCATTGTGTCCAGTGTCCACAATTTTCTGTTGTATCCACTTTGTTGCAAAAGGTGCGATTCCATTTTTAAAAATTCTGGTTGAGTAGTAGTCCACTGTTTATATCCCACATTTTCTTTATCCAGTCATTAGTTGATGACATCTGGGTTTGTTTGGATCTTAACTATTGTGAAGTGAGTTGCAATATGTACAGGGATACAGAATACTCTTTCATATACTGACTTCATTTCATTTGGGTGAATTCCCAGAAGTCGAATGGCAGAGTCATGTTGATCTATTTTCAGATTTCTGAGGAATCTCTCCATACTGTATTCCATCATGGTTGTACTAGTTTACATTCCCATCAATATTGTATTAGGGTACCTTCTTCCCCACATCCTCATGAGTGTTTGTTGTTTTGGTTTTTGGATGATTGCCAGTCTAATTGGAGTAAGATGAAGCATTGTGATCTTTTTCTTTAAAGATTGATTTATTTTTATTGCAACATCAGATATACAGTGAGGAGGAGAGACAGAGAGGAAGATCTTTCGTCCAATGATTCACTCCCCAAGCGGCCGCAAGGGCTGGAGCTGTGCCAATCTGAAGTCAGGAGCCAGGAACCTCTTTCAGGTCTCCCATGTGGGTGCAGGATCCCAAGTCTTTGGGCCATCCTCAACTGCTTTCCCAGGCCACAAGCAGGGAGCTGGATGGGAAGTGGGGCTGCTGGGATTAGAACCGGCGCCCATAGGGATCCTGGCACATTCAAGGCGAGGACTTCAGCTGCTAGGCCACTGCTCCAGGCCCAAAGCATTGTGATTTTTGCTTGCATTTTTCTGATGGCTGGTGGTTCCAAGTATATTTTCATGTATCTGGCCACTTGAGTTTCATCCTTTGATAAGTACCTGTTCATATCCTTGCCCATTTCTTAACTGAATCGCGTTGTTGTAGAATTTCTTAAATTCTTTGTAGTTCCTCATATTAATTTGTTATCAGTTGCATGTTTTTCTCCCATTCTGTTGGTTTTCTCTTCACTTTGTTGAATGTTGCCTTTGCAGTACAGAAGCTTGGTGTGATGTAATCCCATTTGTCTGGTCTTGCTTTTATTGCCTCTGCTCCTGTGGTATTTCCCAAGAAGTCTTTTGCTTATGCCAATGCTTTACAGTTTCCCTAATGTTTTCCTCCAGCAGTTTGATAGAATTTGGTTGTAAATTTAGGTTCTTGAACCATTTTCAGTTGATATTTTTGTGCGAAGCGTAAGGTACAGGTCTTAAAACAATTTTCTCAGCATCACTTGTTGAAAAACTGTCCTTTCTCCAGAGATTGGTTTTAGTGCATTTATCAAAGATTAGTTGTTTGTAGATTTATACTTTAATCTTGGGGATTTCTGATGTGTTCCATTGATCTACATGTGTATTTTTGTCAGTGTCAGGCTGTTGTGATTATATTGGCCCTGTAGTTTGTCTTGAAATCTGTTTTGATGCCCTTGGCTTTGTTTTGTTAAGATTGCTCTAGCTATTCAGGGTCTTTCGCATTTCCAAATGAATTCTGTCACCATTTTTTGCTAGATCTGATAAGAATGTTGCAAGCATGTTGGTTGGGATTGCATTGATTATATGAATTGCCTTGAACAATACAGGTATTTTGATATTACTTATTTAATTTAAAAATACGGATTTTTTTTCTTTTGGGGGGAGTGCTTTCTGATTCTTTAATGTTTTGTAATTACCATTGTAGGGATCTTTCACATTCCTTAGTTAAATTTATTCCAGAGTATTTAAAGTTTTTTGAGATCATAGTGAATGGTATGGATCTTACACTTTTTTTTTTCTGAGCCATAACATTGTTTATGCATACGAAGGTTACCGGGTTTTGCCTGTTGATTTTATATCCTGCAGCTTTACCAAACTTTCTTTTGAGTTATAGTATTCTAATACTGGAGTCTTTAGGTTCCCCTTTGTACAAGATCATGTCATCTGCAAACGTGAATAATTTGAGATCCTCCTTTTTAATTTGTATCCCTGTGATTTCTTTTTCTTGCCACATGGCTCTGGATAAAACTTCTAGAATTATATTGAATGGCATTGTTGAAAGTGAACATTTGTTTTGCTTTTAGTTCATACCACTTGAGTTTAATTTCCTCATGCCTCATGCTTCTCACTTATGGAAGGAATGTGTTAAGGAGTGTGTGTGTGTGTGTGTGTGTGTGTTTATTCATCTGAGAGAGAGAGAATGCTGAGAGAACTGAGTACCATAAGGAAAGTATCTTACCTTTGCTGTATTCACTAGTGCTGGCCAGGATGATTTGTGATAAGGCATTCACCTGACCACATAGCCATTAGGATTGTATTTATTTTGGTTATTCAGCAGAATCGGAGTAAAAAGATGTTAATGCATAGAGGACAACATGCTAAAGACTAATAGGAAAAAACTCCAGGAGCCCAGTATAGATAGCAGAAGGTCTATCTCGATTATTTGGTTTTAATCTTATGCTGATCCTTGATTATTTGCCTTGTCTATAATTTTTAATGGAGCAGAACCTGAAATTTACCTACCCCATCATTCGAGATTGTTGTGTGTGGGATTAATACCGGTCAACATGGCAGTCATTTCCAGATTCTCTGTAGTACCATTACCTTGTGTCTGTTACCCGTTAGGCTGCTCTTTCACTGGCAGCAAGTATTGCTGTGAAATTCCCAGAATGCAGAGTAGAAGAGTCAGCCTGTTTGGCTAACTCACTAGTTTATGTTTTTGGTTCTTGAATGCTTTTTTTGTTTTGTTTTGTTTAAACTTTGGTGAGTAAAGGACCTGAGAAATCAAGCAACAGTCTGTTTTGCTGCTTATTTGATGAAGTTGGTGGAGTTTTGAAATTTTGTCTAAGGGTCAAATCTTGGGCTTCTGCCATTTTCCCAGTGGGCAAGGTAAATTATTTGGGTTCATTTACTCCTATTTCTTATCTGTTTCATGAGAAGCATTTCAAAAGGTGCTTTCAGAGATTTAAATAACTTAAAAACCTTGCCAGTGCCTTACACAGACAATTGCTATTTTTTATTATTAGTCATAATTCTCTTATAATGGATAACATATACGGAGTTGGAAAAAAAGTATTCTAAGATATAGTTCACAGGTTTTTTCCTGCCAGTTTTCTCCAGCCAATATTTTTAGCTGTCAAACTACACATTTTTTTTCCTTCCTTCTGTTTTCTGAAAGAGCAGTTAATCAATTAAAGACTGAAAACTAGTGGCTAAGAAACGAAATCTTTGGCCAATCCTGAGAATAATAATTGGATCCTGACTAATTGATAATTGAATATTGTATTTGTTTTACAGAGTTCTTTTCTTTCTAAGATTAGACATGTTAGTCATGGGAAGGACATAGATTTTAGTGATAAAAATCTGTTTAGTGGGTGGTACTGGAGAAGTGATTGGAAAAGGAGATTTAATTTATCAATGAACTCTGGAGTGAGCACTTAGCTTTGAAAGCTTTGCAAAGTATGGTACTGACGAGAATGTAGTTATTATGTCATTTAATTGATTCTTGAGATGTTTGTCAACTGGGGCAAAATTAGCATCCTGTTTGTAGTAGTTTGTCAGTGACAGTATCAGGTAAAATAGGCAGTTTATTTGATTTGTCACCTGCCCATTTTTAGTAGCATTCCTGTTGTGATAGTGCAAAAATGCTTCCTTTCTTAATTAAAATGGGAGCTGTTTACTCTTAAAGTTTTTTTTTCAAGTTTATTTATCTGAAAAAAAAAAAAACAGGTCTAAAGAGAGAAAGAGAGAGCAAGAGAGAGAAATAGGTGGTAGATGGCCGAATCCAAGTAATTGGCCCGTCGTCTGCTGTTTCCCAGGATGCTTTGGCAGAAAACTGGATGGGAAGCAGAGAAAATGCAGATAGTGGCTTAACCCATTGAGTCAGGACACCTTCCCCAGGGGCCTGTTGTTCCTCAACACTGTGTGTATGTGTGTATCCTGCAGTCTTTAGAGGGTTTAGTGAAACTTCTCAGAATGATTCACATATATGAAATAAAAATCAGATGAGCTAATTATTGGGGTGGTTATTAGCATGGGCTTCGTGATACTGTGGATAAGGCTGCTTTGTAGGATGACTGCATCTTAGACTGTATCCACAAGTAAGTTTGAGGATTCAAGTCTGTCTCTGCATCCAGCGTAGCTTCCTGTTAAAGCACTTAGGAGATAGTGGATGTTGCTTTGTACTTGGTGAAGTAGCTGATATCTTTCTTGTACTCTGCAAGTGAGCAATGTATGGTCTTCAGTTAGCTTCTGAATCTGGAGTCATAAAATCAGTCAATTCTGATTTTTAATTTATTCTCTTTAAAATCTCTAAGAAATTGGGAATTGACAGGTTGTAGCTGTCTGTTGTGTTGTTTTGCGTTTGGATAGCCAACTTTAATCTGTAATTCCTGTGTTGAAATTGGGTTATCAATAAAGCCTTGAATTGTGCATAGGAATTTTTGTTTATTTTATATATCTAATATATATTATATACATAATATATATAATGTAAACAAAGTCAGATTAACTGTTAAGAAATTTGTCATTTAGTTTCACCAGTACTCATTTATAGCCTCAAGTAGTAACTTAAAGGGGAAGAGCAACCACAAGGTTCTGTTCTGAAGACAGCTGTCTAATTTTGGGTGTTATGGTGGCAAGCCAGATATCCACACAGACTTCACTTTCTGTCCTGCACTATTGTTTCTGATTTTAATTAATGATGGCTCCATGAACATAGGGATTATGTCAGTGTTTCTTTATTTTCCCTGTCATCTGATGTAGGGAAGGGTGTATGGTAGCTGCTCACTAAATATTTGTAGGCTGAGTGAGCAATACCTGCTATATGCTTTAGAGAGCAACTTCTAGTCCATAGAAGAATGAATTAAACAGAGCAAACTTCATATGAAGTGTAACGTAGTAAGTAATGTGGAAATCATAATGCTGTGAAATTTATGTTGTAATGGACATGAGTTGAACCAGAGTATATATGAATTCAGGGAATACTGTAATATGGTGCTGAATTAGTTTTTCCAATTTGGCCCTAACATGATTTCTGTATACCACAATGTCATGAGTTTTTAGAGCCATCTCATTACTTTCACAGCCAGAAGGGTGTAGTACCCAGTTAGATAATTGAAATCTTTAAAAAATTTAATGTACATTTGTCTTTCTGGACAGGCAAAATTATATTATAAACAGTGCCTGTTAAGAGTTCTGAGAAGAAACTCTCTTGGAAGATGGCCTGAAAAACAGTGTTGCTAGAGTTTTATGCAAACTGTATGTAGATTTTTGCTTACTTTATAATACAGGGGGCATTTTCCATGTATTTAGCAGGTACTTTGAAGACGGTTGTCTATAGTAGGTCAGTAGCAACTCAGCCCCATCAGTGGAATTCATCAGGCTTTCAAAATATCACTAAAAAAAAAAATCAGAAAAGATTTAGGTCAGGGTTTTTAAACGTTAGCGTGCATCAGACTCAGCCTTGGAGAGCTTGTTTAAAACACAGGTCACTGGGCCTGCAGGTGTCATTCAGCAGGTCCTAGTTTTCAGTGCTCAGATGATGGTGATACCTCTTGTCTAGGGACTTAACTTTGAAAACTGCCAATTTAAGAAGTAGAGTAATGATTCTTGGCCATACATCAGAATATCTGGGATGCTTTTATTTAGTATAGATGTAGGCATTATCCTGTTATACCAACCACATTACAATTTATGGGTCATTTTAATTCAGTAGGACTGATTTGTCTAGGTAGAATAAAAGGATTGGCGTATGTGCCCATACTTTGTGTTTTTACCATTTTACTCATCCTTTGTGGGTTTCTTTCCTTGTGCTCTTGATTGACTTTAAGATTTTTTTTTTACTGTAACTTATGTGTGTATATGCATAAACAAAGTGCATATTGAGATACTCCCACACATACAAGACAGTCATTTTGCACTATCTGAGGTAGTTATGGTCTGTGAAGTCACCATGGGCACAGAATTGCTAAGGCACTGCTCCTGGGGGACATACAGAGTTTGATTCCTGTGAGCCTCTGGTCCCAACAGTTTGTTCAGCTGATTAATGCATTACTTTATGTGTGTTTCTGTTTAAAAATAACATGTTGTTGATTCATTGACATTGAACTCAGAGCCAGTAGCACTGAAACTCATGTCTGAATGAGGCTTATGTAACATTTTCTCTGACAAATGACAGTCTTTTTGTACATTGGAACACTTCACTGCACTTCACTGTGTTTGATGGTCCCTATCAACAG
Source organism: Ochotona princeps (assembly GCF_030435755.1). Taxonomy (NCBI): domain Eukaryota; kingdom Metazoa; phylum Chordata; class Mammalia; order Lagomorpha; family Ochotonidae; genus Ochotona; species Ochotona princeps. The sequence goes on from NC_080836.1 coordinate 32,087,584, forward strand.
CGAAATCACAACACGAAAGGCACAAAAATAGGAAAACATGAGATAGAATGCGAAGAGGCTTCTTGTTTACAGTTAATACCACTGAAATAAGAAATCAGAATATAACCCTAATTTCACCTCTGCTGGAAACAAGTGATTACATTTTTAAAACTTTTTTTCCTGTATTATGCGTGTCTGTAAGTAGCCACAAAGATGCTGCTTGTATTAATTTTTTTGGTGTCAAAAAATAAAATTTAACAAGTGAATTTTTAGATAAAATTTAACAAGGTGAATTTTCAGATAATGAAGATCACACAATTTTCCCATTTTAGTTCTATTTTGTTCAAAGTAATTTTGGTCATAAGCTACTGCATTGGTTTCATGATTCACTAATGGTCCAACCCACATTTTGAAAGACACTAATTTAGCACCATAGGTTATATGCTTATTTGCTACTAGTATGTGGTAAGTTACATTAAACAATGTGATGTGTGTGTATGCTTATCCCTCATTCATTTATTAATATGTAGAATTTAATCTTTTTTTAAAAAGATTTATTTATTTCACTACAAAGTCAGATATACAGAGAGGAGGAGAGACAGAGAGGAAGATCCTCCATCTGATGACTCACTCCCCAAGTGAACGCAACGGCCGATCCGAAGCCGGGAACCTCCTCCTGGTCTCCCACATGGGTGCAGGGTCCCAAAGCCTTGAGCCGTCCTCTACTGCTTTTCCCAGGCCACAAGCAGGGAGCTGGATGGGAAGTGGAGCCGCCTGGATTAGAACCGGCGCCCATATGGGATCTCGGGGTGTTCAAAGCAAGGACCTTAGCCGCTAGGCCACGCCACCGGGCCCATAGAATTTAATCTTACTGAGGAGCTAGAGTTTTTTTTTTTTTAATTATTTATTATTTTTACTTCATTAATTACATTGTATTATGTGAGGAGCTAGAGTTTTTAAGATAGAGCATCAGACTTGTCTTGGGTGGATTGTACAGTATGGTGGTGATGTCAGAAGACTAGAGACAAAAAGCTAGTTACAAGTACACTGGCAGTGTGATTTCTATCTATATGTTTTCCACACATTTATGACAGTAAAAACAATTCGGATATCTTGTAGGTTGATGAATTTCTTTCAAGTTCTCTTTTTGTGTCAGGGCTTTTAAAATTTTTATTGGAAAGTCAGATAAAAAGAGAGGGGGAGAGACAGAGAGGAAGATCTTCTGTACATTGATTCACTCCCCAAGTGACTGCAGCAGCTGGAGCTGCGCCGATCCAAAGCCAGGAGCTTCTTCCAGGTTTCCCACGTGGGTGCAGGTTCTTAAGGCTCTGGGCTATCCTCGACTGCCTTCTCAGGCCACAAGCAGAGAGCTGGATGGGAAGTGGGGCTGTGGGGTTAGAACTGGTGCCCCTATGGGATCCTGGTGTGTACAAGGCGAGGACTTTAGTCTCTCCCACACCGAGCCTGTGTCAGGGTTCCTTAACTGAGGTCTCTGATTTCTAGGAAGGCTTAATTGGGTGTTTAAAGTTTTAGTTTCAGTTTACTGGTGGATAAAGAAGTTTTCCTTACTGAATTTTATTTTTTTTTCCCACATGTGGAAAACTGCAGGGAAAAATATGATAACTTGATCAAGGAGGGGCTCACCTTAACTTGAATTCACAACCCAGCAACATTTTTAAATTAAGAACTAAAATATCAATATGGGATTCATTAGATTAAGTAGTGAAAATGTACGTTAGACCAACATCCAGTTACAGCAACAACATATTAGAACTGATGTTTTTTTTTTTGTTTGTTTTTTTAGAACTGATGTTGAGCCTACAGGAGTATTAGTGAGTATACCTATACTAAAAAAAAAAAAAAAACTTTATGTGAAAGGCAGAGTTACAGAGAAAAGGCAAGACAGAGTAAGAGATCTTCTATTTCTTTTTCTTCTCCCTGTATCTGGGGAATGGTGGGAGATAAGTGGAGAAGCCACACCCAGCCTCTCAACCATATCAGTACTCGGGGATGGACAAACAGCCACTCTGTGCCATCCCAGGGTTCCCAGTGTGGAACATGCTTCAAGGTTTCTGCTCAAATGAAATGCTGTTGGTCTCACCCATCCAAGGATGAGGAAATCCAATGTCCATTGGCTGACATAGTCCACCGTAGAGTCTTGATTTAACCAGATATTTGCTGTCAGTGCTTGACTGGGGTAGTTGACCAATTTGTTCTGCCCTCCTTCCTCTGCTATGGTACCACATGTCCTCTGCAGGCTCCAGTGGACTGCCATATCCTCCATGTGCATCTGGTCATGCCGTCTACCTACTCCATCTAAGTCCCTGAGGAGGCCGAATTCTGACGCATGCATTTCACAGTCAGACCACAGATCCTGACATTCTCCGCATGAGCAGTTCAGTTGGGAGGATTCCCAAAGAAACCTGTGTGAAGTGATTCCCACACCTGACTCATGTGTGCTTGCAAGTACAGGGATGGCTCAGTTCATCACCCCGCCAGCCTACGCACACACTGGTAGTTGAAGTTACTGTGTCAGTTCTGTCTCCAACCCTGTCTCTTACATATAACAGTGGATGCTGTGGCCCGGCCCAACCCTGCCCACCACACACTCAGCCCTCACATACACCAGTGGGAGCTGCAGCCTAGTTAGACCCACCCCCCAGTCTGGTTCCTATGCTTGCCAGTATGTGCAGGAGACAGGTCCAGTCTATCTCATATGCTGTTCAGCTCTCATACATGTCAATGAGGTTGAAGCCTAGCTCAATGCAACCAACTGTACTATCTAGCCCACACTCATGCTGGGGGTTGTCACCACCTATCTAGCCAGGCCCACCCTCAGCCCATTTTCTGTACTGTGCCCACTCCCAGTCCCAGATCTTGTACTCTCCAGGTAGTTCTGCAGTCTGACTTGACAGGATTTGCCCTCAGTCCCAGCACTTAGCCATCTGGTGCTGTCGCGAAGCCTAGCCAGCCTGCACTTACTCTGGCTTGCACATGCAATGGGTATAATCAGCCCAGCCTGGCTCTCCCCAACCCAGTTCAAATGCAGGCCAACAGGTGTTGTAACTCTCTCCAGCCTGGTTTGCCCCCAATCCCAGCTATCACACTCACCAGTGGAAGCAGTGGCTCAGCAAGGATGCCCCCCACAGCTCCCCTACCAGGCTCATACCTGCTTTCTCCCCTCCTTCTCCTTTAGGGGTTTCACATATACTGGAGGGTGCTGCAGCCCACTCTGACGTGGCCCGCCTCACTTTGGCATTTACCACCGGGTACTGTAGCAAATCCCAGCCCACCCAGTCCCAACCCTAATGTGAACTGGCTGGTGTTGCAACCTGACCCAGCCTGTCCTGTACCCCATCCTGGTTCTCAAATCTGTCAGTGGATTTTATGAACTGTCCCACCCTGGCCTGCTCCCAGACCTTACCCACATATATGCCAGCTGGTACTGTAACCTGGCTTGGTCTGGGCTGTTCCCTGCCTTGGTTCTTGCACTCACATACAGGGACTGCATCCTGATAGAGGAGTTCCCTAACCTCCTCTCTCAGGTCTCTTCCCCATGGCAGATCTTGCGCCCACCATGGTGCTTGGCCCAGACTTAGTCTACCTCCTGTCCTGGTAGTAACAGTGGCCTTTCCCAACTGGCCCACACACATTCCAGTTCTTACTGGTGGGTGCTATGTAGCCCAGCCACATCTGGTCCACGCCCAGACCCAGCTCTCAGGTGATTCAGTAGGTACCAATTCTTAGCCCAGACTGCCCTACACTGTCCTTGGTTCTCATGAGCACCAGCAGGTGCTGGAGTCTAGCCCAGTCTGACAAATCTCAGACCCAGTCCATCCCCATCCTAAGGAACACTGCAATCGTGTCCAGCCCAGATTGCCACACCCATTCTGGCTCTTGCACTCACCGGTGGAAACCACAACCCAGCTGTGGTGTCCTCTTAACTCCCCAACTTAGCAACCTGATACTCTGGAGCCTAACAAATAATTTCTTGTGGACAGAAGATACCCATCTGCATGTCTCTGCAACTTCTGTTACAATGAGTGTTTCTAGCTATGCATTTTTCATGTTCTTAATCTCTTCCAAAACCAGAGACTGGAACCTGGCGAGGTAGCCTAGTGGGTAAAGTCCTTGCCTTGTATGCCCTGGGATTACATATGAGTTTTGGTTCTAATCCAGGTGGCGGCCGCACTTCCCATCCAGCTCCCTGCTTATGGCCTGGGAAAATAGTAGATGATGAGCCAAAGCCTTGGGACCCTGCACCCACATGGGAAACCCAGAAGAGATTCCTGGCTCCTGGCTTCTAATTGGAACAACCCTGACAGTAGAAGATGGCCTAAAGTCTTGGGATCCTGCACCCTTGTGGGAGACCTAGAAGAAGCTCCTGGCTCCTGGCTTTGAATCAGTGTAGCTCCAGCCATTGTGGCCACTTGGGGATTGAATCATCAGATGAAAGATCCACCTCTCTATTTCTGACTTTCCGGTAAAAAGTAAAATAAATCTTAAAACAAAAAACAAAACAAAACAAAACAAACAAAAAACCAGGGACCAATTCTTGACTGTTTTCATATGGCTATTTTCAAATTATCTGCATGGGTAATCTAACAACTCTTAGTATTCAAGGAGTGCCATATAAGTTCAGAAATTACTTTTTTTTTTAAGATTTATTTATTTTTACTACAAAGTCAGATATACAGAGAGGAGGAGAGACAGAGGGGAAGATCTTCCATCCGGTGACTCACTCCCAAGTGAGCCCCAACGGGCCAGTGCCGCACCGATTCGAAGCCGGGAACCTGGAACCTCTTCCAGGTCTCCCACGCGGGTGCAGGGTCCCAAGGCTTTGGGCCATCCTCGACTGCTTTCCCAGGCCACAAGCAGGGAACTGGATGGGAAGTGGAGCTGCCGGGATTAGAACCAGCGCCCACATGGGATTCTGGGGCGTTCAAGGCGAGGACTTGAGGCTCTAGGCCACGCTGCCGGGCCCCAGAAATTACTTCTAAAAAAGTCTATAAAGTTGGAGAGAGAAGGAAGATGGGGGAATAGAGTAAGGACACATTTAAACAGATGGAGCAATATTAGCTAATGTGAAGCAGAGAGGGCACATACCAAGAAATAGGAGAGGACAGAACAACAGCAGAAGGGTACCAGGAGTCTGACAGATAGAGGAAAGCAGTGAAAACAATGGTGTGGTGTTGCAGTGAGGAATATCCCAGTATCACTCAGCCAGTGGCAGTGTGAATTGCAGTGGCAGCAAGAACTCCACCAGCAACAAGGTGGGATGGGACGTTTAACAGGAGCTCCGGAGGTGAACCCAAACAACTGCTGACCTGCTGGTCTGTTTGATTTGACCAGGAGCAGAGACAGAGTTAGATGCCATTTTGTTAAGGAGGCAAGGGCTATGGGGCAGGACTGCACATGCACTGTGCTGGGAGTGAACTCATTTCTGACTCAGCGAACTGCAACAGTGTGGCTTCCTACACGTTCCACCCAAGACAGGTCTAGGTACCCCTCAGACCTGACAGCCAGCAGATCAAGAACTCTAGTAGTGGCACATCAGGCCACTTTGTACAGTGTGGCAAAGGCTTTACAGTTGAGGGGACAACAGTGAGCTGTACATGAGTGAGCTTGGCAAGAACTCACTGAGCTCAGTGCATTGCAGTGGTCCTGCAGGAAAATAATACCAACTATGGCATCGTATGGATCAAAATAGGTCCATGTAGCCCTCAGATCTAACGTCCAATAGGTTCCAGCAAGATGAGCACCACCAACAACCTAATTGTATAGGACACCTGATGTCTGCCTAGTCCTGGGACCTGCTCCAACTGGAAGTGGGAGAAAAGTTTCAGAGACAACTATGCAGCTTCAGCACGGTATCACAGGAGGTGGAGACTGGTGAGCCAGGAGCTGGGGCTATGGAGACCATGGTGGAAATCTAACATAAGAACCCAGACCTGTCTCTCGCTGGAGGGAGTGGCACAAGTGACAGCAAACAAAGAGTCGTGTACCAACCACAATAAGTAAAATTGAACTGTAGACCTGTGGTTGACAGAGCTTAGAAACCTGCCCGAAGGAGAAGAATCTGCTAACCAGAAGTACAATGACCAAGAGCAGAAAAAAAAAAAAAAAAGACAGAGGCACAATGAATATGACTGAAGACTCCCTGCCAATTTCAGAGTTAACTGAGGAAGACATCGAGCAAATGGAGGATACAGAATTCAAAACACTTGCCATAAACTTCTTCTCAACAATGAGAAGCACCTAAAACAAGTGGTCAAGGAATTTAAGGAATATGTTGCACTGGAAATGAATCAAATGAAAGCTGATGTATCAGAAATGAAGAATACAGTGGAGCAAATGAAAAGTACAGTGGAGAGTCTCTGAAATAGAATGAAGGAGGCAGAAGAAAAAATCTCACAATTAAAAAGTATTTCCTGTCACCAGGGGGAACAAACAGAAAGCTGGAAGCAGAGCTGTACCAGGCCAACAAAAGTGTTAAAGAATTGAAAGAAACTATTAAGAAGTCTAATACAAGAGTTTTGAGAGTCGCAGAAGGTGCAGAAAGAGAAACTGGGATTAAAGGTGTATTCAATGAAATAGTAAGGGAAAATTTCCCTAATCTAGAGAAAGAATTGGGAAACCAGATCCAGGAGGGGCACAGAACTCCCAACAGAGTTGACCAAAAATGATCTTCACCAAGACACATGATCATGCAGCTCTCTTCAATTGAGCATAAAGAAAAGATTTTTAAATGTGCACGTGAAAAAAAAATCAACTGACATATAAAGGAATGCCAATTAAACTCACAGGAGACCTCTCCCAGGAAACTCTACAGGCCAGAAGAGAATGGAGTGACATATTCCAGATTCTGAAAGCAAAAAATTCTTAGCCCAGGATAACGTACCCAGCAAAACTTTCCTTTGTGTTTGGAAAAGAAAGAAAATTCTTCCACAGTAAAGAAAAGTGAAAGAATATGTCTCTTCCAAACCTGCCCTACAAATGATGCTTCAAGATGTTCTTGACAGAGAAGAGGAATAGTGCCCACCAAAACCAAACACAAATGTGAAGAACATCCCAGTAAAATAACAACAGAATGGGGAGATTCCCAGAGCCTATGAAACTGTCACATAATGCGAAATAATTAATAAAAAAAAATAACAACAGAAGACTAGTTCAGTGAACAGTCTTTGCTAAAGTGACAGAACCAAATTACCATCCATTTGTATTAAACCTGAATGTAAATGGCTTAAGCTCATCAATCAAACATTATGGATTAGTAGACTGGATTAAAAAAACAAAACCCATCTATTTGTTGCCTACAGGAGACATATCTGACCAACAAAGATCAGTATAAACTATAGCTCATGGATTTTGTGGATTTTTTTTTATTAATTTCATCTCTTCAAAACACTTTCTTCTGATTAAATTCTTCAGTGACTAATAGATCATATAGTAGTATAATTTTCTTCAAGAAGGTTCTTAATTCCTTTTTCATTTCTTCAGTGACACATCAGTCATTCGGTAGCATGTTTTTTAACTTCATGGTGTTGTTGATTTTTTTTTCTTCCTGTTGATTTTGTCTGTGGCTTTTCATTTAAGGGGATGTACAGTAACTGTGTAATGGAGATTATCAAATCTAGCATCATGTTATTTAACTTCATGGCATTGTAAATTTCTGTTTTTCTTCCTGTTGATTTAGTATTGTGGCTTTTTATTTAAGGGGGGATATATAGTAACTGTGTAATGGAGACTATCAGATCCAAATGTGAGGATACAATGTGGTATGCATCTCTACTTCCAGACCAAAGGTGAACCCCCAGTGAAACTGTTTACTGTATCTTGATAATAGGATACTGGACCCTCTGCCATTGTCCATGCCCACAATGATGGGAATATGACTATGTATGAAGAGCTGTACTATAGAAATCAAATATGCGAACTCAGTGAGTTGGGGAGGAATTGGGGAGGGGATAAGGGTAATCCTAGGGCCTATGAAACTGTACCATAAAATGATTAAAAAATATATATTTTTTTAAAAAGTGTATAAAGTTAAGCTTAGATGTAACTATTTGCCTTTTTTAAATTCTCAGTCTTACTGCTCATTTTTGTTGTTGAGTGAATATTTAAGTGCAAACTACATTGATGTTCTTAGTGTCACTTCTACTGAGTTAGTCTAGGTGTTTGAAGATCATGTTAGTCAGCATTAGGAAATTTTCTGATTGAAGTAAGGTCTGAAACTCAGCAGTTAAATTTGTGGACAGGAGGGTAAAAGTTGTGAAGCAAGTATTTTACAATTTTTAATTGATTCTAAAAACTGATTTATAATTTAAAATTCTACAGTTACAATGGTTTTGATTAAATATTTCTGCACAATTAATTGCTTTCATTTTTATATTTCCACATCAATGTTAGTTAAGCAGTCCACTAACCTCCCACTCTCACCTTTTCTGCATTCTCCTCTTACGGGTGGTTAAGATAGTGAAACCATGGATGATTTAGTCTTAGTCATTTGCAGTTTGACACAGCTTTTCCTTTATATCAGCCAGTTCTACCCTACCGTTAAATTCTGGAGAGAATTTATTGCAAATAGGCACTTAGTTTAGTTGAAAAATGTCTCTTTTTTTGCCTAAATTTTTTTTTTAGTTTTCTTTATTATTATTATTAATTGCATTACATTATGTGACACGGTTTTATAGGTACTGGGATTCCCCAACCCCCCTCCCCCAGGGTGGATTCCTCCACCCTGTTGCATTACCCAAGTTCAAGTTCACATGAGATTCTTTCATTGCAAGCATATACCAAACATAGAGTCCAGCATCTTATTGTCCAGACAAATTCAACGGCTTGTTGGGGAGACCATCTCTGGTCTGAAGGTAGAGCCGACAGAGTATCATCCCTATCAATTAAAAGCCCCGACATAACATCAGCAACAATTTATAATGTTATGAGATTAATTGACGTAGCATTGAGTAAGCAACATGTTAAGAAAAAAATGCAAGTTCTTTACCACATCCTGTGACTCCTTTGTTGACATTTCAATTTTAGTTTATACACAACCGGGTTCTATACATCTTAAAATGGCCATAGATTACTATTCAGCTGTCTGACAGTTTTATAGAAAAAAACCCCAGAAACCTTAATAATGTGTTTAGCTTAGTGATTTAAAAAAAATTTGTTTATTTTTTTTGGAAAGTCAGATTTACAGCGAGGAGAAAAGAAGATCTTCCATCTGCTGATTAACTCCCCAGGTGGCCACAGCAGCTGGAGCTGAGCCAATTCCGAGCCAGGAGCCAGGAGCTGGAGACCTCTTCTGGACTTACCACTTGGGTGCAGGGTCCCAAGGCTTTGGGCCATTCTTGACTGCTTTCTTAGACCACAAGCAAGGTGCTGGATGGAAAGTGGAGCAGCTGGGATACGAACTGGCATCCATATGTGATCCCAGCAAATGCAGGCGAGGACTTAAGCCACTAAGCTACCATGCTGTGCTCTATTTTAGTAGTTTTTAACTAAAGCCACAAATGTGCTTTTTTAGGAATTCAAAGTTAGTTAAATCATGTATATTATCTACAATGGCAATCATATACTTAAAATATTTGGGAGATAAATATTCCTTAGGCTAGTGTTTCTCAAATTGTGGTTAAAAAAAATTTTTTTTGGCTTAGTTGCTAGAGTCCTTGCATTGCACACATCGGAATCCCATGTGAGCACCGGTTCTAATCCCAGCAGCCTCACCTGTCTTCCATCCACCTCCCTGCTTGTGGCCCAAACCTTGGGACCCTGCACCCGTGTGGGAGACCCAGAAGAAGTTCTTGTCTTCTGGCTTTGAATCGGCTCAGCTCTGGTCTTTGTGGCCACTTGGCGACTGAACCAGTGGACAGAAGATCTTCCTCTCCATCTCTCCTGCTCTTTATAATATGACTTTGCAGTAAAAAAAAAAAAAATCTTAAAAAACAACTTTTAGGGATGTTACTTGGTATAGTGGTGAAGATAGCACTTGGGATGCCCATATGTCATATTGGAGTACTTGGTTCAGGTCCTATGTTCCTGGTTCCAGCTTCGTTCTGGGTTGTACTCTGGGAGACAGCAGATGATGCTGTTGAGTCCCTTCCACCCATCAAGTGAGTGCCAGCTCCTAGCTTTGGCCCTGCTGAGTCCTGGCCCTTGTCAGTATTTGGAAAATGAGTCAGTATTTGGAAACTCAGGCTTTCTGTCTGCCTTTCTAATAATAAAATGAATAAAAATAAAATATTACATTTAGTGAATACCAATACTTTTGTCAAGTGTAATAAAAATACATTAGAAAAAATTAAATGAAAATAAGGAAAAATTTTTAGTCATTAGTATCAACAGATAAAATTACTCTCAAATTCGTTTGGCTTTCTAATGCTTGTGGTCACTCTCTACACTTTTTGGTCCACAGTATTAATAGTGCTGCCCTGAAGTATATTTTAAACTGTTCTCAAAGTACAGTTCCCATTTCACAGCCTCCTTATCCCTTGGGAACTTGTTAGAATTACAGATTGTTTAGTTTCATTCCAGACTACTGAATGAGTTGGCTCAGCAATTTGTTGAATCAAGACTTTCAAGAAATACTGATATACCCTAAATTTTGAGAGCTGCTGTTGGATTTTCATTCTAAATGCTGGTTATCTGGGCCATTTATTTATTTAAAAGCCATTTTAAACATTTGAGATGGCAGAATTACACTGAGAGAGAGAGAGAGAGAGAGAGAGAGAGAAATCTTAACCAACTTGTTCATTCCCAAAATGACTATAATAACTAGGGCAGGCTGATATCAGGAGCCTGGAATTCCGTCTTGTCTCCTACTGGGGCAGCACTGAGCCATCTTCCACTGCTCTTACAGGTGCATTAGCAGGAGCAGCAGGAACTCCCTGTATGAAATGCTGGTGTTGAAGGCATCAGCTTAGCCTGTTACCCTGTAATGCTAGCTCTAACCAGGGTTTTTTTTTTTTTTAAGATTTATTCATTTTATTACAGCCAGATATCAGAGGAGAGACAGAGAGGAAGATCTTCCATCCGATGATTCACTCCCCAAGTGAGCCGCAACGGGCCGGTGCGCGCCGATCCGAAGCCGGGAACCTGGAATCTCTTCCGGGTCTCCCACGCGGGTGCAGGGTCCCAATGCATTGGGCCGTCCTCGACTGCTTTCCCAGGCCACAAGCAGGGAGCTGGATGGGAAGTGGAGCTGCCGGGATTAGAACAGGCGCCCATATGGGATCCCGGGGCATTCCAGGCGAGGACTTTAGCCGCTAGGCCACGCCGCTGGGCCCTCTAATCAGGGTTTTAAAAGTAACTTACTTTTGCTTTTATCAGACACTTACCAAGCCTAAGCTTTCTTTGAACATCAACTATGTAATTAAAAGACTAAAAGAAAAGTGTGGTTATAAAGTTAGCTCTTCCACAGTTTCTTTAAAGAGGAGGTAATATCTAATTAAGGATGGATGTAGTAGAAGCCTGTACAAAATGAAAAGGAAGATTCTAATGTTATAGATAGCATGAGTATTGATCATATAATTTAAAAATATATTTATAGGAGTGAAGAAATCTGATTTTGCCTTTTCCCAGATAAATGAAGATTTCTAGGTCAAAACTCCAGCTGTGAGACATCAGGGCTCCCACAGCCACTGAATCAGATCTAAGTTGAATGTGTGGGAGGTTGTAGCAGCATACAAGAAATTATGTTTCAAATTGAAGGTTTCAGGGGTTTGTCTTGATGATTCTTTTGTTTAATATACTTCTTGTAGCTAGTACATAGGGATGTAGTTAATTTTCTTTATTTTTGTATATTTGTTTCCTGCAAAATAGCTGAATTCATTCTAGAGGGTTTTTATTTTCTTTTTGTAGAGTCCATCAATTTTCTACCATAAAGAATCATGTGATCTGCAAAACAAGTAAATAAAAAAAGAGGATACTTTTTACTTTTTTCCCTACCAAGATGTTTTCTGTGGAGTGGATTTTGCCTACTCCTCCCCTATACTGATAGAACTTCATACAATATTGTAGTCTTCAGAGCTGACATTTCTATTTAGTTTCTAATTTTAGGAGAGAAATATTTAGTATTTCACTTAAGTTTGATATTAACTGTGGCTTTATTTTAGTAGATGCCCTTTATCAATTAAAGAAATGACGTTTTAGTTTTCTGGAAATTGTTAGTATGGATGTTGGCTTTTTTCAGATGCCATTTCTGGATCTGTTTCAATTTTTCTTTTTAAAAATGCATTAATATGGTGAATTATTGATTTCAATGTAAGCTGATTTGTGTATTTTTAAGATAAATTCCATTTTGTTATGTGGTCATTTAATATGCTAAATTTTGTTTGCTTTTTCTTTAGAGTGCATGTGTATTTGCTTTTCTTTCTCTAAATGTCTTTTTCTGGTTTCAAGATCAGAGTAACACTGACCTAATAGATTTAAGTTGGGGCATATTTCTCCTCACAACATTTGGTTAACCAGCAAAGCAGTTTTTTCTGTTTGTGAAATTTCAAAATATAGCTCGCTTCTTTGTGTTATTTTTTATTATATTTTTGACAATTTTTACATAGTTAATTAGGGTAAAAAGGTGCAAGGGCTACAGGAAAGTGGGTAAGACTATTATTTCCATATTGTTTCCATCATATATCTGAGGTAAAGGGGGATATTGAGGGAGAAGCCTACCCAGTTTCCCACCCACTCCAGGTCCCAGATGTGGGGCATGCTCTGAGATACTTGCTCAAGTGGTTTTGATAGTTCAACAGTTATAAATCGCTACCAATCTCGCCACTCCAAGCACAATGAGGTCGTTGAAGAATCCACTGATTGACATGGTCCATCATAAAGTCTCCATTGGCCTAGTTTTTCACTGCCAACATATAGCTGAGGTGGTTGATTGAATTCTTCTGTCTTCTGTCTTTTCTTGGTTAGGGTTCTGAGTCCGGCAGTTCGATTGGGGAGATCCAAAAGAAACTTTGAGGTGTTCCCAGACCAGATTCTTGTATGTACTAGCAAGTACAGGGCCTGGCACTGTCCATCACCACGATTAGCTGGTGGCTGCAATTGCTGGTTTGGTTCTGTTTTCAGCCCCGACTTCCACTGGAACCAATGGGTGTTGTAGTCCAGCCTGGTTCTGCCCAGCACATACTCGGCCCTCACATAAACCAGTGGGAGCTGCAGCCCAGTCAGAGCGACCCACAATAACCCCCACCAGCCCCGTCCCCTACCCTGGTTTGCCAGTATGTGTAGCAGAGTAATCCAGTCTGTTCCATATCCCATTCGGCTCTCGTACACGTCAATGGGTATCAAAGCCTAGCTCCATCTAACCAGCTCCACTATCCAGCCCTCACGGATGTTGTTGAGTGCCTCTCTGTCTGGCCACCCCAGTCCGTGTCCTAGTTTTCATGCCCTCCTGTGGTAGTGGTAACCCAAGAGGGAGGAGCCCACTATTTCCCTCCCAGGCCTCTCCCATTCCCGGATTATGCACTCTCCAGGTGGTTCTGTGGTTTGACTTGACAGAATTAGCCCCCAGTGCCAGCCCCTGTCAGCTGCTGCTGCTGCTAAGCCCAACCAACCCTCACCCATTATAATTTTGTTGGCACCAGTAAGAACAGTCAGCCCAGCCTGACTTTTCCCTGATCTAGTCCACATGAGGCCCACAGGTGTTGTAGCCCTGCTTAGTCTGGTCTGCCCCATCCCAGCTCACGCTCTCCAGTGGGAGTAGCTGTCCAGCAAGGGAACCCTCCCATATTCCCCCTGCTGGCTCTGCCGCCTCCTTTCTTGGTTCTCACATGTGCTGGATGGACGCTGGGGTTACATCCAGTACAGGTAAACTCACCTTGGCATTCCATTTTGTGGACTGCTTTTTGTCACAACCAAACCTGGCCCGACCCACACTCTGTTCTGGTGCACGGATTTGTCAGTGGATGACATGAACTGATTCAGCTTCATCTGCCCCAACTCATGCCAAATGTATGCCAGAGGGAAACTTTCCATGGCCTATTCTGGGCTGTTTGCTATCATGCTTCTTGCGCTTACCTGCAGGGTCTGTGTCCTGCCAGAGCAGTTGCCCAGGCTCCTCCATCAGAACCTCTCCCAGTACCAGATTTTGTGCATACCAGGGGTTCCCTGAGCCAGCCCTCCTCAGTTCACCTCCTGTCCTAGCAGGAACAGTGGCTTTTCCTGACTGGCCATCAACCCAGACTGGTTCTTGCTGTTGGATGTTTCAGCCCAGCCATGGCTCGTTCATACCCACATACAGCTCACACATGGCTCAGTAGGGGTTGAGACCTAGCCTAGTCTGTCCCACATCTACCCTAGTCCTCTAGGACACCAGGCTATGTTGCAGTCTGGCCCAGCTTGGTGCATCCAGTCCCAGTCCACACTTGTGCCTAGGGACACTACAACTGTTTCCTGATCAGAACGCAGCCCCCATTCCAGCCCATGTGCCCCTTGGTGGGAACCTCAACCCAGTTAGGGTGTTCCCTTAGCTCCCCGACTAGGCCTGTTCCCAGCCATAGATCATGCGCATGCCAGTGGTTGCTCTGACTCAGCTTGGCACAGCCCCTCACCTGTCTCGACCCCTGCCTTAGACACTGTGGCTTAGCGTCCCTGGCTCACACAGACCAGTAGGTGCAACAGCCTAGCTCAGCATGACCTGTGCTCCATCCTGGTTTCTAGTTTCGCTTGTAGGCTAAGGTTTGCTCAGTGCTGCCCAGTACATCTCGTTGCATTACCAATTCACACATTGGCCAGCTGCTGGAGCTACTTTGCCCAGCTTGTCCAACCCCCAGGTCTGGACCACATGTTCACCAGCGGGAGCCTCCACCCGCCAGGGGAGTTTCCCAAGTTCCTCCACTTGATCCACTCCCAGACCCAGTTCTCATACATGCCATTGGGTTTTAGGCCAGTGTCCAGCGTAGTCTGGCCTTCCATTTGGCCTTGTATGAGCTGGTGAATGTTGCAGCCTGGCCCACCCCACACCCTATTCAGGATGCACATTTGGGTGCTGCTGCCTTGACCAGTCCAGACTGTTGTCAGTTTACCTGTGATTGATGGCAGGCTCCTTGGTCACACCTAGCTTAGTCATCACCATCCCAACTTTTGAGCTAACCAATGGTGCTAGAATTTCCACAGGGTTTGGCCCACACATCCCCCAGAGAATCTACCCCTGGATATGGTTCTCTCGAGTGCTAGTTAATGTCATGGCCCTGCCTAATGTGACCTGTCTCCTGATCCATCATCGTGTCAGCTAATAGGATATGATCCTGCTAGACAAGTCTTAGCTTTTGCATGGACTGGTGTGTGGTGGTCAGCATTGTTCAGTGATTACAAGTTCTTCAAAGGAAAAGTTACTGTGTTGTTGGGAATCTTTAGGATTGATTCACATCCCAGAAGCACAGTTGGTTCAAAGAACCAGCAATTTCAAGAACAAAAACCCCAGAGCTCCCGGCCAAGCGGCCAGCAGGTGGAGCCTGGCAGCCAATGGCACGCTGGCCACCTGGGGACAGCTCACCACATGCACCTGGGCTGGCCTCAGGGACCCGAGCATGGAGGTGTTCTGGCATGGCACCCACTAGCAGCCAACAGGCTGCAGGAAATTTAATCCCTCAGGTCCAATCCCATCCACCACTCAATGAGGGCGGCGGGTGGGCCCTGGGCCTGCCCAGCCCCCGAGACTTCCCTCCTGTGTATACTCACTCTGAAGGGAGCAGCCCCTAGAGTACAGGCAGGCCCAGGGACAGCTCGCCACGTGTATGTGGTGGCTGGAGTCAGGGATCCGAGCATGGGGATGCTCCGGCCTGGCACCCACCCGCAGCCAGCAGGCTGCAGGAAGTTTCCAGATCGCTTCTTTAATCAGTACAAAACTATTCCAGTTATTGAATTCTTTCTGAGTGAATTTTGGTAGTTTCTTTCAGGATGTTGTTCTTCAGCTAATGGTGTTAAATTTACTGGCATAAGGGGCTGGTGTTACGGCGTTGCCAGTAAAAGCCACTGCTTGCCATGCTGGCACCTTCTATGGGTAGTGGTTCAAGATCCAGTTGCTGTCTATTTATTTTCCCTCCTTGAGCTGGCTAGAAGTTTATCGATTTTGTAGATTTTCTTAACAATGTCAGGATGCTCTTAAATAGCAGAATCTTGGACTTGTGTTTTTGAAGGACTGTACTATTGTACTAATATAGGGGAGGTGTATATAGGGAGGGAGTAAGGGGAGGTTGGGAGGGGAAATCTCTAAGCCAATGAAACTGTATCATACAAAGTAAAACTATAAAGGGTTAAAAAAGATTCATTTTAAAAGGCAGAATGACATGGGATTTGTGTTATGGTGCAGTGGGCTATACCACCTCTTGGGATACCAGAGTCCTGTATCAGAGTACCAGTGGTGTCTTCCCTGCTAATAAGCATGGGAAGGCAGTAGAAGATGGGTCAAATAGTTGAGTCTCTGTTACCACCCATATGGGAGAGCCAAATGGAGTTCCAGGCTTTTAGCCTCAGCCTGGATTAGCTTCGGCTGTCACTGACATTTGCAAAGTACCACAGCAGTTAAAAGATCTATTTGTCTCTCTTTGCCCCTCCCTCACTTTTCAAATAATGAAATAAATCTTAAACAAACAAAAAAATACATTGGGGTACTATGTTTTGCTGATTACCCCCACATCTGAAGCCAGGAGCCTGGAATATAAGTAGCAGCCTGAACACTTGAGCCTCCCGGATGCACTAGCAGGAAGTTAAACCAGAAGTGGAGTATCAGACTCAGGCACTCAGATGTAAAATGCAGCCTGCAGCACCACACTGCCGCCGCCCACCCCCATCTCCTGTGAATTTGATTAGGACTGTGTTGCGTCTCAGTCTTCAGGAAAATTAACATTTGAGACTTTTCAATCTGAGTCCATAAGCTTGTTAGCTTGGTATTGATGAAGAGGTTCTGGGTATATTTCCTTAAACTATCTCCAACTGCTTATAGTTGATAAAATATAAAAAGAGAATTGGGTTTTGAATATTGATCTGCAGTCTTATATTCACTCTGGTAGCTTTGTTGAAATTCCTCAGGATTTACTGCTGCGTGTTCCTTTAGCTACCAAAATCAATTAACACTACTTCTTTTAAAATTCTGCATGCAATTTGACTTCTTTTGATTTTATTATTGTACTGGCTGTAACCTCAAGGAAAATATTGTCTGAGGTAAGAATAGCCATCTTTGGCTTTTTCTTTATCTTAGGATGAAAACATTCTGTCTTTGGCCCTTAAATATGTTAGCTTTAGTTTTTTTCATGCTGCCGGTCCTTTTTTGGGGTTCAGGAAGTTTTTGTTGCTCTCTGTGCATTTATCATAAGTGTTCAAAGAGATTTTTTCCCCTCATTTTCAAAACTTCAAACTTCTGTAGTTGTGTTACCCTTTTTTTAAAAAAAAATATTTATTTATCTTTATTGGAAAGGCAGGTCAGATTTATGGAGAGAAGGAAGACAAAAAAATCTTGCATCTGCTAGTTCACTCCCGAAATAGCTGTAACTGCCAGAGCTGAGCCGGTGTGAAGCCAGGAGCCAGGAGCTTCTTCTGGGTCTCTCATTTGGCTACAGGGTCCCAAGAGTTTGGGCTGTCCTCTACTGCTTTCCCAGGCCACAAGCAGAGAGCAGGATGGAAAGTGGAGCAGCTGGGACACAAACTGGCACCCATATGGGATTATGGCGCATGCAAGGTGAGGACTTTAGCCACTAACTACTGCACCAGCCCCTAAAGATTTATTTTTATTTTAAAGGCAGAGTTACAGAGAGGATGAGAGACAAAGAGATTATCAATCCACTGGTTCACTTTCCAAATGGCTGTAGTGGCCAGAGCTGAGCAAATCCAAATCCAAGAGCCAGCAGTTTCCTGCAGATCTCCCACACGGGTGCATGGACCTAAGGGCTTGAGCCATAACAATGGAACTGGATAGGAAGTAAATCAGCTGAGTCTCAAACTTGAGCTGATGTGAGATGCTGGTGTCACATTTGATTCCCCAGTTTTAAGTGCTTGTATTCTGTTGCCCTTCCTGCTGTGTGTCTGCAGTTCTTTGGTGCTACAGCAAGTTTGTTTTCTGTTGCTGCCAGGTATGCAAGTATGTTGATCAAGTCAATGCTTCAACATAATTAAGCATAATTGGTCCTTTGGGCACTCTCTTGCAGTGCCTAAAGAATGTGAGGTGCCTGTGCTGTTCTCCCATTTTCTTCAAAAGGAAGAAACCACAAGTTGTGCACTTTCTCCTGGCTGCAGCAAGTTGTGCCAGCTTCTGTCCATAGTATTGCAAATTCTTTGCTGCAAGAAACTTTCTTTTGCTTTCAGCGATTTAAGTATCCTCACTCCTTCAAGCAAACCTTTGGAAAGCCAGGAACGTTGGCGCTATGTTCTACTTTTGTTTACCTGCCAAAGGAGAAGCTTTGAATTAGACCTTTCTTCCTAAAGAAGTTGACCTATGCTGACTAGGTGAAAGTACCATCATGACAGAAGTGATTTTTCTTATCATTTTAATGTAGCTGTTCTTAACCTTGAGCTTACCAGAAAAGCTACAGCTTCTGGTTTCTGAATTTCTCAGTTTTTAGTGCTGCCTTGTCTGAAGTCTGGGTGACTGGGAAAATGAAATCTGGAGCTTACATTCTTCCACCTTGCTCCCTGGTGGCCCATTTTGGTATATAATTCATAGTCTTATTCCCAGAATTTTTTTAATAACATGTATGGTTTTATATATTATTTTTGTTATCTTATTTTTCAGGGGTTCTAATTATACAGATGTCATTGCTTCCTTGTCTGTTTCACAAGGAAGAGAAGGTAATAAGCATGTGATTGTAAATGTGCCCTGAGAACTTTGTTATTAAATAGCTGCAAGGTAGCATTACATATGGCAACATTTTCTGTAACTAGCAAGGAATGCCACCAAATGATAAGGAAGCATGAGCTTAATGCTGGAAGTTACTCATTCAAGGTCTAGTTTCTTACCTTCTTGATGCTTTATGTGTGTTGTTTCTATGTGATCTTTATAATTTCTTAGTTAGCTTGAAAACTTTTCTGTTTGTGGAAAATGTATTTGATGTTCCAACTTGTAACATTGTCCTATTTAAAAAAAAACACCTACACATTGGGGGAACTTTTGAATCAAAGCGTTTCCTCTGTTATTTGCTTGTATTGAATGAGGCGTTGTCCATTTTGAACTTTTTTTTTTTTTTTTTTTTTTTTTACTAAATCCTAGTCATCATGAAACTTGCAATTAAATTTTTACTTTCTTTGGGCATCTGTCCCTGACCTTTCAAGATGAGTGGTCTAAGTGAGAAGGGACTTGCTTGTCAAGTTCAAACATGATTGCATACTTGGATATTTCCTCTTGTGCAAGGTAAGTTCTTCAGTAGCAATGACTGACTCTCATGCACTGTTATAGCTCTGAGTGACAGGATAATATTGGTGTCTCACGGGTGTTCTGAAATGTGTTGAGAGGATGACTATTGATACTTTTACATTAGACATATTAACATAATCAGCTATTTTTTTGTTTTACTCTGATGTATTTTTTATAACTTGTGAAGTTTATTTATTTTTATTGGAAAAGCAAATTTACAGAGAGAGGGAGAGACAGAAAGGTAGATCTTCCATCTGTTGGTTCACTCCCAAAATGGCTACAGTGGCCTTACCTGAGCCGATCCGAGGCCAGGAGCCTCCTGAAGGTCTCCCATGCCAGTGCAGAGTCCCAAGGCTTTGAGCCATCCTCTACTGCTTTCCAGGCCATAATCAGGAAGCTGAATTGGAAGTGAAGTAGCTGGAACACAAACCAGTGCCCATATAGGATGCTGGATCCAGCAGGTAGTAGGCCACCACATTGTCCCCAACTCTGGTACATTTTTGTGTCTGAAGACCAAATATTTATTTCTTTTGAGGACTAATAAATGTTCACCTACAAGGCTTCCTTGGTGCTAAAGGACAAGTAGTATTTGTGCAGTCAGATTGATCACAGTTAACACAGATTGAGGGCACTTGAAAAGAGATGAGTCATATTAACCCAGACAGATATGTTGCAGACTTGAATAAAGAAGTGAGGGCCAAAAGAGATAAAGGAAATGGAAAAGTTGACCGTCTTTGGAGATTTTCATGAGGTGGAAGAACAAGCTTACTTGGTGGGAAAATGGATGTGAGCTCAGGAAAAGAATGAAGCTGTTTGCAACAGAGAACTAGCCTCTAGAGGGAAAGTATGAAACCTATTCTGTTACTGGATTTAACCTCGAAGTTTGTTCTAAAGCAGGCTGCCTGGCAGGCATGTTGTGCTGAAGTGCTACATTGGACTCCCTGAGAGGGGATCAGTTTCTCACACTCAGGAAATGAGACTTTATTTTGTATGTGATATAAACCTGCCCATCTTTTAGTCCAGTATGAAGTAGAAGTTTGAGCTTCTGCTGTGTTCAGGGTTTAGAGGCAATAGTGGGTACACAGACATCATTTTGCCTGCAGTCTGTTGGAGAAAGAATGTAATAGTCACATGATTATACAAACACATGAAACCTGCGAGTCTAAAAGCTTTGCACTAGAAAAATATGTTTCTGAGAGCTGATAATAGATTTTTGTTTTTAAACTTAAGACATGAGGTTTCTTGAGAAAGTAGCATTTTCAGTGTGAACCTGAATGCTTTATTATCTAGGAAAAGTAGAGAACTTTCAGGAGGCTGTAGAGAATGAATAACACATTCATGTTACTATTTCAGAATTTATGGATCTTTTGAAGGGGATATTGGTTCAGTGTTCATTCTAGGCAATGAGACCTCAACAAATATACTAGTTGGGTAATTTGCATGTATATAAGAATGTTTTAAAGGTTTTGACTGTGGAGGGCTGGCATGGTGGCTCAATGAACTAATCCTCCACCTTGCAGTGCTGACATGCAGTTAGGCACTGATTCTAGTCTCTGCTGCTTCCAGTCCAGCTCTCTGCCTAAGGTCTGGAAAGCATCAGAGGATGGCTCAAGTCCTTGGGCTCCTGTGCCCATGTGGGAGACCCAGAAGTTCCTGGCTCCTGGCTTTGAATGGGCTTAGCTCCCACCACTAGGGACCAGCAGATGGAAGATCTTTTTCTCTCTCCTTTCTCTGTAACTCTTCCTTTCACATTAAAAAAATTTAAATAACTTTTTTTCAAAATTCATTATTAGTGAAGATAAAGGCTACAAACACCAGTAATTTATTTTTATTTGATTTTGTTTTTTAAATTAAATTTTTTTAATTTTTATTTTAAAATTTGAATTTTATGATACAATTCTGTAGAGTCTGGGATTCCCACCATCTGACAGATTTTGTCCATATCATCACAATAGCATAGGCCTTCATAATGACTTTATTTTTAAGATTCATTTATGTTTCATCGGAAAGGCGGGTTTGCAGAGAGAAAAATAATGAGAACGATCCTCCATCTGCTGGTTCACTCCCCAAATGGCCACAATGACCAGAGCTGAACTGATCCAGAGCTGGGAGCTTTCTCCCAGATAGTCTCCCACATAGGTATAGGATTCCCCCCGTCCTCCATTGCTTTCTCAGGCCACAAGCTGGGAGCTGGAAGGAAAGTGAAGCTGCAAGTATGGGATCCCCCGCTCAGCCACCGCCTCTGCCTGGGTCACCCCTAAGTTCAGTATCTCCACTAGTACTGTACTGGGACCTCTGGCACCCTGCGGTCTGTCGCCGCTGCTGGTGGGGGTACTTGTAAAAAGATTCTTCCAAGTGCCTTTGTCTCCTCTAGGTTGCCGGCCTTCCCCCTGCCTGGGATCATGACTTAGCAAGTTTCAAGTGGAATGCTGCCTTCACTTTTCTTTTTTGTTTTCTGGCTACTCCTCCTGATTCCGTGATGTCCTGAGAACTTCGCGCACCTTTCCCTGCAATTCTATGCTTTCCTTGCTTGCTCTTCCACCATGTTCCATCCCTCTCTCTCTGCACACTCCTTTACACCAACCCTCCGTGGTTGGCCATCTTTCCTTTTTCCCTTGCTTCATGATTTGAACTTGAAAAAACATCTAAGTTCTTTACTGCTTTTGTAGCAGAAAAGCACTTTGGGTTTTATGGTTGTTGTTAACTTTATGCTTTATCTTACATATTTAGACGTATATCCAGAATCCCCTTTTATAGGTGATTATTTGTTTTGTCTTTGTAGCTTAAGCAGTTTTGGATTATGCCCATTGATTATGTGGTACTATCTATATCTTAAATTCTAATTTGTGCATGACCCTGCCTCAGAGCTCCCTTACTACAGTGATGTATTTGAGAGGCAATATAATGTTTTTAAGTTTCAACATTGGCACTGCTTTTCAGTCAAGTGATCTTGGGCAAGTAAGTTGACCTCCTTGTACCTCAGTTTTCTTCTTCTTTCTTTTTTACGATTTATTTATTTATTTATTTATTTTGTTGGAAAAGCAGATATACAGAGAGGAGGAGAGACAAAAAGGAAAGATCTTTGGTCTGGTGGTTCACTTCCCAAGTGGCCACAATAACTGGAGCTGAGCCAATCCAAAGCCAGGAAGCCTGTTCCGGGTCTCCCAAGTGGTGCAGGGTCCCAAAGCTTTGGGCCATCCTCAACTGCTTTCCCAGGCCACAAGCAGAGAGCTGGATGGGAAGTGGAGCTGCCGGGATTAGAACCAGCGCGTATATGGGATCCCGGCACGTTCAAGGCGAGGCCTTTAACCACTACGTCATCACGCTGGGCCCTTACCTCAGTTTTCTTATGTAAGAAATATAAATGATGTTACTTATCTCATGAGGTTATTAATAAGATTAAATAAGTTTTATTTGAAAGACAGGGAGAGATGTTCCAACTACCAGTTGCTGTTCAAATGACTGACAGCCAGAACTTCAGCCAGGAGCTCAAGTCTCAGTCCAGGTCTGCCCTGGGGTTGACAGGATACAAGCTGAAGCAGAAGCACTGGAGCTGGGAGGCGAGCCAAGTGGTCTAATCGATTGTCCCGAGTGATGTCTTAAACTGCTGGACCTACAGTGTGTCCCAAGTTAAGGCTTTCAGAGTACGTGCTTTTGGATAGTAATTGTTACATGTTTGTTAAAACATCAGTATGTGTAAACTTTCTTTTTGGATATGCTTATTTGTTACTGTGGCTCTTGTAGTTTCTACTGGGCAAGTTAGCCCTTTTATGCCATTTTTCATGCTTCCTTTTTAAAGCTTGACTTACCTAGTCCTAGACTTTTGTTCTTCCATTTCAATTGCAGAGCCTTTTCCTTAACTGTGCTTGTATTTTCTTGATTTCAATATGCAAAATGTCAAGAAGATGCTGATTGAGGTAGTAGTAGTATAAGATTTATTTTGGGGGAAAGCCAATATGATTTGATGGACTCTACTGAGGTTTGCTGCTGTTATGAGTCTTAGTAGCTATCCTGCCTACATGTTCATTAGGCTTAAGAAACTCATTTCCCCGCTTTCTCATGATGTGTTTTGTTTTTGTATCCTCTACTTCTCTGCTTGCCTTACTAGTAATGGACAGCAAATTATGGAATTAATGTTAATTCTTTGGTTGTCATTATTTGACGTCTGTCTTCCATCATCCTACCTTCCTCTTACTTTCTATGTCTTTAAAAATGTTTTCATTTTATTTGAAAGGTGAAGAGACAGAGAGGGACAGACAGAAATCTTCATCTGGTACTTGTGTCCCTCTGTTCCCATAGCAGCCAGTCTGGGCCACATTGAAGCCAGGAGCCTGGTACTTGATCTGGATCTCCCACGTGATGGCAGGGACCCAAGTACTTGAGCCGTCATCTGCTGCCTTCCAAGGTGCACATGTGCAGGAGACTGGATCAAAAGTGGAGGAACTAAAATCAGGCATTCTGATAGCGGTAAAGGTACCTCCCCAAATCAGCAATTTAGTTGCTGGTCCAAATGCTAGCCCGCTACCTTCTTTTAAATTACTGCTCTTGCTAATTGTAATCTGTTGCATATTTTTACATGTAATGGACGCTCAGTTTAATTTTGTATGTGTTTAACTGTATATAAACTTTTCTTTTTGAGTCACTACAGTAGTTCTTTTGAATAGTAGCATCTTACATACCCTAAGGCTTGAATGAAATTAAAATCATAAAATTTCTTAGACTGTGTAGAACTTAAAAAGGTTGGAGTAATATAAACTTTGAAAAAAATTTTTAAGATGTCTTTTTTAATTGTAAAGTCAAATATATAGAGAGAGGAAGAGACAGAGAATATGTTCCATACAACGAATCACTCCCCAGTGACCGCAACGGCTGGAGCTGAGCCAATCCGAAGCCAGGAGCTGAGAGCCTCTTCCAGGTCTCCCATATGGGTGCAGGATCCCAAGGCTTTGGGCCGTCCTTGACTGCTTTCCCAGGCCACTAGCAGGGAGCTGGATGGGAATCAGGGTCGCCCGGATTAGAACCAGCGCCATATGTGATCCTGACACATTCAAGGCAAGGACTTCAGCCGCTAGGACTCCACACCAGGCCCTAAAATTAAAATTAAAATTTAAAATTAGACATATCCCAAATGCATAATATTTGATGTTTATGATATGTGTATGTGTGTGTGTATATTGCAAGAGAGAGATAACTCCTACATTTATTATCTTTATTTTTGTCACTTAGGGCTGTGTGCCTTGATTGAGTTTCCTTCCTTTGTCTTTTGTCTCTCCTGCCCTTTCTCGCCTTCTCCTCCCCTTCCCTCTCCTCTCAACCTCTTTCCTTCCCTCCCCTTTAACGGTGAGGAGAGACAAGACAGAGCTCCCATCTTTTGATTCTTTCCACCAATGCCTGGTCTGACATGGACTAAGCTGGGGTAAAGCTAGGAGCCAGGAACTCAGGGCAGGTCTCCCATGTGTGGGTAGAGGGACTCAAACTACTTGAGTAGGTGAGTGGAGCAGTTGTCCAACACCTGAGTGGAGGCAGGTTTCAACCAGTGCACTTGTAAGTGGGAATATGTGCTCTGTAACCGGCATCCCACTCATTAAGCCCAGTGCCTTTCCCTCAGTTCTGTTGTATCTACATTGTTTTTGCATAATTTTTATTTATAGTGGGTACCCGGCAAATATTTCATTTATTCATTTAGTTAATATGTATTGAGCAGCATCTTTGTAGCAGTCACTTTACTGAAGCATTAGGGATATGGAAGTTAACAATGAGCAAAATAATTGGCATCTTGTAACTTACTTTTTGCTGAGGGAGAAAAAATACATGAGGTTTTTAATATGTCATATCAGATGTTGCTAAGTATGTGGAGAAACAAAAAGCAGTCAAGGGTACTGGAGAAAAGATATCGTTTTTGTTAAGCCATTGAAGACCCCTCTGTTTTAAAGGGATTTCAGAAACGTGCTATTTGGCTAGTTGAGAATAGCAAATCGAAGCTGTGCAGCTGTGGTACAGGATGGGAAAGTTGAGGGTTGGGGGATGAGGTCAAAGATAATATTTTATAAGTCATTGGTGATTTTTAATCTTTACACTGAAGATGATCGGGATCTTGTAGAAGCTGTGACGTTACTTGATGTGCTTTCCAAAAGGTAAAGGTGCGTTGTTGAGAATTGGCTAGAATCAGACAAGGGAGGAAGTAGGGAAAAGATTTAGGAGCCTATTGTAATAAATTGTGAAAATAGTGAAAGATAATTAGAACCTCGATGTATTTTTAAGCACTTTTTAGTCAATCTTTATTCCTGTCCTGTGAGTAGTAAATTTTTTAATATGACTTTACCTGTATTCTAACTGTTCAGCATTCTGTACTAATGAAGTTTCAAGTATATACATACAGAAAGTAGTTAAAATCTGTGAATTAAATTCATTTTTCATGACTTGCATATTTTTCTCAACCTGGCAATGGTGACAGACTAAATTTAGCAAACGAGACGTCAGTTTTCCTTATTTGAATTTTTAACTTGGTTTTGTAAATGTGTGTGTTAAACCCTGAAAATTTTCTGGTTATGAAAGTTGTGATAGTCTAAAGTAATGTTAGTCTGAGTTATAAATTTAAAGGGAGAGTAATTTTTTCTATAGGTCTGTGATGAAGGGACTGGTTATAATTGATTCTTAAAGCAACTTGGAATTATTAAGCAAAGTAACTTTCAAAGAATTATGAATTAAAGTAATATCATTAAAGCAACTTATGTTGCCTGCTCTGCGTTTTGCAGGAACATCACTTACAACGAGCAATTTCAGCACAGCAAGTGTTTAGAGAAAAAAAAGAGAGCATGGTCATCCCTGTTCCTGAGGCAGAGAGCAACGTCAACTATTACAACCGCTTATACAAAGGAGAATTTAAACAGCCCAAGCAGTTCATCCATATTCAGCGTAAGTTTGTTAATTCATTGTTTTTTTCTGTTGCATAAATTTGTGAATTAGTGAAAATCCTTTGTTTTCGTTTGTGGAGAGATTTTGATTTCTCAGTTTGTGCAGCCTACTTTATAAATTAAAGTATTAATGTTAAACATTAAAGTGTGACATCTCTTTATGTTTACATCTGAATGTGTAGCTCATTTAATTTTCAGTAGCATATTTGGTATATTTGATATTTATGTAGTTTGGGATTTAGTATAGAACTTACATTTATTATACAGTAGCCAAAATGTGGTGGGTTGGCATATTCAAATGAAGGCTACTTTCAGAGACCCAGTAGTGGTAAAGCCCAGGAATAAGGAGGAGTCTTTTGAAATTTTTTCATTAGAACCTGTAACTGTCTTCATCTCTCTCTTTTTGTTTAAATTCTGTCTCTCTTTCATATTCTTATTTCCCTCCCATTGTTAACTATTTTACCACTCATTTCCTCTTAATACTATTTCAGTAATCATAAATCCTTGAAACTGTTTCATTAATCTGTCATATTTACTTCCCTCTATCTTCCATCCTAGCATGCTAATCTGTCTTCTTCATAAGCTTATCTATACCCAAGTAGTCTTACTGAATTGTCAACCTGGTCAAATAAAAATTATTAGTCTTATCTTGATTGAAATTCCACTGTTTTTTATTGTCTATGCAAAGTAAAAAATTTCAACTGTGCATATAAATGCTAGTGTCTTGGTATCCTATCTGTGTTGGATTAATGGATGGATGGATGGATGGATGGATAAATTGAGTATCTTATGAAAATAGATTCTAGGGGTTCTATTTCACATTCTGCCTCTCTGAGATTTTCTGTCTAAATAGACTTGCTATGTAAATTTTTAAAAAGTTTCCTAGGTGGTTCTGAAATGAGGTTTAAGATAAACTCCTAAGATGGAACTTTCTCACTGATTATATGATACATATTTTTTGTCTTTGAAATGAGATTACATCTTAAATTGTTCCTGTCTAATATTGAAGTTGCTTATCTGAGAAGGATGTGTTTGTTGTGGGCATCTGAGGACCAACCTGAGACTACTTGAAAGTCTTCATTTATTTATTTAGTTAGTTAGTTAGTTCTGTTTCATTCATTTATTTTTGGATCGTAACAATAGCTTTTTTTTTTTTTTTTTTAAAGATTTATTCATTTTATTACAGTCAGATATACACAGAGGAGAGACAGAGAGGAAGATCTTCCGTCCGATGATTCACTCCCCAAGTGAGCCGCAACGGGCCGGTGCGCGCCGATCCGAAGCCGGGAACCTGGAACCTCTTCCGGGTCTCCCACGCGGGTGCAGGGTCCCAATGCATTGGGCCGTCCTCGACTGCTTTCCCAGGCCACAAGCAGGGAGCTGGATGGGAAGTGGAGCTGCCGGGATTAGAACCGGCGCCCATATGGGATCCCGGGGCTTTCAAGGCGAGGACTTTAGCCGCTAGGCCACGCCGCCGGGCCCAACAATAGCTTTAATTCAGGCTGCACCTGGGAGTTGACATCTCATGGGGAAAATGATTTTTGCTGTCTCTTTCTGCATGGTTCACTTTGTTTTTTTATCTTACACTGAAGAGATAACTTTTGTAATGTAGATTTATAAAGGAATACTCTATTAGACTTAACTTTTTTAAAAAAGATTTATTTTAAGGGCAGGGTAGAAGGAAAGAGAATGCCTTCTGTCCTCTAGTTCACTCCCTAAATGGCTTCACCAGCTGAGGCTGGGCCAGGCCAAAAGCCAGGAGCACAGAACTCTTCTTGGGTCTCCCACATGGGTGCAGGGCCCGTCACTTAGACCATCTTCGCCTGAATCATAAGGATGTGAGACACACATTTTTTTTCCTCTCTTCACTGTGTCTCCACATTTCCCTGATTACTGTGTTGATATGCTGAGGAACACATTGTATCTGTATACTCAGTGTTTGATAATCCAAACTTTATTCCTAAGGAAATGACTTCGCCTAAATTTGAAAAAGTTGTTTAATTTTTCACTACCTTTATAATTTAATATCTCAAAATTTGAGTATCTTAGAATTCTAGAAAAAGAGGGACTTTGAGATGAGTGGAATGAATGAGTGGAATGAATGAATTGGTATCTAGTATTTGTAAAAAGATTTACTTATTTTTATTGTAAAATCAGATTTATAGAGAGGAGAGACAGAGAAAGATCTTCCATCTGCTGGTTCACTCCATAAGTGGCTGCAACGGCCAGAGCTGAGCTGATCCGAAGCCAGGAGCCAGCAGTTTCTTCCAGGTCTCTCATGCTGGACCTGGGTCCCAGGGCTTTGGGCCATCTTCTTCTCCTTTCCCAGACCACAAATAGGAACTGGAAGGAAGGTGGAGATTCCAAGACACAAACCAGCACCCATATGGGATCCCAGTGTATGTAGAGGACATTTAGCCAATCTTTAGCCGGACTTTATATCTAGTTTTAACTTCAGTTGGTTCTAGATAGCAGGACTCTGTCTTTTTTTTTTTTCCTAAATGAATAGTCACTCATCTGTCACTCCCTTAAACCTATACAGATTAGTGGACTGCCTCATCAGCC
This sequence comes from Ochotona princeps, assembly GCF_030435755.1. Classification (NCBI taxonomy): domain Eukaryota; kingdom Metazoa; phylum Chordata; class Mammalia; order Lagomorpha; family Ochotonidae; genus Ochotona; species Ochotona princeps. The sequence continues at coordinate 32,116,393 of NC_080836.1, forward strand.
AAGTTGAGTTTAGGAAAATCGTAGGTTGGATTCCCTCTCTGTATTATATTATGTTAGACAAGAAAAATTCACACAGTTGGAATTTATGGATTTATTTATTTTATTTATTTTTTAATTGGAAAGTCAGATATACAGAGAGGAAGATTTTTCGTTCGTTGATTCACTCCCCAAGTAGCTACAATGGCCAGAGCTGAGCTGATCCAAAGCCAGGAGCCAAGAGCCCCTTCCAGGTCTCCCACAGGTACAGGGTCCCAAGGCTTTGGACCATCTTCGACTGCTTTCCCAGGCCACAAGCAGGGAGCTGTATGGGAGGCAGGGCCACCAGGATTAGAACCAGTTCCCATCTGGGATCCCGGCACGTGCATAGCGAGGACTTTAGCTGCTAGGCTACCAAGCCGGGTCCACCTCATGATGTTTTTAACAGGGCATAAGTCAGTTTCAGAGAAGTCCAGCTAATCACTTTTGTTTTTTTTTTATGAATGGTGATTTTGGTTCATCAAAAACTGAAGATCACTGAAATTTGTTCTTTTGTTCTTTTTGTTAGCTGTAATGTTGTAGAGATTGCATTTTGCCTGGCTTGCGCTGGTGTAGCTTCCAGGACCTGGGGACTCACACTGGGGGTAGAGTAGCAGACCTGGAGAATCTTGCACATACTTGGGTCCCAGGTAGACAGGCAAAGGGAAGCAGGCTGGCATGCTGGTGTCATGTGCTGGTAGACCGGGCTTGGGACTCATGAACATGCTTTGGTTTTAGGGCAAGTGGATTTCAGGGCACATGGACAAGTAGGGCCCCAGGCTGGTACTCTGGCATGGACTAGGGCTTTAATGCATGTGCTTGGGTTCCACGCAGGTGAAGGGGTAGAGTCTCAGGACAGCACGTGTGCCAAACACTTGGGTCCCAGGTAAGTGAGCAGGGGTCTGGGTCAGCAATCTACCCTGCTGGATATTGCAGATCCACCACTAGCCACCCGCTACTGGTACACACTGAAGTTAAGGCTGGGGGGCCTACCTGGCAGGGCTAGATTGCAGTACCCACCAGTGAGTGTCAGAACAGGGAACAGGTAACATTAGGCTGGCCTGTGACACTAATCAGCACAGAAAAGAACTCGGTTTAGGGGCAGATTCTGTGGGGGATATGTGGCTCACCCCTGTGGGTCTGCAGTATCCACTGGTTTGCTCGAGAGCTCTGGGGTGGTGACGGTTGAGCTAGGCATGACTATGGAACTCACTGACACTGATGTGTACCAGGTTGGGATCAGGCCGGGCTGGTCCAGACTGCAACACCTGTAGGTGCACCCAAGAACTGAGTATGGAGTAGACTGGGCTGCAACATTCACAAGCATACACTAAGGCTGAGATGGGTGCCAGACTATGCCAGTTCTAGCACCCAATGGCACACCTGAGAACTGAGTCTGAAAGTGCTTCTGATGGGAGAACTTGGAAAACTGCACTGGTGGGCTATAGCTCCTGCTGATGAGCACATGAGTAAGTTCTAGTGGTTGGTCATGCTGGTAATGCTGCTCCCCCTCTCAACAAGTATGTGGGCTAGTTCGGGTGTGTGTGTGTGTGTGTACATACGTACACACATACTGATCAGGGTCAGGCCAAACTATAGCACACTGATGTGTGCAGGCAGGAGCAAGGATGGGGTATGGGCCATGCTGGGCTAGGCCGTAACACCTATTGGATTGCATGAAAGCCAGGGATGGGGGTAGACTGGGCAGGGCTAGGCTACAGAACTCATCAGCAAGAGTTGGGACTGGGGTGGGCTGGGCTAGTCCAGGCTGTAGCATCCAGTGGCAAAGTTTAAGCCAGGTGATGGGCTATGATAGGCTGGGTGAGAACAATCTCCAGAATGCACAAAATCTGTATCTGTGAGCAGGCCTGGTTGGGGAGTTAAAGGGACACCCCTGCTGAACTGCAGTTCCCCACTGGTGAGTGCAAGAACCAGAATGATTGTAGCAAACTAGGCTGGACATGGCTACAACATCCTTCAGCATGGGTGTGGATTGGGTCTGGGGTAGGCCAGAATGGCTGGGATGTAGCACCCAAAGTTTAAGAGCCAGAATGAGTGTGGGTGGGTCGGGCAAGGCCACTGTAATTGCCAGGACAGGAGGTAGGCAAAGTTGGTAGGGCCAAAACCCCACCATTATGTGCAAGATCTGCCACTGGGATAAGACCTCATAGCGAAACTTGAGGAACTCCTCTGTCAGGATGCAGTCCCTGCAGGTGAACTTAAGAACCAAGGCTGAGAGCAGACCAGGGTCTGTTACAGTACCTGCCAGCCAATGTGTGAGTCAGGTCTAGGGGCAGGCCAGAGTGAGCCAGTTCATCGTGTCCACTGGCAGATTCGAGAACCAGGACAGGGTGCAGGACAGGACAGGTTGGGCCTCAATAACAGCCAGTTCACATTAGGGCTCAGACTGGGCTGCAGCACCCACCAGGGAAGGCTTAGGTGAGGTGGACCATGACAGACTGAGATGCAGTGCCCAAGCTCACATAACACAGGTGGGGGATGAGACCAGTAAGGAGGCTGTGGGGCTCCCGTGCTGGGCCACTGCTCCCACTAGTGAGTGTGAGAACTGGAATCAGGGATAGACCAGGCTGAGCCAGGACTAGAAATAGAAAGCCCATTGGTGTCTGCATGAGCCGTAGTAAGTGCAAGCTGGTTGGGTTTTGCCACAGCATCAACTGGCAAATTCCAGGACAGGCCAAGGCCTGTCAAACTAGAGTTGAAGTACCTCCTGAAATGCAAAATCTGGGGCCTTGAGTGGACCTAATAGAGAAATTGTGGACATCATTCTGATGGGCTGCAGCTCCCACTGGTGAGCATGAGAACCATGGGTTGGGGATAGACCTGGCTGTACAGGTGGTAGCACCCACCACATAAATGTGGGCTGGATAGTGGGGTTAGTCAGGCTGAGCTAGACTGCAGCACCCTTTGATTTATGTGAAAACCAAATGGCATGTGGGAGAGCCAAATGTGATGCAGGATGGACTGGACTAGTCTGCTTTACATACCAGCATGCTCAGGAGCAGGGGCTAGGGCCAGGCTTGTTAGTGATTATTGGGGGTTGCTCTGATTAGGCTGCAGTTTCCACTGGTGTGCATGAGGATCAAGTGTGTAGTGGGCAGGGATGGGCTGGACCACAGCATCCATTGGTTTGTGTATAAGATGGGGCTAGGGATAGAACTCACAAGGTGACTGTACAATGATCAGTATGTGTGTACACTGATGTGGGTTATGGACTAAGTTGGACCTCACACTGGCTGGCACACACAGGAGTCAGGTCACTTCTGACAAGGTTTGGGAACCCCTTCAACAGGACCACTGGACTCAGGACTTCAACCACAGTGAAAATCACAGGATCTGTGGTCTGACTATGGGGCGCATGTGGTTTCTGAAGCCTGTGCCATGGGCAGCATGCCCAGATGCGCATGACAGATCATTGAGGCCTGCAGAGAACATCTAGTACCACGGAGGGCAGACAAATTTGGCAACTCTCCAGGCCAAGCATTGTCAGCAAGTATTTGGATGAGTGGAGACTCTAGGGTGGACTATGTCTACCAATGGACCTTGGAAGGATTTCCTCAATGTTGGAGCAACGAAATCAACAGCATTTCAGAACTGTCAAAAACACTTGAGCGATACCCTCAGAACACACTCCACATTGGGGATCTTAGATGACATCGGGTTGTGTTCCTCGCAACCCCGAGTACCAGCAGTTAGACTGCTGGTAGTGGCCTCTCCCCTTTTCTCTCCCATTACACCAGATAATGAAAGAAATAAAAAATTGGAAGCAATTGTCTAATCCACTTTCACCCATTCCTTGACCCTCTCTACCCTAATCAGTGTTCCACATTCTTCTCAACTGTGTAAACATCAAAAATATTTTTTTAAAGTTTTATGTATTTTTTATTGGAGAGTCAGATTTACAGAGAGAACAAGAAACAAAGATCTTCCATCCACTGGTTCACTCCCCAAGTGTTCACAACAGCTGGAGCTAAGCCAATCCAAAGCCAGGAGCCAAGAGCTTCTTCCCAGTCTCCCACACGAGTACAGGTTCCAAGGCTTTGTTTCATCTTCAACTGCTTTCCCAGGCCACAGGAAGGAGCTGGATGGGAAATGGGGCAGCCGGAATATGAACCAATGCCCGTGTGGGATCCCACCACATGCAAGGTGCAGACTTTAGCCACTATGCTACCATGTTGGGCCCCAAAATAATTTTTTAATTATTAACAATAAATGTTTATAACTGAAGCCAGGAAGAATGTATAAGCTCATTTTATTATGGTGCTGATGAAATAGTAACAGTCCATCTTTGCAATCTCATAAGAATACAGGAAGTTCTTGATAATGGGTTTGATGTGGATATTTATTAGAACCAAGTAATCAGAACACACAGACACATACCACCTACTTCAGTGTTACAGCATAGCAACTTTTCAGAGGGACCATCTTAAACTGTACTAGATAGCTGAGTGAGTAACATCCAGTGTTTAAGGACTGGGCAAGGAAAGAATGGTTGAAGTAATAAACAGCACACTTTTAAGCACATGATGTGATATTAAAAATAAAGGATGCAAAAAAGTAGGGGAGATAGGGAGGGAAATTCAGCATTTTCTAGAAGCATTTGGCAACATTCAATACGTGTGGAGGCTTTGCTAGGGGCCATCTACTCTTTCCAGCTTCTCGGAATGTTTACAGGCATTGCAAATGTTGATTAGAATAGCAGTAGAAGAGATGGATGATCTGACATGACCACCATCATGTGCATTTTTGAAGTGAAAATATTGCTGAAAGCAGTGAAGTTAGAATTCCTGAGTTCCATGCTCCGAAAAGAGCCGGTTCACTGCAGCTCAGCATAAACTGCTTAAGAAAGTGGCAGATCTCAAACCAGTGGACATCCCTCTGCTCCTTGCACTGGTCATGGGAAATGACCAAGAATGTGGTTCTGTCAAACAGCAGGACCTCATTGGCCTTAATAATTTGGGCATAATTATTCAGGTTCATCTCCAGCTGCTGAATGTTGGGAATGAGCCAATGGATGTTGCTGGACCAGGCCATGTAGAGTGTCTCATCCCAGCTGAATGTTCAGAAGCAAGTGCACTCCAACAGGGGAGACAAATGCCTTAGGTCTTCTCTCACTCTTTGACAGTCAGGTCATGCTGGTCCTCCTGCACCATCTTGTGCACCTGGCAGAGGATATTAGCATCAGGAGAGTTCTGGAGGATGACCTCCAAAAAGACTGGTACATCTATATTGTGGGGTGTTTTTTTAAAGATTAATTTATTGGAAAGGCAGATAAGATATGTAGAGGAAGAGAGACAGAAAAATCATCTGTCTGCTGCTTTACTCCCCAAGTGTCTACAGTTGCCAGAGCTGAACTGATCCAAAGCCAGGAGCTTCTTTTGGGTCTCCCACACGGGTGTAGGGTCCAAGGCTTTGGTCCATCCTCTACTGCCTTCCCAGGCCACAGGCAGGGAGCTGAATGGCAGGTGGAATAGCCGGGACACAAACCAGCCCCTGTATAGAGTCCTGGCGTGTGCAAGGTGAGGATTTGGTTATTGAGCTATTGCACTAGGCCCTATATCATATTTTATACCAAGTTTCTGTTATTCTTTATGTAAATAGTAGTTGTTTTTAATTTTAAATTGCTAGTGTCGATTCATGGTCTGTAGAAAAGCAACTGACACTACTTCATCACAGATGAGATTTTCTTTATTGGCCAGAGCTTTGGAATTTTGTACATAGTCTTGTAATGTGCAAGCAAAAAGTTTCATTTCTTTCTTTTCTGTGTATTTTTTTCTTTTCATGTTTTGTCTTATTGAATTTTCTGGTGCTTCTAAGGCAATGTGTCATAGAATAGTGATATTGGCCGTCTTTCCCTTGATTCCTGTGCTCATCAGGACAGCCTCTAGTTTATTACTGTTGTGATGCTCGATATAGGTTTTTTTCTAGAAGTGCTTGAGAAAACTGTTCCCAATTGACTGAAACTTTTTTTATTAAAAAGGTCATTAGATTTGTTAAATGCTTTTCCTGCCTACTGATGTTTTCATGTGATTTTTCATTTTTTAGCCTGGTGATGGATTAATTGATTTTCAATTTGTTAAATGAGTTTTATATCCCTGGAAAAAGTTCAGTATGGTCTTATTGCATAATTCATCTTAAAATTCAGCTTGCTAACGGTTTGTCTAGAAGTTTTTCATCTGGTTATGAGAGTCATTGATTTGTATTGATCCTGTGTTATAATGTCTGTGCTTTTGATATTAGGGTAATTCTGGCATCAGAATGAGTGAAAAAGTGCTTGCAGGTCTTTTGTTCACTGGCAGCAGTTAGAGTTTATTATTATTTGTCCCTTAAAAGATGAGTACAGAGCCTGGCCCAATAGCCTAGTGGCTAAACTCCTCACTTTGCATGTGAAAAGATCCCATATGGATGCTGGTTCATGTCCTAGCTGCTGCTTCCGATCCAGCACCCTGCTTGTGGCCTAGGAAAGCAGTGGAGGATGGCCCAAGCCTTGGGACCCTGCACCCCCCTTGTGGGAGACCTGAAAGAGGCTCCTGGCTCTTGGCTTCAGATCAGTTTAGCTCCAGCCATTGCAGCCACTTGGGAAGTGAAGCAGGAGATGAAAGATCTCTCTGTCCTCTACTCTGCCTTTCAAATAAATAAATTTTTTCTTCCAAAATTTGTTTCCTCCTGGATTAAAGCTGCTTTTTCATCGTCCCCCTCCCCCCCCTTTTTTTTAATCTTTGGTGTTTAGTCTTTGATGTTTGAATATGATATGCCTATATGTAGTTTTTTCTTTCTTTACCTTTTGCTTTTTTTTTTTTTTTAACAGACTTTACCCTGCTTGATGTTTCTGAGCTTACTGGCTCTGTGATTTGCTTTCTCGCACTTTTGTTGCTGTGAATATTGCTTCTGTTCTTTTCTGTTTCTGATATTCCCATTATGCATGTTTATGCCTTTTGCAGTTGTCTGTTGTTGGATATTCTTCTGTTTTTAACCCCAAAATCCTTTCTTTGCTTTTCTTTTTTAAGATTTCCTGTTGTCGTAATCTCAAGCTTAGTGATGCTTGTCTAAGCTGTGTCCTGTCTAATGAGTTCATCAGAAGAGTTTTTCAGTTATACTAATTTTAATTACTGTCACTTCATTAAATTTTCTTCTTTTTTTTTTTTTTTAAAGATTTATTCACTTTATTACAGCCAGATATACAGAGAGGAGGAGAGACAGAGAGGAAGATCTTCCATCCGATGTTTCACTCCCCAAGTGAGCCGCAACGGGCCGGTGCGCGCCGATCCAATGCCAGGAACCTAGATTCTCTTCTGGGTCTCCCACATGGGTGCAGGGTCCCAAAGGTTTGGGCTGTCCTCAACTGCTTTCCCAGGCCACAAGCAGGGAGCTGGATGGGAAGTGGAGCTGCCGGGATTAGAGCCGGCGCCCATATGGGATCCCGGGGCATTCCAGGCGAGGACTTTAGCCGCTAGGCCACGCTTCCGGGCCCACTTCATTAAATTTTTTAGAATTCCCATAGTTTTGCTTTAATTGCTCTATCTGTTGACATGTTTGCTTTTTTGGTGGAAGCTTTAGTATTTTATAGTTTTAAGAACCTTGTTGGCAAAAATATAACTTTTATGTTACCTCTAATTCTGTTTTTGGTGTTTAGTTTTTATTTTTTTATTCATTAATTACATTGTATTATGTGACATAGTTTCATGTGTTTAGTTTTGTCATAATGTTTTGTCTCGTGCTTTTTTCCTTGAAAAGCAGTGAGGAATTACATTGGCAGACAGTAAATGATGCAGTAGTGAGGTGTGTGTAGGGAGGAGGGCCTTTCTATTGTCTTTGGTTGAGCCTGTCTGTAGTGAGGCAGTGTCTCGAAACATTGAACTTCGCCAGTGATTCACAGTCCTCTTCCTCTCTCACCCCCAGGGAAGACTAAAGGCATTGGGAGTTCAGTTTTCTTCCAGGTAAGGTAGGCTCTGATAAAAGTGTTTGTCTGGAGAGCTGGCTTTATTTAAAACAGAGGATCTCTAACATAGTTCAAAATACCTACCTTTCATTTCTTCCTGCTAGGAACACCGTGTAATTTTTTCCTTTCAGTATTAACTGTGAGGATCTGATTAGATTTTTCTGAAAGTAAAACTCAAAACTGAGAGGGCTACCTATGATTTTTGTCTCAGACATGTCTACTTAAAACACCAGCAGTTTGTTCATTGCCGTTTGTTTTCCCAGCACTCTTTTCCCCATTGGATCATAAGTCTCTGCTCATGGATTTCTGCTCTTTTTGCTTGTGACTCTCTGTGCTCACCTGTCTCTGTCCAGGTCAGAGGTAGTGGTTTACTGAGTGACCTCAATCTTCTAATTGAGCTGAGACCTTTTAATTTTTCAACTTACTCAGATTTTTACATATTGGTAAGCTAGAGCACCAACTTCTAAGGTCTCTGCTTACTGACTGGAAATGATAAGTTCCACAAAACAATTCTAATAACAATTTAATTTTCACTTGTTTTTCAGTAACTGACTTAATTTTTTATGTTACATATTTTCTAAGATCAATACATAGTAATGACAGATTTCTGCTAATTGAAATGAGGTTTCTAATTTTTGGAGGGACTATAATAATTTTATTTATGAAAACACTTATTGTTAAGAGAATTTTTATGACTATATCCTAAGTATCTTTTTTTTTTTTTTTAAGATTTATTTTTGTTACAAAGTCAGATATATAAAGAGGAGGAGAAATAGAGAGGAAGTAGAGCTGCCGGGATTAGAACCAGCGACCATATGAGATCCCGGCGAGGACCTTAGCCACTAGGCCACGCCACCGGGCCCCCTAAGTATCTTTTGTAGTAATAAATATTTACTTTTTGATAGAATGGACTTCATTAAATTTTAGAAAATCCATTAAGAGCTAAATGTAACATTTTGGTTTTTAAAAAGTGTTGATTAGTAGTTCATTTCCATCTGAAGGGCAGACAGAAATTTTCTGTCAGCTGATTTTTTTTCCCAAATGCCCACAACAGCTTAAGTTGGACTGGAACTGAGCCAGTGCTCCCACGTGAATGGCAGGGGCCCACATACCTGAGTCATCATCCACTGCCTCCCAGACTGCACAGAAGCAGGGAGCTGGAATCAGGAGTGGAATTGTCACTCCAAACAGGTTCTGTGACATGGGGATGTAGGCTTCTCAAGTGGTGACCTAAATTAAGCACCCACTGTTGGCCTGCCACTTAATTTTACTTTTCAATTTTTCTTTTCATTTTAATGAAAGCAAAGTAATCTAAGTAGACTTTATGTTATGTTCTGAAACATAAAGTTTTAGGACATTAGTTTAAAAATTAGAGAATATTTTATTGCAGTTTATTTTAATCAGTAGTAGTTGGCCCACAGTGTATATATAACCTCAGTTCAGTTTTTGTTTTTGTTTGTTTGTTTTAAGATTCATTTATTTTGGGCCTGGGGCAATAGTGTAGCTTAGTGGTTAAAGTCCTCGCCTTCAGTGTGCCAGGATCCCGTAAGGGCACCGGTTCTAATCCCAGCAGCTCCACTTCCCATCCAGCTCCCTGCCTGTGGCCTGGGAAAGAAGTCGAGGACTGTCCAGAGCATGGAACCCTGCACCTGTGTGGGAGACCTGGAAAGAAGTTCCTGGTTCCTGGCTTCGAATCAGTGCAGTACCGGCCGTTGTGGCCACTTGGGGAGTGAATCATCACATGGAAGATCTTCTCTGTCTCTCCTCCTCTCTGTACACCCATCTTTCCAATAAAAATAAATAAATCTTTAAAAAACTTATTTATTTTTATTGGAAAGGCAGAGTTACAGAGAGGAAAGACAGAGATCTTCCATCCACTGGTACACTCCCCAAATCGCCACAATGGCTGGAGCTAGGCCAGTGTGAAGCCAGTGCCAGGAGCTTCTTCCAGGCCCCCACATAGGTACAGGGCTTCAAGAACTTGGGATATCCTCTGTTGCTTTCCCGGACCGTAGCAGGGAGCTGGATGGAAATTTGGGCAGCCAGGACATGAACCAGTATATATGTGGGATGCTGACATTTGCAGGTGGAGGATTGTTAGCCTGCTCGACCCTGCGCCAGCCTGAATCTGGAGCCATTTAAAGATCATATTGTCAGTTGATAGAAGTTGAATCACTATGTGACTGTGTAGTTACTTGTGTAATTTTGAATTTTTCTGCACTTTCCTTATTTTGCTGGAGAAGAGAGCTGTGAATGCTGTGGCCATGTTTTACAATTCTGGAAAGTCTGGGAGAATTACCAACTTTCAGAATGTCTTGGTCCAGCATCTGCAAGCTAGACTTGTTTATCAGAACCTTGGAGAGCTCCTTACAGAAGCAGAGATACTGCTTTCTGAACTTGAGATTCTCAGACTTTTCAATAATCTTTCAAAGTTATTTGAAGGCTGTGAATCTTAAAGATTTATAAAATTTTATAGTTCATTGTGTTTTATACTAGGCACGAGTAATATTTATACTGTTTTGTAGCAGATAATGAGTTTAGAGCTGTCTTCTTAAAACCTGTTCTAACATCCCAACATTCAACAGTTTGGTTTACACACTGATAAGTATGTCTAGAAATCAGTTTCAACAAATCCTCTGATTTCTTCTGGTTAGTGCTAAAGTTTGAATAATCAAAAACTAGGGAAAGATACACATATATTCTTTCATGCAAGATAAAGTAAAAGAGGGAAAAACCTGTTATCTGAAACTAGAATTCTTAATATTTTGCATGTTTTTCTTCTACTTTCAGAAGGTGTCTGTGTGACCCATATTTTAAGAAATGCTGTTTTTTTACCTCTTTGCTTCAACAACCATCTTATTTATTCTTTTTTTTTTTAGTAAGATTTATTTTTATTTGGAAGGCAAACTTAGTTCCATGGAGAGGAGAGAGAGAAATCTTCCATCCACTGATTCATGCTCAAAATGGCTGCAGCAGCTTGAGCTGAGTTTCTTTCAGGTCTCCTGCATGGGTGCCAGGGCTCAAGGGCTTGAAACATCCTCTGTATTTTGCCAGACCATAAATGGGAAACTGGAACAGAAACGGAACAGCCAGGACACAAGAACCAGGTTCACAGGTGGAAGCTTAACCTACTATGTCATGGCTCTGGCCCCCCTCTATTTTGTTTCTTAATATTCAAGTAAAAATGTACCTGTTCTTTATCACAGCCAAATTTAAGTCTTTAGACTTAATTATCATTGTTAATTTTTTTTTAAAAGTCAATCTTCCTACCCTGAGGCAGCTACCGTCACAGCCTTTGTTTTGCTATTTAATCTTTAAAACTCTAAATCATTGTGTTTCATTACTTCTCTTTTTAAAGTGATTTTTTTTTAAAGACTTATTATTATTGGAAAGCCGGATATACAGAGAGGAGGAGAGACAGAGAGGAAGATCTTCCATCCGATGTTTCACTCCCCAAGTGAGCCGCAACGGGCCGGTACTGTGCCGATCCAATGCCGGGAACCAGGAACCTCTTCCGGGTCTCCCACGCGGGTGCAGGGTCCCAAAGGTTTGGGCCATCCTCGACTGCTTTTCCCAGGCCACAAGCAGGGAGCTGGATGGGAAGTGGAGCTGCCGGGATTAGAACCGGTGCCCATATGGGATCCCGGGGCGTTCAAGGCGAGGACTTTAGCTGCTAGGCCATGGCGCCGGGCCCTAAAGTGATTTTTAGTATCTCTTTAGTCTTCACTGTTTTGAGATGAGAATTTAATGCTCAAGGTTTCTTCTCTACTCAGCATAGTCCTGTCCTCATTTTTGGGCTACAAGTATATATTTGGAGCCAATGTTGGCACAGGAATTTAAGCTACTTCCTGCCACATCAGTATCCCATTTGATCACCACGACAAGTCCCAGCTGTTGTACTTCCAGTGCAGCTTCCTGCTGATGTCCTGGGAAAGCAACAGAAGATGACTCAAGTGGTTGGGCTCCTGTACCCACATGGGAGACCTGGATGGAGTTCTTGGAAGATCTTTCTCCCTTGCTTCCCCTGACCTCCCTCCCTGTCCTCCCCCCTCACTGTAATACTACCTTTCATATAAATAAAATTATGAAATTTTTAAAAATTATTGCATAATAGGCATTCATTTTGTGCAATATATTATGCAGATATTAACAGAAGCTTCATAGTAATTTCCTTTCTTGTCTAGGCTTTATTCTCAAAGACAATGGTTTCATTATTTTTGTATCTGCATTTTCTGTATTTTTTCTAAGTAGTTTGTTAAATTTGCTCCTAATACTCCAACAGAAATATATTAATTTGATTTTTTGTGGGTTCCCCCCCAAACCATTCTTTTTTTTTGTGGTTCTGCTCTGGAATGGTTGTTTTGAGGCTTAGTGCATGATTATTACACATTATCCTGGGAGTTTTGGTTTTTTTTTTCTCACATTTTCCCATTCTTACATACTAAGCTTTCTTCCTTTTAGACCTTTTAGATCTGCTTCATTCTAACAGAATTCATCTTCAGTGGCTTCTAAGAAAGTGTATGTGGAAGGTGATTTTTTTTTTAAGGCTAACATGCATTTGAAGTTATTTTTAAAAATATGTATATGTTTATTTTCTTGAAAAGCAGAAATGCAGAGAGAGGGAAGACAGAGAAAGAGATCTTCCTTCTGCTAGTTTACTTCTCAAATGGCTGCAACAGCCAGAGCAGAAGTAGTGTAAAGCCGGGAGCCAGGAGCTTCTGCCAGGCCTCTGTGTGGGTGCAGAAGCCCAGGCACTTGGGCCATCTTCAGCTGCTTTCCAAGGCACTTTAGCAGGGAGCTAGATCCGAAGTGCAACAACCAGGACTCAAAGCGGGACCCAATGGAATGCTGGTGTTAAAGGCAGTGGCTTTACCCAGTGTACCACAGCTCTGGCCCCTGTGAAATTATTTTAATTCTTACCTCATATTTGATTATTTGGGTAAATTGGTTACTTTTCAAATAAATAAATCTTTTCTTTTGTCATCATTTTGAATTTTGAACATTTGTCTTTGTCTTCTAAGTTCTTACATTGCTGTTGAGAATTCTGATGCTCTTAAGGGTCTCTTTTGGGGTTTTTTTTTTTAAACCCCTGCACATTGTCTTTGTTTCCCTTTAAATGTTTTGCCATCACTTCTGAAAATCTGAATTATTTAACTTTATATTTCTGAGTGTCTGACAATGTTTTTTCTGGTTTTGTTTGTTTTGTTTTGTTTTTTAAGACTTATTTATTTTTGTTGTGAAGGCAGATATACAGAAAAGAAGAGAGACAGACAGAGAGGAAGATCTTCCATCTGATGATTCACTCCCCAAGTGGCCACAACGGCCAGAGCTGCGCATATCCAAAGCCAGGAGTCTGGAGCCTCCTCCAAGTCTCCCACACAGGTGCAGGATCCCAAGGCTTTGGGCCATCCTCAACTGCTTTCCCAGGCCACAAGCAGGGAGCTAGATGGGAAATAGGGCTTTCAGGATAAGAACCGGCACCCACATGGGATTCTGGTACATGCAAGGTGAGGATTTTAACCACCAGGTTACCGCACTGGGCCCGATGGTGTTTATTGCTATAGCTGAGTTGGGACATGGGGGAATGGCTAGGCTGTGGTAAAATATCCATTGTTCAACATGTAAACTTTGACGCACTTAATTTTCTCCATGGATAAGGAGCTGAATACTTGCTGTCAACATGCCTGAATGCTCAGGAGACCCCAGGCTCTCTAAAACAACTTCGGCATGTTGACCTTTGATGTGGTACCAGTTGGTAGGAAAAGGTACCTGGATACCCAGCATGCAAGAAAAGTCTTGTGTCTGTATAGGATTCGCGGCTCATACTCCTTATTTTCAGAAGTAGCCCTACCTCTCTTCCAGAGAGTAACCATTGACATCACTTCTTAGATGAGGAGAAATGTTCTGCTTCTTGTTCGTCCCTTCCCCTGCTCACCCATTTTATATCTTACTATACTATTGTCTGCTAGGTCATGACTTTTATAAATTTGAAAATTTTTACTTAATTCTTGTCTTCTGAGGATTTGTGGTATCTAGAAATAATGACTTGTGATTGGGATTTTGAGACAAGTATGTGATTTATATTAACTTGTGTTTTAACTCTGCATTCCATTTTTGTTAATGTGTTGCTTTAAATTTTGCCATGTGGGGATTAGTTACTCATCTGTAGTACAATTTCTTTAAAGATTTATTTATTTGAAAGACATATTTGCAGAGTGAGAGAGATACCTTCCATCCACTGATTTCACTCCCCATAATGGCTGTAAGAACCAGAGCTGAGCCCGGCTGAAGGCAGGAGCCAGGAGCTTTTTCCAGGTCACCAATGTGTTTACAGGGGCACTGCTTTCCCAGGCATGTTAGCAAGGAGTTGGATCAAAAGTGAAATAGCTGGGTCTTAAACCCATGTTAATATTAGATGCTGCACTGCAGGTAGAGGCTTAATTCTGGCCCCAGGATGATGTCTTATGGAATGGGAGGTCACATAGCGTCAAACATGGCCAAGGAGTTTCCAGGAATCAGCAGATGCAGTCATGTCTGTAGATGTGGTATCTGTTTATGTGGAGTTCTAAATGCACACAATTAAGGCAGGGAAATCACCAGTGTGTCTTGGCTGTTGTTATTGCAAAAAAAACCCCTTAAATTTAAAGTAATTTGATTGGTTTGCATGCATATGCTATTTCTCTAGCTGTATAAATAACTAGCAAAAAAGACGAGTGGAATAAATTCTGACTGTAGGGAAATATTGTCCAGAGTACATATCTTGGAAACTGAATTATAGATTGTTCTGGAGTACAAATAGAGTGTAGCCACTTAGAAAATAAATGACGAGATATAGTCATAATATTGGTGTTTCAGGAAGGCAAGAACATTCATTTCAGTTTGGAACTGAGAAACATGCATAGATACGTGAACTGTCAGCTTTATTATTAATGAAATCAGCTTGGAAGGTAAGATATAGTTATGGCCTCACTGGACTTTTCTAATATCTATCCCCTGAACTAGATGAACTCACCCCACCAGTGATTGCTCACTGACCTCAAGCCTTCCCCTTCCAGAATCAGGGTCAGCCACTATTCCTCCCATGTCATAGAGGACTGACGAAAATTAGGTCTCTGTAAATGAAGGACGAAGCAAAGAAAATGTGTCCTCAGAAGGTGATGGACTGTTTAGGTCCTTCTCCCTGGTGCAGTCATCAATTTAAGACTTTTGTTCATTGGCTGATGGAGTGAAGGGACAGAGAGACTCAAAGTATCATTTCTATGCTTTTTCCTCCTGGAAGTTTGAGTGAAATGTGGCAAATAAGTGTTTCCCCTTAATATACAATATGTGATAGGCATAGTGTTATGATAACAGTAGAAGTAACTCATATCCATAATAAGACAATACTGAGCAGTAATTGGCTCTAACCTATATACTGCATTTTATTGACTGCTATTCATTTTGTGCCACAATTGGTAAGTCCTTTTAGTCTGAAATCATTGAATGTGAGGGCGATCTGGCTGCGACATCTGTCACCCCATTGATCGCCAGGGTTGATTCGGCTGATCTGGCTGGCTAGGCGGGTGTCCCCTTCCTCCCTCACCGCTCCATGTGCGTCCCTCCCAAAGCTGCGCGCTCCCTCGAAGAGGACAACCATCCCCGCTGAAGGAGGACCAGTCTTTGGACAAGGGTATACGAGTAGTTGCGCTCCCCTGCTGGAACCTCCAAATAAGCTCTCAAGTCTGAAATCATGTTGCTATCATTTGGCTCTGATTTTTTTTCTTTTGTATTATTTCTTCTGCTGGTTTGTGTCAATTTCACTAGAACAGCTATGCTTGTTAGAAACTTCCATAGAAGTATTGCCAAATCTGAGGGTCTTTGAAAGGCACTTTAATTTAGAAATAATGTTTGCTTTACCAGCTGATTTTAGAATAACTACATATTCTCTAAATTATAACGATTAATTTTGTGAATACTTTATTACTCAGACAGTAGAGGTGTAATTAAATAGAATTAGTTGTCACTTCTGGAGAGCAGTTTTTCCTCAGCTGTGAGCACTGCCTGATGGCTACTGCAAGCAACTTGGTTTCTTCCCACTTTGCTTTGTCAGAGTGAACTTGCGCACTGTTAACCTCCTTTATTTTTCTTTGTTTACTGCTGAGTTAACCTCACTCTGGGAGGTCTGGTATGCACACACAGGTATATGCCCCTGTTAACCTTGTTGTTATCTAGATTCTGTTGATCCTCTACATCATAAATTTTAAACCCTCCTGCTTTCCTTTAATGTGGAGTAAGGTTCTTTTGTTTGGATGACTGCTCTGTGAAACTGATTCCAAGATTATTTATTTATTTTTTAAGCAGGAAAGAGCTCTCTGATTCTGAAAAAAATGAGATAGTAATAAACTTACAGGAGACAGTATACTTGGAATTTAAGAGAAACTTCTTAAACTTATATACTTAAGAAATGCTGTTTTTATTCAGTGACTTTCAGAACATGGTCTTTTTTTCTTCTAAGTTCTATGTAGAGGGGTATACGGAAATGACTAAAGTAATCACTGGTTTGGGGTTTTTTTGAAAAAAGCTTTTGTTTGTTTGTTAGAGTGGATAATGAATATAGTATGAGGTCATTGTCAGATCTCCTATCAATTCTCACTATTAATTTTTCTAAACTATTTCCCAGCTTTTCTTGTCCTTTCCTGTGCCTCACAAGCTGGGGTGCTGGCTTTTGTAAGAATAGAATAAGAAGATAGAGCAGATAGGAGGTGGAGGAACAAGAGGTGAGTAAGATTAGGTAGGTGTGTAAAAGACGTCATGCAAAATTTATATGTATAGCCTTTCCCTTGATCTTACAAGGACATCTGTTTAACTAGAAATTTAGTTGGATTAGCTCTGCTTAATACTTTAAAAATCTGTCTCTAAAATGTTGTCTAGTTGTATCAACCATCTGATTTTATTAACTATATGCTGTTAGTCTGCTGGCTAAGTGCACGAAATTGGGCTGTCATTTTGTACATTTAAAAATACAATCTCTGTGGAAAGAAGAGTACTTTCTAGTAATATATCATTCATGGATTCCACATAATCAGTTTGATGTAGAGAATATTGACATGTTAAAGGAATACTTTTGAATTACTGATAGCCATGTGATTAAAACAGTACATAAGAAATGAGGAAAGTATGTCTTACTTTAATAAGCATTTTAGATGAATCATATTTACAAAATAATGTTTGTCATTAGTTCAGTAGTAATTTACTGCTTTGATTTATCAACTTCATTGTACAGTATTTAATAGAAGTTAAATACAGTGATGTTTAAAATGGTATGTAATATTCGTTGGGAGATTAATACTCATCACATAGTGTAGTTGTGACAGTTGACTTTATATATATATAAGACAACTTGGAACATTACTTAGTCCCTAATGAGTCTTATATACTTTACAAGTGCTAACATTTATTTTTGTTCCTGTTGTTGTTAATCTAATGATGAATGGTTTTTAAATATTGAGTTTAGTTTTATGAAATGTCATTAACTAGGAAACAAATACTTGTAAATATTTTAGATACATCGGTACTACCTATAGAACAAAGCTGATTTTGCCAAAATGATAAAAATACACAAATCTAGCTTGATTTCTGTGTTGTGCTCTACATTAAGAATCCAAAACACTCACATTAAATGAATGTAAAATATTCACTCGCATGCTGATATGCACGATTAGTTTCTCTACTATTGTCTTGCTTGAATTTCAACATGAAATTTGTGGCAGCTTAGTTTCCCCACCTTTATATTTTAGTGAATGACCCACTCACTTTCTCTCTTTCTCTCTTTCTCTCTTTCTCTCTCTCTCTCACACACACACACACACATTTGCTTAAAATGCTGAATAATACAAAAGAAAATAAAGAGAAAATTTTAATTCCCTCTACCATACCCTTTTCCCATAGTTCCCTTATCCAGAAGTAGAAACACTATTACTAATTTCCTGTGTTTCCTTTCAAAAAATATTCTGTACCTTTACAAATGCCTGTATATGTATGAGTCCTTAGCTTTTTAAAAATACATATTTTAATGCACGTATTTATTGTTCTACTTTTGGCTTTTTTCACCTAAAAGTTTACAAAGATCAGTTTCATGATCAGTGCACATAGTTCATTGTCATTCCTTTTCAGGACTTCAATGTATATCCATAAATGTATGAACCATTTGTCTTATCCTAAACATTGTTTATTTTGTATTTTTAATTTCTTACAATATAACAAGTAGAAAACTTGTATACACACATACACGCACAGACATAGACACATATATATACCTTGCTTCTGTGTAATTCAAATTTATCCATAGAATAAGTGCCAAGAAATAGAATTTCCAAGTTCAAGAGGGTGCATTTTTAATGAAATACCAGTTTGTAATTTAATCCTTATGGTATATAGTATCAGGTTTTAGATCATAGCCTGTTTGATTCATGAAACTTATTATATTTGCTTTTGATAGTTATTCTCCATGAAAATACCAATTTTTAAGCTAACTAGTTTGCTATACTGAAAACATTGTTTATACATTTATGTTTATTTCAAATAGAGGGAGAGAGAAAGATAGCTGTCTTCAGTCTGCCACTTCATTTCCCAAGTGCCTGCAATAGCCACAGTTGGACCAAGCCAATGCCAGGAGCCAGGAATTCAATCCAGGCCTCTCGTTTGGGTAACAGAGACCCAGCTACTTGAGCACTCCCAACTACTTGAGCACCCCCAACTCCCCAACACACCTAAACACCTATTGTCTCACAGGGTGCTTATTAATGAGAAGCTGGAATCAGAACTGATCTAGGGCGCAAATATGGGATAGAGTGAAGCTGCCACCAGCAACATTGACATCCCATATGAGCACCGGTCTGATTTCTGGTTGCCCCACTTCAGATCCATTTCCTTCCAAATGCACTTCAAAGCAACAGAAGATGGCCCAAGTGCTTGGATCAGTACACCCTTTTAGGAAACCTGGAAGAAGCTCCTGGTTCCTGGTTTCAGATCAGCCTACCTTTCCCACCATTGCAGCCATTTGGGAAGTGAACCATTGGATAGAAGATCTCTCTTTCTCACTCGCTCACTTACTCTTTCTCTGTAACTCTTCCTTTCTTGTTTGTCTTTCTGTTTGTTTTAAAGGGGAAAAAAAAAAGGAGGTGATCTGGGACTGCAGGGTGCTCTGACACACGATGCAGGCATGCCAAGCAGTTCCTCAACTATTGTGCCAAACGCTCATCTCTAACACCTTTGCAAAAAAAAAGTTTAATTACTGAATTGAAACATCATTTCTATCACAGCCTGTGCGTTATAGTTTTATTTCTGAATTCTTCATTCTGTTTCATAGCTTCTCACTATGCTACCAGACTAACATTGATATCTCCATGTCATAATTTTTTATAATTGTTATTTTATATTTTGATGTGTCTGCAATGCTTGTTTTTAAAATACATTAATTTCTTAGTTAATGTTTCTTCTTTCCTATTAAACTTTACTTCACTTATTTTTCTATTGTTGTGTAGCCTCTGAAACTAATCTGTAGGTACTTGTTAATGAACTCCTCATTGATCAGTGCATATGAGTTGAGAAGTAGCCTGTAATCACATATGATAAACACTGTACAAATTCATAGCTTCTCAGTTTGAAGTATTTTTCTTTTCCTTTTCTAGCTTTTAATCTAGACAACGAGCAACCAGATTATGATATGGATTCAGAAGATGAGACCTTATTAAATAGACTTAACAGAAAAATGGAAATTAAGCCTTTGCAGTTTGAAATTATGATTGACAGACTTGAAAAAGCCAGTTCTAATCAGGTACAGTACTGTGTAAAATGTGTCTTAGCTTACAGTTAATAACTTTGTACCTTTATTTTGTATTTTCTTTATAACTGTGTTCTTTTTTTATCTTGAATTTGCTAAAATTTCTATTTATAATATTGATTGAACAGAATACTTGTGTGTAATACATCTTGAGTAAGAGCACAAGGAATACTGTTTTTTTCCTTTTTGGGTAGAAATAATACTAGTTTCAATGCTACAGTATTTTCCGGGACCTTTTTTATATGACTTTGGATGCTCTGGTAATAAATTTGGTTGATTGAGTCAGGAAAGCAGTCATATTAAGATTGCTGGGGGCCCGGCGCCATGGCCTAGCGGCTAAAGTCCTCGCCTTGAACGCCCCGGGATCCCATATGGGCACCGGTTCTAATCCCGGCAGCTCCACTTCCCATCCAGCTCCCCGCTTGTGGCCTGGGAAGGCAGTCGAGGATGGCCCAAAGCTTTGGGACCCTGCACCCGCGTGGGAAACCCGGAAGAGGTTCCTGGTTCCCGGCATTGGATCGGCACAGTACCGGCCTGTTGCGGCTCACTTGGGGAGTGAAACATCGGATGGAAGATCTTCCTCTCTGTCTCGCCTCCTCTCTGTATATCCAGCTTTCCAATAATAATAAAATCTTTAAAAAAAAAAAAAAGATTGCTGAGCAAGATTCCTCAGTTACTCAAGTTTATGTTAAGATCATTCTCAAATGGTAGTGGTTTACTACTAACATTTCAGTGTTTATTTATTTTTTTAAAGATTTCTTTATTTTTATTGGAAAGCCGGATATACAGAGAGGAGGAGAGACAGAGAGGAAGATCCTCCATCGATGATTCATTCCCCAAGTGAGCACACCGGCTGGTACCACGCCGATCCGAAGCTGGGAACCAGGAGCTCCTCCGGGTCTAGGAATCTCTTCCGGGTTTCCCACGCGGGTGCAGGGTCCCAAGGCTTTGGGCTGTCCTTGACTGCTTTCCGAGGCCATAAGCGGGGAGCTGGATGGGAAGCAGGCCACCAGGATTAGGACCAGCGCCCATAAGGGATCCCGGCACGTTCAAGACGAGGACTTTAGCCACTAGGCCATGGTGCCGGGCCCTGTTTCCATGTTTAAATTTGTAGAAATTATTGATAAAGTAAAATTTTTCTTTAGTGAGGTATTTTATATATGGCACAGAGGGATTACTATGGTAATGTTTCTGTAGAAGTGATTGGGCAGCGTATGTCAGGAGACTTAAAATGCATGAAGCCCCTAAGTTAATACCCAATCTCTAGGAAGCATTCTTAAGAAGTATAATTACTGAAAAATTAATAGATTTTTGAACACTTACATTCAAAATAATCTTAAGTTGGATAAAACAAAATGCTAGCTTTAAAAATATTTTTATTGGAAAGGCAGATTTACAGAGGAGAGACAGACTGAAAGATCTTCCATCTACTGGCTCACTCTCCAAATTACGGCAGCCACCAAAGCTGAGCTGCCAGGAGCAAGGATCTCCCTTGGGGTCTCCCATGTAGTTGTAGAGTCCTAAGACATTGGGCCATCTGCTGCTGGTTTCCCAGGCCACAAGCAGGGAGCTGGATGGGAAGTGGGGCAGCTGGGACATGAGCCAGCACCCCTGTGGAATGCAGGTGCTGCAAGATAAAGGATTAGCCAGTTGAGCCATCGCTGCAGCCCTCAAAATCATGATTTAAAGATTATCCTAATGCCATAGAAAATGGTTCATTATATAATGCTACATTTGAGAAACAAGATACAATTGTGTGTATGGAAAATTCAGAGGTTTGTTAAAACATTTTATACGTAGGCATGCAAAAATAAATAGAACAAAGTGTAACAGTGACAACAATGGTCAGATCTGAAGGCTGAAATTATTGGTGATTGTTGTCTTAGTACTGCTATGTTTTCCAAATTTGTTATAATGAGCATGTAGTGATTATAATTGTATTCTAAAAATAAACCATTTTGAAAATTATTTCTGGAGGGCTGGTGATGTGGCATAGTGCATTAAGTCTCTGCTTACATTGTTAGCATCCTGGTTTGAGTTCCAACTATTCCACTTCTGATTGAGAGGGCTACTTATGTTCCTGGGAAAGCAGCAAATGATGATCCAAATTCTTGGGCCGCTGCACCCACATGGGAGATCCCAAAGAAACTCGGCTTCAGATTGGCCCAGTCTCAGTCCTTGTGGCCTTTTGGAAAGTGAAGCAGTATGTAAGAGAAATAGCTCTCTAACAACTCTTTGTAGCTCTGGCTTTCAAAATAAAAATAATTTTTTTAAAGATTTATTTATTTGTCTTAGAAGGATTTACAGAGAGGAGAGACAGACAGAAAGAGCTTCCGTCTGCTGGTTCTCTCCCCAAATGGTCACAGTGGCTGGAACTGACCTGATCTGAAGCCAGGAGCCAGTTGCTTTTTCCAGGTCTTCTTTGCGGGTGCAGGGTCTCTAGACTTTTGGCCATCTTTTAACTGCTTTCTCAGGCCTCAAGCAAGAAGCTGGATGCGAAGTGTAGCAGCCAAGACACGAACCAGTACCCGCGATCCTGGTGCATACAACGCAAGGATTTCAGCCAGTAGGCCATCACACTAGACCCAGAATTAAATCTTTAAAAACATAAAAATGATTTTTGATGTAACTTGTTATGGCATATCAATATGCTAATTGTTGATACCACAGAAGTTTCCAATTAGAGTTATAATAAACCTTTTATAGCAATTGTTATATGGTAATATGGGTAAGGGAGAATAATAAATTTGTACAGGCACACTAGTGGGAAAGTTTAAGTCCCTTAAATCCTTAAAACATACAGATTTTAATAGCAGTTTTCAAACCTTTTCATTGGACAATCACCTTGCTAGATTTTCTACCAGTTCCCTCCCCACCCATCCCTCACCCCATGTTTTGGTAGGAAAAATATCTAAGGTGTTACCCAAAGACACTTTGAAGCCTGAATTTTCTAAAATTCAACTTATTGTTGAGAGATTATTGTTTGGGTGGTTTTTTTTGTTTGTTTGTTGTTTTTAGAATTATAAATATTTTCAAGTTGATACTTTAATTAGTACTCACAGTTTTCATATTATTATGAATACAAAGCTTGCAGATTTTCTTAAGGCACATTTATTTGAAAGAAATGACAGGGAAGGGGTTCACTCCCCAAATGGCTGTAAGCCAGATCTGGGTCAGGCCACAGCCAGTAGCCATGTGTGACAGGGACTCAAGTACTTGGGCCATCTTCCACTGCTTTCCCAGGCACTACAGCAGGAAACTGGATTAGCTGAGAAGTGGGAACTTGAACCTGAACTCTGATAGGGAATGCCTATCATAAGCATCATAAGCTCTGATTTAACTCACTGAGCTGTAATGCCAGTCACTGATTACAAATTTTCATAGCAGTTTTTGGCCGGATCAGTCTTTTGGGCTTTCGGCTATTCTCTCTGATTACTAAGAAATTACTCACAGTTGCCAAGATTGTGTCATCAGAAGCCTTCAGCTCCCTGTTCTATAACTTACTTTGTTTTGGTAAGATTTATTTAATACCCATGTAAACATTAAGTGCAATGATGTGATGAAAAAAGCAGATGAGATAAGTTCTTCCTTATGGAGTTTGTTATCCGAGTTTGTTATCTGTTATGGGCCATAAACACAAAAGCAAGTATAGTATAGCTTATTGTTCACATATGATCAGCACTGTCTTGCTCAGGGACTGATCTTGCCCTGAAACAAGCAACTAATTAGACATATAGCATAATAACCACTTTCAGAAGTGGAGGTTCTGCCATGGGAAAAGATGGTAGTCCTGTTGGAAGCAAGGATTAAAGGCCCTACAGGGGCTATCTTTGTTCTAGTTCTCTCAATCTTCATGGATGTCTTTATTTTTCCCTTTTGGGCTAGCATAGTACCAGATCCCAGAATAAGAAATTCAGTTTGTGGGGGGCCTGGCACCATGGCCTAAAAGCAAAAGTCCTTGCCTTGAACGCACCAGGATCCCATATGGGCACTGGTCCTAATCCCAGCAGCCCCGCTTCCCATCCAGCTCCCTGCTTGTGGCCTGGGAAGGCAGTTGAGGACGGCCCTAAGCCTTGGGTTCCTGCATCCCCGTGGGAGACCCAGAAGAGAATCTAGACTCCTGGCTCTGGATCGGTGCAGCACCGGCTGTTGTGGTCACTTATGGAGTGAATCATTGGACGGAAGATCTTCCTCTTTGTCTCTCCTCCTCTCTGTATATATCTGACTTTGCAATAAAAATAAGTATTTTTTAACAAAAAGAAATCCAGTTTGTGATTAAACTGTATTTATTAGGTTGGTAGAGAAAGACATGAGAAATGGACTGAGGCAAACCTTCTGCCTCCATCATTGTGGGAGACTGCTTCAGTGAAGTCGGCATTGAAAACCCGTTGCCAAATGCTGTGATTATTTTTAGTCTCCATCTGCTTATTTGATTTGTGCTCTTTGTGTGTTAAAATGCTCTTCATCTTTTTGGTGGATTTAAGATACAAATTGTATCAAAAGGAGATTTTTTTTTTTTCTGTTTTGACTGTTTCTTATGCCTTTGCTTTCTTTTGCTGGCTCCTTTTCATTCAGTTCCTGGAAACATCACAGTTTCTTGAAATTCAGTTCTTTAAGAACTCTCTGTATCTGGGTAGTATCACCTAGTGAGCATTTTTGTAGTTAGACTAGTCATGTGCCTTCTCAAGCTGCAGGTCCCCTCCCCCGCTGCCGCCCGCTTTCTTTGGTGTTGCCTCTGACATCTCTACCAAGAGGGAGGCCCGTCAAGTTTACGCATTCCAAAACTGAGTGTATCCTCTTACTCAAATTTCTTCTTTCTAGTAACTCCCCAGACTCAGAATCATCTCTTCTAGTTTGTTTTGAGCTAATCTTTAAAATATTTTTAGGTATGTCACTCAGTAATGGTAATACATTCTAATAATGCCTCTTGTGTGATTTTTGTTCTATGAATATCATTATGAATATACTTGGACAAACTAGATGGACTAGCCCAATGCACATGTAAGCTGTTTGTTAGTCTATTGCAACCTCATATAGGCAGTTGTGGTGTAATGGTATTTGTGATCCAAACATATCTAAAAATAGAAAAGCATAATAAAAATACCACATGACAAGAGTTTTCCAGCTTCATCACAGTCTTAGGAAGGAGCCGCTATTATACAGGTATGTCATTGACTGAAAATCATACTGTGGATGGTTGGTTCTCTGTGTGTGTAAAGGCAGAGAAAGCACGAATGTTCAAGGAAAAATATATAAAAGTTCACAATAGGTGAGTCTGGGTCTACAGTATATCCAATTGTATTCCTGCAAATTCTGTGTATATTTGAAATTTCTGAATCAAAAATTTAATTTTAATCACAAGCCACCTTAAGTGACATTCTTTCATATAACTTCCTCTCAAATATTTTTTTAAAAAACACTGTCATAAGTAGAAGTTTTAGAATGTTTTGTAAAACCATCCACATTTTCACTTATAAACCCTTCCTGTTACCTTCCTCAGCTGTCTAGTGGCCTGTGTTCACGTATTTAATACTGCTCTGCACTTACCACACATTCCCCATGAAAGGCTGTCTAGTCTGTATTTACCCCCCACCTTCTAGGACAGTGTTTCTTCCAACACCGTGAATACGTCATTCGTGAATTACATCATTTGTGACATCAATGACTTGCTTTGTTTTCTTCCCCCTCATATCTCCTTTTTTTGTTTTTGTTTTTGTTGTTGTTATTTGTTTGTTTTAGGGTTTATTTGTGCTTATTGGAAAGTTAGATTTACTGAGAGGAGGAGGGACAGAGAAAAAGATCTTGCATCCACTGGTTCACTCCCCAAATGGCCACAACAGCTGGAACTGAGCCAGTTCAAAGCCAGAAGCAAGAATCTTCTTCGAGGTGCAGGATCTGAACACTTTAGGCCAGCCTCTGCTATTTTCCCAAGCCATAAGCAGGGAGCAGGAAGGGAAGGGGAGCAGTCGGGACACCAACTGGTGCCAATATGGGATCCTAGTGCTTGGAAGTGGAGAATTAGCCAATTGAGCTATCACGCCCCGCCCACAATTATAAAATATTTATTAGAAGCATCATGACAAAGAGTGGAAGCCCTTGTAGCGTATCACAGCATTGTTTCCTTTGATCTCCAGAATACCTCAGAGCTGCCACTGATGCTGTACTGCTGTCAGAATGAGGTAGGATTTTGAGATCTAGAAAAGTTTTACTGTCCTGTTAGACATTGGAATGTACATCACCATTCCAGCAAATTTTAGCTAACAAAAGGAAGGCATCCATCTAAATGTGATTTGGGGAAATGCTGATTATTTTGGTTTAATTTCATGTTCCAGACACTGCCCTTCCACTTTGAAGAACAAGTTATTCACCTTCTCAGATGCATTTAAGCTTTCATCTACTGAGATGCTGATAACCAAAGAATGCAACTTAGTATTTTACAGCAATTTATGTAATTATCACATGTGCTGGCATACTTGTATTGACATAGTCAGTGTATTCTGTTCCAATGGTCAAGCTGTCTTGCATCCAAATTATAATCAGAATTAATTCTAGAAGTCACCGTCGTAGGGCTTTAAGTCTAGAGATCAGTTTACTTACTCTATGGCATTGCACCAACAGGAGTAGTAATCATGATGAGAAATTTACTTGATGTGTCATGACTTATTCAGATGATTTCTCATAATGTGCCAGATCAGTTTTATATTGATGTTAATATTTTGATGAGAAAAATTTCCCTTTCATTTCCAAGTTCTAGGGAAACATTTTTAAGGAAATATAACTACTTGTTATGAAAATGAGTGTATCTGCAAAATGACAAAGAATTGGGATTGTATTGCTTCTCAGCCAGAAAATAAGATCTTTTTCCAAAGTTGAGTGTGAACAGTTGTATAACCCTCATTCTGTCCTGATAATGCTCGTTGGCTTACTTGATCTTCTGAAGGAGCAAGGCAGCAAATATGAGCAAATCTTTATGAACTTTAGTTTCAGCTGTGTTGGTATCATGCCAACTGGCTTCTTTGTGAAAAGAGAGTAGGTCCCTGAGATAACATGTTTGCACTCCCAAAAGAACAATGCTTGGAGCTCTTACTCCCAGCATGACGATGTCATTGGCAGAATGAGTGTTAAGAAAAGGATTCTTTAGTACTTAACCAGCTTAGATAGAGAAATTGCTTTTATATGTAACTGATACAAGAAACTTAAACTTCCATAATTGAAACATGTTAGAGACATGGTACTGCATTACTTTTGTCAGTAACAAAACAATATACCTTAGTAAGATACAACATATTAGAGAATGCCTGTTTTTTAGTTTGGAGGCAGGTGAAATTTATGTATCTTTTAGTTTCTATTAAAAAATATGTAGAAATAGTATCAGAATTTTGAAGAACATGAATGTTTTGTAGTCCAAGATTTAGTTGTGTCTTCCCAACATTTGCTTACCTAGCCTCAAGTATTTTAAGCAGTGGTACTCACTCACAAACTCTTGGGGCAAAATATTAGTTGGGGGATGAATTTCTTAATTAATGAATCCTTTCTTGGATTGAATTGTATCCCCAACTGGCATAATATCTAATCATTGTTAAAGTTAATCATGTTATTTTACCCTACAGCAGTTGTTTAACTTTGATTTCTCTTTTTAAATGTTTTTAATAGATGACATTTTACATTTTTAATTTAGCTTGTAACACTTCAAGAAGCAAAATTGCTGCTAAACGAAGATGATTACCTTATTAAAGCTGTGTATGACTACTGGGTGAGAAAACGTAAAAACTGCAGGGGGCCATCCCTCATTCCTCAGATAAAGCAAGAGAAAAGAGATGGCTCTACCAACAATGACCCGTATGTTGCCTTCCGGAGAAGAACAGAGAAAATGCAAACTCGAAAGGTAATGTGCAAATTAGATTAACTGACTATAGCTTTGGTAGTATTTTAAGATCAATAATTTTCGTTTTTCATATAACTTGAATAAAATTAGAATAACTTGAACATGGTGAACACTAGTGACAATGATGAATTTTTGTGAATCTTGTTGTTCTGTAACTTCTATGGGCCCATTACTTACAGTGTGTACCTGCTATGGAAGCTGTTTGTAAGTGAATGAAATTGTATTGTCCTTATGCACCTTGGAGTTTTCGGATCTGTTCAGTGAACCATATGTTCTGTCCTAAATCTCTGAAAGCTGAGAATTTAAAATAATACTGCTTTTCCTTGGTGATCGCTTAGGAACTTACAAGTTGTTTGAAACTCTATTCTGATAGTTATAAGTAAAAATGGATCTTGTGAGTAGCTACTTTGTAGTGTTGGAAAATAAGAGAAGGTTCATTTTGCAGGCCAATCTGGCAGCAGTCAGGAATAACAGTAAAAAAAATTTTTTTAATAAATTTTTTAATCTTAATTTTTTATTACATTTACATAGTTGATCAGGGTAGGAAGGATCTGGGGTTAGGGAATAATGGATGTGATCATGGTTTCCAACTCTGTTTCTTCTTCCTGTATCTGGGAGAAGGAGGACCATAAAGGGAGAAACCATATCCAGCCTTCCAGTACCCAGTGATGGGGAACAGCCATTTAACATTTCTAACAGCAATGTTAAAAACTTGTTCTTGCAAGCTGTTAAAATAACAGTTGTGTAGCATTACAGTTATCAGGGCGAATGTGTTTTAGGAGAACCTCTGTTACTGGTTAATAGCCAAAATTTTCTTAAAATTTTCTATTGATGGGATTTTCTTACATGTCTTAAAATGAATTTCCCAACTATAGATGGCATTCCCTAAACCATACTGAGTTTTTGATTTAGTGTTCTAGTTCTTAGCTGAGAGAATCTAATATAGTTTGTGACGATTTAGCGCCTGGCCTAGAGAAGACATGCAACTGCAAATACAATAACTAAAGACTGTTGAACATGAGAAAGGAAAGGTTTATCTGAACCAACGGGCAGTCAGATCTACCAGTTGCTTGTTAGAAGCTCTGTTTGATTCAGATCCATTTCAAACCATAGGCCATTAATAATGCGTTTTAAAGGAAAAGCACTGTTATGGTTCCTTTGTGAATGGATATGAATTACTTACAAGCCAGCCTTGTTTACTTCTGACATATTAGTATTCTTAATCTTAAAATAGGCCTTATTTTTTCTAATAAGTGTCTACTGAGAATTGCATTAAATGATTCTTCAATATTGCATGGTCATTACTGAGTTCTTCCTGACTTCTTTGTTAGTTTTTTATTCCTTTGCAGAGTGCTACATTTTCTTTTTCAATACTTTGTACTTTTATTTCTGTACTTACTATTGCTAATAAGAAATGTTTACATGTTACAACAAGAGAACAAGATGGAAAAGCACTCAGCAATAATGAGTATCCCCTGGGTGTTCAGGAAGTGGGAGAGCATGCAAAAATAAATGCAGCTAACAAAGTCAGTGTTTGCTTTTCTCTTCCCACAGATACAGAGGCTTAGCTGCAAGGGTTTATGAACACCTGAAAGACTTGTATGGTAGTCTAGAATTTAGTTCACTAGACTAATTTTTAACTTGCAAGTGCATAAGCACTGTTGAATAAAATTTGTAAGGGGTCATAAATTTGCATTGAGCCTAACAGACCAAACCAATATAGAGTTAAATCATGGTAACTAAGGGCCCTGTAGCCAGTAAGTCATTTGACTGTGTAAGTTGTTTGACTTAACAGCAACTGTAAGTTAACTATTCAGCTATGGTGTATTAGGTTGTTTTCTGTGCCTGACTTCCATTTTCCCATAAAGTTATCTGATCATGTTGCCAGAGTTCTCAGGAACTATTCTGGGTTTGGAAACTGCTCAATTCACTTTTGTTTTGCTTTGCTCAGATAAACTACTAAATTTAATTGATACAAGAATTTTTTGTTTTTAGAATTTTTTAAAAGATTATTTCCTTAGAAAGTCAGATTTGTAGCAAGATGAGCTTAAAGAGAGACAGAAAGATCTTCTATCCACTGGTTCACTCATCAAGTGGACACAATGACCAGAGCTGAGCTGATCCAAAGCCAGAATCCAGGGGCTTCTTCTGGGATGGCTTTGGCCATCCTCTATTGCTTTTCCCAGATCATAATCAAGGAGCTAGATGTGAAGTGGAGCAACTGGGATTTGAACCATTGCTCATATGAGATCCTGGTGCATGCAAGGCAAGGACTTTAGCCACTAGGCTACTGCCTCATCACCAAGAGATTTTTATTTTAACAGCATCTTGGACATGCTTTAATGTTAAATGTGTATGGATACACTGATTGGGAATCCATAAATCAGCATGTATATTTATTATATTTAACATTGCTTACTATATTTAATTACATAAATGCAACTTCTTGTATCTGTGCCTTCTCCCCTTCCTCTGTGTGGCCCAGAAGTAGGACAGAAGAGCTTCCCAGCATAGTGGTACTTAGTTCTGGCTCTAACAGTCACCTGTGAGTCATCGTGTGATATGAAAATATCTATAGTACGTTGTAAAATGCAGCATTTTTTTTCCAAGATTTATTTTATTTGAATGGCAGATTCTTGCAGGGAGAGAAAGTCCTCCATCTACTAGTTCACTCCCTAAATGGACACAAAGGCCAAAGCTGAGCTTTCTAAAGCTAGGAGCCAGGAGCCTCTTCCAGGCCTCCCAAGTGGGTACAGGGTCCCAAGGACTTGGGCCATCCTCCACTGCCTTCCTAGACCATGAGCAAAGATCTGGATTGAAAGTGGAGCAGCTGGGACATGAACCAGTACCCAGATGGGATGCCATTACCGCAGGGCAGAAGATTATTATGCTACACCACCACACCTGCCCCTAAAGTGCAGCAGTTTGAGAACCATTTTTCTAGAGATTCAGTGATAGGTAACAATTAAGAGGTAGCTGGCATAAGAAGAAAGAAGTTGGCTTGAAACAGAGACTGTTATGAAAAGGGTTTAAAAGCTTGAATACAGAAAATTGAGGTCATCCTGGGCCTGGTGCAGTGGCCTAGCAGTTAAAGTCCTCACCTTGAACGCACTGGGATCCCATATGGGTGCCGGTTCTAATCCCGGCAGCTCCACTTCCCATCCAGCTCCCAGCTTGTGGCCTGGGAAAGCATTCGAGGCTGGCCCAAAGCCTTGGGACCTTGTACCCACATAGGAGGTCTAGAGGAGGTTCTTGGCTCCTAGCTTTCGTTAGGTGCAGCACCAGCCATTGTGGTCACTTGGAGAGTGAATCATTAGACGGAAGATCTTTCTCTCTGTCTCTCCTCCTCTCTCTCTATATATATATATCTGACTTTACAATAAAGATAAATAAAAAGAAAGAAAATTAAGGTCATCTTAAAAAAATGAAAGTATGAACTCACAGTTTTAAATATTAATATAGCTAGAAATATAGATCTGTCTGTGTGTGTATGAATGTATATATAACACATTTACTTCCTAACTCTTTTCACTAAAGAGCTGTAGAACCAATGACACCCAGGGGTATGTATAATTTTTATTACAGAAAACCTAATTGTGTAGTTCGTAACCTTTTTGGCAGAAAAATAAACTCATTTTCAATTCATTTTTCATTAACTTTTTGAAGCATCCTCCTTGTGTATGCATACATACAAAAGAGATAAGATAAATATAAAATACTACTCTTTGAGGAATCCAGATAAAAATATGGAAACTGTTTATATTATTTCTGTGACTTAAAAAAAAAGTGGAAGGAGCAAGACTGAGGAAGCAAAAGCTGGGCCCAGTAGTGTTTGGCTTAGCGAGAGCAGGAGATGTGAGAGTCAGGACAGAAACATGGCACTCAGGAGGAGTGCTGACTAAAGAGGAGAGCCGTCTGAAAAGTTCCTGCTCTGGGAATGTCATTCAGTAGCCAGCTGCCCAGAGTCATCTTCCTGATGTTATTACTCATCTTTGGACTCTGTGTGTATCTTTTTCTTAGTAGACTTTATGCCTTTTAAGGAGGGAAGTTGTGAGCAGTACCCTGAATAGAGTAGCCACCTTAATATTTGTTGTCAGTAATAATGTGGAATCATCTTAGATTAGAAGATACTGTTACTGCCTGTTTGCCAAAATCAGATTGTTTACAACCAGGCTTTTGAGTTTGCCTAATTTCACATAGAACGGAATGAGAGGGGAAGAATGAATTTACTTTTGGATTGACTTACGCTTGGATGACTTGCTAAGCATGTAAAAATATTTATTCTTGAAGTTAAGAACTAATTAATAGTATTCTGAAATGCGTAAGTTTTGCTAAATGCCTTCTGCTCTGCAGCGAGGTATTATTATGTTAGAACTTGATAATTCCACTTCTGGAGATCCTTGCTAACCTACTCTTAGCTTTAGATCAGTTTCTGGCATAAGACTTTGCTTGCACTGTTCATGTTTACATTGTAGAATATTTACTGTTTCATTCCCCAGTTGTAGAAGGCGATGAAGGAGATGGCTATTTTGGGGTACTTTGATCTCAATATAAGTGGAATACAGATTTTTTCCAAGTGGATATTTTTTCTTTCTTTTTTATTGTTACATTTTCCATAATAAAGTTTTGTAGGCATAAAGATTCTTCCCTCCCCACTTCTCCCTCCTTTCCCAAGTGGGTATCTTTAAAATACCTTTTCTTTAGAATTATCTTCCATGCGATTGCATCTTTCAATAGCTGATGTTGTGTTTTTTTCTGAATATTTATTGAAAGTTACTTGATTATACTTCTGTTTTCAGAATAAATAGGTTCCCTTACATAGTTTAAATGTTTAAATGATTTATTTAATATTTTTACGTTTAACATTTCCTTCTTACTGGCTATAATTTGGTTTGGATAAGGTTTTGCTGAATGGAGTTGAAAATGTGGATAAATGGGTTGTTTATTCCAAAATTGTTACTGTTTTTAATAGAACCGTAAGAATGATGAAGCTTCTTATGAAAAGATGTTGAAACTGAGACGAGAGTTTAGCAGAGCCATAACAATTTTGGAAATGATTAAGAGAAGAGAAAAAACAAAACGAGAATTGTTGCACTTAACCTTAGAAGTTGTGGAAAAAAGGTAACATTGCTACTGTTACATGCTAGTAGAAAAATTACCCAAATGAGGGGCCAGATATCAAATATAATCAAAGGTTTTTTGCTTTTAATTTTGATCTGGCTAAGTTATGTGACAGTTGTTTCTGTAATGATTTACATTTTTTAAGATTTGTGACTACTTATTTTCCAGATGAAATTATTGATTTGAAATGTGTTAAGAGTTTAGTACAGACCCTCTAAAATATTTTTAAGTATCATTGCATTTTAATTTGACAAGAATCCAGAGAACTTTTTGTCCAGTGCTCTATATTAAACGTTACTATTAAAGAACACATCAAATAAATGAAGGCTTGATTTTATTCCGATTAGGTGGACAAACTCTTTGTTTCAGCTTTTTTTCTTTTTTGAAATGTGGCATTTCCTGCATAATTAAATCTTAAGATTTCTCTGAGATTTCCAAGGTAAATAATCTAAACATCATTTCTTAGTTGATTTTCTCTATACCTTAGACATTTTTTAAGGTTTTTTTTATATTTTTTACTGCATCCCAAATAAATGTTGCTTTATCATATGTTTGCTTTTTAAAAATAATCTAATTTTGCCTTTATTTGATTAGGTATTTTCTAATTAATTGAGATGCCCTTTTTCCCATTATTGTTAATGTGATTTTTTTTTTTCTATTTTGTTACTTTTTTAAGATATCATTTGGGAGATTATGGTGGCGAGATCCTTAATGAAGTAAAAATAAGCAGATCAGAAAAAGAGTTATATGCCACTCCAGCAACTCTTCATAATGGAAACCATCACAAAGTCCAAGAATGTAAACCTAAGGTGAATATCCTCTGGAGAGACACATGTATGGTAATGTTGATCAGTGGGTTACTTATTTTTGCAGATGTCTGAACAAAATTTGGTTAAGGAAGAAAGTAATTAAGATACATTTAGTTCTTACTATTTGCCAAGTACTTTGGTCTAAGGGTCTCCTAAAGGTCTCTACTATGTACATACCAACTCATTAATCTTCACAATACTCCTTGAAAGTTGCTTTTACCTCTGTGTGACTTCTGTGTCGTAGGTAGTTAGTGGCACCTTCAAGATTTGAATCCAGGTCTAACACCACAGCACATTCCCTTCCAATATGGTTTCTGCTTTCCTAGTGAATAAGGATAAATTAAGCTTAGTTATCGCTAGCCTTAGCAAATCCTGCATCATAGTCTCAGGCATCGATCTCTAATATTAGAACTTTGTTCATTGAGATTATTCAGTTATTCTTGTCATCGTCATCATTGGCAGGTTGGCAATTATATGTTGTTACCTCCTTTGACTCACTTGAGAAATCCTCTAACTTCTGCATCACGATTTCTTTCTGATAGAACAGATTCCGTAAGAATTGATAAAAGAAGTGGGGGGAACTCAGAAATTCTGACAGTGGTTATCCAGACTTTGTTCTTAGAATAGTACTGGTGCGTGCAGTCTGCTAGTCCATCCTTCCTGAGTGCTGTATACACACACATAAAGCTTAAAAACAGAGAGAGAGCTTAAAAAATGAGAAAACCTGACTCAGTGGTTATTTTAATTTCTTGGACTAAATAATAATTATTTATACTCTTTGGTACATTAAAGTATTTCATTTGGATATATGAAAATTAATGAAACTTCTAATTTTGACGAGTTTATCTATAAATAAGAAACGCATCTAGATAAGGTAGCCTAACTAGAAAGTTTTAGAAAGTAACTTAGGGTGTTTGTGGAAAATTCATCTTTTAAAAATGTACAGAATATTTCTTTTTCATGGGTTTGTTCTTAAATGTCAAGGAAGAGTACGGAGCAGAAAGACTCCTCCTTTTAACTTATATCAGTTTAAACACCAGAGTTCTTATTAATCACAGGCATCTAGCCCACCTACATGATTTCCTTTAAAATCACACTTGCCTCTATAGCCAAAAACTTTGCAATGTTATTTTGTTGTAAAAATCCTTTTTATAATATTTTATGTGAAGCATAAGAATATGGATATTTAATCCACAGTTACTGATACAATCAGATTTCATTGTCCAAGTTAATTGTTACTTTAGATCTTCTCTAGAAGTTATCAGCCTATTTAAATAATGATTTTAGGGATAGGATTGGATCTGTTTGTCCTGCTTCATTACATAGAGTTGATTATTTGCTTTGTCATGCATCCTGTCTTAAAATGTGAAAAGTTTCTGAAGTTGGGGTTTTCTTTATAACACAACAAAACTTATGAACAATTTAAGTCTCACTAAAATATAATTTTCCTTTAAAGCAGCTTATTATAGTATGTGCTGCTTTTGACCGATTATGTATTTTTAACATGGGACTACATGTAGAAATGTATGACTTATTAAATAATTTATGTTTTTCATAGTGTTAGTATGTTGGTATCCAAAACAGTCATTTCAAATCTTTTTAAGTGGTAGATTTCTCTTTGTTGAAATAATTGCTGGTGTGTTCAAACAGAAACAGAGCTGCTTCATTTGTGGAGTGCAGGTGGGGTCTGGAGCCTACTCCTTCAAAAAGTCCTCTTGCTTGGTGACTTCTCAAGTACCTCCATGGATCCCCAGAGTCCTTGGAGACAGTTTGATAGTTGTTCAGTGGAGGTAGTGCAATCTAAAAAGTAGATTTTCTTTTTTCCTGGTCAGTAAGCTTATTTTTGTTAGAAAATGACTACCTACAAATATTTTTTAAATTTGAAAATAAGCATTGAAACAAATTGATGAATTCATGATCTTAACAATAAATTGCTAATTTTAATATTAATACAATGGATTTAAATAAGAGTTTAAATATATTTAAATATTGGATTGCATAGTAATAGAGCAATCTAGAAAATGGCTTAAGTATTATTAATGGTATAAAAAGCAAATTTAAATAACAATGATTTTTCATTGTAACTTTGCACAAAGTAAAACGTGTTTCGTTTTATGATTATAGAATAATTTTTTCATATTAAATGCAATACACAAAAGTCACCTCCTGGATAAGAATGTGTGCTTTTTAAAAGAACAGTATAGTTTTTATGATTTCTAAAATGATTTTCATTTCTTCCTTTTGGGGGAAAAATCCTCATGTAAACAGCACCCTCATCATTTGTCTTTGAAAGAAGAGGCTTCTGATGTGGTTCGTCAAAAGAAGAAGTACCCAAAGAAGCCTAAAGCAGAGGCTTTGGTAACATCTCAGCAGCCCACTCCTGAGACATTGCCTGTGATCAATAAGAGTGACATTAAGCAATATGACTTTCACAGCTCAGATGAAGATGAATTTCCACAGGTGCTGGTTTTAAAACTATTTTCAAAACATTTCCTCCTACTTTTTTATATTGTTATATTTTTAAAACATAATTGACATCTTAAGAGTTTTGATTCTTTATTCATCTAATGTTATACACATTTTCCACATTTTATATATATATATATACACACACACACATATATATAGCTCTGAAATGACATTTTCTATTACTTTCCATCTTGTAGATGGAATTTTTCTATTGTACAATACTTGGGTGGTTTTCAATTTTTTCCCAAATTTCCCATTTACTTTTTTTTTTTTATTTAAGATTTATTTTATTTTTATTGCAAAGTCAGATATACTGAGAGGAGGAGAGATAGAGAGGAAGTGGAGCTGCCGGGATTAGAACCAGCAGCCATATGGGATCAAGGCGAGGGCCTTAGCCACTAGGCCACGCTGCCGAGCCCCCATTTACTTTTTTTCCTTCAGTATTTAAAATGAAAATGGAATTGCTACACCAAAGTTTATCAATATTTTAAGATCTTTAACCATGATTGTAAGTAGTGACTGTCAGA
Source organism: Ochotona princeps (assembly GCF_030435755.1). NCBI lineage: Eukaryota > Metazoa > Chordata > Mammalia > Lagomorpha > Ochotonidae > Ochotona > Ochotona princeps. The sequence continues at coordinate 32,152,997 of NC_080836.1, forward strand.
AATCCCCTATTATTCCACCAATGTTGTTTTAACAAATGTGACTATTTCAATAAGTATTTGATCCTAAAGAGTTAAAATTGATTTTAAATTGATTGGTTTTAATTCATGGGAATAAGCCTTTGATTCATATTCCAACACTTTTTCAGCATAAATGTTTACAATTTAAAATTTTCTAATTGGAACCAGCACTGAGATGCATTGGGTTAAGCCAACACTGGTGACACTGGGTAATATTTAACAAAGCAGTTCTGGCTGCTCCGCTTCCAATCTAGCTCCCTAGTGTACCTAGGAAGGCAACAGAAGATGGTTCAAGTACTTGCGTACCCACAAGGGAGAATTTGATGAAATTCCAGTCTCCTGGTTTCAGTCTGACGCACACTGATGGTTGTTGGCAGGGAGTGAAGGGGCAACCCAGCAGATAGAAATCTTTCTCTGTCTCTGTCCCTTTTCTCTTTTCCATTATTCTACCTTTCAAAGAATTTTGTTAACTTTTTAAATTTTAGTTTCATGGATGCTATTTTTAAAATAAGCTTTTGTCTGATAAAATATGAATGTTTTTGAATAATTGTTTATCAACTGGCAGGCTTCAATTTTTTTCCTCTATGGTATTAGAATCTTAAAAATGCTCCTTTGAAAAAACTTGAAACTACTTTCAGCTTTTTTGTATATCAGTATTTTTGCATTTTCATTAAAAGAAATTTTCTGCTTTAAATATTTTTATAAGATTTATTTATTTACTTATTTGACAGAGGGAGATCTTTTCCCTGGTTCACTCTGAGTGTATACAGCAGCCCGAAGTGGGGCCAAGCTGGGAGCCAAGAACTCATTCCTACTTTTATGGATATCTGGAACTCAGATTCTTGAGCCCTCCCTGTTGCCTTCCAGGGTCTGTATTAGCAGTATGTTGGAACACTGGAGCCAGTGCCAAACCAGGTACTTAAGCAGGACACAGGCATCATTTAGTAGACAAAATGTCCACCCAAAGGAAATTTTCTTTCAAAAACCAGCATAACAAATAATGTTTGGAAGTAATACTTTATAGAATCCTTTATTGATATAATCCTTTAAAATCTAGAACTTGCATAGAATGTGCTCCTTTGGCTAGCTTATATTACTTTTTAAACTTGTCACTGATTTAGTTTTTCTGCCCTAGATAATATTGTGGTAATCGTGTGCATTGTAACAAGTGCACGAAGTTGATGGGCGGGCAGTACTTAACACGATGATTACTTTGCCAGTGAATCACCCAGTTAAACTCAGGCTGGGATTGGAATAACAATGGAACATTGATCAGGTGGTCTTTTAGAAGGAATGAGGGATGTGGTGCCCTAACACAAAGTAGTTTGCCAGATAGTATAAGGTAGGACTTCAGCCAGAGAAAACAGTGTTATTAAAAGGAACTACAAGCAGTGTAGCATTTCTAGAACACAAAATAACAGAAGAGAAGGAATGTATAAAAGAAATGGCAAATGGCCTCTCTGCATTAAACATAGGGGAAATTATTTTAAATTGTAAAATCATTGCATGATTAGATAAAGTATAGAAAATATTGGTGAAATTAATGCCAGCCTAGAACATTTTGCTCTACATCTCCAGCTCCTGAAATACTAGGACCTATAGAATCTCTTCTAGAATTCTAAAATATACCCATTCATCCTGAGAGTAAGGGCTCACTCAGGTTTTACTAGTCATGTATTCCTCATGCAATAAGAGAGCTTGTTTCTGCTGCATTTTTTTTACTCATTCATATGTATATAGCCCTCAAACCTTGTCTTTTAAATGAAAGTTGAATTTCAAGCTTAGAAGTTCTGTGAGTCTTTGATTAGGTTTTAGACAACACGCATTAATTTCTGTGGTTTTCTCCTATTGCTGAAGAGTAAATGTTTACCAGTAGTCAGAATCATTAGTGAGGCAGCTAAGAATGTAACTCTCACTAGGAATTTACTGCTAGAAAGATTAAGTAATGAGGTACTGTTTCACTGTCTAGTGAACAGGGAGTAGGGAGCCCCAAGAGAACGTTTAACCAGACTTAGCCAACTGGTTTGCAGCAGAGCAGAACTGAAAACTGAAACCTTTCTTTTTTCTGATTCTCCTGACATCATCTTTCAGGATGTGTGTGTGTGTGTGTGTGTGTGTACGCACCAGCCATCATCTTTTGGGCTATGTGTGCATGTGTGAAAGAGAACCATCTTTTGGGGGTGGGAGGAGTGTCTCACATTTTTTATGTTCCCAGGAACCCACCCCTGGGGAATTGTAGTCAAATAATAGAAGTGATGATATTATGTAAAAGAATTTCTGAAACTTTGTGGTACATTCCATATATATCTTTAAAAAGGTGGGTAATTGGCAAAGGAACCCAAGTACAGAATTCACATTTGGATTTCTTTGCAAATTTCAGGTTTTGGACTTGTTTCCGCAGGAGTGAGTCACCCCCCACTCACTGCTTCTGGATCCCCCCCACATAGTGTTGGTGAGGTACATTGGAACCTCAGATACTTTTTTCCTCCTTGATGATCCTGCTGTGGGGATTACCACAGTTTGGAAATGTGGAGAAAGTTCATTTCCCCCCTCAAAATAAGAGAAAGACTTATGAGAGTCAAAAATTCCAGCATTTTTCAGAAAGAGAATGTGAACTGCAAAGTGAAATTATGAGAAAACTGAAATTTAAAGTTCCCATTTTTTAAAATGTTTGACTATTATGGGAATATTTAATCTAAAATATTGAATTTAACATTTTCTAGCACTTAATTTGTATTTACTTTAGAGTTATTTTTTATTTGTTTGAAAGAGTTACAGAAAGAGAGGGAGAAGCAGAGAATCTTCTTACTCCTCCAAGTAACCTTAACTGGCTGAGACTGGACTGGGGCAAAGCGCAGAGATTCTTCCAGGTCTGCCATGTGGGTGCAGGGGCCTCAGCACTTGGGCCATCTTACACTGCATTAGCAAGGAGTTGGATTGAAAGTGGAGCAGCCAGGAACCAGCACCCCTGTAAAGCTGCTGCCATCACAGGTGGAGGCTTAAGTTGCCATGACACAATGCTGGCTTCATCTTATTTACTTTTAAAGCTTTACTTATTTTTTGCAAAGGATTACAACAGAGAGCGTAATCCAAGTCGCTCACGTTGATAACAGAAGCCCAAATACTTAGACCATTTTCTGCTGCTTTTCTCATGCCATCAACAGAGAGCTGGATGGGAAGTAGTCGGGACATGAACCGGTGCCTGTGGAATGCAGGTATCACAGGCAGCTGCTTTATTTGCTCTGCCACAACACCAGCCCTTAACCTGTTTGATATTTATGAAATCTGTGATGCTATAATATATTTGTGAAGCCTGCTGCAATGCCCCAGCAATCCACTCAGACTGTAGAGGGCTGCATGACCTAATATCCCTTGGCCTAGGCAGAATGCTTTTTATTATATGACAGTTTTGAACATCTTTGTTCCTTTTGTTCTCTGCAGCCAGTCTTTTTACCTTCAGCCAATCTTTGTTTCTTTCCTGATTTTGTGCATCTGACCTGTCAGATTTAAAAAGTAATTTTTGAATAAGTGAGTGGGGAGGGGTGCGTAGTGAGCCTGGTGTTAATACGCCTGAGTTTCCTGTCACTGTGCTGGAATTTGATGAGTGACTCCCGCTCCTGATCCCGGTTCTCCTAATGCACACCATAGTAGGCAAGGGAAACGGCTGAAGCAGTCGGATTGCTGCCGCTCCAGTATGGGATCGAGACAGCTCCTGGCCTTCAGCTTACCCTGGCCTGTCCTCCAGTGTTATGGGAATCTGCTTCAAAAATGCATATCTCAATAAAATCTTTAAGTGAGGAAATAAAAGTCACCTTTTGGCTAGACCTTTATGGGAGGTGGTATTGATAGCCATTTTTTTTTTTTAACTTCCCAGCTTTTGGTTTTATTGAAAGCAAGTGAAGTTAATGGGTAAAAGAAGCCTAATTGTTGTCTTCAGCATATATATGTATACGCTCATACATTATCTACAGAATTTTGATGGGATATATAAAAAATACACTAATTCTTTTTTAAACTTGTACCACTTAATGTTCGAAACAATTGAACAGTGCTAGGTGCTCTTACCTGTAAAAACGGCATTTAAAGTAAGAACTTTAGACCATAAAAAATGATAGTCATTAAATATTTGGGGGCATTTACTGCCTGCCTGCCATATGTAATACAGGAATGATTTACTGTCTGCACTCAGCCTTTGTTTTTAGATGACTGTGCATGTTGATCTGTTGACTTGTAACCTTCTAAATGGAACCCCTCCTCTGGCTAGGTACCCTCTCCAGTATCAGAGCCTGAAGAAGAAAATGATCCTGATGGCCCCTGTGCTTTCAGAAGACGGGCAGGATGCCAGTATTATGCTGTAAGAATTTGATGTCTGTGTGTGTGTGTGTATAGTGTGGTGTTTTCATGAACTGGAATTAACAGGAAACTCTTATCAGGTGACTTAGTCTTGATCTAAAAATGGGAAGTGCACCAGCATTTTTTATTAACCTCCTCTAAGTGGATGTCAGTGAAAGATGCTGAAAGAAACTGTTCTTTACTTGAAAATTGGTAATTCCTCATAGTTCAGAAATGTAATTTCACTTTGGGTTTTAAGTATAGCTTCAGCAGTGTGCAAAGATTGCTTGGTGTGTGCTTGCTAGAGTGAGAGCTAAATCTGGAATCACTAAGCATGCTTTGGAACCTTTGAGGACATTGTGCAAGCCCATCCTGTGTGCACATTCTCAGCAAATGTCAGACGCAGTAATAATTTTTTAACTTCCCTGCACAACAATATTTTGTTTAACACTCATATTTACAACTCTGGTAGATTTACAAATTGCTCTGTGATATTAAATTTCTGTGCAGCATTATGTGAAGAGATGACTGATGTTCTGATTTTCAAATAAGCAATAACTGTAGAGTTATAAAGGATGGCTTTAGCTTTCTTGCATAGGTTATGGAGACCATTTGTTTGTTACATTATGTGGACATATACACTGACTTTTAGCTGGGTCTATGTATTTAGTGTTGGCGATAAAGAGATTTCTTTACAAATTATACTGATGAAATGAATTATGAAAGGGAAGAGAAGTGATACGGAAACAAAAACAGAATGATGAAAGGAAAGCATGGGCAAAGAAATAGGCCGAATGTTTCCTGAAAACAAGGCAGCTTCAGCTTGACCTCTGTATGTTTGTAGCACAATTTTTGGTCCACAAAAAAATTTCTTCTGATTTGCTTAAATAGGAAACCTACAAATTACTGATTAATCTCTCTTCACAGTGATATTAAAAGAATATTCTTTAAAGACACATGTCTTATAAATATATTTGATAAAGTAATTTAGTTTGGGTAATTTTGAGAAGTGAACTTTGGCTCGACTTTATAAAATTGAATCAAGATAATTTAAACCACAGATTTACAGCTTTACTTCTACTTATAAATTTTTCAGCTGTTCCAGCTGATAGTTTACTTTTTGTCATAACCCACTATGTCCATTTGAAATTTACTTCCTGAGTTTTCTATTTTTTTTCCTTCTTTTGCCATTTTACAGCCTCGTTTGGATCCTGGTGACCATTCATGTGAAAACGCAGAATTGGCAGAATTGGATAAGTTGAGGTATAGGCATTGCCTTACAACACTTACGGTCCCAAGAAGATGTATAGGATTTGCAAGAAGGCGCATTGGCAGAGGTGGAAGGTAAACCATTTGTTCTAATGTGGTTTTTGGTTTGCAAGCTGGTAGGGAATGTAAAAAGAAAATGTTAGTCTATCCCAATTTACATTTGGTTTTATATTCTTTATCAGAATCATAATGGACCGAATATCCACAGAACATGATCCTGTCTTGAAACAGATAGACCCTGAGATGCTGAATGGTTTCACAAGCTCTTCCCAAACTATAGACTTTTCTTCTAATTTCTCCCGGACCAATGCTTCCAGTAAACGTTGCGAAAATAGACTGTCTCTTTCTGAAATACTAAGCAATATTAGATCATGTCGACTACAGTGTTTCCAGCCAAGGCTACTGAATTTACAGGACAGTGATAATGATGAATGTACCTCAAGAAAACCAGGGCAGACTGTGAACAGTAAAAGAGTTTCTGCAGCATCTGTAGCTTTTTTGAACACCAGCAAGAACGGCATATCAGGTAAGCTATCTCTGTCTCAAGTGTATATCAGTACTGTTTTCTTCTTAATTTTCATTTGTACAAAATAAACTATCCTGGTAAGTTTTGGAAGGTTTATTTTCCTGATTTCACTCAGAAAACAAATTTTACCTTAGTGCATGCTCCTTCAGTCTAAAAAAATCCTATTGTGATTCACTTTATTACCAGAATATGCTAACTGATGTCTGTGGAGCCACTGATATGTTATGATGGGTTGATTTTACACTGTTTCACCTTTAGGATGGGGTACAATGAAAGCAATATGCATTCGTCAGAAACTATACTTTAAAGATTTGTGTATTTGAAAGCATTACAGAGGGAGAGGGAGAGACACAGAAATCTTCCATGTACTAGTTCACTCCCCAGAGGACCACAATTGCCAGTGCTGGCCATTCCAAACCCAGGTGAATCATCTGATCCTTCCACGTGCTGTAGGGGTCCAAACACTTGGAGCCATCTGCTGCTGCTTTTCCTAGACCCTTAGCAGGGAGCCTGATCAGAAGTGGGGTAATGAGGATAGCCATTTAGGACACCAACTTCACAGGCAATGACTCTGCCTACGTTGCCGTGACACCCCTAAATTTTGGGCTTACCCGGGAGCAGAAGCATGTGATCAGGTAAGCTATTGTGAAATGTTGGGCCAAATCTGTAGAGTGATTCGCACAAAGAGGATGTTTATCCAAGCACAGGGATAAATAGCCAGTACTCTGTAAAGAGTCCTGTGTGGCCAACATGTTGCTTTTAAATGCAGTTCAACTTCCTGAGAAGTTCATTGAGATGTAACCCTGACATAAGTCAAGGCGCCATCTGTAGTTGAAAGGTATGTGCATCGTGTAGTGTTGCAGGCAAAATGCTTAGGAAGTTGCCTCTGAGTAAATTGCTAATAATTTGCCACCCATATCCATTACAGCATAAAATTTTCCCTTTTGTATATTAACTTGCTGAAATGTAAGCATTTCTCCTTGAGCTTATCATTGAAAACTTCCTTTCTATCCAAAGAAAATTATTTTTAGGAGGCTCCCTTTTATGAGTAGATGTAAATTTTATCTGAAAAGTTACTTCTATTAGATCAGAAAGCTTTTTCTTTTCCTTTCCCCCACCCCAGTCATCCTCTTCCTTCCTTCCTCGCCCACTCACCCCACCCACCCTCAATTTAAGGGACATTCCACTCAAATTTAAGGCAGCCATGCTATGGTGTTTTTGAGAGATTAGTTCCAGGACCACTACCAAATGTCAAAATCCATTGACGTCCCTCATATAAAACAGGTAGTTTTTTGCATCTGATCCTTGGATGTACTTTAAATCATGGCTAGATTACATGTAATACCTAACATAATATAAATGTTCTGTAAAATACTCATTAAATTGTTCACGGAGTAATGACTTAAAAATGGCCAATGTGTGTTCAGTACAAACTCAGCTTTCTTTTTATCAAATATCTTGTGGTTGTTTAAGCCTATGAATTTGAAGTCTATGAAAACGTAGGAACAATTATATTTTTATATTATATACATGTAAATAATGTGTAATATCAAGTAATTTAAAAGGTAGATTTGATTTGCTTTTATATTGTTTATCACATGTATGTAAGTGTGTGTAATTCTTAAATGTCCTCATAACACATTACAAGTAATGTATCGAGAAACAAAGGTAATATGACTTGACTTAAACTGCTGATGTTCTTTCTGTGTAAAAATATGTTTTTAGAATTATTTCCTGGATGATGCACTTCAGGATACAAAATTACTTTAAACGCATTTATACAATGATTTTGCAGCTTTTAAACTTGAAATCTAGTGTCAGTAACTTTCCATCATTTTCAGTTACTGAACTGCCTATTTTCAAACAAGACATTTATCTGTTTAAAGGTTATAATGGAAAATTGGATTTGTTTGAGTGGTTGGAAGTTGGCATGTCAGTTTACCATATTAGTTGGTTTATTTTCTCCTAAATGAATTTAGGTAAGGAAAAAATGGCATCACATTATATAAAGTTCATGAGCCTGTGAAGTTTAATGAGATTTTGAACCTGAAATAAATACCTAATATAAATTGAGAAAAAAAAAGCTTTTAGGAACCTAAAGATGGTACGAAGTTGACAGATATTGGGTCAAATCTTTATTCAGGCAACTCAAAAGCATAGCTCAAATTATTTAAGTAAATGAGAATTCCTGTATTCAAAAAAAGTAGAGATATTTGTGGTTGTATTTGGACAGAGCCTCAGTTTCTTCCCTGTTGGTGTGTATCCTATTTTAAAAATGCTTGATATGTTCCTTCTCAGTTTGAACATGGCCAAATATTTGTAACTTTCTGCTATACACTCCAGATGAAGCCTAGCTTAACTTGATTTTTCTCTACAAAATGTACCAATGTATACATGTTAACGTATCATTGATATTATATCTGTATTGATGTAAAATATAATTTAATGTAGCAAATAATCACAATATAATCAGCTCTATAATTCTATGATACTCTCATATATCAACATAAAATATTATTTAAGGTATTATCTGAGTCATTCATGCACTTCTCAAGTGAACTTGAAGCATACATGCATAGTGTTAAGATATTATCAAAAAAGGTTTTTTTGCGTGTTTGTCTTTCCTCTGTTATCAAAAAAAATTGTCTTGGTCTAGTTATGTTTTCCTGCCTTATCTTTTTTAACAGATTTCCTTCACTAAGTTGTAAGTGTAAGAAACAACTGAGGTCAAGTTAAAATCTGTATTTTGAAAGCAGGTCTTTCATATTTAGTCATTTGATACTAGAATACAGAGTTTGATTTAAAGATTTTTTTTCTTCTACCTACTGTGGCCATGCTAGTCATTGCAGCCACAGGATTTTTATTTTTAACAAATCTGTTTGAAAATATTATGCATGAGTCTAAATGCATGATAAAAACTAATTTTTAAATAAATATTCATTTTTACCAGTTATAATCATTACCTAGTTTCTTAAATAAATCTGAGTGAATTTTGTTATGAATTGGTAAATCCTGGTATAAATTCCTGATGTACATAAAGAGAAAGATTAGGAAGGTTGTTTTTTGTTTTGTTTTAATAAAGTTGTGTTGTTACTTTTGGTGTACATACACAAAAGAATGGAATCTTTTCATATTTGGTTTTTTAATCTATTTTTAGAATACAAATTTTTTATTATTTTCATTGGAAAGTCAGATTTACAGAGAGAAGGAGACACAGAGGCAAAGATCTTCCATCTGCTGGTTCACTCCCCAAATAGAAGCAACCACCAGAACTGAGCTAATTCAAAGCCAAGAGCTTCTTCTGGGTGTCCCATGCGTGTGCAAGGTCCCAAAGCTTTGGGCCGTCTTCGACTGCTTTCCCAGACCACAACAGGGAGCTGGATGGGAAGTAGAGCAGCCGGGACATGAACCTTCACCCATGTGGGATCCTGGTGCTTGAAAGGCAAGGAGTTTAAGCCACTAGGGTATGGGGCTAGACCCCTAAACTAGCTATCATTTTTTTTTAATTAATTATTTTGCATTATGTGACAGTTTCATAGACTCTGGGAATCCTCCCAACCCTCCCCACGCCCCTCCCCCCGGTGGATTCCTCCACCTTGATGCAGTATTACAGTTCAAATTCAATCAAGATTCTTTCCTTGCAAACGTATACCAAGCATAGAGTCCAGCTACTTATTGTCCAGATGGGTTGAACATAAACTAGCTATCTTTAATGCTTTGACCTTCTGTTAATTTAGCATGCTTGGTTACGAAAGCATGTATGTTTAAGACTAACAAACCTGACACCAGACCATATTCTTACCTGGCAAAGTATCACTGAACTATACGAATTATTCATACTGAATGTTTTTTTCACAGCTAGGAAATCCCAACAAAGGCTTTAAGCAGAAATAAAAACCTAAAATACTCAATAATAGTTTGCTTATACACAAGTTCTTTAATTTTTTTTTTAGAAAGAATTAAAAAAAAAAAGGTTGCATCATTTGTAAACTTGAGGGCTGATTAAGAGTTTGCTTACTTTCAGTGTTAAATAACCCTGAATGTTTGCTAAGTTGTGAACCTTATATCTCAGTTATATTCTGTTTATTATTTACTTAAAGGAAAAAAATTGTCTTAATCACTTTAAAGTGAAAAGATGTGTTTTATTAACTAGTAGATAAAATAGAGGTATTTTAAAAATAAAAGGACAGATAAAAATTGTTTTAACTAGCAAATGTATAACCAAGGAAAATTGAGTTTATATAAAATTATTTAGGATTGATTATATACAAAGCACTGTGTTAATATGAAATTTGCTAAATTTTATGTAGAAATCCTTACCTTCAAGGAGTTTAAAGTACATGGCTAATACTTTATTGTTTAAAATCTGTAGTCCTTTCAAACTGCAGTATCTTTTAACTGTTCTTTGAGATAATGTTCCTAACTACAAAGCCGAAGAAAATAGGTCAGAGTTCATGACTAAAATTATTTGCTGTTCAGATGAGCAGGACCAGAGATATTTTATCTGGCATTTACTAACTCAAAGTTGCAAATTAGCATGATTTGGTTTCTCTGCTTTTCTCACCTATGTCAATACACTGGATTGATAATAGCCTTTTTTAAAAAATCAACTCCAATTGTTTTCATATCACCAGTTTGTAAAATCATGGACAGTCTATACAGCATTTCCAGAGAAATTCCTGATGTTTAATTTGCTTTCTCTTCCTGTTTCTTTTTTGCCATAAAATGTTTGCAAGCATAAAATGTTAGAATGGTTAAAACTGCTTTAATGAACAGCTAATGTACTCATAGGATTTATTTGGGCAAATAAGGGTTGCTTTCAAAGATGAGAAATTTAAATCAAAGGGATAAGAAAGCTTCGGTTTAATTACTAAAAGAAATTGTGATGAAATTCCAGTTGTGACTGTTTAGCTTGAATGTCAAGAGTTTAAATGGATCTTTAGCCTGTTTTTTATCTTGACATAAACTTGTCTTTTCCATCCTGGCTCTTCTTACCTTCCCACTCACCTCCCAGGCAGTTTTGCAGTTTATTCTTTAGTTTTTGTCTTTATCTGATAAGGGTTAGAGTTATGGGATATGTGTAGTTCCAGTCAGGTGGTCTCAAGCATTCTCAATTAGAACATTTATCTTTAACTTCACTGGTTTATGCAAACTTTGCTCCTTGCTCTCTACTATAACCTGGAATATTTGGATTAGAATTCACTGTTCTCCACTCCCTAGTCCAGTAGCCCCAAATCTGTCCTTTAAAACTAACAAGCAAAAAACCTCGAAAGCATTAGCATTGTTTCAATTGTCAAATATATAGAGAGCCAGAAAGATCAGGGACTTTAGTGAAAAATAGACTGTTATCTATATATACACAGTGTCTCAAAGCATTTGAATGTGCCCTAGTACAGAATGACGTAGTTGAATACATAAATGAGAAAATTGTGTAATAACTATACTATTCTGTAATAACTATACAGTATGTTAGAATGTTACTATCCCAGTAGATTTGGAACTGCCCATCTAACTAAAGTAGTAAAATATTGTTACCTTTACAAAGCAATCAAATATATGATTACTTTGGAACTGATAGGACTTGGGGCAGCAGATGGGATGCATTCAGATTTATTTGTTAAGAAAACTTGGCTTAGGGGCCCGGCGGCGTGGCCTAGTGGCTAAAGTCCTCGCCTTGAATGCCCCGGGATCCCATGTGGGCTCCGCTTCTAATCCCAGCAGCTCCACTTCCCATCCAGCTCCCTGCTTGTGGCCTGGGAAGGCAGTCGAGGACAGCCCAAAGCTTTGGGACCCTGCACCCGCGTGGGAGACCCAGAAGAGGTTCCTGGTTCCCGGCTTTGGATTGGCGCGCACCGGCCCGTTGCGGCTCACTTGGGGAGTGAAACATCGGATGGAAGATCTTCCTCTCTGTCTCCTCCTCTCTGTATATCTGGCTTTCCAGTAATAATAAATCTTTAAAAAAAAAAAAGAAAAGAAAACTCGGCTTAGCCCTAAGCAAGAAAAGCAAAGATCTCTGTTGTGCACATCTCCACATCCGCTTTGTGTTACCACTTTCCCATCCCATACCCAGTCCCTACTTGCATCTCATTTTTAAGCAGATTTGTTCATTCTGTGACTTCCTCTTTGTGCCTTTTTTATGACCCGAACCAATGTTAGAAATCTCTTATGGAACTACTTAAGTAACTTTTGAGGGGAAAAATAATATAGAATGTACTTTCCATCAGATTTCCTCCACCCACCAGAAGGTTAGCCCTGAGATAGCAGTTCAGTAAAATCAGACGTACTTTTTCTCATCTCACAGTGACAAAGGAGGCAAAAGGAGCATTCTCTGTGCATTCCAAGTTGGTGCCATGATTATTATTTGCTATTTTTGTCTAAGGAGTTGAAATAATGCTAACAGTTCTCTAGAAAATTCTTGTTTCCAACAAAGAATACGTTTAGCATTAGAAAGACTTAAAATGTTACGAATGAATATATAACATGCTGAGATTGAACTGTTAAAGAAGATAGGAAGTGATTTTTTTAAATATATCCATGTTAGAGAATAAAGTTCACGTCACTGGTTCTCCACCAAAAGTGGAATTTGAGATTAAATTTTTGGTATCAAAGCCAACCTAAGTTTACAAAGGTTGAGAAACACTAACCACTGAAACTGAATAATTTAAACTAAAAGTGTATTAGTCTCTTTTGAATGTAATATAAAAAGAAAGGCAAGGGGTTCCTGAGCAAATTTGTGGCCTCAATAAGAAAGGGCAATAAATGTAGATAAATGAAAAAGTAGCTATGTATTTTTAAATTTTATTTTATGGTACAATTGCATAGGGTCAGAGACTTCCCTGCTCCCTTCCCTAATTCCCACTGCCCGACTGATTTTGCTTATATTGTTACAATAGTATAGTCCTTTATAAGCAGTCATTTGTCCATTAGTCTGTTCTTTAAGTGTGTCCTGACATTGCTGGTACAGACAATTCCAGATAGTCCAGCATCTCTTGTCAAGATATATCCAACAGTTTCTTATTTGGAGGCCATCACTGATCTGAAAATACAGGTGCCTGCTGTATTATATCTTTACATCTGGATATAACAATTTCCATTACGCATCACTATACTTTTCCCTCAAATGAGAAGCCATGAGACAAATTCAACAATAGGAATTAAGTTTAAAGAAAAAATTTGCAGCACTATGGAGTTAAACAACATGCTAACCAATGTATCAATGAAGAAAGGTAAAAGAAAACACAAAAAAAAGCTTCTTAGGTAAAATGATGCTACTGTGTGATCTACAAGTCGGTGAAGAATTTGATAAACGAAACTATTCGGAAGAAATAAAAACAAAAACATCAAAACACATGGGTTGTAGCAAAAACAGTATGGCAAGGGTCATTGATCTTACAGTTTGCGTGAAGGTTGCTTTATATCAGAAAGAACATATGGTATTTGTGCTTTTGGGATTGACTTATTTCACTGAGCACAATGGTCTAGTTGGGACCATCTTGTTGCAGATGGTATAATTTCATTCTTTTTAGTGGCTGAGTAGAATTCCATGGAGTAGATGTACCACAGTTTGTTTAACCATTCCAAAAAATAACTATTTTTCAAAGATTTGGAGAAAAGATTCATACTTCTTAATTCTGAAATAGCCCTTGAAATACTACTTCTTTGGTTTATTCTGCAATTCAAGTTAAGCCCTGTTACTCTGACCTTTTCACCACAGCATTAAGCTCAACTCTGGACCAACTCTGGACTGTCCTAGAAATACCAGATTGCACTTCCATTTCTTTTGAATTGGTGCATTCTTTATGTACATAGATCCTAAACAGATTGGTTTCAGATTTCCCTTCCTACCTTGTTCTCTGACAAACCATTTTTCATCTGATTGCTCAAAACTTTGAGTTCATGGGCACTTCATCTTTTTACTTGATTTTGAAGATTGTAATTTGGAATTAGAAGTATTTTTCATTTAGGAATAAACTACTTGCTATGAATTTAGTGTATGCAGAGAAAAACAGTCGATCTTGTTGATAATGCAATAAAATAACGAACGTGTACTTCAGAAACACAGGTCCTAACTAAAGTTCTAGCATGAACACTGTATCCTTGTTGCTTCTGAAAATACGTATGAGCTGTTTTGTCTTCACAACAGAAGATGGAAGTTTATATAAAGCCTTATTCGTTTGTGGGGGACTAAGCCCCACTTTACAAAAAATGGTCTATACTAAGCAATATCCCTAAATTACCACTTTATTTTTCTTTTTTTATTTTTTCATTTATGATTTCAAGAGTAGAAAACTGGGGGAATTAAGAAGCTTGGGTCGAGGATAGACTCCAAAATAAACTCTCTCACATGAGATTGATTGGATTCTTCCATTTCATGTAAAGGTTGTTGTGTCTTTGCTTCCCAACTACGCTACAGTACTTTCCTCTTCATTTATTTTGTTCTGTAGTCATTGGGATTCTTAGCACAGCCCAGTACATCAAGTCAGCTGTAAATACTTACTTCTTAGGTGAAGTATCTGGGAGAGCAGAAAGGAAGAAATGAAGAAAACCAGAGCAAAGTTACTCTGGAGTGCATATATTCTGTAGTGAGTTAGTAGTGCTCAACTCTAATAATAGCACTTCTGAGGAAATAACTATTGACAAACCACTTACAAATATAGATGAATAAATTTTTGTTTAAGAAAAGTTATCCCTATTATAAATATCCTGATAATTGAAATTTTAATTGTCTTGAAACTCCCTCTTTTTTTTTTTTTTTTTTTTTTTTTTTTTTTTGAGAGGAAGATAAAGTTACTATTAGCTGGTTTATCCCTCAAATGACTGTTGGTGCTCCAGCTGCAGCTGAATCCTTGAGGCATGGACTCAGTACAGATGTGCCCCTGGGGTGGAAGGAACCCTGTCCTTTGAGCCATCACTGTTGCCTGCCAGGGACCGTTAGCAGGAAGCTAGAGTCAGGATGGGAGCTGGATGTTGAACACTGGCACTTTCATATGTAGGACGTTGGTGTCCTAACCCACCTTTTTAACTGCAGGTTTGAACACCTAACCTTCACTTCCCATTAACTTTGGTAACAGCATAATTGATTATATCCAAGAATGCTTTTATATGTTTAATTTTATGAATACTTTATCAATTTCTAGCTCATACTTTTACAAATAGAATTTGTTTTAGGCATTGAGGTTCCTAAACTGTATTCTGTGATTATGTTAGGTGAACATCTTTGCTTTCTGATTTGTAGGAGTGTTTTCAATGTCATGAAAAACAGCAGTCTTGTTTTCTTATCAAAACTGTAACCTAATATTATTATTGTCATGATTATTATTATTACTAATCCAAGTTTTTCCTCATTACCTGATCACTATAATGTAGGGAATTCAGAGTGATCTCAAAGATACCAAGTCTGAATGAATAACAGTATTCTCATGTTAGTAGTATATGGTATAATAAAACTATATATGATAACTTCTTAAGCATGTGATTTTTTAAAAGTTTGCATTTATTGATTTGAAAGGCAGAAGTATTTTTCTTCTGCTAGCTCATTCTTCAAATGACCACAACAGCCAGGTCCAAGCCTAGCAGGCTTAATCCAGGAGCTTGAAACTTCACCTGAGTCTCCCACATGAGTGGAAGTTTCCATGTACTTGAGCCATCTTCTGCTGTTTTCCCAGATACATTAGCAGGGTGCTGGACCAGAAAGGGAACAGCCAGGACTTGAGCTGGAGCTCATATGGGATGCCACAGAACTAACTCGGCCCACTATACCACAGCACTGGCCCCAGTGACATAGTTTTCTATGTCCCGTAGAAAATAATTGCCACTAGGGAAAGGTGTCCATAGATACTGTTAAATGAAGACACTATGGCCCGAAAGTGTGTGAAATTAAAGATTCATGGATATCAGTGTATGAATGCTTATGACCAATGAGATTTGTCACTTCTGTTGGGTTCTTTGCTCATGATGTGTGTTTTATGTGTAATTGTCTCTCATCTTAATTATGCAATGTTGTCACATTCTGCTTATTACTAAAAATACTTAAACATATTTATTTCTGAAATTACTGTCTTTGCCAGTATCAGGGGGTATCACAGAAGAGCAGTTTCAGACACATCAGCAGCAGTTAGTTCAAATGCAAAGGCAGCAACTTGCCCAGCTTCAGCAGAAACAGCAGTCTCAGCATTCCTCACAACAAACACATCCAAAAGCACAGGTAAGCCTGTTTT
The DNA here is from genome assembly GCF_030435755.1 of Ochotona princeps. Classification (NCBI taxonomy): domain Eukaryota; kingdom Metazoa; phylum Chordata; class Mammalia; order Lagomorpha; family Ochotonidae; genus Ochotona; species Ochotona princeps. The sequence continues at coordinate 32,169,359 of NC_080836.1, forward strand.
TTGAGTCATGATTTTTGTTCCTGTCTTTTGTGATAATTTTGTTGATTCAGTTTTAGAAGAGAAGAAAATTTGGGGGATTCTAACCTGAACTTCTTTGATTTACATAATTTTTTAAAGAATTACCTTTTTTAAAAAATTTTTTAATTGAAAAGACAGATGCACAAAGAGAAGCAGAGACAGGGAGAAAGGTCGTGTTCCATCCACTGGTTCGGTCCCCAAGTGGCTGCAGTGGCTGGAGCTAAGCCAATCCAAGGAGCCAGGAGCTTCTTCCTGGTCTGCCACCTGGGTACAGGGTCCCAAGGCTTTGGGCTGTCCTCAACTGCTTTCCCAGGACACAGACAGGGAGTTGGATAGGAAGTGGAGCAGCCAGGACAGGGACTAGCACCTGTATGGGATCCCAGCACATGCAAGGCAAGGACTTTAGCCACTAGGTTTCCATGCCAGACCCCTGATTTACATAATTTTAAGTGACCAGCTTTAAAGACTAATCTTTGAATATTAATTACTACTTTTGAGGGAAAAATTATTGAGCATGTTATCTAATTATGCATTATCAAGTGCATCATCTCTTGGGGCCGGCTCAGTGGTATAGTAGCCGCTGGTTTGAGTCCCAGATGCTCCACTTCCCAATCCAACTTCCTGCTTATGACCTAGGAAAGCAACAAAGCATTGCACAAGTCTTTGGGCCCCTGCAACCACATGGGAGACCCAGAAGAATTCCTGGCTTCATATCAGCTCAGCTCTGGCCATATCCCATAGAAAATAATTGCCACTAAGGGAAGGTGTCCATCGACACTGTTAAATGAAGACCCAATACTAAGAATGGGTATACAAACACTGCATAGCACCCTGGTTTCCAGAAGGACCCAGCTGTGCCACCACCTTGAAATTAGTCCTGTAAGGCTCACCATGGGCTTGGACCTCCAGAGCCGTATGAGAATAAATTGCTATTCTGGAAAGCCCTCCAAAGCAAAACTGAGTATGTTTCAGATTTGAGTCACACGAAAAAGACACACAAACCTTTTTTGAGTGTTCTGTTTTATTTCTCTATAATAATGGAAAAGTTTGTAATACCTAAGATTAACTAAACATGTTTTTTTTAATGACAGTTGACTAGTGTGGGAAGGATGGAGGATTAGGGAAAAGTGGGTGAAATCATTGTTTCCAAATTCTCTATTTCGTCTTGTCTCTGGGGGAAGGGGAAAGATAAAGGGGGAAGCCACACTCAGCCTCGCAAATGTCCCAATACCCAGGGATGGGGAACCACCACCCAGTATCAACCCAGGGTCTCACTGTGGTGCATGTTCTGAGGGTTCTGACCAAGCGGTTTGGATAGTTCTGAAATGCTGTTGATTTTGCCAATCCCAACCCTCCCAATGCCACTGGCTGACATAGTCAAACTATTCACCCAGACTTTTGCTGTCATTGTTTGCTGGGATGGTTGTCCAGTTTGCTCTGTTCTCTTTCCTGTGTGACAGTACCAGACGGGCTGCCCTATTCGTCATGTGCATCAGGCTCTGCATCCGCTGCTCCACCTTTTTCCCTCACGGGCAGGTCAAAGGACCAGGGCCAAGTACCTGAGCCCTCGGATCCCCTGCCCCCAGGGCGCATGAACCTGGCATTCACCTTGCATGTGAACTTCAGGACCCATGCCAGGCGACCCAGTCCTCGCCAGATCATCCGGCCCATGGCTCATGAACCCAGCACCTACTGCTCAGGCAGGCCTCAGAACCTGGGCCAGGTGACCCAGAACTAAATCTTACAATATTCTGTGAGCTCAGGCCAGTTCATTCTCAAAGAGAATATACCTCCCTAGAAGATCCTGAGTCCTGCCTGTGACATCTCAGTCACTCCGTGACACATACAGAGTAGTGCCATTGGCTTTAGTAAAAGATAAAACTGGCTTTTAATGAATAAAGGAAGACTGCCCATTTAATTTGCATGAGTTAGCTTTTGCTGAGTCTCTTGAACAACCAACATAAACCATTTTTAGCCTGCCTCAAGGTTAGGCCAACTCAGGATTTTACTCTGACAAAAATGATGATGAACCATTCTTAGTTTCATGTCACCTATATAAGCCAGCTGATCATGCTTTGTTGTTGTTGTTGTTTTTAGGCTTCATTTTATTTATTTCAAAGGTGAAGTATAAAGAACCACAGGGAGAAAAAGAGATCTTCTATCTGCTGGTTCTCTGCACATATGGCCATTATGGTTAGAGGTAGAAAAGGCTGAAGCCAGGAACTGCATCCATGTTTCCCATATGGGTAGTATGAATGCAGTCCCTTACGGTGCTTTCCTAGGCACATCATTAGGAAGCCGGATCAGAAGTAGAATAGCTGGAATTCCACCTGCTTTCTCATGTGGGATATTAGTATCACTTGCAACAGCTTAACCAGCTGCACCATTTTGCTGGCCCCGGGAGTGCTTTTTCTTTTTCTTTTTTTTTTTTTTTTTTTTTAACAAAATTGATTTTATTAAACTACACTGTGGCCATCATGCATGCTTTTAAGATGAAGCACCTTGGGCTCGGCAGCGTGGCCTAGTGGCTAAGGTCCTCACCTTGATCCCATATGGCCGCTGGTTCTAATCCCAGCAGCTCCACTTCCTCTCTGTCACTCCTCCTCTCAGTATATCTGACTTTGTAATAAAAATAAAATAAATCTTTTAAAAAAAAAAAGATGAAGCACCTTGTCTTAGAACACACTTTATATCCCAAAAAGCCAGGGTGACAAAGCTGTTGGAACAAAGGCTAGGATATGCAGACTTTTGTTAATCATGATCTTGGATGGTTTTCCTATGTTAATTATTGAAGAAGGCCAAAAAGGAAGAGCAACATAGCCAACCTAAACCAAGGGAGAGATGAGGAGATAGCCTTGAGGTTGGGGGTCATCTTCCTCAACTTATTACCCATTTACAACAGGAGGGTGACATGAAGAAGAGATAGCATTTGGACCTGATTGCTCCAAGATACCAGGTGTTCTTGGCTTGTGATAAACATCTAGTCCACAGACGCTCTCAGTTCCTTCATCCCCAGGAGTGCTTTTAAAAATTTGTTTATTTCTATTTGAAAGGCAGACTTTACACAGAGAGGAGAGGCAGAGTGAGGTCTTCAAACTGCTGGTTTACTCGCCAAATGGCCAGATCTGGGCCATTCTGAAGCCAGATGCTTTCCCCAGGTCTCCCATATGGGTGCAGGGGCCCGCAGACTTGGGCCTTCCTCCCCTGCTTTCCTAAGCAGATTTGCAGGGAGCTGAATCTGGAATGGAGTGGCTGGGACTAACCAGCACCCACATGGGATTATGGGATGCTAGCACCACAGGTGGAGGCTTAATCTACTATATGCCACAGCAACAGCCCCACATGGGGTACCTTTAAAAATGCCTTATAGGCCCTGCGCAGTAGCATAGTGGTTCAAGTCCTCGCCTTGGATGTGCCTGGATCCCAAATAAGTGCCGGTTTGTATTCCGGCAACCCTGCTTCCCATCCAGCTCCCTACTTGTGTCCTGGGAAAGCAGCAGAGAAGAATGTCCCAAAGCCTTGGGGTCCTGCAGGTGTGTGGGAGACCTAGAAGAAGCTCCTGGCTCTTGGCTTCAGATCAGCTCAGCTCTGCCATCGTGGCCACTTGGGAGTGAGCCAGCAGATGGAAGATCTTTCTCTGTGTCTCTCCTTCTCTCTGTAAATCTGACTTTCCAATCAAAATAAACAGATCTTTAAAAAAAATAAGATAAATGCTTGATAATGGGCCAACAGTGTAGCACAGAGAGTAAGCTGATGGCTACAATGCTGGCATCCCTTAGCTGAGTGCCAGTTCAAGAGCAGGCTGCTCCTCTGATCCAGCTCCCAACTGATGCTCTAGGAAAACAACAAAAGATGGCCTGAAGACTTGGGCCCTGCTGCCCATATGGGAGACCCAGATAGATATCCAGTCTCCTAGTGAAGACTTGACCCCGTCCTGGCTCTTGTGGCCATCTTAGGGAGTGAGAGAGCAGGTGGAAGATCTGTCTCTTCCTCTCTCAGTAATTCTGCCTTTCACATAAATAAGAAGAAAAAAAAAAACACTCAGTATCTTAGAAAAATTAATAAAACATTAAAGGTTACAGTTTTTTTGATCCCCTACTTTCTCAGAAATAATTCCTTGCCAGTATTTAGTCACTTGGCTGTTTCTTATGTAACGGGGTCCCTTGTCCAGCGAGTGAAGCTCCGACACAGGTGCTTGCTCTTATGAGGATTTATTGAAGGACAAACTAATTACACAACATTACATAACAAAACAAGAAATCCAAGTATAATACAGAAGGACAGTAACTACAGCATATTTACAGGCTTCCTCTTCTACTACTACTCTACCACTACTCCTCTTTGTTCTTCTTCTTCTTTGTTCTCTCTCAAACTTAGGTTAAAACCCTATCAACAGCCAATTGCAACAGGGCTGCTTGGCCGCGCATCAAACACACCAATCACAGCCCTGATCACGCACACACACACCAATCACAACTCTGATCACGTGCACACCATGCAGACTGCATGAGACCTTGAACCAATCTTCTGCAACTTCCTAAAACTTGTTTACTGCCTTTGTGCCGTGAGAAGACAATAACAAGCGCCATCTTGGGGCAAAGTCCCGCTCTCCACACTTATGCCCAAAATAAATCTGCACAGTCCTATTACTTACAGTGTGTAAATACTTGTACCTGTTGAAGACTAGATAATCAGCAGCTTCTTGGACTTGGTTCATTTAATGTTTATGAAATTGCATTAAAAATTGAAATTTAGGGCTCGATGCGGTGTCCTAGCAGCTAAAGTCCTCACCTTGCATGCACCAGGATCCCACATGGGCAGGCACCCATTTCTAATCCCGGCAGCCCTGCTTCTCATCCAACTCCCTGCTTGTGGCCTGGGTAAGCAGTCAAGAATGGCCCAAAGCCTTGGGACTCAGCACCTGTGTGGGAGACCCAGAAGAGCTCCTGGCTCCTGGCTTCGGATCGGCTCAGCTCCGGCCGTTGTGGTCACTTGGGGAGTAATCCTTGGATGGAAGATCTTTCTCTCTGTCTGTCCTCCTCTCTCTATATCTGACTTTCCAGTAAAAATAAATAAACCTTTAAAAAAATTGAAAATGTAACTTTGTTTTCTAGGGCTCAAGCACCTCTGACTGCATGTCTAAAACACTTGACTCAGCCAGCGCCCACTTTGCTGCCTCTGCAGTGGTCAGTGCTCCTGTTCCTAGCCGCAGTGAGGTGGCCAAGGAACAGAACCCTGGCCACAACAACATGAATGGTGTTGTCCAGCCTTCAGGTATGGCTGAGATTTCACATAATATAAACTCACTTGAAGTTGTAACTCACTGAGTTGTGGTATGGCCTTTGTTTTCATATGCTCAGGAAAAATGTGTCCCAGCAATTAGTATGCTTTAGAATTTCTTTGGAAATGTAAAGAAGAATGTGCTAGGTGTTTCTAGAATTCACATAGAACGCATTCCCTGTTTCCTCTGTACACAATATCTGCCTATAGAACCCCTTCTTATTTTCACGCAGAAATTGCTGGTTGCTGGTCAGTTTAGGAAATTCATCAAATTAGTTACTGTTGAATTATCCATGTATTAACTAAGTAGATGATATTTAATCCATGATAGTTGACTGACCCTCCCACTCTTACATGTGCATAAGCATACTTTATCTAACTCCAATTGAGAATATTGTATTACTATGCACTTCTCGCACTACTCTGAGTCCTCAAACCCTTGCTGTCCCATCCTGTTCCAACTGCCTCACAGACCGTAGGGTCTTTCTGGTTGCTTTGTCCATCCTTACCAGTGTCCATGCTTGTGTAAATTCTTAAGGAAGCACAGCTATCATTTCCATCTGTCATATTACACTGTCATTCAAAGTCTGCATATAAAGGCACCAAAACATTTTGCAAAAGTCTTTTATAAGCAAAGCAACAGAAAGAGGGTGTTTGGAGTTGAAACAGGTTAGTGCATTGTACTTACTGATCAGAAACTTTTTGAAGAGAGCTGCATGTAGAAAGTTAATCTGGTATTTAATTGTAGTATAGACGTTTGCATTAATTTAGCCCCTAATTTTTTCTTCAAGAGTAATATTACTATCCTATGATGGTAATTTTTTTTCTCTTCCAGGAACCTCTAAAACATTATACTCTACCAATATGGCTTTATCATCTAGCCCAGGGATTTCAGCTGTACAGCTTGTAAGGACAGTTGGCCACACCACTACAAACCACTTAATCCCAGCATTGTGCACAAGTAGTCCTCAAACACTTCCCATGAACAATTCCTGCCTGACAAACGCAGTGCACCTCAATAATGTCAGTGTTGTTTCTCCAGTCAATGTGCATATCAACACACGGACTTCAGCACCCTCGCCAACAGCCTTAAAACTCGCCACAGTTGCTGCCAGTATGGACAGAGTGCCAAAGGTTACTCCCAGCAGTGCCATAAGCACCATAACAAGGTGTGTGTTCATGTGTGGGTGAGTGTGAGAGGTATTGTTCGCCCCCATTTGCTGCTGGCTTTCCTGTGGGAGGAAGACTGTTTTTACAGCTCAGACAAAAGAGTGCATTGACAGACTTGCTTTCCTGTAGATGTTGAGGATATGTTTAGAAGAATGCTCTGATTTAGATTATTTACTAGAGGTCCCTGGTCAGATGCTTAAATGCCCACTAGGATTCTAAGAACAAAGGCAAAATGGCAAACACATCAGAAAATATTTTAGGAGCACCAGTTACTCTTTTGTTATCTTTCTGGCAAGTTTATATAGTCTGAAAAATTGAATTTGTTATTATTCCATACCAGAGTTTAGATTTAGAATCAAAATTAATGTTTTCTTCAATTTCCTTACACGCAAGGAGGAAACAAATTACTGTGGTAATATTTTAAAATGGAAAATGTTCTAGAATTAGCCGAATCTATAGTAATGAGTTGCAAGGAGTGTTTTTATATTTCTAAGTCTAATACAAGGGGAGCAGTGAATCACAAGTAAGAATTAAAAAATGACCTTAAGACAGTAACATTAAGCTATTGTGAAAATTATGTTGTGATCCTAGTGATGGTTAATCTCCGTAAGTGTTATATGTTCCATGTATTGTTAAAAACCTGGATTGTCCTTTGTATTAGTATTTCATACATAATTTATCGCTGATTTTAACTGAAATACTGTGTTAAATTATAATCTTTCCTCGATTAAGTAGTGGTAATCAAGTAAGTAAGTAGGAATTAATGAAGACCTCCTTCCTCAAAATGAGAAATGTGTTCGGAAATATTTACTTATTTAAAAATGTGTCTGTAAATATTTACTTATTTAAAAATGTGTCTGTAAATACTAAATGATGACATAATATTGTAGAGACTATTAATGTTTATTTCACTCTTTGCCTTATTATAGAGAGAACCATGAACCAGAAAGATTGGGTTTAAATGGAATAGCAGAGACAACAGTAGCTATGGAAGTGACATAACCTAAAACATGTGGCTTTGACCTGTGCTGATGGTGTGCAGTCATTCCTATTCCAGCTGAATACAAAAGGCGACACTCTGGGTCAGAGTGTGACAATGGACCTAAATGGACTACAGTATATCGGATGTTAAATCGATATATGATGTATATTTTGTAAAATTGGGAAAATCACTACCTTGTAAAATAGTTTATTTGTATCATCAATATTATTTCTGTTACTTGAATAGTAGATATTCATCATCATGCTTTTGCACTTGAATTTGCAACTGAATGGATTTTAAAAAATAATTCTTTAATGGGATCATGAGCATGAAATGGGATCCTGCATCACTTGTTTTAACTATTTATTTTGCCATGTTTACATTTTGTATCTTGTAAAAATAAATCCAACTTTGTGTCTAAAAAGTTAAAGATTCATAGCTAGAAAATGAAATTCTTGTAATTTTTTTCTAAAGGAACTGTAAAGTTTTCACTTGGTTCATTTTGTTTCACACTTTGACTAGATGGACTTTTTGGTAAATACTTTAGTGGCATTTCACTGTCAAATATGAAGTTCAAGGCAAAATAGTATTTTCTATTACTGTGCAGGGGAAAGGGATGGATCGATACATGCAAATTTAATGTAGTAACTCACTTTTCCATATATTTTGAATGTATATTTCTATTTATAATACCAGTTTATAAAAATAATTACACAGAAAAATGGACTAGGAAAAATTATGCATCTAGCACATTTAAACTGTGCAGATATGAAAATTTTTCAAGGATTACATTTTCTCTGAAACTACATATTTTAACTGGCTTAAAAACTGTAACACATCACATAAAAAATATTTTACCAGGTATGTATTGCATTATATCATTGCAATAATTATTGGAAGTCTAGCTATCGAGCCATCCCAGGTGTTGGGAGGGGGGAGGGTTGTGGCAAGATTGTCTTTTCAATTTTGGAGAGTTTTCCTGTGGCTACAAGGCAAGTAACGGGTTGGAAAAAGTCTGACTGTAAGTGTTGGACACCTTCATAGTGTAGTGTTTTAGTGACTTTTTTTATACGGTTCTTGTAAATTAGATACGTGTAGTGGTGTTTCAGAATGTTTGTTTATGCACTAGTTCAGACAACTTTCCCTGTTACTTGTTCTTGATAAGTGAAAACTGCAGGGAAATAAAAAAATACATATCAAACATGGACATGCTGCATATGTGTTTATTTCACAATGTGCACACAGTGGAAGTAAAGGTTCAAGGGAGGTGATAGCACTTAACAGCACTTTGCATTTTCACAGTGCTTTCCAAGCATTAATGAAAAGAAGTATATGAAGCTCATCTGTGGGCGTTATTGGGTTTCAAATAATCCAATATAAACTACCTTTGGTGAAAAGTTCTTAAAATATTTTACAGAATGTAAGTACTTTGCAGTATAGCAGTCGTTGAAATCTCATAAATGAGCCTCATTTTATAAATAAAAAGTTTAGAATAGAATTTATTGCAAGGGGGGTTTGTGAAGCAAGTACTGGGAAATGTACATATTTTTAATGAATGAGATGAAAACCATTTCAAACTTACATAATTTTATACTTCACTTTTTTATACCTGCAGTCATGAACGTTGTAAATTGCTATGTCAGTTGAATTAATGGACCAGGATTTCTGCTGAGAGTGGTTTTTATTCAGGTCCTAAATGTGTAACGCAGTTGATCGTCAAAACCATAGGAAAAAAAAATAAATTTAATTTCTTCACGGGTTGTGACCTGATAGATCCATGCTCGTCTTTGCCATACTACCTCTGGAGTTCTCATTGCTAATATATAAAGGACGTGTTTTTTATTTGATGTATTATTATTGTGTTCATTCTGCTTATAGATGGATGTGTGTCCTTTCTATTAAGAACTTAAAACTGTAGTGCCAATTTCAGAGAAAGCTTTCTTTCCCATTTTCCTCAAGTAAAGCATGACGTGAATTTGCCTTATGTGATATGTTATAAATGAGTAAAACAAAAGAAGTATCCATGTGTACAGTTTCTGGAGACGTTGGCAAATCCAGAAGTTATCAAAAACTGATAACCAGTTTGTTCCATTTGAAGTAAAATAGAAAAAAGAAGCCTTCCTTATCTTGGTGGTTGTAACTCTTTCATGGATGGCATTTCAATCACTTGCAAACATGTTTTTTCAGTATGTTGGATAATCTAGTGCAAATCAAAGGAAACACAAAAATATCTGGAATACAGATGTTTTAAAATATACATGCATGCACATACATCCTGACGTTCTTTTTAAAGGGAGCACAGTAGTGCCCAGTGTCCCTAGTGTTCCTTATCACATCCCTTAGGGTGTTGGAGGGTTGGGTGGGGGAGAACAGTAAGGAGAACTAACACCTCACGTATTTCTTTCATGTGCAGTACCCCCTGTACTTGAGTATCCCGCCAACATTTGCAGCAAACACTACTGATCTGTAATACACTTAGACTGCAGTGACTTTTGTCCCTTGAAAAACTACAAAATTTTACAAAGTAAGCATATTTCAAGTGATTCTGAATATTATGGCCTATGAGACAGATGTTTCTCATTACTAATAGTAACAGAATAATAATGAGCATCATGGAACAGGTGAGATTCTCTTAGTGACTTTATGGTTGTAACCTGAACAGTAATTCTAGAGTTTTAATCACTGTCATTTTTAAGTTTCAGTTTCATTTGTTTCGCTTTATTTGATGAAAGGAGATCCAGCCCCTGGCTCATTCCCTGAATGTCCAGGAACAGCCGAGGCTAGGCCAGGCTGATGCTGGGAGCCCAGAATTCAGGCTGGCACCAAAGTATGTGAGCCAACAACTGTGGCCTGTTAGGGTGTGCCATTGTCACTCTGGTGGCAGGATGCTGGCATCCCAAGCACCATCTTAACCAGTGTAGCAGATGCCCACCCTCATCACTATAAGACTTTTCCAATTTACAGATCAGAGAAATAAAGTTAAGATCACCTTCATCTTGCCTTGCACCAGGATCCCTTATGGGCACTGGTTCGTGTGCCGGCTGCTCCACTTCCCATCCAGCTCCCTGCTTATTGTCTGGGAAAGCAGTTGAGGACGGCCCAAAGCCTTGGGACCCAGAAGAGACTCCTGGCTCCTGGTTTTGGATTAGCTCAGCTCTGGCTGTTGTAGCCAGTTAGGGCATGAACCAGCATACAGAAAATCTTTTTCTCTCCTTCTCTTTGTAAATCTGACCTACTTTTCCAATAAAATATGTAAAAAGTTGACCACATCTCCCACCAGAGTGTATGGGTTCAATTTTTAAAAGATGATGGGGAAGAAGAGGGAGAGAGGATAGTATGGCTGTCTTCAAACTGTACCTAGGGGGATGCATGAAAGCTGTTCTCTTTCTGTTAATACAATTTGAAGATGACAAAACCTGGAAAGCCACTGCACTTGTAACCAGTGCCTCCCATCTTTAAGAAGGAATTCCTCTTCACGTGGTTACTTCCTATGCTTCTCAGTCCACTTCTTGGCATCGCTAGCAGAGTTTTAGATGTGTCTTAGAAGACAGCCATGCTCAGTGTCTTGAATCCAAACAAACCAAACCAAAACAAGACAGTTGGAAGCTGGTTCATGGCCAGGAATTAAGCTGACCTCAATTTCCCTGTATGTAAGAGGGCAGGTTCCTTAAACTGCATAAAAGAAGTCCACTGAAGCATGGTGGGGGTGCATAGGCCCCTACTGTCACTTGTTGCTGATGAAGGCAGTAAATAAATTGAGATATAAGGCTGGGCATTTAGTTACTCTACAAATTTTTTAAGACTTATTTTTTGGAAAGCAAAATTTAGAGTGAAGGAGATACAGAAAGATCTTCCATCCACTGGTTCACTCAAGTGGCAGCAACAGCCAGAGCTGAGGCAATCTGAAGCCAAGAGCTTCTTGTGGGTCTCCCACACAGGCACAAGGTCTCAAGCTTTGGGACATTTCCTACTGCTTTCCCAGACCATAAGCTGGGAACTGGGTGAAAGTGGAGCAGCCAGGACACAGCAAGCGCCCATAAGGGATCCCAGCACATGCAAGGTAAGGATTTAGCCACAGAGCCTTCGAACCGGGTCCCAGAAATATTCAGTGAGTCACTAATGTCCTTAAGGTACATTAGTATTACATCATGTAATGTAGCCTCACTTTGCAGAACTAATTATTGTAACCAGTGACTTCAGGTTTCAAAAGGGAAGAGAAGAATAAATGGTAATTTGTTAAGGGAACATGAGAAAATGCAGAGTAGTAGAATATCAAGAGAATTTGTTAAACTGAGTTTAAATTCCTTCATTGCCATTTAATTGGCTGGTAATCTCTTCATCTGTGTGTGTGAACTTGTGTCCACATGATGAATCGATTTCATTGGATAACCTGTAACGCCAAAGGCTTCAATAACAGGTATCTAATCTACCCCTGCCTCCTGAAGTGGCTCTTTTTCTTCCTTTCCAGAAAGTCACCTTCCATAACTATTGTCAGTTTCCGTTGACTAACCTCATTCAAAAGAATCAGTGACAGAGCAATTCTAGACACCTTGCTACACTCCTTTTAATTTCCCTGTTGTCTGAAGAGAGACTACTTGTCTCAAAACTATGGACTTCGGTTTTTGCTTACAACACTGTAAAGCTGTAGGTTTTAATAGAGGACAGTAACACTAAGCCACACATTTCTCAGCAGTTATTTGATAGAGAATTTAGACTTAGACTACCCGCAATGAGTCCCCAATCCTGTGTGTACCTAACAGTGCCTTCCTTTGTAGTGTCATGAAACTTCCTTTGTCATGTCATTACATATTTAACAAAATGTGTACTACCCTGGCTGACTCATTAGAGTAACGCTGTGGGCCAAGGTGATGATCAAATCTCCCTGAGCATTGATCTTGTGTTAGAGAACTCCTAGTATCCACCAGCAAGCCTAGGATTCAGCAGTTACTTTTTTTCTTCTGTAATGGGATTGACTCCAGCCACATACACAAATCATTCAGTCCCCAAATTAGCACATTCCAGGGCAGTGATAACTTGCCATTTTGCAATGTTGAAAACGTCTCATCATTAGTATCCAAGAGGACAGTGTTCCTCTGCTTAGTCCTAAGGCCACTGGAGCTCAAGGGCACACAGACCTTTCGTCTTATTAATGCCTGTCTTACGTGCTGTTCAAATCCAGAAGTGGATTTGGTCACTGACCCACATGAGCTCATGTTGGGGATCATCATCATGCAGGATTTCAGCTTTCAAAAAGGATGTTTGTGTTAGCTATATATTGCTGAATAAAAATACTGTAAAACTAAGGTGCCAGCACATGTATGTGGGGTAGGAATCTAGGGCAAGGCTGCCATCAGGGTGATACCAGGAAATCATACTCACCTGGTAGCTCAAGTAGAGCAGCCCAGGGCTGGACTAATCCAAAGCCAAGAGCTAGAACTTGATCCACATCTGCCACATGGGTGCAAGGCCCAAAGCTCCTAGCCCATCTTTCTCTCTTTCCCAGGTTCATTAGCAGAGAAACTGGAAGTGGAGTAACCAAGACTCAAGCCAGTATCCATATAGGATGCCAGTACTGCAGACAGCAGTTTAATGCACTATGCCACAGTGCCAGACACCTCTCCCCCAACCCAATTCTTTATCTTACATCTGTAAAACTCAACAATTGCTTTGAAGCCAGCAATTCTGCGATTTTGGAGCTCTGACTTGACGGAAAACCTAGGCCCTCTGACCAGGCCTATGATGCCTAGTCTGGGAAATCCAGTCAACTGAGGAGAGACCACCTGCAAAAATTTCACCTTTGCCAATTTCTGTTGGTTGGATGCAGATCACCACTCTTGCCCGCTTGAGAAAGGAACTACATAGAGGCATAGACACCAGGAGGAAGGAATCCCAGGCTCCCCCTAAATCTGCAATGTTTGTATAATTGGATTAACTCCATTCCGCTACCACTCATCCTGTCTCTCCCATCTCAGGATCATGGGTTAACTGCTTCAGTAGACCTCAATGGTTTTTACTTGTTAATCAAAGAAACAATTTAGAGGTGGTAGCACAGTGGTGTAGCACGTTACCCCTCAGCCTGCAAGCACCAACATCCCATAGAGGCATTGGTTCACAGGCTAGCTGTTCCACTGACATGCAGCTGCCTGCTTATTGCCTGAGAAAGCAGCAGAAGACGGCCCAAATTCTCAGAAACCTGCACCCAGGTGGGAGACCAGGAAGAAGCCAGTTTCCACCTTCGGAGTAGATCAGCTCTGGCCATGGTGGCCATGTTGGGGGAATGAACGAGTGCGCAGAAGACCCCTTCTCTGCTCATCTCTCTGAAGAAAAACAATGCCTTTCAAGAAATAAATCTTTTTTAAAAGGTTCCTGAATCTACTAAACTTTACCTCATCATAACCTTCTAATTTCATCTGTCCTATATCCAAATCTATGGTTACCTTAAAACACACACACAAACATGCACAATTTAGAGAACTCTAGTGCAAATATTCTGCTGTTGTGAATGATAGGCAGGATGTCTGGTCAGGACTGAAAAGTGAATGGCAGCGGCAGTCCCAAAACTGTGGCTACTGGGACGGATGATATCTGCTGGAGAAGGAGGATGGGACTGGGGAAAGGAACAGCAAACAGAAGAGCTTTGGCATCTGTCGCTGGGGCTGGGTTTGGGGTTGGCATCTGTCGCTGGGAGGGAGGGCCTGGTCCCGTGAGGTGCTCATTGCCTTCAGAGGAGTCACATGAGGTCCAGGCAAGTACCTTGTCAGGAGACATGGTGCTGAGACCTTCGCAGTCACCAGGTAAAAGGCAGAGCGTGGAGGACAGCAGCAGGAACAGTGAAGGACCTATCCTGCCAGGTCCATCAGGACCATCAACAACTACAGATGGGATCAGGATCTCCAGAGGTGAGTCAGGTGCCTAGTAGTTGGACTTTTTGTTTGTTCTTTGGTTTGCTGGGATCACTGGTCTTTGTTTGCCCTATGCTCACCAGGTGAAGATTGCCCTAGAGGTTGGAAATGACACCAGGCTGCAGTGTGGTGACTGTGAACCTGTGGCTTGACCAAACAGTTCAGAATTGACTTCCTCACCCATCAAGTAAATCATTTCCCCGGTGTTATTCGCTGCAGGAAAATACCAAGAATGCTTCTCACTGTGAAGGCTCCAGGACCGCCAGAACCCAGCACCAATTATGAAGAACTTGTAGCAAAGGTTGTTCCCTGCCATTCCACATGGTTGAGACTGTGCGCTTTAAAAACAGTAGTTCCGGAGCCCCAACCGTGGAGAGATTTGTGGGTTCCATGGTCTGACCATGGAGTGTGTGTGTCAGAGCTGGGCCTCCTCAGTGGCTAGGACAGAGCAGTGGACAGCATATCCAGGTGCACATGAAGGATATGGCAGTACACTGGAGTCTGCAGAGGACACCTGGTACACAACAGGACCGAGGACAGAACAAATTGATCAACTACCCCCGCCAGGTGTTGGCAGTAAATAACTGGGCAAACGAAGACTCTAAGGTAAACTATGTCAAGGTAAACTATGTCAAAGTAAACTATATCACTGGATTCTGGAGAGATTTCATTGTGTTGGAGTGGCAGTAATTTGAAACTGTTGAACTCTCAAAACCCATGAGCAGGACCGTCAGAGCATGCCCCACACTGGGGACCCTGGCGTGGCGTCTGGTGGCTGTCCCAGGGTGCAGGGGCTTAGTGTGGCTTCTCTCCGTGGCTCCCCCTTCCCCCAGATATAGGAAGGGAAAAAAAAATGTGGAAATGGTGATATCACCCACCTTCCTATAGCCTTTGACCCTAATCACCCTAAACAACTATGTAAGAATTATCAAATATAAACATAATTAATAATTTAAAAACAAACAGTTCCATCTTGGCAGTTCCTTGCGGATTAAAAGTGTGTCACTTATTTATCTGCAGCAATTCCTAAGTGTACCTCTCCAGTTTCCGTTTCAAACCTTCAAAGTTCCCAAATGATCTTTAGATACATCATCCTAAGAGTCCTCACTCTGTGCTTGTCTGAGAGCCACTTTTCATGAGCTGGTCTTTGCCAGTGCTAGACGTTTCCAACTCTACACTGGGAGGCAGAACAACATTCCAGGTCTCCCATGCAGATGGCTGTAATATTGTATGAGCCATCACCGCTGCCCTGCAGGGTGCGCATGAACAGGAAGGTGCAATCAGGAATCAGGGCCAGGCATTCAACTCGGGCTCCGAAGCGGGATGAGGTCTTCTTAACCAACATGTTAGCCACAAAGCCAAAAGCTTACCCCAAACATTTTCATAGACATTTCCAAACATCCTGAATCTCTCCATTTTCCTCCTTCTTAGGATAATGGTCACCACCTTGTCCACACCATTGCCCTCTCGCACTGCAGCAGTTCATAACACTTCTCACCACTGCTATTCTCTTCCATTTCCAATCAATTTCCATGGTAGCAAATGTGATCTTTAACAATCAGTTATCTGTTAGTGTCTAGAAACCCTTCCCACTCCCCATCTTTTGCTTGCTGTTACACTTAAAATCAAAATCCAAATTCCTCCTTGACAAAGATCTGCCATGATCTTGCCCTGCCTTCCTTTCCTGTCCATATTCTTGTCATACGGCTTCTTCTCCCCACCCTAATTTCGACACTCAAGCCTCTGGTGTATCTGGCTCTTGACATGAGCAAACTACTGTGGTTTGAATAGGATGTGGCTCGTATACTCACATCCTGCAGTCAGAAGGTGGTGCAATGATGGTGTCTGGCAGAGAGGCCTGCTAGGATGTCCTCCAGTCCCTGGGAGCAGGTCTTTGGAAGGTAGCTTCATCTTAAGTAGTTGTTCTAGGTATGTCACTGCAATCATGAGAAAAGTTGAACAACACACCACTCGCTGCCTCAGTGCCTTGGAATAAGGACCTTCGTTCTGCCTAGAGCACTCCTCTGTTTGCTTTCTTGCCTCTTGGGCCAGAGGGTCCTCCCTTAGAGAGCTGTCCCTTCCCCTCCTCTGCGAGGATGGGGCAGTTACTTCCTGCCAAGTCTCATCTGTGAAGGAAGCAGTGATGGCCTTCGTATGTTTACCAGCCCTCCATCTGCCCCCAGTACCTCACCATGAAAGGAACTTCTGTACTGTATCCACCACACAGAGTCTGGCGTGTGGAAATATTTTAAACACTGCTTGACTACAAGATTGCCTTGATTTTCATTTTCTTTTTCAGCATTTTAAAATTGGTGACCACCAAATGCATCAGTTGAACAGGTTTGAAATCTAAAATACTTGCTATTTGGGGCTGGCATTGGGTGCAGCAAGTTTAGCTGCTGCTGACGACAGCAACATCCCATATCCAAGCACCAATCTGAATCCCATCTGCTTAACTTTTGACCCAACTCCCTGCTAAGGCACTTAGGGAGCAGCAGAAGTTGTCCATGCACCTGGGAGATCTGAATGTAGTTCCTGGAGCCTGGCTTACTCCCTGTCTGTGACAGCCATTTGGGGAATGAGCCAACAGTTGAAAAATCCTCTCTCTCTCTCTCTCTCTCTCTCTCTCTCTCTCTCTCTCTCTCTCTTCTCTTTCTCTCTGACTCTGCATTTCAACTAACTCGATAATGAATCTTTAAAAAGTTACTTTGAAAATGCCTGACCTCTAGTTTTACAAAACCCTTTCTTTGTGAGGCTTCCTTGTGTGATTTCCATCATCTCCACATGGCTTCCAGTCATCATCTGGCAGATGGATGTGGGTGGACAGTGGCAGAAAATAGGCTTTAAGATTCCCAAATGCTATTTTTCTGCTCATCTTTTTATGGAGTTAGCAGTTGTACTTAAACGTAAGAAAAAGCAGGTTGGCGCGCAGCCGGCTTTCTCACGGGGTCTGTGAGCTGGAGATGCGTCCTTGGTGGTGACCGTAGCTATGCATTGTGCTTGTTGTCAGAGTGTGTTTTTGTCCTGAGTCAGTGCACTCATCTGGAATTTAATGGCTTATGAAAGCCTCCCAATTAAGCCATTTCTGAAGGGAGGATGCTTTGCTCACACCAAAATTATACCAGATAATCGTACCAGATAATTTGCCAAAAAATGGATATAGCATTGGTCCCTGGCTGTCGATGTTTGACTCCAGTTGTTTTCCAGATCTGGCCAAACCAGAGTGGATTTTCCACCAACTAGCTCGGTAATATCCCGAATGCTTTCAAGGGGTGCTATTCCCCCCCCATTCCATCACTGCAATTGAAATTTGTTTCCGCGATTACGAATGGGGAATGGTTCTCTTCAGGCTTTTGCCTGTCTCCGTTTTGTCTACAGGAGCAGATGCCATAAGGTTTTCATAACTAAGAAGAACTCAACCAATAAGGAAGAGAGGTGAGGTCACATTACTCATTACTGTTGCTAACTAACATTTAAATGGTTTATGAGACACACTCTGTGGGTTAGGAACCTTTCCTCAATGTGGCCTTCGTGACGCTAGTATTTTTTTAAGAAAATATAATTACTTACTTTGAGAAACCAAAGTACAGAGCCCTCCCATGTGCCAGTTAATCTCCAAATGCCCACAACAACAGACTAGGCCAACCCAATGCTGGGAGCTGCAAATTGAATCTAGACACTCGCCACCCCATAGTCCATTGTGCAGAGCAGGAGCCCAATGCCTTGAGCCATCTTCACTGCTTCCCAGGGTTTGCTAGAAATTCCATCCTTATCTCATGCATGAATGGTGGGGGCCCAAGAGCTTGAGCAATATTTTGCTGTCCTCCCAGGTGCTTTAACAAGAAGCTGGATTGGAACTAGAGCAGCTGGAACTAGAACCAGCACTGTGATCTGTGATGCTGATGTTTCAAGCTAAGGCTTAGTCAATTGAACCACAACACCCTCTCCTGAAATTGTTTTAATTTTTTTTATGGATTGTTCTTTGTACAACTGATTTTTTTTGTATGTTGATCTTGTATCCTGTAATGTTGCTGAATGCATTAGGTCTAACAGTTATTTTTGTGAACCCTTTGCAGCTTTCCATGTGTGGTCCTATCATTTGTAAAAGACAAAGTTTTTACTTCTGCCTTTCTAATAGAACTTTTTCTTTTTCTTGCCTGTTTTTTCTAGAATGGTTAAAAAATAGAATTTCGTTGCAAAAGTCAGGGTCATATTCCTGATCTTAGGGGGAATTTTTTAGTCTTTTACCACTGGATAATTCTGCTAGTACTGTCCCACCATGCCTTGCGTTCCCTGGTTGTCTACTGCCTGCTAACGATGAGCTCAGCACTGAACTTGCCCATGAACACTATGTGGAACTGTGTTTGCTGTCTCTAGTGTAGGTCAGGATGTTAAAAACATACGCTAAACAAATGTGACACTAATGTGGTTAATAAATCTGCACATTATTATTATGAACTGTGTTGACTTCATGGTGAGCCAGGCATCTTGTTTTTTGTTGTGTTTTTTCTTGGCTTTTGTTTTAAGATTTATTTATTTATTTGAAAGGCAGAATGACAGGTAGAGATAGGAAAAAAGAGAGATCTTCCATTTGCTTGTTCATTCGTCAGTTTCCCACATTAGCTGGGATTGGGCCTGGCTGAGTCTAGGAGTTTTGGGAATTCCATCAGGGTCTTCCATGTTGCTGGCAGGGACTTAAATGCAGAATCCATCCTCTGCTGCCTCCCAATTAGCAGGAAGTTGAATGGGAAGTGGAGCAGGCAGGACTTGAATTGACACTCTGATATGGGATGTAGATGTTTTCAGCAGTGACTTTACTAGCTACACCTCCATGCTCACCCTCCAGGCACTGACTGGCTTTTTGTACACCAACTACCACCATCACCACCATACCACACCACCCCATAATCTAGAAACACTGGCCTCTGCCCTCAGCCACCTCTTGGTTGCTAACATGTCCTTTCAAGGTAGCTGCATTCTCTTTGCTTGCCTTTCTCAACACTCGTGCTTCAGTTTGTTACCCGGTGATCTTGTAGGCCTCTAAGCAACTTGAGGGCAGAAAAAAAAAACCTTAGGTGCTTTGCACACAAGTGCCTGACACAAAATACAATCTGCTGATAAGGTGGAGGAATCCACCATGGGGGGAAGGTTTAGAGAGGGGTGCGGGGAATCCCAGTACCTATAAAACTGTGTCACATAATGCAATGTAATTAATTTTAAAAAAAAAAAAAAAAGGAAAAAAAATACAATCTGCTGGACAGAACAAGTGAGACTGCCTTGGCCAAGAGGACGGAGAGTGTTGTTGTCTTTTTTTTCTGGATGGTTCCTCTTTGGGCTCTGAAATAGGTTCGCTTTCCCATCCTGAGTCCCTCTACCTGCAGACTTGACCCAAGCTAACAGATCCTGTCTGCTCTTGGTCCTGTGCTGCCCTCACCCCAACCACAGGCCCTAGGCACCTCACCCTCTGCTGCTGTCTGCCTGGTCGCTCCTTCTGCCTTGGAGCCCTGCCTCAGCCCAGCCCAGCCTGGGCTGGCCCAGACAGGCCCAGCCTCAGCCAGCCCATCCTCAGAGCTTCCATTAGTGAGCCTGGTGACAACTTTGCATCTGTCCTTCACGCAACAGCCTTGCTTTCCCCCCACTCTCTGCCTCCCCGTCTGCCTCCATTAGCTGAGAAGCTTTCTCGCACTGACACCGGGCCAGGGTTCCTGAATCCCATGCCAAGAACCATCTTGTCCTCATTTAGAACTGCAAGGGTCCAAAAAGTCTAACCTTGAGGATGTCTGTGAGTCATGCACATTTCGCAGCCTGGCAGGCACACTAGAACATGCAGCACAGGGACTAAGCAGTGGGAGCAGGCGCTTAGCTCAGGCGCACTGGGCCAGGAGAAAGCCCCAGGTGCTGGCTGTACTAGGCTGGGCTTTGTCTCCACAGGCAGAGGTCCTCTGGAAGCCTTTGAGAAGCCTCCAGGATGTACCAGCAACATCATGACTTCAATGGTCTTATAGCCATTGCTGGGTTGTAATAATTAAGCTTCATTTCTCTCTCAGAAAATTGTGAGAACATGAATTTGCTTTCCAACTTTGCCAGCTTCATCTGCCCATTGCATCACTCACGTGCCAACCTTCAGTAGAAGGCACGTCAGCCTGCACCACGAAGTAGGCATGGACACTGCTCTGCTTTGTTAACACTCAAATCTTGCAGCAGATCTTAAAGAACTGCTCCACGGAAAACATGTCTCCACAATGATTGACTGAATTCAAGAGGAAGAGAGAGAGAAAGACAAGGCAGAGGTTTCCTAATGCCTACTGGTTCACTCCTCTGATGCTTGAGACCATTGTGGTTGGGTCAGGCCGAAGCCAGGAACTAAAATTGAATCCAGGACTCCCATGTGGGTAGCAGGAAACCTAATTACTTGAGGCACCACTGGCTGGCTCCCCGAGTGCCCTCAAGGAGAGAACGAGGCCAGGAACAGAACCAGGACATGGACCCAGAAATTTTTCTTAACTGCAAGGCCAGATGCCCACCCTATCATTTCTCTTCTTTGTTGTTAGGTTAAGTGCCTATGCCCTGGGCAAGGCCACCAGATACAATTTGCAGGCTGTGGGCAACAGTCAGGAAGGTTAAAGTCTACCTGCACTGGGCTGGGCAGGGAGGCACCATATGTATGAGTGGGAAGCCGCTTCCTGAGACACGCCTCCTCACTGTCCCATTCCCACGTGGCGCTTTGAGAAGTTTGTATAGACCTGGTGCCTTCCCCACAGAAAGTAGAGTCTCTTGCTGGGGCTGTTTATTATTGGTTCTATTGTTTATTTGCTCATTCTTTTGATTTTTTAATTAAAAAAATGTAATTGGAAAGGCAGATCTAAAAAGAGAAGGAGATCACCCGGTGTGATAGCCTATCAGCTGAAGTCCTCACCTTGCACGTGCCAGGATCCCATATGGGTGCCTGTTCTAACCCCGGTGGTCCCACTTTCCATCCAGCTCCCTGCTTGTGGCCTGGGAAAGCAGTCGAGGACAGACCTGAAAGAAGTTCCTGGATCCTGGCTTCGGATCGGCGCAGCACCAGTCGTTGTGGTCACTTGGGGAGTGAATCAACAGATGGAAGACTTTCCTATCTATGTCTCCTCCTCTTTGTATATCTAACTTTGCAATAAAAATAAAATAAATCTGTCCACTGGTTCACTCCCCAAGTGGTAGTAATGGCCAGATTTGAGCCGATCTGAAGCCAGGAGCCTCTTCTGAGTCTTCCACACAGGTGCAGGGTCCCAAGGGTTTGAGCCATCCTCTACTGCTTTCTCAAGCCATCAGCAGGGAGCTGGATGGGAAGTGGAGCTGCCAGAACATGAATCAGTGCCACATGGATCTTGCCAGATGCAAGGCAAGGATTGGTGCCGTGCCAGGCCTGATGTGGCTGTTTTGTAACTCTGCCAGAATATATCTTTCCTCTGCAGGAGGAAGCAAAAGGAAAACAGCCTGGAAGACTTGCTCCTCAGCCTCTCTGCTTCTAGATGAAGCTCCCCCTTGGCGTCATCTAATCGCACTCCTAACCTCACTTACACTAGCGAAGAAGTGACTGAAAATAGCTTGACTCTGGCCCTTCTTGGCTGTAGTTCAGTTTACAGCTCAGCTTCTCCTGGAGTGATTCAGAACCTAGATACCATCCATGATCCCCAGATCTTAAGGTACATGATGAGTACGTGGAGGGTATGTAGGTCTGGGTTAGTGCCTGTGAATCTATGTGTCTGCTGTGACCCATTGATGCTGACCTGCTGGCCCAGGGACCACACTTTGAGAAGCACCACTCCAGATGCAGTGCTGTAGCCCTAAGCCACTCTCTGAGGCTCCCCAACCCCCATCTCTAGTCCCTGTTCTGCAAAGTAAAGCACCTGAGCTTTCTGGAGAGAGATGCTGTCCCCTGGTGTGGGCCATTTTGCTTTTCTTATATTGCTCTGCGAAAGCTGCTGGCCAAGAAAGAATACCCAGTGTTGTTTTGCACATGCTGTGTGTTTTTGACACTCGGGTGATGATGACTATTTTCAGATCACTGCAAAAGCATTTATTAAGTTGCTGTTCTCCTCTGCCCTCCGCTGAGTGAGGCCAGGGTTCTGAGTCCAGAACAAATAAGGCTCTTCTGGACTTGCATCTACAAGCTTTAGGTGTCACAGGGAAGAGAATCAAGAAAGGTCTCACTACAGAGAAAGCAGCCTCTGCCCGCCTGTCTCCATCCCCACCTGATAGAGATGCTGCTAGCTTTTCAGGAACCCCAACTCAGCTTCAGCTAGCCAGAGTAATGTCTGTAGAAATGGGGAAAGAAAAAAAAAAAAAAAGACTGAGAGCCCTCCCCCACCCAGTACCAGCTTTCCTGGGAGAGCAAGAAAGCCTCATTAAACCACAGCGAGTCAAAAATTGCCAGCCAAAGAGGCAATTTGCATGCACCATCGAAACCCCTGTGCAGTCGTCAGCTCCAAGTTGTGACTGCCTTGTCTGCAAGGACACCTTGGATGGTTCCCCAGGCTGCTGCCGCCTCCAAAATTGGACCTGGTTTCGTGAGCTGACGTCTGGGTAGGCTGCCTCCTGGGAAGAAGGGGGTGTAGGAGAGAGCAGATTTAGCTGAAAACCCAAAAGTGTCTGGGTACAGTGAGAAGTGCGTCAGTCAGTCCGTGGCTTTCTTTGCACTTTGCCTAGAAGTACTGCCTAAAGCAAGCCTCTGGGGCGGCCTGTCCTTTAACTCTTCGGGCACCGGCAGCCAGGGCACTCAGGGCCATCCATGCCAGGAGCTGACCCATGAGCACTGCAGTGGGAGGCCCAGAGCGCCTTTAGAAACTAACATATGGATCATTACAATCAGCGAAGGATCTTGTTAAAAATACCCCTGCTTAGTAGGATGACTATGGAGAATGACAATTAATTACATGTTTCAAAGCAGTCTGAAGAGAGGATTTTGAGCGCTCCCAGCACAAAGAAACCCCAAACGTTGCAAGAGCTGGCTGTCAGTAAGTCTGATCTGCTCATTACACACTGTATCTAGGAGGGCTCTTCAAACAGCTTGTGAAAAATGGTATTAACAGATACCTTTAATTTGGTGCACATTTTGAAATCTAGGCACAGTTTTTTTTTTGTATACAGATTTTTCACAAACCTTCCGAAGATCCCCATACATGTCAAAATATTACAGTGAACCCAACCAACATGCACAATCATCACGTCCCAACAGAGCATGTGCCTTAAGAAATGCTCCCCAGACAGGTTAAATCAGAATTCCTGAGATGAGGGCCTGGGTATCAGTAATTTGTTATCCCACCTGCACTCTGGGTAGCTCAAGTGCCAGGCCAGTGCTGGCACCATCATTGAAGCCTGCCTGGCACTTTCTGGCTGGGTGATGCTAGGAAAGCTGTTTAGCCTCTATTTCGTCATTGGTTCCTTATGGTAGGGGTTGTCTGCCTCCCAGGACTGTGATGAATATCAGGGGAGGCCAGTGAGAATAGAGAGCTTAGTACAGCGGCTGACCAAGAGCGAATGTTCAATAAATGGTGCATTCTATTTGAGCTTCAGTAAACGATTGAGGGAGTGTAGATATGGAGAGTGGGCTGGTGCTGTGACGTATAGTAGGTAAGATACCACCTGTGGTACCAGCACACATATGAGTTCTGGTTTGGGGTCTCAGCTCTCCCACTTCTAAGCCAGTTCCCTGCTAATGTGCCTGAGAAAACAATGAAGAATGGTCCAAGTCTTTGGGACCCTGCACTCATGTGGGAATAGCTTCTTGTTCCTGGTTCCAGACCAGCCCGGCTCTGGCCATTGCAGCCATTTGGGGAGTGATCCAAAAGATGGAACACTGCTGCCTCTGCTTCTCTCTGTAAACTCTGCCTTGCAAACAAAAATCTTTAAAAGCACTCCTTGGGCCAGCATTGTGACACAGTGGGTTAGGCTTCCACAGGGACACCAACATCCCCCAAGCGGCTGAGCTGAACCAAAGCCAGGAGCCAGGAGCTTCTTCCTGGTCTCCTGCAAGGGTACAGGGTCCCAAGGACTTGACATGTCCTTTTCTGTTTTCTGAGTCCAGAAGCAGTGAGATAGAAGGGGAAGTGGAGCAGCTAGGACATGAACTGGCACTATTATGGGATCCCGGCTCTTGAAGATAGAGGATTAGCTTGTTGAGTCACAGTGGTAGCCCCGATTTGGGCAGTTTTGCATGGTGTTTAAAACACTTGCAATAATTAAGTTGAACTTCATCAGTGATATCTCATATTAACAACTTCATAGCCTCAATTTGATGTGAGTTCACTCTGTGAAGTCACCTTCTCAAAAGTCCACAACCCCACAAAATTAACCACCATAAAGTTTCATGAACTTATTTTAAAAATATATAGAATTGGTCATCGAAGGGGTCTGAGCCTCAAATTCCAAATTAGAAAAATCATCAAATTTCCATAATCTTGTTTCCTCCACAGCAAATCTCTGTATTCTGTAAATTTAAGTAAAAGTTTAATAATTAATCAATGAATTTTGAGGCATGAAGAGACAGAGAATTTCCATTTACTGGTTCACTCCCCTACTTGCCTGCAACACCCAGGACTAGACCCTGCCAAATCTGGGTTGGAACTCTATCCAGGTATCACACTTGGGTGGCAGGAACCCAATTACATGGGCCAGCATCTGCTGCCTCTCAATGTCTTTGGCAGTAACTTGGAGTTACGAGCTAGTGCTGGGACTCAAATGCAAGTACTCAGATATAAAATGCAAGGATTTTAGTTCCTGGGCCAAATCTTCTCCCTTGGCCTGTAATATTAATAAACTCAAAGACTGAAAGAATGATGCAGAGTTAGAATTTTGGTTCTGTTCACAAAACTTTAGAGACTAATGATGAAGGGTAGAATGAGGGGAGCCATGGCTTTTTCTGAAGTGTTTGTTCCACCTCAACATATAACCAGTGTCTGCCATTCCCCCAGTACGCCAGAGGGATGTTCCTCCTTGGCAAGTTTCTTGGGCTGAGAGTGGGATGACCTACTCCTTGCTGGGGCCTGTGGTTTGCAAACTCTGTCTTGAGGCTTTATTTAAAATGACTCATTCGGGCCCGGCACGATAACATAGTGGTAAAAGTCCTCGCCTTGCACACACTGGGATCCCATATGGGCACTGGTTCTAATCCCAGCAGCTCCACTTCCCATCCAGCTCCCTGCTTGTGGCCTGGGAAAGCAGGCAAGGACGGGCCAAAGCCTTAGGACCCTACACCCGTGTAGGAGACCTGGAAGAAGTTCCTGGCTCCTGGCTTCAGGTTGGCACAGCACCGGCCGTTGTGGTCACCTGGGGAGTGACTCATCAGACAGAGGATCTTCCTCTCTGTCTCTCCTCTCTGTATATCTGACTGTGCAATAAAAATAAATAAATATTTTTTTAAAAGTTACTTTTTAAAAAATAAAATAAAATGACTCATCCTGGGTCTGGTACAAATGGCTCAATGGCTAAATTCTCTCCTTGCAGGCTCTGGGATCCCATATGGGCACCAGTTTGTGTCCCAGCTGCTCCTCTTCTCTTGCAACTCCCTGATTGTGGGTTGGGAAAGCAGTGGAGGCTGGTCCAAGACCTTGGGACCATGCATCGAATGGGAGACCTGGAAGAGGCTCCTGGCTCCTGGCTTTGGGTTGGCTCAGTTCTGGTCATTGTGGCCACTCGGGGAGTGAGCCATCAATGAAAGATGCTTCTCTCTGTCTCTCTTTATCTCTGTAAATCTAATCTGCCTTTCCAATAAAACTGAGTAAATCCCCCTCCCACCTTTTTAAAGCCTCATCTTTGGCTGTTCTCATTCATCTCCACTACCTTTTGATCAAATGCCACTATCCTGTACATATTCTGAGAACCCAGGCATTTGGTTTAGCATCTACTGATAATACAAACAATCATGCTAAGTCTAACAATAGAGATAATGTGACTAACACAGATATTGTGCATTAACCACATGACTGAGTTAGTATAAATGAATGTGTAAGATGGATGTTTTCTTCATCAAATCTATGGTGTGGACCTAGCTTCACTTTTCACAGCAGGAAGTATTTGTGATAGTGTTCATGTTCCCTCCACATCACACCAACCTATTCTGTTTGAGTAGTTTCACCTGTGCTCAGCGGCTCCCTCTCATCCTTTTGCTTTTTTTTAAGATTTATTTTTTTAATTTATTAATTTTTCTTGGAAAGACACATATAAAGAGAGAAGGAGAGATGGAGAGAAGCATCTTTCATTCACTGATTCACTCTCCAAGTGGCCACAATGGTCAGAACTAAGTCGATCTGAAGCCAGGAGTCAGGAGCATCTTCTGGGACTCCCATGTGGGTTCAGGATCCCAAGACTTTGGTCCATCCTCTACTGCTTTTCCAGGCTACAACCAGGGAACTGGATGGAAAATGGAGCATCTGAGACACAAACCAGTGCCCATATGGGATCCTGGTGCATGCAAGGCAAGAATTTAGCAATTGAGCCAGCTCCCCACCCCTCATCCTCATTCTGGAACTTTTCTGTTGACATTTACTCCAGTTCCCCCATTTGCTCAAGTATTCACTTGCTCATTCATTCATACAGCCAAAAGGTGTCTGGTCTGGTCTGATTCTGTCTAGAAATTTTACTTGTACAAATTTCTGACAATGGAAAGCTGTCACGCCTGCCAGGAAGACTCCATGAGCAGAAAGCACTTGTTCTCCTTGTCGGAGGCACTGTCTTCATTCACTTTACCCATATGTAGGTGTTTTGCCTCCCGTCAGGCACAGACATGTCCAGAGATCCAAACAAAAACAGCTATGGTGAACTCGGCATCTAAGCAGCCACCCATCTTCTGGTCCACATTTTTTGTATCCAACCACTGAGACTGCCATGTGAAATTCTCTACTTCCCTCAAACACTGCTTTCATTTGTGTATCATTTACACACATCAGCTGATTGGGCAGGTGGCTGAATGATAAATGAATATTCCCTTTATTTACCAAAAAGAAGCATAATTTTTTTTCTAAGATTTATTTTTATTTGAGTGAGAGATCTTCCATCCACTGGTTCCCTCTCCAAATGGTTGAACAGATAGGAAGCCAGGAGATTCTTCTAGATCTCCAATGTGGATATAGGGACTCAAGGGCTTGAGTCATCATCCACTGCTGCAAGGCAGGGAGCTGGATCAAAAGTAGAGCAGCCAGGACTTGAATCAGCATCCATATGGGATGCCAGAGCTGTAAGTAGAGGATTAGCCTGCTTTGCCAGGGCACTGGCACCAAGAAACAGGATAGCTTACATTGCTCATAAGCAGTGAACAAGCAAATGGAAGATATTTCTCTCTCTCTGTCTCTCTTTCTCTCTGTAAATCTGCCTTTCAATAAATAAATAAATTTTTTTTAAGAATGAAGTAGCTAAAACTTGAAAACTTTCCAGATCATATGAGGATTTTTAAAAAGTTGACAGAATTGGGGGTGTGATACAGTGGGTTAAGCCACTACAGGTGACACTTGTATCCCATAGTGGAGTGCCTGGGATTCTGGCTCACCTATGTTTCCAAGACCTCCCTGCCATCCTGGCAGGCGGCAGGTGATGGCTCAAGTAATTAAGCCCTTTGCAACCACATGGGAGGCTCCAAAAGAATGCGAGGCTTCTGGCTTTGGTCTAACCCAGCCCTGCCTGCTGCAGGCATTTGAAGAGTAAACTAAGGATAAAAGACCTCTCTCTCTCTCTCTCTCTCTCTCTCTTTCTCTCTCTCTCTCTCTGTTTTTCAAGGAGATGAACATAAAGAACCATTTTTTAAAGCTCATGGAAAATCTGCACTATTTTTTCAAGAGAAATATTCATTTATTTGAAAGGCAGAATAACAGAAGTGGGTGGTAGAGAGACAGAATGATGTTCCATCTTCTGATTCACTCTCCAAAATGGCTGCAATGGCCAGGGCTTGGATAGACCGAATCCAAGAGCTGGGAACTCCATCCGAGTCTCCCACATGGGTTAGAGTGGCCCAAGTTCTTAGGCCGCCGTCTCCTTTTCCCAGGCACATTGACAGGGAGCTGAATCAGAAGTGGAGCAGCCAGTTTTCAAATGTTGGATGCTGGTGATGCCAGCTTGCACTTAACTCCTTGCACTGCAACACTAGCAAACACCTGCATTATGTTTAAATTCCAATTTTTCCATGGATCTTTTGAAGCCACCTCATGTTTCCAGCAGAGAAGCTTAAATATATTTGCCAATAGTGTGTAGTGTCTTTCTTTAAAACCACACAGCTAAGATAAACAAGAAACTTTCCACTGAGTGTGATGCAGTTACTGATTCTTTGTAGCTTAGCAAAGACAGGTAGGAGGTGTAGCCTTATTCCACCCAGATCAAACCCGCTATTTTTTCTTTTTTTTAAGGTTTATTTTATTTTTATTGCAAAGTCAGATATACAGAGGAGGAGACACAGAGGAAGATTTTCCGTCCAATGATTCACTCCCCAAGTGACCACAACAGCCCGGTGCTGCACCGATCTGAAGCTAGGAGCCAGGAACTTCTTCCAGGTCTCCCACATAGGTGCAGGGTCCCAAAGCTGGGAAGCGGAGCTGCTGGGATTAGAACCGGCACCCATAGGGGATCCCTGTGCGTTCAAGGTGAGTACTTTAGCTGCTAGGCCATCGTGCCGAAGTCCAGCTATGTCTTAACTGTTGTTTTCCCTGATAGGTCAAAAATCCTCCAGGAAGTGATCTTATCTCACCATCCATAATCTTGCTGCCAACCCTAGGCTTCTTGGAAATCTGCACATGATAGGAGCCCAATGTATGCATGTTAAATAACCAAACAGGTGCTTAGCTAATGATCTGGGACATAGGAGGTCCTGTCCCTTGGGCTGTCTTCCCTGGGCTGTCAGGTACATCTCTGCTGGCAGGGGCCTTCTGGGTAGAATGGAGAGCTGACTGGAGTAATGTGGAGGCTTTGGTTTTGTCACTCCAGCCAGGACAAGGCTGTGGGACTGTGCTGTAGACTGAGTGTTTCAGGAAGTGAAGCAGTTCAATGCCTGGGATTTCCCAATCTTTTCCACGGGACAGAGGCTAATGCTGCAATTGGAAAAAAAATCTCGCAAGAACAAGCTATTGCTCTGGTAGATTACGCCTTGCACAGGAACTGGTCTTTGCCTCTCTGTCTTGGTCTCAGAGGGACCCAATCTCTGATGCTGGTGCCCTGTGAGGTCATTCATATGCAAGGGGAGAACAATACAGCCCAACTGTGACAGACCCGAGGAGGGCTGTTGGGAGCTGCCTCTTTCCCTCTCAGTCACTTGCTCGCTTTCTTTCTCTCCCAAGAGATCTCATTTAGTCCTTTCAACCACTGGGTAAGGCATTTGACTTCCTTTGGGCTTCCTGGAGTAGACAACCTGCAACAAAGGTGTGCCTAGGGTCTTTCTATGGACAGCTGGGCCTAGGCAGCAGAGTGGAGAGCACCAAGACAGAGAAGGAAGGAGAGTCAATCCAGAGAGCGTCATGGAGGGTTCAACTGTAGGCAAGGGAGGCCTGAGCCCCTGGGCAGCCTAAGGCAAACACCAAGCAGCCCAGATCTCCCGCCCAAGTCAAGGAGGTCACTATCCCCCACGGCGACCCACAGCTCCCATTCACTGGTGGCCACAGTTGCCAATGGGCATTCATGTCTCAGCATTTCCTTAGCAGTTGGTCCTTTCTTCTGAGGAGCATCAGGCCTGAGGCTCAGGGGCAGAGGGTCAGCTGGTGTGGGAGCCCAGCTACAACTGTCCAAGACTAAAGGCAGGCTGCAGGCTGTAAGCAAGCATGCATAGCCTCTAGGACAGTCAGCAGCAATTCCTAGATGACACACATAAGGCTCAGAGTGATGTGATAACATGTCCAAGGTTGCCCAGCTAGTCAGGTGTACCACCAAGATCCACCACGTAGGCAGTGTACTTAAGTCAGACCATATCTGTTAGCAATTTCATTCCTCTGCATGCTCTCTGGGCTGTACTCAGGAGCAATGTTGTGTCTTGCTTCTCTTGATTGGTTGCATTCAATACCTTCCTCTTGATGAATTTTCTCCTGGTCCTCACTCATCATTGTTTGCTTGACATCAGCCTTCTTGCTTCCCAGGTCTACCTTTCCTGTTTCCCATGGAGTCTTCTGAAGATGGTGTCATATGACTGAAGGACCCCTTGTCTGCATTCTGCCTTAGCCAGGCTGTATCATCTCTAGGAAACAATTTCCAATATTCCACCTAGGGTATGCAATTTGCTATTGAGCTTCAAATAAAAAGAAGGGTTGGCAACTTCTTTTCATCTAAGTCAGGCAGCACACAAAGCTGCCACAGCCTCCCCTGTCAACAGTCCAGAGACTGGTTCACGCTGCCCCTCCCCTGGCATCCGAGGAGTCAAATCTCACTAGCCACGAGGTGTTGGTCTGATGGCTCTTAGTCAACTAGCCTTTGCTCGCCCAACTGTTTCAGGACCCACATCCTTAGAGATCAGGGCCTTTTCTATGCATCCATCAGGAGGGTCATGGGGAAGGAATCTTGATGATGGTCCTTGTCCTGTCAATGAGTGGACAGAGGTGAAGTCCAGAAGGGGTGTTTTCATGCAACAAAGATGATGTGGTGTGACATGGACCACACATAACTACGTCTTGCTTAGTTTTCCAAGATGTGACTATTTAGCAGCTTCAGGTAAATGAGCAAATGTGCATATGTGTCTGTGATGATAGGTTTGTCAGCCTCCTGCATCATAGCCAATGGGCAAAAAGATGAACGGGTATGGATGCTTCTGTCTATTGAACTCGGACAGCTTGAACAGATGGGTGCTTAGGTGGCTAAGCAATATGGAAATGCTGTGAGAAAGCCCAGAAGCTTGGAGAACCAATGCACAGTCATTGTTTAGTGTCTCCAGAGGATTGGTTCCAGGCTTTGTCTTGCTCAGAATACCGAAATCCGTGGATGCTGGAGTCCTTCACATGAAGTGATTCAGTATTTGTCTATAATCTGCACACATCCTCCTTATATCTTGAATCACTTCTAGACTGTTTACAATACTAGTACAATGTGTATCCTACATAAGGAATTGGTATACTATATGGCCTAGGAAATAAAGATAAGTCTGTATACACTGAGGACAAGTGCAACTTTTTAAGACTATTTTCAGTCTGTGATTGGCTGAATCCAGGCATACAGAACCTGTGATTGTGTAGAGTTGACTATACAAAACTTTGTAAGTCCTGGAGGCTGAATTCAGAGTCTGGGACCAAAATGGAGGCGACAAAAGACTCCAAGGGTTGCAGCCAGTGTTGAATTCACAATCTGGGTCCACCCTAGAAAGAGGCAAGCACTAACAGATGAACAATAGGGTGAACACACCAGGCCTGGGGAAGGGACCCCTTCCCTCCTTCATGGGGGCAGGGAGGACCGTTGGGCTCGAGCCTGTAGCCACAGGCTGAACTTGGGGGACATTCTTGACTCAGCTAAAGGAGAGAGGGCTGGACATGAGGCTCTTCGGTCTGCCTGGCTCTTTCTGCTAGTCACCTTGGCTTGACCATTACACTGTGAGACCTCACGAGGATGGAGCAGCTTCCTAGGTGACTCATGGTCTTCTGGCCACAGTTCTTTCTGGGGGAGGGCAAGGCTTTACAGGAAGGCGGCTGGCAGGTGCATGTAGCAGGTGGAAGCCAGGCCCGGGGGAGGGCAGAGGGTAGCAAGGGCTGGATGCCAAGGCCCACTGTGCTCCAGAGAGTGTTTTTGCTGATCCTTTGCCACTCCGTTGCCCGGTGTCCATTAGCGCCCAGAATCAAGGGGCCTTGGCAGCTTCCTTCACAATCATGATATTGAAAAGATGGGTCAATGCAACAAAGTGAAGTGCTGGCAGACTGTCTACAGCACTCCAGAGAGAGGGAATTTGGAAAAGCCAAGAGCTGCCGAAGCAGTTTGAGCCTTGGTAATAAGTTTTAAAGGGAAATGAATCAGAGGGTTATGGCCCCAGACAAATGTCTACATTTTTTCTGTTTAGCCCTTTGGTTTTATTTAAAGATTTATTTTCTATTTTTGTTGAAAAGTCAGATATACAGAGAGGAGGAGAGACAGACAGGAAGATCTTCCATCCGTTGATTCACTCCCCAAGTGGCCAGAGTAGCTAGAGCTGAACTGATCAGAAGTCAGGAGCCTCTTCCAGGTTACCCACACAGGTGCAGAGTCCCAAGGCTTTGGGCCATCCTTGTCTGCTTTCCCAAGATACAAGCAGGGAGCTGGATGAGAAGTAGAGCCACCAGGATGTGAACCGGTGCATATATGGGATCCTGACATGTTCAAGGCGAGCATTTCAGCTACTAGGCTACTATGCCAGGCTCTAGCCCTTTAGTTTTAGTTGTACTCACTGGATTTCATGCAAGGGTCCATGGCTTTCAAATGCTAATCCTGGGTTTGAAGTCCTGAGCTGCTACTGCATGATCTTGTACAGGTTCTTTTCACTTCATGGTGCCTTAGTTTTCTTGTCTACTGTCCTTGGTGAGGGATCAATTTGGTGATGTTTGTACAATAGCTGGTGTAATGTTAACCTGCAGCAACTACTCAGCAACCAACCAGCTCTGCCTGCTCCAATTTACAGAATATTCTCTACACCTACACAACCACTTTCATAATTTAAAAAGTCTCCATTAAGTTCTTGGGTATCCTGGGGAAAGTTACTTTGGCTGGGTACCCAAGCAGAGGCTTTGCATCCTGGGGGCTGCTGTAGATGAGCAGAATCTGCCCTAAGTGTCTTTGGATCCAAGGTTCCCACTGTAGCAGTGACTGAGGCATGACTGCCACAACACCCATACAGGATTACAGTTCTCCCCTGCACTGCAGGTACATGCTGGCCATCTTCCCCTCCCGTCCCTCCCCCACCTCTCCCCACTGGCCATCTTCCCCTCCCGTCCCTCCCCCACCTCTCCCCACTGGCCTTCTTCTAAAGATCTCATGGGGTAGGAACGTCTCATGCAGTGAGGGACCAGGGGCCAATTTGTCAGTTGGCTGGAACACACGCTAGCCTGCCCAGTGTCTCAATGCTGTTCCCATAGACACAGAGGCAGAATGTTGGAGACCTTAGTCATGCAGCCTTGTTTACTCTTGGGTGCATGCTCCACTTCTCCATAACTCCACTGATGGATCTCTTCCCTTTGCTATGAGAAATGCACAGCCTTCTTTGCTATTGTGGTGACCCTCATAGAGTGTTCTCAAGCATGTCCCTAGCTAGCTGATTCCTGTTTTGCATTTGCCTGTAAGACTCAATAAGTCAACAGCCTTGGTCAGTTTGGGAATCAGATCTTGTCTTTTTTCCCACAAGATTTATTTTATTTCTTTGAAAGGCAGATATTCAGAGAGAGGAGAGACAGAGAAAATAAGAAAGATGTTTAATCTTATTTCACTCCCCCAAGTGACTGCAATGGCTAGGGTTGAGCTAGATCAAAGCAGGAGCCGGGAGCTTCCTCCTAGTCTCCCACATAGGTACAGAGGTTGAAACCCTTGGGTCATCTTCCATTGCCTCCCAAGGCACGTTAGTGGGAGAGCTGGTCAGAAGTGGAGCAGCCAAGCATGGCTGGGGGTGGC
This sequence comes from Ochotona princeps, assembly GCF_030435755.1. Lineage (NCBI taxonomy): Eukaryota > Metazoa > Chordata > Mammalia > Lagomorpha > Ochotonidae > Ochotona > Ochotona princeps. The sequence goes on from NC_080836.1 coordinate 32,203,268, forward strand.
TTCAATTGTTAACGCCACTACACCAGTTCCATCAGATGTGTCTTGCTGCCTCCCTGTCTACTTCTCTAGGACTCTACAAGAGGAAACTACCAGGTTCCCCAAGCCTTGGTTTCCATGGGCAGCCCTAGCACAGCACCACCAACTAAATGCTTTCAATACTGCAAGTTGTCTGTCACAGCTCAAGATGAAGGTGTCGGGCCCGGCGGCGTGGCCTAGTGGCTAGAGTCCTCGCCTTGAACGTCCTGGGATCCCATATGGGCGCCAGTTCTAATCCCGGCAGCTCCACTTCCCATCCAGCTCCCTGCTTGTGGCCTGGGAAAGCAGCTGAGGACATCCCAAGGCATTGGGACACTGCACCCGCGTGGGAGACCCGGAAGAGGTTCCTGGTTCCCAGCTTCGGATCGGCGCGCACCGGCCGTTGCGGCTCACTTGGGGAGTGAATCATTGTATGGAAGATTTTCCTCTCTGTCTCTCCTCTCTGTATATCTGACTTTGTCATAAAAATAAATCTTTAAAAAAAAGATGAATGTGTCAACAGACTGCTACTTCTGACAACAGTTGGGACAGGACTCTTCCTTGCCTCTTCCAGATTCAGGCGGGCCCAGGCTACTTTTGGACGGAAGGAGCATATCTGCCTCCCTCTCCACATGGCCAACATGACCAACTTCCATCTTTGGATGCACTTCCCTCTTCTTACAAGGACGCAAATCAAGTTGGAAGAGACTTGACTTTTGTGGTCTCCTTTGAATTTGGTCAAAACTACAAAGAACTGCTTCCAAATATAGTCTGCCTCCCCTCCTCCCCCAGCTTTCCTAGAACCTCATTTTTTCCCCATCTTTTTCTAAAACAGGCTTCCTGTGCTTCAAAGATCATCTTGCCAGTCTTGTTATCTTTTTTTAAAAAAGATTTATTCATTTTATTACAGCCAGATATACACAGAGGAGGAGAGACAGAGAGGAAGATCTTCTGTCCGATGATTCACTCCCCAAGTGAGCCGCAACGGGCCAATGCGCGCCGATCCGATGCCGGGAACCTGGAACCTCTTCCAGATCTCCCACGCGGGTGCAGGGTCCCAAAGCACTGGGCCGTCCTCGACTGCTTTCCCAGGCCACAAGCAGGGAGCTGGATGGGAAGTGGAGCTGCCGGGATTAGAACCGGCGCCCATATGGGATCCTGAGGCTTTCAAGGCGAGGACTTTAGCCGCTAGGCCACGCCGCCGGGCCCCAGTCTTGTTATCTTTCAAGCTCTCGGACTCTCTGTGTAGGATACTGTCATCCGCACAATCACAATGAGCACCCTTCACAAGGAACACCCTTGGCCTAGGGGAAGTCTTGACTGCTTCTTGCCCCTCTGTGTCCCTCTGTGTATGCGATCCCTCTGGTCCAGTTTAGTATCTGGCCTTCTTTTCTCCATAGTACTTGCCACTATGGGATGCTGTACTGCATCTCTGTGCACCTGTTTGTTGTCTTCTCCCACCAGCTGTGAGGCTCACTGAAGGCGGCTCTCCAGTGGCTGTATTCAGAATGTGAGTGCATCCAGATACTCAGAACTTGGTGAATGAATTAATGAATATTCCCTCTCACCTGTTTAAATGTCCTGTTTTCCTCACCACAGCCGTATTACTATCCCTTGTGATGCACCACCTCTTTCTATTTTACCCTAGCATCAATTAGCCAAGTAATTAATGACTATAAATGTAGGGTGTGTGTGTGTGTGTACTTTAATAGACGTTTTCTTGTACTTTCAAAAAGGTGTTTTTTTTAAGTAGTGTTCAATCGAGTTTGTTGACCTTTAAGAATTCTACAAGAGGTCAATTTTTAAATTCTGTGATCATTATTACTTACTCATCTGTTACCTACCCAGAGTTAACGTCTGTCCCCTCCTGTTGATTTCTGTCACACTAGTCTCTGGACCACTGCAGCCAACTCCACCACTCAGATTCCTCTGATTGAAGAACCTTGGACATAAGGTCATATTTTTTAAATTGTATTTATTTGAAAGGCATAATCACATACAGAAAGAGAGAGAAAGAGAGAGAGATTAATTTTCCATCCATTAGGTCACTCCCCACATTGCCATTATGTCTTAAACTGAAGGTCAAAGTCAGGAGCCAGAAACTTGATCCTGGCAGGGATCCAGGTACATGAGCCATTTCCCAGATTTTTCCAGGTGTATTAGCAGGAGGTCAGATTGAAAGCAGAACAGCTGGATCTTAAACCAGTACTTTGACATAGATTGCTAGCCTACCTTGCAAGTGGCAGCTTAACCCACTCTACCATAGAGCTGCCTCAAAGCCAAGTTCTTCCCTAAAGAGAAATAAATAGATAAAGCAAGCTGTACTGAGTTTTTCACAGATAGTGTTGCCATCCATTTAAATTAGAAAACTTATTGACAGATGGACTCCCAGTGAAACAGTTGGAAATATCCTGAAGGTAGGATGCTGGACTGTCCAAATTGCCCATGCCTGCAATGTTGAGAAACACTTCAATAACGGAATGATGGACTGTTCATGCAGGACCACCCATTGTAATACTAGAGGGGAAATCAATAGGGGCAGGAGGAAACTTGGAGAGGAGGCTGGAAAATCCCAGAGCCTATGGACTTGTATCATAAAACAATAATAAATAATAATTTTTTAAAAAGAATAAAATGTACTGACTTTTAGTACATTCACACATGCATGTAACCATCATGACAAACGGTTTTCGAATATTTTTTTTATCTCCCCCAAAACAAGCACACCTGCCTTAGACCTCATACCCCTGCCTCGCCCCTACTTCCCCAGCCCTAGGCAATCCCTGATCCAAGGTCTGCATTTCTTAGTTTGCCTACCCTAAGCACTTTATATAAATCATGTGAAGTGTGGTCTTTTGTGACTGGCTCCTTTCACTTACATACTTTCCATGTTAATTCACATTGTGTTTATCATCATTGCCTTTTTTTCTATTGCTGAATAATTTTTTCATTTCTTTGTGGAGCAGTTTAGGTAATTTGTGCTTCCATGGGAATTGTTCTGTAAATTCTCTAGTTAGTAGGCAAACAGTTATTCATTGTTTTTCCATAGATTTTTTTTATTTCTGTAAAATCAATGGTGTTATCTTCTGTTTCATTTCTTTTAGTAATTTTGAGCTTCTCTTTCTCTTAGTTAGCCTAGTTTATCTGTTTTGTGAGCCTTTTAAAACAACTTTGGGTTTCTTGAATATTTTTCTGTTCTGCTAATAATTTATCTCTACTCTCTAAAGCACCTCATATACATACTACCATATTATATTTGGGTTTAGAAACATTTATTAGAAAAGCAGAGCAACAAAGAGAGGAAGAGTAATCCTTCATCTATTGGTTTACACTCCCAATGGCCACAGGTATGGGCCATGCCAAAGCCAGGAGCCACGCCATCTGTGTCTCCCACTTGGGCAATAGGGGCATGGTTGCTTCAACAATCTTCTGCTTTCCCAGCCACAGTAGCAAAGAATTTAAGTGGAGCAGCTGGGATATGAAGAGGTGCTCTTATATGGATGCTGTTATTGCAGGCAGTGGCTTAGCCTGATGTGCCATAATGGCAGCCCCATATGCTGCCACATTTGCTGGCCTGGTACAATGGTTCAGCAGCTAACTCCTTGCCTTGCAAGCACTGGGCTCTCATATAGATTCCAGTTTGTGTCCTGGCTGCTCCACTTCCCTTCTAGATCCCTGCTTGTGGCCTGGGAAAGATGAAGATGGCCCAAAGCCTTGTGGCCCTGCACCCACGTGGGAGACCAGAAAAGCTCCTCACTCTTAGCTTTGAATCAGCTCAGCTCTAGCCATTGTGGTTACTTGGGGGGTGAATCAGCGGATGGAAGATCTTTCTGTCTCTCCTTTTCTCTGTAATTTGATCTGCCTTTCCAATAAAAATAAATAAATCTTTTTTAAAAGGTAGATATCCTGGCAATACTCTCTTATTATTTGCTTGTCTGGAATTTATTTTGCCTGTGGTTTTGAAAGGAAGTTTTATTCTTGTAGAGTCTTCACTGATAGATTTTTCCCCTCAATATGTTGAAAATATCATCCCACTGCCATCTGGCCTTCTTGCTTCTGTGGGAGAGTCAAGTTGTTAATTTCACTGGGGTCTTGGGCATGCAAGTTGTTTGTCTCTTGTTGCCCTCAATCTTGTGTCTTTATCTTCGACTTTCTAGACTATTTAAATACTGTGTTTGGATGTGGCTCTCCACTTGGAATTCTTTGGGCTTATTAGGTGTGTGGATTTGTATTTTCCTGTAACCTTGGAAAGTTTCTTGAGTACTTTATGTGTTCCTTCCTCTTTCTTCTCTTCCTCTGTACTGCGATTATACATATCAGCATGCGTGCAGACAAGGCCTCTGATTTCCCTGAGGCATTCCTCATTGTTTGCCTCATTGTATGTTCACTTTTTTCCTTTGCATTGTGTAATCAGGTGTCTTCAAGTCCACTGATTCTTTCTGCCACGGCTCCAACTTTTCTGATGTGCCCTTCGAATGAATTTTTGTGTGTGTTGATTGTGCTGAGCTGCACAATGCAGCTCCAGGACTTTCACCTTTTAAAAAATAATTTTGGTCTTTGTTCTCTGTTATAAGGCAACGTCTTAGAGCCTGGCACAAAGGTCTGGTGGCGAAATCCTTGCCTTGCATTCACTGGGATCCCATATGGGCACCAGTTGGTGTCCCAGCTACTCCACTTCTCATCCACTTCCCCATTTGTGGCCCAGGAAAGCAGTAGAGAATGGTCCAAAGCCTTGGGACTCTGCACCTGCGTGGGAAACCCGGAAGAAGCTCCTGGCTTCAGGTTGGCTCAGCTTCGGCTGTTGCGGCCACTTGGGAAGTGAATTAATGGATGGAAGATCTTTCTTTCTGCCTCTCCTTTCTGTAAATATAACCTTCCAATAAAAATAAATAGATCTTTTTTAAAAAATGAAGCTTTTTTGGTATGTGTGATCTTGTATCCCGCTACTTTGTTGAATTAATATATTGAGTATAAAAGTTCTCATGTAGACTCTTCAGTAGGTTTTAGTGCATATAAATTCATCTTATCCGTAAATGAAGATAATTTCATGTTTTTCCTTTACAATTTTGATGATCTTTGTTTCTTTTTCTTTCCCAATTTTTCTGCAAAGAACTTCCAGTAGCATGTCAAATAGAAGTAACAAAAGTGAACATCATTGCCTTGTTTCTGCTCTTACAGGAAAATAATTTAGTTCTTCACCATTAAACACAATCTTTGCTCCTTGACAGTGCAGGTGTTTTTTATATGTGGCTTTTATAATGTGATGTAGTTTTCATCTTTCATAGTTGGTGGAATTTTCTTTATCTCAAGATCATATTGAATTTTGTCAAATACTTATGCATCATTGAAATGATATGATTTTCGCCCATCATTCTTTTATTATAGAGCACTTCATTGAAGAAGTTTCTTATACTAGGTCCAGTGTTAATGATGTGGTGAGGTATACGACCTCCTGTGATGTCAGTAGCCTATGTGGGCACCAGTTTGAGTACATGCTGCGCCACTCCCTATCCAGCTCCCTGCTAATGTGCCTAGGAAGGCAGCAAAGGCTGGCCCCTGCACTCACATAGGAGATCCAGAATAAGCTCCTGACCTGGCCATACCACCACCTTTTTGGTTGTTTGGGGAATAAACCAATAGATGAAAGATTTCTCAGACCCAGATATACAGAGAGGAGGAAAGACAGAGAGGAAGATCTTCCATCCACTGATTCACTCCTCAAGGGGCCTCAGTGGCTAGAGCTGAGCTGATCAGAAGCCAGGAGCCACAAGCTTCTTCCAGGTCTGCCACGTGGGTGCAGGGTCCCAAGGCTTTGGGCTAGCCTCTACTATTTTTCCCAGCCACAAGCAGGGAGCTGGCTGCTAGGATGTGAACCAGCGCCCATCTGGGATCCCAGCACATGCAAGGCAAGGACTTTAGCCACTAGGCTACTGCACCGACCGCCAAATATTCTTTAAAAAAAGCACACACACACACACACACACACACACACACACACACACACAAACTCTATCTCTCCGTTCCCCAGCTTCCTATAACTCTGACTTTCAAATACATAAATACATATATTTTTAGACAATGGCTGTTTAATAATGCATTGTTTAGTTTCCACAGATTCAGAGATTTCAAATTTTCTTCTGTTATTTATTTCTAGCTTCACCTTCTTCTTATCAGATATTCTATTTGATACTTTTTAAATCTATGGTGGATAAATTTGAAGCCTAGCATATGGCTAGTTCTGGAAAACATGCCACGTGCCCTCAACACAATGGGCATGCTGTTGGTGGGTTGACTGTCCCATGTCTGTCAGACTCAATTGTTTCATTGTGCTGTTCACAGCCCCCCTTTCCTTGCCTCCTTCTGCCTGTCAAATTTATCATCTGGAGTTAGCTGTTGATGTCTCCAATTACTACTGTCAAACTATCCATTCATCCAAAGTCAGCTAATTTTTTTCTTGATGATTAGTAATGATAGATACATGTTTATATTTGTTATATTTTTATTATTATAAAATAACTCATACCCTTCCTTCTTTAAGCCCTATTTTGTCTGACATTACCATAGCCACTCCTGCTCTGTTTTGGTTATTGGTAGCATGGAAAGTCCTCTTCCATCATTTCCCTTTAAAATAAAAAGATATGGGCCTGGCATAGCAAACTAATGGCTAAAGTCCTCATGTTGCATGCACCAGGATCCCGTGTTGGCACAAGTTTGTGTTCCATTGGCCCATCCAACTCCCTGCTTGTGGCCTGGGAAAGCAGTTGAGAATGACCGAGAGCCTTGCAACCCTGCAACCGTATGGGGAATTGGGAGGAAGCTCCTGGCTCCTAGCTTCAGATCGGCTCGGTTCTGGCTGTTGCAGGCATTTAGGGAGTGAACCAGCAAATGGAGGATCTTTCTCTCTGTCTCTTCTCTCTGTAAATCTAACTTCCCAAATAATTAAATAATCATTAAAAAATAAATGTATTTATTGATTTTATTTGAAAGACAGATTAACAGACAGAAGGAGAGTCAGAAAGAGAGAGAGAGAAGGAGAGGGAGAGAGAGGGAGGTATCTTTCATCTTCTGGCTCATTCCCCAAACAGCCACAATGGTTGGAAGTGAGCTGATCCAAAGTCAGGAGCTTCTTTTAAGTCTTCTCCCATAGGTGTGGGGGTCCAAGGACTTGAGCCATCCTCTATTGCTTTCCCAGGCCGTAAGCAGGGAGCTGGATGGGAAATGGAGCAGCCAGAGGGCATGAATTGGTGCCATACGGTTGCTGGCACTACAGGTGAAGGATTAGCTTGTTATGCCATCATGCCAGTCCTGTCCAACCTTCTCACTTTAAACCTGTTTGTGTTTAGGCATTTAGGCATTTGGTACAGCGATTAAGATGCTATGTGATGTACCTGCATACCATATTCAAGCTCCTTGGTGAAGAGTTGGTTCTTGTGCTTCTGCTCCAGCTTCCTGTGAATGTGTTCCCTGGGAGGCAGTAGAGGGTAAGTCAAGTGCTTGAGTCGTGCTACATATTTGGGAAGCAGAATGGTGTGGGAAAGAGAGAGAGCTCCCAAAATGGCTGGGTTCAGGTCAGGACCAAGCTGGGAAGTCAGGTCCTATAGGCAGGCAAGCCATCCCTACTGCCTCCCAGGGTCTGCAATAGTAGAACTCGAACCGGAATTGGGGTTGAGGCTGGGGATTAAACTTGACTACCCCAGGGTGGAATGTGGGCATCTTCACTGGTATCTTAACCACTAGGTTAACTATCCACTTGTAAATCAATTTTTAAAAAATGTAGTGGAGACTAACATCATGATAATCCTCAAAATAATTACAATAGCATGTACTTATAGTAATAGGTTTTAGTATCTGTGTCTATTTCTTTCTTGATATCTTTCTTACGATTAAAGTGTTTTTTAAAATCTACTTTCACTTATTTGATGGACATGGAAAATGAGAAAAAAATCTTCCATTTACTTGTTTACTCCCCCTAAACACCCAAAACTGCCATGGTTGTGCCAGGCCAAAGCCAAGAGCCCAGAATTCACCTGGAGCCATCATCACTGACACCTCTCAGGGTATCTGCTAGCAGGAAGCTGGCATTTCGAGTGACCCAGACTTGAACCCAGGCACTCTGACACAGGTTGTGTATGTTCCAAGTGGTATCTTTGTCCCTGTGCCCATGGTCATCCTAAAGTGAACACGTAAAATTTCCTTGAGTGTTTTATGTGTTACACCTTCCCCTGGACATGCATGATAACTTAAATATTTTCCATTCTGTGCAGCTGATTTTGGATGTTCTAACTTTTGCTGTTTGGAAAAATGAATAAATGCAGTGTGGGAGAAACCACCCTGTACATCTCTTGGAAGTCACTTGGGCCAGAGGAAGAGAGACTTACCGCCCTGGAGGAAGACAGTAAGGCCACTGCTTCTTGGCACCTCTGGGATCAGTGGCAGTCAACAGAACTCTGATCCCTGTTTTTTGGAGAGCTGGATCGTTTGGACTGCTCCAGATCCTCTGCGTTCTGTGAAAACTTCCAGGAACCAGAATTGAGCAGCCTGCCTCAGGGCTGAATGGTGGCTGGGTCTCTCAAAGTGCTAACAGCTGAAATGGACCAAAATTAGCTGCAGTTTCCCTTCTAAGCCTTCCTCTGGGAGTTGTAAGCCTTCAGTAGATTCTACACTTCCATACAAAACCTCGGCCAGTTCTGTGAGTGTGATGTTATCATGCATGGGGTAAGGTTATGATGCTCCCCACTGTGTCAAGGTGAGTTCTAGAACCCAGTTTTTTAAGGTTTGTTTTGACCCAAGAGAATCCTTCAAGTTTCATCCTTTAGTTCTCTCCCATGAATCAACTAACCCTATGGGTTTTTGCTTATTGCTCTTACTTATTTTTTTTATTTTTTAAAAGATTTATTTACTTTTATTGCAAAGTCAGATATACAGAGAGGAGGAGAAACAGAAAGGAAGATCTTCCGTCAGATGATTCACTCCCCAAGTGAGCACAACGGCCGGTGCTGTGCCGATCCAAAGCTGGGAACCAGGAACCTCTTCCAGGTCTCCCACGCAGGTGCAGAGTCCCAGTGCTCTGGGCCGTCCTCGACTGCTTTCCCAGGCCACAAGCAGGGAGCTGGATGGGAAGTGGAGCTGCTGGGATTAGAACCGGCGCCCATATGGGATCCTGGTGCATTCAAAGCGAGGACTTTAGCCATTAGGCCACGGTGCCGGGCCCTATTGCTCTTACTTAAAATGGAACATTCTATTCTAGAGCATTCTTAGGATTAATCTACTCCATCATGTAACTCAAGTGAGAGCTTTGAAGATCTCTTTTCTTATGGATTCCCTCTTCCCCTGAGTAACTTCTCGGAGCCACGCCTGAGTGGTGGGTGACACAGCCGCCTTTACTTCTCTTTGTCTCTGCCAATCAATGAGCTACTTCACTAACAGGGCAGGAGAGGGTTGCTGAGGGACTGGTGTTCCCAGATTGCCATGCCTGGGATAGACCATTCCTCTTGTGGTTTAAGACCAAGGGAGAGGAGAGTTTGGCCTCTTCAGCTTAGAGAAAATGGGAAATGCAGGTAGTCAGACTTTCCCAGGGAGATGATGTAACTGTTACTTGGGAGGTAAGGGAGAGGGAGACCTATTTTTTATCACATCTTATTGGAGCAGAACTTCCTTCCTTTAACTGAAAAGGAGGAAGAGAGGGAAGTGGATTATGGCTCAAATGCCAACTGCTTGGTCTTCTTACCAAGTTTCCTTCTTTCTTTCTTTCCTTCTTTCTTTCTTTCTTTCTTTCTTTCTAATTATTTGAAACGCAGAGCTGTATGTATATATATAGAGAGGGAGAGTGAGATCTTCTATCGGCTGACTCATTACTGAAATAGCCGTTATGGTTGGAGTTGGGCCAGTCCAAAACCAGGAGCAGGCGCTTCTTCTTGGTCTCCCATGTGGATACAGGAGCCCAAGCACTTGAATCATCTTCTGCTGCTTTGCCAGGTACATTAGCAGGAAGCTGAATTGAAGTGGAACTGTTGGGGATTTGAACTGGTGCCCATATAAGATGCCTGTACTTTAGGCATTGGCTCAACCCACTTGCTACAATGCTGTCTCCTTGAATAAATATTTGTTGTATGCCCTTAGGATAATTTTCAGGAGCTTCAGATGTTTTTATTTGTTTTATTGAATAGCCTTCACCAGCTTTGCTTGTTCTGCTGAAGAATGGGTCTACAGAGCACCTCATCCTTCCAAACTGGAAGTGGAATTCCTGGTCAATCTTGTTTTCTCCCTTAATGATAAGGTGGATTTCTTTGGGAGAAGGGCATTTTAATTAATATTATTGCTAAGAAACTTTAAACATTTCTGTGCTACGGACCATGTTTTGAGATTTGCCATTCAGTTCAACCCTCCTCTGTAAGCACTGAATGGCAGTGTCATTGGGAGCCGAAGAACTACAGGAGCCGACTGTGCCTATGTGAGCACTTCTGATTGGAGAACTCTAAATAGCAGTGTTTCTGGCATTTTGGAAGGAGGTTGCTTAAATGGAGCTGTTCAGACAGGATTGTGACCCTATGCCTTTCTTGTAGCCTACAGTGTGGCTTTGATGACTAGCAGTCGTCTTAGACCATAAAACAACTTTTTTTTTGAAGATTTTTTTTTTTTTTATTGGAAAGGCAGATTTACAGAGAGAAGGAGAGACAGAGAGAAAGATCTTCCATCCACTGGTTTACTCCCCAACTGGCCGCAACGACCAAAGCTGAGCTTATCTGAAGCCAGGAATCAGGAACTTCTTCCAGGTTTCCCACATGTGTATAGGGTCCCAAGGCTCTGGGTCATCCGTGGCTGCTTTTCCAGGCTACCAGTAGGGAGCTGGATGAGAAGTGGAGCAGCCAGGACATGAACCAGCACCTATATTGGATCCCAGCACATGAAAGGTAAGGATTCAGCCACTGGGGCATCACATGGCTCCCAGACCACGGAGCAACTTCCACAGAGTGGAAGTCACCAGTCATCATGCTGAGTGAATAACAGTACAAACATAGCAAGCTTTTTTGCCCCCAGCTGCAGGTAGTTGCCTAGGTCTCCTTGTACCTAAGCAATATTACGCTGTTGCAAGAAAAGCAGCCAATAGCTGGCAGGTATTTAAGGCCTGGTTAATGTCAACTCTGTGTTAACTATACCAGTGTGCCAGCATAGTCACCTATTCTATTTTTTGTTAGGTCTAGGAGAAACAGGACAGAGTACCCACTATGCCACTGTGGGCATACACCAGCTGAGTCCCCCCACTGTCATCACAGCTATCGTGAGCGCATGGCAAGGGCATGAGGCATGCATTTCTAGAAAGCCTCTTTGTTTTATTGCTCGGTCCTATGTAACCTCTTGAAGTTACCACATCAGTTCTTGATTACCTTCTTCTAAAGAATATAAATCCTTGTTTGCATAAGCCATGATTTCTTCCTCAAATGTCACTTGTGCCAGAATGTCTTGCCACATCCCTTGACAGCTAGAAATGGCTTCTGTTTCCTGTGAATTTTCATAACCCTCACCTTTAACTCCCCCATGCTACTGATTCATAGCATAACATTATCCCTTTTATTAATGCTATTTGGGTTTATGCTGTAAGGAAGCCAGATGGCTGGCCTAATAAACAATCTAGCCCAGATGCTCCAATACTGGCTGTGGAGAGGAATCACCAAGTAGGGCGTGCTAGCTGAACCTCAAAAACACCGACTCTCTTTTTTTTTCATATTTTACATATATTTATTTTATTTATTTTATTTTTTATTCATTGATTACATTGTATTATGTGATACAGTTTCGGTGGAACTGGGAACCACCCCACCGACTCTTGCCCTGAAATTCACTTTCCTTCCGTCTCCTGCCGGGGCTGCTTCACTAATTGCTCTTCCACCTGCAGGCTGCCCTCGGGGACCTCTGCTGAGCTTTGGAGGATTCTGCTTCAGTATTTAAGGGCATACATTGCTTTGCTTGATTCTACAGTTGAGAACAGCCTAGAAGAATTTTTAAAAGGTTGTCAAATGGAAGCTCAGGGCCACAGAGAGATCATAAACACAAATTATAGAATAACATTAGGTAATCTGTCCTACGAGGCAGGCATCCTTTGGGATTTTTGCTGAATATTTTTTTGTTTCCAGGTTTCAGGCACTTTCAGTCCTTTGTCATCTTTCTATTCCAGTGGAAAGCCTGTCCAGATGTGCTACATTACATTGTCTAAAAGTCTTTGGAATATGAAGATAGTGGATGACTGACATGCCCAAGCTGAAATTTGGGTCCTGGTGTTCCTGCAAGATTTACAGTTAAGAACATAATTTAAAAAAATGTCGGATCATTCGAAATCTCTCCTGTAAAGGTTATTCTTTTGGTCCTGATATGACTCTCAGGTGAAAAATCTTAGTTGCACACATACAACGATTCCCTTCTAAATTAAAATGTTAGAGACCGTATTTTTGGAGCAAACCTTTCACAGAATTTGTTTGTAAAATGTTTTCCTTGCTGGAAGCTGACTTGTATTCTTGTAGGCCTAGATTGTTTATGGAGAAAACCCTTAACAAGGAGCAGACACAGTGCCAGCACAGTGCCCAAAACGTGGACCTTCTTGAGCTCCTATAGCAATGAAAGGGATCCAAGTTAGGAGGTCATGGGACGGCATTCCTGGAAGACCTGAGGCTTGGGCCTTGAGGCTAAGCCTCAGGGCAGGTGCCAGAGATGGCTGAGAGTCTCTAACACCTAATCAGAGCACTTATCTTAGCAGTAACTTTGAGAGAGAACAATTAGGATCTCCATTTTACTGCTGGTCCTCTGGCTAGGCCTGCTCAGTTGTGAAGTGGAGCTGACTCTCAAAGAGTCTGCAGTCTAGTTCCCTCCATGGAGCCTTGCCTCTTCTCACTGCCAAGATAAGGAAAATGACCATTCCTCCCCACCTCTGTCCAAGACCCTGAGGGGCTTAGATTGGAATCCTATAACAAATTATCAACCAATTAGCTTATAAACACCAGGCATTTATTTCTCACAGTGCCAGAAGCTGGGTAGTTCAAGATCAAGGTATCATCAAATTTGGTGTCTGGAGAGGGTCCACTTATATGCATAATCTGTCTGTGAACTTTAAAAATATATATATATTTTGTTTATTTGAAAGGCAGAGTACAGAAAGGGAAGGACACACACACACACACACACACACACACACACACACACACACACACACACACAGAGTGAGAGAGGGAGGGAGAGACATCTTCAGTCTTCTGGCTCACTCTCCGGAAGGCTACAACAGCCAGGGCTGGGCCAGACTGATGCTAAGAGCATGGACCTCTATCAGGGTCTCCCATATGGGTGGCAAGGAACCAAGCACTTAAATCACCTGCTGCTGACTTCCCATGTATTTTAGAAGGGCTTTGGAATGGAAACAGAAGAGTTGCAGTTTAAACTGATGCTCTAATATGGGATGCCAGCATTGCAGGCAGCTGCCTCACTTGCTGCAGCACACCGCCAGCCCCTGTCTACATCCTCACATGGTGAGAGGACAAACAAGCAGTCTTGGACTTATTCATAAGCACAGGAATCGCATTCATGACTTAACCACCATCTAATAGCTCCATCTCCTGATACAGTCACTTGGGTGGTGAAGCTTTGAATATGCATTTTGGGGGGCACAGGCATGCATGCCAACAGTAGTATTAAGGGCTGACAGCTCTTATCAATGGCCTTTCATCTCCCTTATGTGACTGAGCATTCTTGAAAATCAGAAAAGTGAATGACTGTCATCTATTTTCCGTGTGTCACGTTACTGACCTCTCATTAGCTCTATACTTGTTTTTAGCTAATGCTCTTCTCAAATGGTTATGGAGGAAATCATCTTTCCTGCAATTCTGTATAATCTTTCTCCTACTTTTTGCTATAACTTGCCCTCCCATTTCTGCTGGTTGCCTCCTAATATCAGCTGTAATTTATGGGGTAATAAGAATTAAATTGAGTTGCCCAGTAGTTATTGGAAGGGTAAACTTGAGACCAGAAAGACAAGGGGGCAAAATGAGGCAGTTAAGGAGTTGTGGCAGTAATTTAGGTGTGATGTCATCAAGACTTATCTAGGATGATGGCCAAGGTCATAAAAATGAATGGGTATATGAGCAAAATATCTTAATTTTTTTAATCTAATTTATTTATTTGAAAAGCAGAATTACACACAGGGAGAGAGAGAGGGATTTTCCACCTGCCAGTTCATTCCAAAATGGTCACAATGCCCAAGTCAGGACCAGGCCAAAGCCAGGTGTTCCAAGTGGGTGCAGGGATCCAAGGACTAGGAGCATCATCCACTGGTTTCCCAGGCATATTAGCAGGAAGCTGGAGGGAAAGAGGAGCAGCCGGGACAGGAACCAGCACTTACATAGGATGCTTGCACTGTAGGCAGTTGCTTTACTCACTATGCAATTGTGCCAGCACTAAGCAGAATGTTTTAGTTTAAAATTTACCATATTTGGGATTTGGATGAACAGCAAAATAAATCTGCCCTGCTGAAACTGAGTGCTCTACCTTTTGGCATCAGTTTGTAAAAGTTGATAGTGTCTATTACAATACGTGGCAGGTCCTTTAAAAGGAGATAAGGAGCTATACCAGTCACAAGTCTCAGTTTATGACATCATAAACTGATTTTGTTTTTATTTATTTATTTTTCAAAGATTTATTTATTTTTATTGAAAAGGCAGATAGATAAAGAGGAAAAAGAGACAGAGAGTAAGATCTTCTGTCCACTGGCTCACTCCCAAAGCGGCCGCGGCGGCTGAAGCTGTGCCAATCCGAAGCCAGGAGCTCTTCCAGGTCTCCCACGCGGGTGCAGGGTCCCAAAGCTTTTGCTGTACTGGACCACTTTCCCAGGCCGCAAGCAGGGAGCTGGATGGGAAGTGGAGCCACCAGGATGTGAACCGGCTCCCATATGGGAACCTGGCGTGTTCAAGGCAAGGATTTAAACTGCTACGCTATTGTGCCGGGCCCCATAAACTGTTTTTAAAGTCAAACTCTATGGCTCTCAGTTCAGTTCTGAGCTGTCTGGTCCTAATGCTGTGTGACTGTCAAAAACTCCCAGAGCTCTTATCCCTTTAGACAACCACTATGTGGGGTAGGTGTCTGGCCTAGTTGTTAGGATACCTGATAAGAGGCCTTTGTCCCATAGCTGCATGCTTGGTTTCAACCCATGTCTTCAGCTCCCAGTTCTAGTTGCATGTGGATGCAGACTGTGAAAGGCAGCTGCTGGTGGCTCCTGTAGTTGGGGTCCTGCCATGCACATGGCAAAGCTGAACTGAGTTCCTAGCTCCTGGGCACCAAGGCCAGGTTTGCAAGTATGTGGGGAGAATGATAGGATAGCAGCAGATAGGAGCTCTTATTGCCTGTTTCTGTGCCTGGCTGTTTCTTGAATTGAAAGAAAAACCCACCAATATCCTCCCCCTTCAAATCTCTCAAGGCAACATGCTTCTTGTTTTTTTGTGCAGTTCAGTTTAACAGCCCTTAACTCCATCAGGAGACTTTCTTGTTGGCATTTCCACCAACGAGTTGTCAGTTGGTACCCTGTGCTTCTTTTTCCAAAACACTCACCATGGCTTACAGGTGAACTGGCTCTCCTGACAGGAGAAAGGTCACTCCAGTCCGTGACCTTCCTTCTTCTCTGAATGCCTGATGAGAAGGGAAAGGGGCATCTGTGGATCAGACAGGGGCTGCCAACAAGGAGGGTCCCATGGTCTCAATTCCCACGGCACCCCTTGACATCCAGGTTTCCAGAGAGTTCTCATCTTCCACCTTCTGTACTCACCTCCCTCTTCAAGCATGCTAAGGGCAGGTGTCTCCACCCACTGAAGATCCCTTCTCTCTCTTGCTTCACCCTGTGTCTGCTCAGGTCCACCTTCTGGAATGTACGAAGAAAAGTCCCAAATGTACCTCAGATGCATACATTCAGGTATTTCTTTGTTCTTATACTTGATAGGAATGCTGGAACTGCATCCTGCTTATCCTAGTGGTTCCCATGGTACCAAGAAATAATTTGTTTGTTTTTCTGTTGGATTAGTCTTTACAGATCCAGGCACAATTTTCTGGGATACATGCATTTTTTATTAAGTGAGTGAATGAAAATTTTCTTTTGAATGGGATCTTACAATAACTAAAACCAAAATCTGCTAAAGTGTGTTTGCTTATTGGAGTCCATTTAGATTTGCATTCCAAGGCAGGGGCGAGGGGCTTACAGATGACCTCACGCTCGGTTGAAGAGGCAGGTCTCTTTATCATGTCTGAAGTCTCTTCCTTAGGCTGCCCTGACATTTTGAGATAGGAAGAGAGTAGGTTATAATGAGCCTTCTCCAGGCTGACCCAGAGCCTTCCACATGGCTTGGTTTATGCCATGCATGGAAAATCCCCATATCACTTCTATTTGCTTTTAGCCTAAAGTGAGGCAGTCCCAGACACATGCTTTCTCCCTCATCCCAGTGTCCTTCTGTTTCTGGCTGCTTCTGGTCACAGATGGAGGCTGCGGGTAAGTCACACAGCACACGACCTACTTTCACATAAAACCAGGTGGAGTTTACTCATCTCTTTAACTAGTCACCTTTTAAAAATCAATTCGACTCTGCCACTACCCCAGTCCTTGCTTCTCTTCCTGTCTTCCTGGTTTCCCTCCTCCTTCCCCCATTCCTCATTCCTCTTTCCTTTGTGTGGTGACAGTGCCACAAATGCCTCCATCCGCGGGTTTCATGTGTCCACTCCTGTCCCAGGCTGATCAGGTTGCCATAACAAAATGCTTCTGATTCTGTGGGTTTCAACAGCAGAAATCTATTTTCTGCCTGTTCTGGAAGCTGTGAGTCCAAGATCAAGGCGTCAGTACGGTTTCTGAGGGGAGCTCTCTTACGTTCATGAATGGCCATCTTCTCACTGTAGTGGCAGTGGTGGGGTATCTTTCATCTTTTTATAAATTCACAATCCTAGCGAATTAGGGCTTCAGCTTATGAATGCATTTAGCCCGACTTACCTCCAAGAGACCTGATCGCCACATTCACACATAATGAGGATGAGAGCTTCCAGTCTGTAAACTAGGGCTGGTTGTCGAGTGGGGGCTGGGCCATCTTCAGAGCAGCACTCAGCCATAGTCACACTCTCTAGTTCCCACTGACTCCTCACTGCACTCAGCCATACTAGTTTATTTGGTCAGTGTTAGACTCAAGGTGAGCAGAACTGTGAAATGTATACACACATTTCCACTTGGTCTCTGACCACTGGGCATGCTCACTCTCGTACCTCTACTTCACTGTGAGTACGTGCCTGGGCTAGACTCACAGAGTGATGAGGTTACAACATGGGCAGAGGGGCCATGACCCTCTCAGAAGTAGTGTGAGCAGTCAAGGTCAGCTAGACTTGACCTCTTAGCAGGACTGTTCAGCTAAGCCATGAACTGGTAAGAAATAATATGTACCAGTTGTTTGAGACCCTGAGTTTTAGATTATTTTTATACTCCTAAAATCCTTTATCCTTTACTGTTTTTTATTTATTTGTTTAATCTTAAATTTCTTCTGCCCAAGTTTAAGGAGTGAAGCATTCTCTAAATTCCTTTTAATTCTTGATCTCCTGAATAGAATTGGACCCCCTCATCCTTCTCAAACTTTTTAGATTTTTTTTACCTTTTTCTTCATGGCACTTATTGCTGCTTGGCATTTTATGGTGTATACATATTTGCTTATTGTTCACCTCCCAAGTGGAATGCAAGCCCCATGAGGGCTTGGATAGACCACATCTGTCTTCTTGTGACATCCCTAGCACCTAGGAGAGTGTCCAGCAACTAGTAGACACTTTATAGACATATATGGAACAAAGGAATAATCACCTAAAGGCATTTTTTTGAAACACTGAAATAATGCTGTCTAGTTAATGTAATTTCTTTTTTAAGATTTCTTTTTATTTTTATTGTAAAGTCAGATATACAGAGAGGAGGACAGAGAGAGAGCAAGATCTTCTGTCCATTGATTCACTCCCCAAGTGACTGCAACGGCCGGTGCTGTGCCAGTCTGAAGCCAGGAGCCAGGAACCTCTTCCAGGTCTCCCATGAGGATGCAGGGTTCCAAGGCTTTGGGCCATCCTCTACTGCTTTCCCAGGCCACTAGCAGGGAGCTGCATGGGAAGTGGAGCTGCTGGGATTAGAAATGGCACCCATATGGGATCCCGGTGTTTTCAAGGTGAGGACTTTAGCTGCTAGGCCACCATTCTGGGCCCTAATTAATATATTTTCTACATAGCTATGTGTATGCATCTATATTCATATATATATATATATATGATCTCCCTCTGTATCTCTCCCTCTCTCTTTTTGTCTCTGCCTCATCTCCCGCTTCTAACTCAGCATTTCAAATAAAAATTAAAAAGTCTTAAAAAGATCTAAGTGTTTACAGTACAGATTAATGAGAGTAAAACGGAACGTAGGATTTATATTTGGAGGCTACTGCTAGCATTTTGTTGAGGTAGCCAAATAAGTGCCAGTAAAAGTGGACAAAGAAACAGCACAAACTGTTAGCTTTCATTAATCAGAATTAGGAAGGCAAACGTTGCCAAAGTGTGTTTGTAGGAGTAAGAAGTCCTTCAGATTGGGCTGGGGAATCATCCGCCAAATGGGCTCAGGCTGTCACCCTGCCCACAACTATGTGCTTAGGCCAGCAGAGTCTGGAAGCTTCACTCGTGATGACAGGGTTAGCTTTTTGTAAGTATCATCCCAAATCTATCTCTTTTCTGGGTCAGAGTGTCTTATCCAGTTAATGCCACGGTGATTCAATTGCTCTGTCTCCTCCAAAGAAAACAGGCAATCTAAGGAAACAACAGAGCCACACTCAGAGTCCTGAGCTGTGCACAGAGCGGCTGGCCTCTGCAGCAGAGGCTGCTGCTGGCAGGCTGGCTGGGTCTGAACATTAAGTAATTTGTGTGTGGGGTGGAGGGAGGAGGGGTGGGAAAGTTGGCAGGGTAGAACAGAAAGTGAAGGCACTTGACTCAAAAGGGAACTGAATCTGAAGTAGTAAATATTGCTGTCCTGGCAATTCCATAGAGGGAAGGATCAGGGCCCCTCAGGGCCTGCACAACACCCCAAGTTTCACCAAGAGCAGTGCAGTGGTTTTCCCAGGGCCTCCTCCATCTTTTCCTGGGAGTTTTCCTGGGACCTGGCCACCCCCTTCCTCTCCCCTTCCTTACCCACTTGGTTAAGGGGAATACTTTTGACAACTGTGATTGGTGAGCACAATTTCTTGCAGACACAGTTTCTGTGAGACAGGGAAACAGCTGACAGGCAGGGTACCTGGGTTTGGGCTAGGTCAGCCCTGAGACAGACAAGGGTCCCAGTCACTTTTGCTTCTTGCTTCTCAGCTCCTCAGCAGGCCTGGTGCCTGACTGCCACGGTTTAGCTGCAGGTTTCCCTTGTCCTACCCCCAGCACGTAGAGCCTGGCTTTTCTCTCTCTTTTCCTTTACCGCTTAAGCTTCAGCAGTTTGTTGTTTTCCTCATCCAGTGGTATGAATGATTTTTCTGCAGGTTTTGTTCAGGGTTTCATCTAATCAAATGACTCTCAGTCAACGCTAAAGCTCTCTTGGAAGAAAGGGACTTTCTCCTGCCAGCTGCTAATATCACTCTGAAGAGACTTTGCTGCATCCCCACTGCGTTGCTTCCCTGTACATCTTGAACCATGCGATAAATTCTCAAAGACACGCAGACGCTCTGTGCTGTGGCAACCGATTATTTTTCCAAGTTTTAAAGGGATTTTTCCACATTTTTGAAATCATTTCATCTGTTCATTTGGTTTTTAATCTTTACTGGGGTCAGTTTTTCTTTCTCTCTCTCTTTCTTTGTTTCTTTCATGTGTGTGTGTGTGTGTGTGTGCGTGCCCATAAGGATGGAGCTGAGCCTGGGCAATCAGAAATGATTAGACCTGCACCAGTAACCTGCAGACCCCAGGATTCGAGTTAAATGGCTACCCCCAGTGACTGCTGAAGAGAGAAGAGATGGGGAGCTGATGTGAAAATTGAAGCAATTACCTAGATCGCTCAGGCAGAAGAATTTCTGAGGCTTTTTTCCTTGAACAATCCAGATAATTGCTTCAATTTACACTTCTTACTGGTGGTAGAGACTGAAACCACTCTCTAGGAGTGGGCTGGATAAAGGGACACAGAGTGCTGGGAAAATGATTCTGATGAAAAAAAATTCCTGGGCTTTGGTCTTGATTTGTACCAGGCACAAGTAGGTCCAAATGAGACTTGATTGTTACCGGAGTGGGCCTCACTCTCCTTTTTCATTTCCACAGTGGAAGTCAGAGTCACCTGAGAGTAGCTGGTAGGAGGACCCTGTGACCAGCAACTCCAATCTGTCACAGGCCACCACCCAGAGCTAGTTGCTGAGGTCCTTGGCATCAAAACCTTCACCAGGGTCGGTGATTAACCACTCAATGACCTGCAAGTCCTTCAGGCACAGAGGCCTTGTTGGGTCAGGAAGGAGAGGTGTAGGAAGGTACTTGGAGGTGGAGCAAACATCAGGATAGAGGGACCTTTTCAATGACGTGAAAATCCATGTTCATTGGAAGAAAAGGATGATGAATGCATGCATGAAAGACATTTATTGATGTGCAATGTTGTGCTTGGCATTATAGTAACCATGAAATAATAATGCAACTTACATGAACAAAAGGTCTTTTCTTTCTTTTCTGCATGAAATTTTTTGGAGGAGGAGGGAAGGGCGATTCCCTTAATCACTGCTCTGCCTCGTCTTGACTTTATTTCCAAAGAAGTTTCTCAAATGTTTCTCTTACAGTTCTCATAGATCCAGACCAGATACTGTTTTTAGCCTCATTTCAACAGATGAGGCAAAATAATATTCAGAGAAGTTGAATACACTTCCCAAAGTTGCAGAGTTTGTTAGCAGCAGCTCTGGAATGAAAAACAAAGGATCCTAAACCAGGTTCTTTCCACCCATGAAGAATGGCAACTTCTTCCTTTCAGTTTAAAGCATTCTTTCATTTGTCCTTGATAGTGATAGGCATGGATGAGATAGGTCAGAAAATATTTATTAGACACACAAGTGATAGATGTTTCTATGACATAGAAAAAGGGACATGACATCCTCAGAAGATATCTAGCTTAAAGAAAAATACTGTCAAGTGAGAACTAGAAACCAGTAGAGACAACAATATGAATGCTATTTTAAGCTGCACAAGATTTTGTGCCAAATTGGAGGACCTACAACTGGAGAAGGAAGAGAATGCCATGGGGTAGGCTGTTTAGGAAGACTTTTATAAAAAGCTCTGTCTCTATTTTGTTTTGAGAGGCAGAAAGACACATATAGAGATAAACAGCCTGGGAAAGCAGAGATAAACAGAGAGTTTCCATTCACTGATTCATTTCCAAAATGTCTACATGCAATGACCAGGACTGGGCCAGGATGAGCCTACGAGCTGGAAACTCAGTTCATGGCTTCCATATGTATAGCAGAGGCCCAAGTACTTGAAGATCACCTGCTGTCTCCTAGGCTTTGCATTAGCAGGGAACAGAGTTGGGAACTAGGGCCAGGCTCGAACTTAGGTACTCCAATATGGGACCTGGACAGTTGCTTAATCGTTAAACCAAATGCCTGCCTCTCTACTATTTTTATAGTGGTAAAATGCACATTAACATAAAGTTTCCTGTTCTAGCCATTTCTATTAATTTTATTTGAAATGCAGAGAGAAGGAGAGAAAGAGAATCCATCATCCACTGATGAATTCCTCGAATGCCTGCAATAGCTGGGACCAGCCCGTGTCAAAGTCAGAGGCTTGGCACTCCATCCAGGTCTCCCACTTGTGACATCACTTGCCATCTCTTATATCACACAATAGCACAGGGTTGGAACAGAAAGTGAAACTCAGACTTGAACCCAGGCATTCCCATTAGAGGATGTGAGCATCCCAAGCAGTGTCTTCACCACCGTGCCAGGCACCTGCCCTTCCTAGTGGCCTTTTGATGCAATCTCTAACTTCGCTATGTTCACTTAGATTTCCTTACTGTCCTTGGACATATAAAATTTGTCTGTGAGTCCATTCTATGGCTCTTGCTGTCCTGCTTTGTAAATATCCTCTTGCCACAATTAGGGTTTCCCAGGTAGAGGGGACAGAAAGTCAGAATAGCTCATTGTTGGCTCCTGGACAAGAAGCCCAGAAGAAGGCGGGTTTTGGGTTTGCTGGATACCAGGGCTCCATCACATAAGGCCCCAGGTTTTCAGACTCTGGCCTTTGTGGCCCCCAGCTTCAAGTTCAGCCTAAAATTTGTATCTCCACCAAAAGTTGACTGTCATCCCTAAGTCAGGGAGGGAAAAGATGGGTGATAGCATTTCATTTTAAAATTTTTATTTACCTTTTTAAAAATCTATTTATTTACTTTAAAAAATTTATTTGTTTTTATTGGAAAGGGTGATATACAGAGAGGAGGAAAGACAGGGAGGAAGATCTTCCATCCAATGATTCAATCCTCAAGCAGCTGCAATGGCTGAAACTGTGCCAATCCAAAGCCAGGAACCTGGAGCCTCTTCTCGGTCTTTCACACGTGTGCAGGGTCCCAAGGCTTTGGGCTGTCCTCAACTGCTTTCCCAGGCCACAGTCAGGGAGCTGGATGGAAAGTGGGACTGCCAGGATTAGAACCTATGCCCATGTGGGATCCTGGTGCATTCAAGGCAAGGGCTTTAGCCACTAGGTCACCGTGCTAGGCCCAAAGAGCTATTTATTTTTATTGGAAAGGCATATTTACAGAGAGGAGGAGCAACAGAGAGGACAATCTTCTACTCACAGGCTAACTGTCCTAATGACCTCAACAGCCAGAGCTGAGCTGATCTAAAGCCAGGATCCAGAAGGCCCTCCAGGTCTCCCAAGCAGGTGCAGGGTCCCAAGGACTCTGGCCATCTTCTACTACTTTCCCAGATCACAAGCAGGAAGCTGGATGGGAAGTGGAGCAACTGGATGCGAACCGGTGCCCATATAGGATGTTAGTGCCTACAAGTGGAAGATTAGCCAATTGAGCCATTGCACTATCCCCTCAGGCCCTAAAATTTCAAATATGATGAAGTTTCCTTGTATTTCTTGATTTCTTCCTGCTGATTACTGAAACAACATTTTACTGGCAAAGAGGATGGATGGTCACATTTGACTCAGATTCCTTTGAAGCCCATTGCTGCACATCAGAGAGGGGAGGATTAGGTGTCAGGGAATCAATCCCAGTGACCAAATACCTCCTTCTGCCTGTTTAATTTATCCTGTGTTGTTGTTATAAAATAAGTGCAACATTAAATTTATGCTTTTGACTATTTTTAAGTGTCTAATTCAGTAGTACTGGGGCATTCACTCTGTTTTGCAAGCATCACCAGCACTCATCCATCTCCAGTACTTTTCTTCTCATCTTCTTGAATTGAAATTTCAGGCCTATTAGATAATAACTCCCATTTACCCTTCCCCCCAGTCCCTGGCAACCACTGTTCTACTCCGGTGTCTGTGAACTTGACTACTCTAGGTACCTTGTTGTATTAGACTATTTTGCATATGATAGAGAAAATGCTCAAGGCTGGATAATGTATATAGAAAAGAATTAAGCTCACAGCTTTGGTGGGTAAAAGGCCAAATAGCATATCCTTGGCTCTGGTGAGGGTCCCTGGGCCACACCATATTGCAATGGATTCATCAGAGAGGGAGTGAGTATGGCAGGGAGCAGTCACATGGCACAACAGAAATCAGAGGGAGCAGAGGAGTCAGTCTCGTCACTTTTTCCGCTATATCCCTCTCACTTGCGCTAACTCAGAGTCCCATGAGAGCTACCTTAAGTCCTTCTGAGGGCAACGGCCCATGGCCTCCCACCAGCTCCACCTCTCAAAGGTCCCATCATCTCTCTCTCTCTCTCTTTTAATATTTACTTTATTATCTTTATTGGAAAAGCAGATTTACAGAGACAAAAATCTTACATCCCCTGGTTCACTTGCCAAATGGCCGCAATGGCCGAAGTTGAACCCATCTGAAACTAGGAGTCAGGAGGTTCTTCCATGTCTCCCATGTAGGTTTCAAGGCTTTGGACCATCCTTTGCATCCTTTGCTGTGTTCCCACGCCACAGAGAGCTTGATGGGAAGTGGAGCAGCCGGGACATGATTGGTGCCCTTATGTGATACTGATGCTTACAGGTGGAGGATTGGCCAATTGAGTAAATTTGCTGCCCTGCCCCCACAATCATCTCTTAACATCATCACACTGAGAACCAAGCTTTCAATGCATGAATTGCTGGGGGACATAATCCATATCCCAACAATGGTACCCATATCAGTGGGAACTCTGATGGTGTTTGTCATTTGTTGACGTATTTCACAGGGCATGATGTCCTCAAGCTTGATCCATGTGTTAATATGTCAAAATCACTTTTCTTTTTAAAGCGAAGTAAAACTTCATTGTCTGTACATTGTACTTTTTTTTAATAGAAAGATTTACTTATTTTCATTGGAAAGACAGATTTACAGAGAGAAGGAGAGAGAGAGAAAGATTTTCTGTCCACTGCTTTCCCAGGCCACAATCAGGGAGCTGGATGGGAAGTGGAGCAACTGGGGCACAAACTGGCACTCAAATGGAATCCTGGCACTTGGAGGTGGCAGATTATCCAGTTAGGTCAATGTACTGGGTCCCTACTGTGCATGTGTGTATCAGCTGATAGGCATTTGAGTTACTGCTGTCAACACTGGGTGCAAGTATGTATGAGTACCTGACTTTAGTTCTTGGGGGTATATAACTAGATGTGGAACTGCTAGGTTGTATGGCATTTTTTTTAAAAAAGAATTTTTTTGGAAGAATTCATACTTTTTTTCCCATGTAGCTACATCACTTTTATGTTCCCATAAATGGTTCACAATTGTTTCAATTTTTCACATTCTTTTCCACACTTGTTATCTCCTGTATGCTGTTTGTTTATTTTTGCTTTTTTCTCCTTCATAGTGGCCATCCTGTGGTATTTCTCTCTAATTTTGATTTACATTTCCTTAAAGGTTAGGGATTTTGGCCATCTTTTTATTCAAATTCTTCACCCATTTTTTAAAAATAAGGTTGCGGGCCTGGCGCCATGGCCTAGCGGCTAAGGTCCTCGCCTTCAACGCCCCAGGATCCCATATGGGCGCCGGTTCTAGTCCTGGTAGCTCCACTTCCCATCCAGCTCCCTGCTTGTGGCCTGGGAAAGCAGTTGAGGACGGCCCAAAGCCTTGGGACCCTGCACCCGTGTGGGAGACCTGGAGGAGGTTCCTGGTTCCCGGCATCAGATCGGCGCGCATTGGCCCGTTGCGGCTCACTTGGGGAGTGAATCATCGGACGGAACATCTTCCTCTCTTCCTCTCCTCCTCTGTGTATATCTGACTTTGTAATAAACTGAGTAAATCTTTAAAAAAAAAATAAAAATAAGGTTGCTTTTTTGGTGGTGTTATGAATTGCAGGAGTTCTTTGTATATTTTCTGTATACCAATGCCTTGTGAGAAATATAATTGACAAATATTTTCTCCCATTCTTTCTACTTTCTTGACAGCATTCTCTAATAAAGAGAAGTTGTAAATCTTAATGTAGTTAGGTTGATCTGCTTTTTCTTTTGTTGCCTGTCTTAGGTGTCCTTTTAAAGCTTTTTTTGAACCCTACCTACTTTCTTTCCTGAGCACTTACTCTACTCTGGCTTGTTTCTAAGTCATTTGAAAGTAGCAAATAATTCTGCACATTTGCCTGAATGTAGGGAGGAGGGTATGGTCAGCCTCCACAAAAAGGTTCACCCAATCTAAATTTGTAGAGTGAGAGCAAATGTCATCTGCTTAGTCAGTAGTTGTTGGGCAGACGGAACAATGAGAATCAGTGATCCATAGGGAGTTCTCTGCACACGGTTATTATCCATGGCTTTGAACTCTTCAGACACACTGGTGATGTGTGTGAGGTTCTGGGCCTGTCCTATAGAATGGACTCCAGGCGCTGGGAGGCAGAGGCTACCCCTGTCCTTTTCAGTATTATGAGAGTGATCATGGCAGCCAGAGGGAAATAGGTGTATTTAATGTAAAAACAGATATGAAAATGGTACTTGGGCCTCCCTTCCCATGCTCTCCTTGTATCTCAGGAAAGGACATCAAATTGACACTGCTGTCATTGGTTCACAAAAGCGAATTTTGGAAGGTCTGTATTCTCATCTGGGCAGGGAAATTGTATCTCCAGGTATGCCTAGATTTAGACAACACATATGTTCCTCATATTAACAAAGGTTGTGTGTGATCATTTGTTTAGCATTTAGTAATACTACCTACCACTCAAAAACTTAGGCCATGTATATGCAGAGTACCATGTGTAGTGCTTTCAAAGCATTATTTATTTTAATTGCCTCAAAACCTCTGAAATGAGAGTGTTATTCCAATGACAGAAATAGGAAAATGGAATCTTGAGGAAATTATAAACCTTGCTACAGATCATGTATTTAGTAAGTGGCAAAACTTGGATTCACCTATATGTGCAGCTTCTGTCTGGGGTGGAACTCATAGCCAGTCACTATGCTAGCTGGCAACATAAAAGATAGGCAAATATCACTGCCCACATGCAGTGACAGAGACAGGCACAGGGCATTCTGGGGACTTCAAGGAGGGCCAGTGGGAGAGCCCGGCATGGTGGCCTAGCAACTAAAGGTCCTTGCCTTGAACATGCCAGGATCCCATATGAGTGCCGGTTCTAATCCCATCCAACTCTGCTTGTGGCCTGAGAAAGCAGTAGAGGGTGGTCCAAAGCCTTGGGACCCTGCACTGCATGGGAGACCTGGAGGAGGTTTCTGGCTCCTGGCTCCGGATCGTCACAGCACCGGCCGTTGCAGTCACTTGGGGAGTGAATCATCGGACGGAACATCTTGCTCTCTGTCTGTCCTCCTCTCTGTATATCTTCCTTTACAATAAAAATAAATAAATCTTAAAAAAAAAGAGAGATGGACATGGAGGCTACATGCCCCTGCAAGTTGGTATTTCTCAGATTGCAAACATCAAGACTCAAAGAGGGAAGAGTAGGTGGACATCTGACCCTGGGGTCCAGGCAAAGTTCCAGTAAAGTTCGAATTTGGTCCTGTGTGTGTTCTGTTCTTTCTGAAGGACTCCAAAGAGGTATTAGGAAAAGGTGCTGTGATGGAGAAGTTCACAGGTGGTATTCAGCTGGTCGAGAAATGACTAAATTACTAAATAGCATGCTATATCTGCAGGTGTTTTTTGTTGTTGATGTGGAAACGGCCCCCGACTTCCATCTGATGTTAAAGAGGTCCTTGATCCAAAAGACGCCACAAACTGTTACCTATGCATAGGCATTTTAATCCTGCGGATTTTACCCACCCTAACCTTGACTTTCCTCACAACTCTTAAACACTGGGAAAAACACCCAAAATCTATAATAAGACGCAATTCTCCTTCGGGATCAGGAAAACATATAAGGAGATGGTTCAAATCTAGAGATTTGGACCCAAAATACTGGATATGATTTCCACTCTTTTTCGACTTAGGAAACCCAAGCAGGCTTGTAGGCTGTTGGAAGTTCTTCCCAGTGACCCGACGAAAGCCAAGTCCAAGCATATTGGGTATTTCCACCTGCAGCTGAAGTGACTACAAGTCCCGGCACGCACTGCCTCCCACCCTGACGTCACGGCCCCGGGGCGGGCCGCGGGGCGGAGGGGAGGGGCGGCCCGGGCGGGCGGCGGAGCGCGCTGGTGCTGATGCAGGATGGCTGGGCGCGCCGGAGCCGGGCAGCTCTGAGCCGGGCGAGGCTCGCTCCTCGCGCATCGCCTCTGTGGCCCGCCGCGTGGTCGTCGGCAGGTGGGCCGGGGGTGCAGGGCCTGGCAGAGCGGGGTCTGCAGCCGGCGGGGCCGGAGGCCGGGTGGGGGGCTGCCCGCCTTCCCGGGCTCGGAGCGGCTGGAGCTGGCCGGCCGGCCGAGTTCGCGATGACCTGCTGAGAGGCGCCGGTGGGAAGCTGCAGGAGGCGGCCGAGCTGCGGGCGGTGCGGTCGCGGCCTCCTTCCACCCAGCAGCGCCCAGCCGGCCCCCCACCCATCCCCGCGTCCCCTCCCTACAGTCGGCCGCGATGGCGGATCCAGCCGAATGCAGCATCAAAGTGATGTGCCGGTTCCGGCCCCTCAACGAGGCCGAGATCCTCCGAGGGGACAAATTCATCCCCAAATTCAAAGGCGACGAGACCGTGGTGATAGGGGTAAGTGGCCAAGCGTCCGGACGCCCACTCCTGCTTCTCGCTGCCTTGCCTTGCACCCTGACAGTTTGGACAAGGCCGAGGGGTTCAGCCGCCCCTGGGTCCCTCCTCCCGGTGGGCAGGATGGGGACCCCTCACCCCGCGCTCTGGCGTTACCCCTCGGGTGGTGGGGCAGGCCTCGGGCGGCGGGGGTGGAGGTGGGAGCGAGGCAGAGCTCGGCGTCGCCATTGTTCGTGGGGTGGGGGCCCAGGTGGGCTTATTGTTTCCCACACTCTCCATGCCGGGTGAATAGGTGTTCAGGGTTCCCCTTCCTTCCCCAAAGCTATGAGCCCTGAAAAGGCGTTTAGGCTGCGGTACAATTCATGGGGCACTTGGCCTCTGCTCCCGCCCTCAGGCAAGGGGGAAGAAAATGCTTCCGAAGATACGTCCCTGGTACGGCCTCTCCCTCCATGGGTTTCACCTTGCTCCTTACTCATCCGCGGGAGTTGGGGACCTGGGCGGGGGTGGGAGTGTGGCACTGGTGGCTGAGGTGTCCCCTGGAGGAGGCCTGGTATGTCTCCACCTTGCTGTCACTCAGGCTGTCCCGCTTGTGGAGCTGGGATTGCCCCCCACCCCCACCCCCTGGGACACGTCCCCCACCTGGTGCCCTCAGATCCTGGGATGTGCTTCACGGGGCTTGGGGAGGAAACTGCAGCCGCATCCGTGGGGCACGCGGGGAGGGGGCTCAGATCACGGCCAAGAAGTCCCTCTGTGCACAGAGCAGAAGTTACTTTTTGTAGCTTGGGGTTCCCTCCTTCTGGATCCCCCATCCCCACTTTCTGCTCTCCCTCTCCGCTCTCTGCTCCCTCTCAGCTGCAGTGTGTGGGGGAGGGAACACCAGTGGGTTTCAGTTCTTAAAGGGCTCTGTCCCGTGAAATCGGCCAGCCCTGCCCCCAGCCCGCTGGCGAGTGGGGCTGATGGTGCCCTTTGTATGCAAGCGGCGTAGGGAGGGACCCATTAATGGAAGCCTCCGTCCCGCTGACACGTTCTTGGCAGCCAGCTCTAGGCTGCTCCTGCAGCCTTCCCTCCTCAGCATTGATTAAGTGATGTCATCCCAATCACTGAGCATGCTCCGACCAGCCCCCTTCCCCCCCATTCTCCCAGTGGCTGGTGTATTTAGGTCAAGTGATTGACAGGTGACTTTTCCGAGGGTATCTCCAGGGTCCTCCCAGTGTTTCTCCAATCCAGCTTCAGAAGCCAACGCCCAGCATCTGTGCCAAGGTTGTCCCTGCTGCAATCCCTGAGCAGGGTCTTTGGGGAATGGCAGGTGCAAGGGGTAGCCAGGATCTGTGCAAGCTAGTGGGGAGGGAAGGGGCAGGGCTTCACATTGTATCTCAGTATAAAGGCAGCTCCCGTTAGGACACCTCTGGATTTTCACATTCATGAGGAGACAGTGACCTCCAAAGGCTGGGTTCCTTCTGACAGCCGACCTGTGAAGGTTTTGTTCTGCTTCCTGTTGACTTGCGCAGGCGATATGTGGTACAGTTGTTGATGAGAAGGGAGACAGAGTCAATGGCAGCGTGGACTGATGGCATGTCTGTGTGCAGTCCCAGTGTGCCTTGCTTGGGGTCCAGCTCTCTGCCAGAACCTTCCTGCAGCCTTATCTGTTGTTCTTGAGCTAGCCTGTGGGCTAGGTAGTGGGAGTTCCTGGGGACAGCTAGTCCCTGCCCCCCCCCCCCGCCCCGCCCCGCTTGTAACAATTTTCTAACAAATATCTGTGTAGCACCAGAACAAGTTCTGGTGACCCTTTTTTCCTCCCTAAATGTTTCAAAGCAGAACTTGAAGTTCTTTTTCTACTTCCTCCCCCAAACCCCTTTCCTCTTCTGTTTATTCCTTTTTCCCTTTAACAACTCTCTCCCCGCACCATCCCCAGGACCAACGAAGTGAAATAATATGTCATCTTTAATCTGTGTACAAAACAGAGATCCTAATTTCTAGTTCTCTTTCTCGAGTGCTGTAGTACTACAAATATGATTTCTCCATCTAAATGTATATGCTATTGACAAAACCAAGACAACATATAAAATAAGAATACATGCATTACTCTCCAACTGTAAAGTGGTCTTACTCATCCCTGCTATACTCTTTGAATACAACAGGCAGTTCTCAGTTTTTTTTTTTAAGGTCAACTTTTCATTGAAATTAAGTATTTGTATGGAAGAGAGTTACAAAATATATGGTGTTAGGACTTCCCAAAGTGGCTGCTCCTTATAACTATCTCTCAAACCGAGATACATTTTTAGCACTTCAGAAGTCCCCCTAGTGTTCCGTCCGCTCTCTAACCACCTCCCATCAAGGGTAACTATTATTTTGACTTTGCTTGTTTAACTTTCTATGTATGAACCTACACAACATGTTCTCTTTTGTGTGTTTCTTGTGATGCACAAGCTGTGTGTGTGGTTCAGCTCCATTGTTGCTCCATGTTGCATTATTAGAATGTATTACAATTCATGTGTCTGTTACCTGTTGCTGGATATTTGGAGAGTTTCCAGCTTGGGACTAATAGGAATAGTGCGGCTATGGACATGCTGTTGCGCATCTTTTGGTGAGTGTGTGCACAGAGCAGAAGACTGGGAGATGTGAAAAAGTAATGGAATTCGGATTGCTAAGTGCTAGGACTGATGCAGACCTGTTGCCTGGTAACCCAGGTCAGGCTTTATTCATGGTTCACAGACTGGAGAAGCTCAGAACTATCCAGAAATGCCAGTCACCTTCACTCACAGCCAAGACCAGTCAAGAATGAATTTTATGGATGTAGTGCTACAGTGCAAGGGTTATGTGGGCACTGCATACTGAGTTGCTGATTGGAGTTCAGCTTCTGTGCTTCTGATCCAGCTTCCTGCTGATGCACCTGGGAAAGCAGCAGCAGATGGCCCACGGGCATATGGGGGATCTGGATGGAGTTCCTGGCTACTGGCTTTTGCCTGGTCCCAGACCTGGCTATTGTGGACGTTTGGGGAGTGAGCCAGATGGAAGGAAGATCTCTCTTTTCCTCTTTTTTTTTCCCGTCATTCTGCCTTTCAAATAAATAAATAAATAAGCAAGCAAATAGTAATAAGAGTGTATTGCAGTAGAGTTGCTAGTACAAATTCAGAAATTCTTCGTGTGTTTGGAGTGAAGGTCCTATTTTCATTAAAGTATAGTTTAATTCTTATGGAAGTCTAGGTTTAGAGAGATTTTGTAGGTAAGCTTCTCTTTTAAAGGAATGTCTGTGAGTCATCATCTTCACCATTCCCGTACTTTTGAAAAGCATGTATTTCTTTGAAAAGCAGGAACAACTGAGAGAGAGGGAAAGACTGAGAGAAAGAGATCTTTCATCAACTGTTTCATTCCCCAATGACCACAACTGCCAGGTCTGAGCCAGGCCAAAGCCAGGAGACCGTGATGGTCTCCCATGTGAATTGCAGGGGCCCAAGAACTCCATCTTCCACTGTCTTAGCAGGATGTTTGATCTTTTGTAGAGTAGCTGGGGCTTGAATGGTGCTTTAGTACGGATGCCATATTGCAAATGGCAAATTAACCTGACATACTACTACAAGGACCCATTCTGGTTTTTTTGTTGGTTTGTTTGTTTTTTCCTCAGCTCCCATGCCTTCTTTCCCTGTCTGCCCTAGCCACTACTTAACATTTGTGCTGTATGTGATCTTGTAATTTTTTTGGCCTTACACTGTCATTAGTTTGGGTTGTGCACTTAATGCCATTGCCATCCAGGCATAGAGACAAGGAGCACCCATTGTTTACTCCCTTGTACATTCTAGGGCCTTGTCTGTGGAAGGCACTTAGTAAGGATTGCTTTGATCTCTTTGTTAATTCTTGACCTTTTTACTTGGCGTATTTAACCTATTACTTGGCTTATGTGGTGGTGGGGTAATGAATTTTTTTTTAAAGAGAGGAGCACTATTCTTTTGAGAACAGACCTGGAAATCTAGCATGCACTGTGCTAAGCATGGCATAGGAGAATTGGGAAAGATCTGCATTCAACTCTGCTGAAAATCAGGAGAGCTAATGTTACTGGTGCTGAGCTAGAAGTGAGGGTGGGGTGAGCTCATGAGTCCAAGATGGGCTGCCTCCTGCAGCACATTAGTTCTTCAGAGATAACAATTGGATTTATGACATTTCTTGGAGATTGCTCCATTAGCTGCTGGAATCCTGGCGAGTCATCCATTACCGGTGGGCCCTGCTGTTGGTGTTGAAGCATCTGTATGGATGGAAACTGCCTGACTTGGCTGGTTCCCAGCAAAGTTCTTTGAGGGAAACTTTCACACTTCACTTTCCCTTTGTTGAGCTTTTCTCTGGTTTGCAGTGCTAGGAAGGCAGGTCTTGTAAAGACTGGTGCTTCCTGCCAAGACAGTGATGGTTCAGACCTGTCAGAGCCAGGGATGAAACTTCAGCCACAGATCCTGAGCGTCTCAGGTGCTCAGTGTCCTCGGCTTGGATTGTGCTAGGGGTCTACAGAAGATGGCAAGGAAGGCAGGGGCTGGGATGGAGACCAAATGCAAGTTTGCCTTGATGTGTTTGAGGTTAAGGTCTGAAGAAGTGAGAATGTAGAGCTACATCCTGGAATTTCCTTTTTGTCCCCAGTAGTCACAGCCTTTCAAAGGAAGAACACTTAAAAACTTATTTAAAATTGATAGTAATTGCATCTCTTTGCTGTGTAGGCCATGGTTTTGGCAAATGTGGAGTTTTCTGACTATGATTGATTAGTTTTCTGTTGCTGTCATAACAAATTTCCATGATGGCTAAGACTTACAAAAGCTCAAATTTGTGATCTCACAGATTCTATAGGCCGGAAAAAAGCCCTGTAGGATGGCTGGTTTTTCTGTTCAAAGGGCCACAAGGCCAAAAATGAGAGTGTTGGCCAGCCTATTCTGGAGAGAACTTCATTCTGGAAGCATGGGGAAGTCCATTTTTCATTTTTCATTCAGATTGGAGACAGAACTCAGTTCCTGGGGGTTGGCACGAAAGTCCTTGATCTGTGCTGTCATTGGCAATTGTCCTCTAATTTTAAAGGCTGCTCTTGGGTCCCCAACAGCTGGAGCCCACTCCCTTCATCTTCAAAACAGCAAGGGTGGGTGGGTCAAGGCCCATTCATGCTTCCAACCTTTGCTGCCTGTAACACTTAGAAAGTATCTGTGGTTCTGCTGAGTCTCCCTGGATAATCTGGAATAGTCTCCCTATATTAAGATGAGCTGATTAGCAACTATTCCATCTACCAAATCACTCTTGCATAGTCACAGATTCTGGGTGTTAGGCTGTGGCCATCTTTTGGGGCCATGCCCTGCCTAACACATAGTTGCTAATCAAGGTACTCCAAGAAATTACAAAAGTCCTCTTGTCATCCCTCTGGCAACCACTTCTCTGTTCTTTCTATTATTTAGCTTTTTCCCCAACATTGTCATGAAATGAAATCATATGTTAAGCACCTTCTTTGAATCCAGGTTCTTTGACTTAATAATTCTTTCAGATTAAATATGTTGTATATATTCCATAGTGTATTTGTGTTTTGTTTTTTTTGCTTAATAGTATTCCATTGTCTGCATGCCTTAGGTTTTTTTTTTTTTTTTTTTTTTTGTCTTTCCCCTTGGTGAAGGACATTTGGGTTGTTTCCTGCTTGAGGTTATTATGAATAAGGCTGTCTAAACCTTTGCATGTAGAATTTTGAAAAGTTTTTCTTTCTCTTGAGTAAACCCCCTGAAATAGGTTGGCTGGATTATATAATAACAATAGGTTTAATTCCAGAAGAAAGTGCAAAATTGTTTTCCAAAGTGTAGTTCCAATCCTACCTAAAAGCAGTAGCATTTTAAATATTAATATACTTTTATTTGAAAGGCATATTTACAGAGAGAAGGAGAGACAGAGAGAGAAAAGATCTTCCATTCTGTGGTTTACTCCCCAAATGGCCACAATAGCCAGAACCAAGTCAATTTGAAACCAGGAGCCAGGAACTTCTTCCAGGTCTTCCAAAGGTTTGAGCTATTTTATTCTGCTTTCCCAGGCCATTAGCAGGGAGCTGGATGGGAAGTAGAGCAGCTTGAGACACGAATCGATGCCCATATGGGATCCTTGTGCATGCAAGGCAAGGATTTAGCCACTGAGACATTGTGCTGGGCCCAAATATATCAATCTTTAAAAAAAAGGTTCAGTTGGTTACTTTGACTAAGTGCACTCTAATCCAGATGTGCTGAGATGCAACAATCTTTCACTCCTCTGTGCTTGGAATTCAGAGATGTTATCACTAAAATTGGATTAATGGTTTCTCTAAGTCCACTTTTTCTTTTTCTTTTTTTTTTTTTTTTTAGATAATGTATTTATTTGAAGGGACGGGGAGAGCATGATCTTTTTGCTTGTTTACTTCTCAAATGGTCACAGCAGCCATATGTGTGCCAGACTAAAATCAGCAGCGAGGAACTTCAGCCTGGTCTCCTACATGACTGGCAAGGGCCCTAGTGCTTGGGCCTTTGATGCCTTCCCAGGTAGCAGTAGTAGGAAGCTTGATGGGAAGCAGAGCAGCTGGGACTTGAGCAACTGCACTCTGATATGGAATGTTGGCATTGCAAGCAGTGGCTTAGCATGCTCCGTCACAATGCTGGCACCATACCCATACTGCTTGAAATCCTGGAATGATTGGGAGTAGTAGTGTCACTAATATTTGGCCCACACCTGTGGGGGCCACTGTCTATTCACAGTGAACACACAGTTAGTGCTCGGGGTAGGTGGATGCTGCTGGAAGAGGCAGACCGAACTGATTGTGGTTTTGCTAGCCAGCAGTGAGTGAGCCTCTTTGGGGTGTCTGGACCTCAGTTTGCTCACATTTCGAACTGGCAGTAAGGGTGGACTCATTAGGCTGAAGTGGAATGAAGTGGTTGGGTAGTGTCTAGAAGAGAGAAGATGCTCAATGGATGTGAATTATCTCCCGAGGTCGCCTAACCGCCTTACAATGTCCTTGATTTTCAAAACCCTCTTTACCTTTTCCTGACTAACCCCCTTGAAACCTTTCCCATTTCTGAGCCATTTGTTTATCCCTTCTCCTGATGGGAGAAGCAACTCTTTTTACCTGGTGTGTGCCACTGAAGGCAGAGCTGACCTTCTGATTAGCTGTAGAGTGTGTTAGCTGTTCCTGCTCTGTGGAAGATTGTGTGCGTGGTTGTGTGCTCCTCGTATAAATCATGAACTTCTTGGTCGGCTGCCTTTTCTGCTTGTCTCCTGACTGTTGTTGTATGGTTGCTTGCAGTGGTTGACTGTTCCTGTTTCCCCTGCTTGGCATTGAGTCTGTCCCTGAATGCGATATCTCTTTTCCTTCACAGACTTGAGTCTCACTGTGGATTTCCTCTGCCTCCTTGTGCTGATCTGGTCCACCTCCCCAGCTTCATGGTGGTGCTTTCCATCTTCAGCTCTTCTCTGTTCAGAGCTGATAATATGCCCCCACCTCTGGTCACTCTTTGATCCCTTTAGATTTCTCACCTGCATCAACCTATTAAAAAAGCAAAAAACAAAACCACCTATTCCCTAGTGGTTTCTCTTGAGTTAAAATATAGTCCCTGGACAGATCCAATTTCACCCTATTTCTCCCAGATTTTGTTTTTCATTAAACCTTGTTTTTGTAGCTGAGAAATCTCCCCTCTCCCTGAAAAGCCACACATCACCCAAGTTCCTTGTAGTAGGGTTTGAGTCGTTTGAGTTTGTAATGATTTGAAAATAGCATAGAGTGCTTAGGAGAAAAGGGTGTTTCAGGACCATCATGGCTTGGCCCCAGCACCAGGTCTAGGTGTGAGTTTCACAGCCCAAGGAGCATTGCTGGTTCTGCTGCTTGCTAGCTGTGTGAACCCAGGGTGGGTTGCTGCATGGTGCTCCGTCCCAGTCTCCTCACTGGTGAAACTGGACCAGCACTGCTCTTCACTGCCTAACCTTGTGAAGTTTACCTGGCTAATGCGGGTAGCTCAGGTAGAGTGCTGAGCATAGGGGTTGCTTCCCTCCAACTGCCCTCCACCCCCCATCCCCGCCCCACACTTTCACAAAGTGCACTTGAACATCCACTAGCAGGTGTAGCCCTGCACTGTTGTCTGGAGGACCCCATCACAGGGAAAGCCCAGACCCTTCAGAAGTCCCAATGGCCTCAGGGAGGACCCTAGGTGCTTCAGTGGGGCACTCGGGCCCTCCATCCTCTGCCCCCATCCACTTGTCTCACCACATCCATCACTCCATGTTACATCTGTATTTTCTTTCCCCGAAAGTGTAGGTTACTCAGTCTACCTCTGCCCTCAACTACTTGCATCTGTTCATGTGCTGGGTTGACCATTCTCAAAGCTCCGCTGCATGATGCATATAGGATCACCCTAAGATTTTTCTGACTACCCCTTCTCTTCCCCCTTCTGCCAGCCAGGCAGAGTCAGCCTTTTCCCTTTGCTCAGGCTACACTCTGCCCTTCCACTACCTTCCCCAGAGTGCTTTCCATTGACTTGGGCAAATATGTTCTCCCCTTCCATTAGGTAAAAAACCCCTTGAGGGCAGGCATTTGTGTCCCATTCATTTCATCTGGAAGGACTGGAACTGAGTGGGGAACAGAGAGCTGTTCAGTACAAGATGTCCCTTGAAAGTAATGAAAGAGCTGACCCTCCGTGGCTGTCTGGGATTACGTGCTCAGAGTGTCATCTTGACCTCTTTCCAGCTCTGAAACTTGTCTTCGTGACTGTGGGCATACTCAGAGTATTGTTGATGTCTTCTCTCTCCTTCTCATAATCCCCTTGCCCCCCACCCTGGGGAGAGTAGCAGTATATTGTTTGCTACTGAAAGTGGTTCCAGCCATGCAGAAAATTATGCAAAAAAGGGCCAAAACCACTTTTAATTTTACTAAGCAGAAAACACCACAGTTTATATTTTATTAATGCAGTCCAGCTCATTTTCAGTCTTTTTTTTTAAAGAGTTATTTCATTTTTATTGGAAAGTCAGATATACAGAGAGGTGGAGAGACAGAGAGAAAGATCTCTGTAGGATGATTCACTCCCCAAACCACAGTGGCTCAAACTACACTGATCCAAAGCCAGGAACCTGGAGCCTCCTTTGGGTATCCCACAGAGGTGCAGGGTCCCAAGGCTTTGGGCTGTCCTTGACTGCTTTCCCAGGCCACAAGCAGGGAGCTGGATGGGAAGTGGGGCTGCCGGGTTTAGGACTTGTGCCCATATGGGATACTTGTGCACATGTAAGGTGAGGACATTAGCCACTAGGCTACCGTGCCAGGCTATCATTTTCATTTTTGCATCACATGCTTTGCTTTAAAACAAAAATATGATTTTGGGTGCAGTGCAGTGGCTCAGTGGCTGACTCCTCACTGTACAAGGACTGGAGTCACATATGAGTACCAGTTTGAGTCCTGGCTGTTCCACTTCTCATCTAGCTCCCTGCTTGTGGCCTGGGAAAGTACTATTGGATGGCCCAAGACTTTGGGATCCTGTGCCTGCATTGGAGACCCAGAATAAGCTCTTGGCTCCTGACTTTGGATTGTCTCAGCTCTGATCATTGCAGCTACGGGGAGTGAACCAGCAGATGGAAGATCTTTCTGTCTGTTTCTCCTTCTCTCTGCAAATCTGCATTTTCAGTAAAAATAAATCCTAAAAGTCAAAAAATAAAAAAAAACCTACTGTTTTATTTAAAGTGTATTTCAGGCATCAGCATTTTGAGATTGTATATACTTTCATTATATGTCCAATCAGTAGTTTAAATGTTTTCTAGTGATGGACATTTGGTGTTTTGTCTTTTTTTTTGTTTCAAAAGTTACTTGAGAGAGAGAAGGAAAGAATATGCTCCTGTTTAATGAGTTGCTCCCCAAATCCCTGCTGTGTTTGGTGCTGGGATAGGTTCTATAGGAAGCTGGATGGCAGAGACCCAACCACTTATGGCATCACCTGCTGCCTCCCAGTGTGAACATGAGTGGGAAGCTGGACTGGGAGCAAACCTGGGACTTGACCCCACGTCCTCCAGTATGGGATGTGGCACCTTAACTGCTGTGTCAAAGCGCCAACCCCCTCCCGCCTCAGTCCTTTTAGTATGAATGATAAAGGGGTGGCCAGCGTCATTGTACATACCTCTTTGGGCACTTGGCCAATTATTTTGTTAGAACACTGAGGCCATCCAAACCTGCGAAAGTCTTGGCCACAGCTTCAAGTGAGTGGCACAGACATTGTCCAGCCATTTTCTAACTGTTAAGAAACCACCAATGGGGAAGTCTTCCCCACAGGATCCTGCCCAGACAAGGAAGAGTCGGGAAGCTTTAAAATCCCAAGACTCTTCCTCAACCTTTGGTGTCTCTCCCTCTCTCCTTTCAGAAGACACCCCATCTCCCAGCTCTCCTGGGAGGTGCTTTCCCATTCCTTCTTTCCGCATTCACCCGATCACTTCCCAAATACAGCTTCTCTGTGTGCAACGGATCCCCGGCTTTGTATTTCTATCCTAAGCTGAGGAAAGAACCCACTGAGCTTTGCTGGTAGCAAACACATTCCTAGAATTGGTGCTGAGTAAAAGGATACACAGTGGATATTTTTCATATACCTGCAGTTTTGTCTTGTTTTATGCTCTCAATTCTCTGCTTACCCCATGGCATAATTGCCGATTTGTCTTAAAAGGCATCCTTTCATACCCGAGCTAAATTAAATTCTTCCTGAGTTTGCCCTTCGTCACGCACCATTAACTCCCGGATCCAGAACATGGCAGTGCCTTCAGACTTCTAATGTAAACCGTGGGATTTTGTAGGTTGCCTGTTGTCACTTTCAATATGCTAAAGGATATTGTTTCTTGGAGGTGATCAGAAACTGAATCTCATAGCTGCCAAGATTGCAGTATTAAGGCAAAATAGGACAGTGGCAGCCTCTCTCCTTGGTGTTCAGTGGCCTGTGATGTCTGCCAGGCAGTGGTGAGCTGGGGAGAGATACAACCAATTTCTCAGTGAAATCTTTTTTCTTCCCTATATATATAGAGCTCCACCCTATATATCTATCTATATATTTACATGTGAATGGCTGTATATAATTTCAACATATATGTGCAATTTCAAATATTACAAACTATAAAGAATATACCATTGTATGTCCATCAGTCATTTTCTTTTGAAGATCTATTTATGTGAAAGGCAGAGTTATATATATATATATATATATATATATATATATAGAGAGAGAGAGAGAGAGAGAGAGAGAGAGAGAGAGAAATATCTTCCAGGGACTAGTTTATATCCCAAATGGCCAAAACAGCCAAGACTGAAGCAGGCCAAAGCCAGGAGCCAGAAGCTTCTTCCAGGGTGTGTTAGCAGGGAGCCAGATTGGCAGTGGGGCAGCAAGGCCTTGAACCTGAGCTCATATTGGATGCTGGTGTTGCAGGCACCTAACCCACTAAGTCACAGTGTCAATCCCCATCAACCATGTTTTTTTTTTTTAAGATTTATGTTTATTTATTTGAAAGACACAGTTACAGTGAGAGAGACTGAGACTTAAGAGACAGGACTTCTATCTTCTGGTTCACTTGCCAGATGGCTGCTATAGCTAGCATGGGCCAGGCCGAAGCTAGGAGCCAGCAACTTGGAGCTTCAGGATCTCCTATGTGGATACAGGGGCCCCAAGCACTTGGGCATCATCTTCCTGCTTTCCCAGGAGCATTAAGAGAGAGTTGGATCAGGAGTGGGGTAACTGGGACTCCAACAGACAGCAGCTTAATCTGATATACCACAGTGCCAGCGCCAACCAGTTTTAACCATCATCATCAAATGACTATTCTTGATTTCTCTAGGCTCTCTTCTTAAATTCTTTCACAAACATTACCAGGTTATTAAACAGCAAAGTTTCACATCTTTATTTGATCCCAGAGCTTCAGTATGTGTTTCTAAAGTGTCAAAACTCTCAAGAAAACCATAACATTATTGCGACTAAAATATAAGCAGTAATTCTTTCCTGTCAGATGTCTAGATATATTCCACCCATTGCTTGCCAATTCTAATTAGGTTGGATTGTTCACATCGAGATGCCAGGAACTGTTGATTTCTAGTGAGGAGGAACCACTGCAGTGCAGTGCCGACCTTGATGCGGGAGAGAAGTCCTTGCTGTGAGAGGTTTGTTGTCTCACAGAGAGCGGGGTGGCCCTGGAGACACGCACCGAGGAATCAGAGCAAATCCAGGTTCCCAGACCAGCTGCCTTACCACTGGTCACATCCTAGTTACCCTTGCTAATCAGCAATGCCAGGCCTGCAAGGACTGGGAAATGGTTGAAAGGCTCCTCACTCTTGTCTGTCCTGGACACCTCTTTTCCTTGCTTTAATCAGCTCTGTGAATGTCAGAGTAATGGGCACATGGGGAAAATGAGTTTGAAGAGTTGTTTATTTTGAAATGCATGCACCTAAGCGTTTTTCAAAATGCTCATGGAAGATGCATGTTATGAAAAAGCTGTGCATGGTTTATGAGGTATTTTTGCATCAAATTGACCTTACCCTTTAAGTCCACTTTTCCACACACGTTTTGGTGTATCTTCGTGTCTCGTTTGTCTTCCTGCTTTTGTTCCCCACTTCTTAGATGAGTGCCAAATATATTTGGAGTAAATCTGTCAGCCCTATCTAAGTGTGTTTCACATTTTCTTTCCAGTCTTTCAATTCTATGACTCAATTCCGAGAAGGCACAACCACAGAGCCAAAGCAAAAGCCTGTATGTGAGAGGAGAGTTCATCGCCACGTAACACTTTAGGGAAAAAATTTGGTGGTTTTCTCTCTTTCTCGCATATTCCTTTTCTTATTTTAAGAAGAACTTAATTTTTAAAAATTCATTTATGTATTCATTCATTCATATGAGAGAATCCCATTCACCAGTTCACTCCCCGCTTGCCTGAAGCAGCCAGCTGGGACTGGGCCAGGCCCACACTGAGAACTGGGAACTCAGTTCAGGTCTCCCAGATGAGGAACAGGAACCTGATTAGTTGAGCCCCTATCATTGCTGCCTCCCAGGGAGCTAGAGTCCGGAGTCAGACCTGGGAATCAAACCCTGGCACTCAGAGGTGGGGTGCAAGTGCTTTAAACACCCATAAGTAACATTTCAAGGACACATAGCTGGGAAAAAAAAATCTCAAAAAGGAAGCAAATCCTAATAATTTTGGCTTCCTTGGTGGCAGGGTATATTCTTATGAGCGGTCGACCAGTGCTATTACTTGAGAGGTGTTTTAATTCAAGGTCTTGGCCACACACTTGTGTCAAATCTCAGGACCTGTTCCCTCCTCTGCTGTCTCCCACTGATCGCTCCCATTTCCAGCTCTCATTTGCCTCCTGAGGGAACACAAAGCAGTTGGTTTCTGTCTCTGGGGAGGCACTGTCATTGCCCTCCCCAGGATGACCTGTCTGCCATCTGGCTCCTCTGAGCTTATTGATTTGCACCTGGGAGGCTGGGGCAATAACAGCGCTGTCTGGCATCAGAAACTTGGAGCAACCTTGGGTGAGGGGACTTCTGCTCACAAAGGGACAAATGCCAGTGGGGTTGGTCAGAAAGGTGGTTTGCTGTGGGCAGGGAACTGGGTGAAGCTACCAGGGCCTTCCTCCTGCAAAATGTGACCCTGGGCTTGGACTGGCTCCCAAGAGCTGTGTTTTCTGCCTGTTGTGGAGTGGAGAAGCCCAGGTCCACCTGAGCTGGCTTCACGGCTCTCGGCAGGTTGGGCTGCAGGATGGTGGGGGTGAGGAGCCTTCTCACCTGACTTTGGCTAGACTGGGCATTGGTGTGATGGGTGTCACTGGTATGTCACTGTTCCCGTGCAGAACTGACCTGTCCATCCAGTTGTAAGAGAAGCGCCTGACTGCCAGAGGAGGCTTATGACACTCCTGGGTCCCTACTATTAATATCAATCGTGGCAGCAACACCTACTTCTTTCTTTTTTAAAAAGATTTATTTATTTTTATTGCAAAGTCAGATATACAGAGAAGAGGACACACAGATAGAAAGATCTTCCGTCTTTTGATTCATTTACCAGGTGACCACAACGGCTGGTGCTATGCTGATCCGAAGCCAGGAGCAAGGAACTTCCTCTGGGTCTCCCACACTGGTGCAGGGTCCCAAGGCTTTGGGCCGTCCTTGACTGCTTTCCCAGGCCACAAGCAGGGAGCTGGATGGAAAGTGGAGTGGCTGGGATTAGAACCGGTGCCCATATGGGATCCTGGCACATTCAAAGCAAGGACTTTAGCTGCTAGGCCGCAGTGCCAGGCCTGCAACACTTACTTCTAACTACTAATAGTTTGTTTATATAATGTTTGTGAAAAGTAGACTTTAGAAAGGAAGTGTTTAGCTCTTGAGTAATAATTACTCCATGAAACAGCCTACTAATTATCTGTTCAACCAAGTGGAGAAAAAATACCCCAAGTACACATCCCAGTTACAAACTTTGCTTGTTCAATTTGTTGTTAAGTTTTCCGTAATAAATATGGCTCTTGGTAAAAGACTTATTTGAGGATCTATTTTTTTTTAATGAATTAAAAAAATGTATCTGAAAGGCACAGGGAGAGAGGATGGAGAGGGAGAGAAATAGGGAGGGAAAAGAGAAGAGACAAAGAGGGGTAGAGAATAAGATGACAGAGAGCCAGGCTAAAAGCAGGAGCCCAGAATTCTTGCGGGCTCCCACATAGGTGGCAGGGGCCTATCACCTGCTGCCTCCTAGGAGGTGCATTAGCAGGAAGCTGGAATCAGAAGCATATTTGGAACTGCAACCCAGACACTTGGATATAGAATGTCTATATCTGAGTGCCTACATCTTTTCTTCTCTTCTTTTTTTCTTTTGTGTAAAGATTTATTTATTGACTTGAAAGAGCTACAGAAGGAAAGGGAGGGATAGATCTTCCGTTCACTGGTTCACTCTCCAGATGGCTTTATAGTAAGGCTGAAGTCAGGAGCTACATGCTGCTCTCCTGCATGGGTGAGTGGCCCAAACACTTGTGCCGCCTTCTGCTGTTTCACTGATTTCCCAGGCACAGTAGCAAGGAGCTGTATTAAAAGTGGAACAGCTGGGACTTCAACTGGGACGCATATGGGATGCCAGCATAACACAGCGCAGGTCCGCATCTCACTCTTGGACAGTGCTGCTTTAACTTTAGATGTAACATTCTGATTTTTTGTACTGTTTAATTCCCTTCCTCTTTGGTGTATTGAAGGCCTACTGTGTGCTAAGAACTATGTATTGTGGATTTGCTGTGGTAAGACATAATCCCTCCCATGGACCACCATGGGATCCTAGCTGAGTTGGCAAATTAAAAAAAGAAAAAGAAATCAAATTACCACCCAGTCTCCAAAGAGTACAAACAAGCCTTGTTGGGATTAGATGTATGAAAGCACTGTGACCAGGTGCGTTTTGAGAGACCTCAGG
The DNA here is from genome assembly GCF_030435755.1 of Ochotona princeps. Lineage (NCBI taxonomy): Eukaryota > Metazoa > Chordata > Mammalia > Lagomorpha > Ochotonidae > Ochotona > Ochotona princeps. The sequence goes on from NC_080836.1 coordinate 32,246,921, forward strand.
CATACCGCGGCATCCCTGCCCTGAAGCCTCGGTAGGAATATGCTTTGTAAATGTGAAATTTGCTCTTTGCCTTCATCCTCTTTGTGGTTCTGTGTAGCTGCTTTCCATGTTTCAGTTTGGAATACTGCTAACGAAAGAGTTGATAAAGGACAGCAGCAGTGCCTGGCCTCCTTCCAGCAAGCTGTACCACCCTGAGTGACAGTCCCCTTCCACGTCCCGTAGTCAAGGATACGGACCATGCGAAATATCACGATGCCACCCGCTTCCTGGCTGTCCCCGTGGGCTCCCAGCAGCTGGCTTGGGGTGGAGCCTCCAGGTCCAGGGCTCCACCTCCTCCTGGTGTGTGCAGCTGCTCTTCCATGTTACATCCCTTGTCACCTCCCGGGTGAGCTGTTTGCAGTTTCCAGGCAAGGAGCACCACAGAGACTGCAAATCTGCCACTTGCCTTCTGTCACCATTCTGTCGCCAATGTTGGGCATGACGAAACCACAAGTACTGGAAATCTCCTTCCCGTTAGCTTAGGCGTGTTCTCATGGGCCACACCAGGGAGCAAGGGCTGATGTGAGAGGCAGCATTTGTCATTCCCAGTTGTCTTCTCTTTGGCTGGGTATCTGTGTACAGAAGAGGTGGCTTTGAGGAGACTATGTGATTCTTGGGAGAAAGAATTTGAATCTGTGCTGAAAATGTTTTTCTCCCCACCCTCCACTCATGTCTCCTGCTGTCTGCACTGGCACGGAATTGATTTTTCCTGCTTTGTAAATGGCAAAAAATGCTATGATGGTGACATGAAAGCACAGAAACAATTCCTTATAATCACACCACTCAACGCCATTCCTTTTTATTGCTTTCTAGCTGCTTTTCCTCCCTTGGTACTCAGTATTTTCAAAATATGTATGCAATGAATGTATAGGCTTTTTGTTGTTGTTGTTGTTATTTATTTATTTACTTTTATTTTGCTTAAATGTACTCCATGAGTGGTTTTCCATGTTGTGTAATTTCTCCCTGGTTATAATTTTCAGTGACAGCTTGAATGTCTCCTGGACTGATAGGTGACCGTTTGCCTCCCCATGGTGCTGTTGTTGACCGTTGGACTCCTCAGCTGCCCCTCCCATGGCTGAGGGCGCAGTGAACAGTCACCAGTATGGAGCTGCACTCCTCTTTTGAGTGGTTTATCAAGGATGAATTCTCCAGATGCAAATTTACTGGGTCCAGCAATGTGAACATTCTAGCGGTGGGTGCTGCAACCTGGCTCTGCTCACTCTGCTCTTATCTCTGGTTCATATAAACCAATAGAGGTGCCTATCCTAGCATGACCTGCACTCCATCCTGGTTTCTGCATTAGCCAGTGGTCTAAGGTTTGCTCAGCCCTGCCTGGTCTGCCTCCTTCCAAAACCAACCCACACACTTGCCAGCGGATGGGGCTCCCTTGCCAAGCCTGCCCAACACCCAGGCCTGGACCATGTGCTCACCAGCGGGAGCTTCATCCCACCAAGTAAGTTTCCCATGTTCCCCTGTAAGTCCCACTCCCAGACCCAGATCTCAAGCACGCCAGCAGGTGCTTAGCTGTTACCTTGCATAACCTGCCCCTTCTGTTGTGGCCTTTGTATGGGCTGGTGGATGTTGTGGCTTGGCCTGCCCCATACCCTGTTTGAGGGTATCCTTGCAGACGCAGCCTGGACCTTATCCAGCCTGTTCCAAGCCCCAGTACCCATGAGTGTCAGCTGGTTTCACAGTCATGCCTAGCTCAGTACATCATCACCCCAACTCTTAAGCTAGCCAGTGGGAATTGTAATTCCACATATTGCCCCCAAGAATCTACCCCTGGACCTGGTCAACCTAAGCTTTTTGTTACCAAGAGCCCTAAGTCAAACCTAAAAGAGGGAGGCATATTTCCAGCTTAGGGTTTTAGAAGTTCGTAGTCTAAGGCAACATGGACTCTTTGGCTTAGCATCTGTTGGTAACCTTCTCACTGCAGAATCCCGAAGCAGTGCAAAGCACCCTGTGGCAGGAAGACATGTACTGTATATGTCTCTCCTGATAAAGACATTGTGATTGGATCAGGAGGATCCCACCCTAGTAATTCCACTTGACCTAGTCACTCGGACAGATCCCAAACACTGTAAGTGGATGAACTTTTCCCCTTCTTAGCACCATTCATATGAAACTTTGGGGATCATGCTTTTACCTTGTGAGCTTTGAATGAACATCCAAAATAGTATTCTAACTGTGGGAGAGAGATAGTGTGTTGCAAGCACACACACACACACACACACACTGTTTATTGTGTATCCAACTCCTTTAAGCATGGGGCAGGCTTTGCCGCATACTTTGATTTTTCCAGATGATAAAAAATGTTTTGTATGGAATATCCAAACTCTGCTTTGTTCTATTTAGTGATTCGGCTTGCAGGGCCAAAAAGAAAAATTACAGATTTATTATATTCAGAAAATGATTGCTTTGAAATGATGTTTTCTTCTACCAAAATGTAGAGACCACACACAAAACACCCTTCTCTTGATTTGCTGCTAACTAGTCTTAAAAAATTATTTTAATTTGAATGAAAAGCTGGCATCATAAAGAAAGGTCTGGAAAGTTCTGGATTGAAGACATTAATATAAATGAACTGCACTTAAAATTCTATTGATAGTTCTCAGTCCTGAAAAGGTAATATCTATGATTTCCCTAAATTGACTTGAGATGAAAAGAAATAAGCAACTTCCTTCTTTGTATGTCTGTTCCCTAGTGTTTTCTTAATAACCGGGCTATAGAGCAATTGAATTAACTCCAGGCTATTATTTTCATTTCAAAAGAGTATGGGCTGATTTCAGCCAAAGCTTACATTTCAAACAAGGTCGTGTGTAACCTATATAATAAACCAATACTGAGTGATAGAATTGCTGGTTGAAATAATTTTAGTTCAACCAATGCACTTTTAGAAAAGGGTAGACGGTTGTTCATCCTAGCTTATTATTCAGAAGATGGAAGTGAGGTTGGAAGAGGGACGATTAAAGAAAGTATGCAAGTAATCGCAGTGTTCAGTAACTTCTCTTAACTTTCTTTATTTTTGTTCACTTTTCATTCTAAGCATAAATCTTACCTATATGTTTTGAGATGGTTAAAAACATTAAGAATATAGAATTTTGAAAGTAAAAATGTTACAAAACCTCTCCTCATTAGACTAGCGTATATGTGTTATTCCTATACCATTAGTTTTTATGAAATCAATGTTAAAAAATATTTAACATATGAGGGCCCAGTGTGATAGCCTAGCAGTTAAAGTCCTTGCCTTGCATGCACCAGGATGCTATATGGTGCCAGTTCTAATCCCGGCAGCCCCTCTTTCCATCCAGCTTCTTGCTTGTGGCCTGGGAAGGCAGTTGAGGATGGCCCAAAGCCTTGGGACCCTGCACCTGGGTGGGAGACCTGGAAGAAGCTCCAGGCTCCTGGCTCCTTCTTTCTGTATATTTGATTTTCCAATAAAAATAAATAAATAAAATATTTTTAAAAAGGAAAAATATTTAACATATCAGATGGCATATAATAAAACAGTGTAAGAAGACATTCCAATGAAATTAGCACCTGAGAGGCCACCATCCACTTCGCAGCACTTTAACAGTGTCCAACCTCCTGCCCTGTCCCAGCAGTTTTATTATGCCACAAGGGAGCATTCTTCAGGAGTGTGCTTTCCTTGGATGTCCTATACAATTTTCCCACAACATCTTTTTAAGCTTTAAGTTATGTATTGCTTAATTTTTCTTAGTCTTGAATCTATAAAACATTTATAAAAGACCATGATATTATTTTTCTGTGCTCTTTTTAAATTTAGACTTTATTTTTATTGGAAAGACAAATTTACAGGGAGAAAGAGAGACAGAGAGAAAGATCTCTTCATCTGCTGCTTGCCTCTCCAAATGGTCAAAATAGCCAGAAGAGCTTCTTCTGGGTCTCCCATGTGGGTGCAGGGTCATCCTCAACTGCTTTCCCAGGCCACAAGCAGGAAGCTGGATGGGAAGTGGAGCAGCCAGGATATGAATCAGCATCTCTATGGGATCCTAGTGTGTGCAAGGCAAGGATTTAGACACTAGGCTGTTGTTGCACCAGGTGTACTCTTCTTTCTTAACATTCAGATTTTAATATAGCTGTTGAAAGTTACTATGAATTCTGATGTCAAAATCAGAGCCAACTCCAATCTAGTTCAGTAGGTTTGTGTTTTAGTGTGTTTGGGCTGCCAAACTGAAATACCACACGTTAGGGAGTCCAAATACCAAAATTACATTTCATTCTAGTTCTAGAAGCTGGAAGCCCAAGGTAAGGGAGCCACACTTGGTTTTTGATGAAACTGGCAGCCAAGCATCCATTCAACTTCTATTTTGTGTAACACAGAAGGAAATCTCTGGTGTCTCTTCCCCATCTTTTAAAGAACAAGGATAAAAAAGTGAGAGTGAGCAAGCCAGCCGAGAGAGACAGGTGGATGCATCATGCATCACTGGTTCAGTCCCTATATTCAATGTCTGAACCTGTGGTAGGGCCACAGCCAGGAACCAGGAACACAATTGTGATCCCCTACATGGGTGGTCGGAACTCATTTTCTTGAGTCATTGTAATGGCTTCCGTGGGTCTGAATTGGTGGGAAGCTAGAGCCAGGAATCTGAGCTGGGGATCCAGCCTTGGCACCCTGGCATGGAATGTAGGCATGTTATAAGTGAGGTGATTCCAGGTCCCCGCTTCTCCAAAGGGCACATACATCCTGTGCAGTTAGGGCCTCACCCTCATTCACGTCACCCTCATTGACCAATTACTGTGAAGGCTGTGTCTCCAAACATAGTCACTCTGGGGGCTTCAGCATAGGAAATTTTGGGGCAGACACAGCTCAGTTTCTAGCAGGTAGTATGCCCTAAGGTCCTTACAAGCTGCTGTGAGATTTCAACACTCAGACCCTACAGTTTCCAGCTCATGTTGGCTTCCTGACTTGTTCCTAACAACAAGACCAAGATTCCCCAGAGAGCAGCTGTCTGTGAGCACAACCCCCTTCCCCTTCCCTGGGGTGCCTTGTGTGAGCTGTGAAAGCCAGCCCTAGAGCTGAACCTGCCAACCAGGGGGTGAATGGGTCACGTAAGCCGCCCTCCAGCCTTCTCCATGGGGTGGTTGTTACTGGACTTGGAATCTTGGGGATGGGAAGATGGGGTAGATGGCTGCCTAAAAAGGAATTGTGGCAGCCAGAGCATTTTTTACAGAATCCCTCCTTTTTTGGAACATGGTGATGCTGACATCTCTCATTTTATTCAGTGACAAAAGAGAATTGTAGATAAATGCTTGGTAAGGGATTCAGAGTGCCCTGGAGGAAGAACAATAGAGTGGCAGTTCTCTCTTTGAATCATTCTGTAGCTTGCCTTGTGGGAGCTGTCTGGGACAGATGATAATAGCTAAAAATTAGCAGCCACTGGGAGTGAGCTGTTGTTAACCATCATCCTAGGAAAGTCTAACCTATACCAGCATTCTGCCATGAAAACATTTTTTTTTGGCTGAAGCAGCATGTTTTCGTTTTTTTTGAACATGATGCCATGACCCATTTTACCCAAGAAATCTGTTTTACACCCCGATTTAGCACACAGGCACAACAGGCACCCATCTGAAATAGTGATTTTATTAAACAACACTTGCTGCTACCCTGTGTGATACGTGCTGATATTACCTACTCAGTCCTGTTTCACTTTGTAAAATGCTGGCTGATTGGTGAAGCAGCACATAGGAGATGGAGATGCGTGCGTCTCAGTTTCGAAATCTGAGCTGCCCACGGCACATGTGTTGTTCTGAAGGACATCTCCACTTCACTTCCAGTATCTTCTCATTCTGCCCATCCCTGCACTCCACGTGACAGATATTATAAATATGTGATATTTGTGCAACTTTATGAAAAGGTTTACTTATTTTTATTAGAAAGGCAGATTTACAGTGAGAAGGAGAGACAGTGAGAAACATCTTTCATCTGCTGGTTCACTCCCCAAGTAGCTACAGTGGCTGAAGTTGAGCCAACCCAAAGCCAGGAGCCAGGAGCCAGGAGCCAGAGCCTCCTCTTGATCTCCCACATGAGTACAGGGTCCCAAGGCTTTGGGCCATGCTCCACTGCTTTCCCAGGCTACAAGCAGGGAGCTGGATGGGAAATGGAGCAGCCAGGACACAAACCAACACCCATATGGAATCCCGGTGCTTAAAGGGGGAGGATTAGCCATGGAGCCATTGCACTGGGCCCTATTTATGCATAAATTTTAAAGCCCTTAGCTCTGGGCTACACACAAGCAACATACATTATCCACTTATGTGGCTTGTTTGTTAGGAGTGCATAGACTACAGCTGAAAGTTGGCAGTTAATTTTTAAAAATTATTTACTTTGAGCATTTATTGATTTATGACAGAAAGAGAGAGAGAGAATTCTCATCTGTTGCCCCCTGCTCCCTTGCAAATACCTACATTATTTGGGTTGGTCCAAGGGCTGAATCTGGAAAGCAGGTCTCCCGAGTCCAGGTCTCCTATGGGGGTGAGGAAGCCCAATTTACTTAATCCATTGCTGCTGCCTCCTAGGGTCTGCATTAGCAGGAAGCTGGAGTCAGGAGTTGGATCAGACTCAGAGCTAGATGCTTGAACTTGGGAGGGGACACCCTAAACACTAGGCCAAGTGCTTACTCTGCCATGCTGATTTTCAAAAAATTATTTATTTGTGAGTTAGAATCAGAGAGAGCGAGCTCCTGTCTGATGATTTTTCTCCCCAGTCACTCACAATAGCTGGATCTGGGCACTGGGAAGCCAAACCAGGCCTTCCAGGTGGGAGGCTGGGCTGTTACTTGAGCTTTTACTGCCTCTAGTGTCTGCATTCGTAGGAAGCCAGAATTAGGAAAAGAGCCAGGAATTAAATCGGGATATTCTGATGTGGGATGTACAGGCATCTTAACTGCCAATGAAAACACACACTCCAAAAATCATCATTTTTTAACTGAAATCTGACTTACTTCAAAAGAACATAGGATCCTCCCTATCCCTCCCCACCTGTGCCCCAGTACTAGGCATGTAGACTGAGGTGAAGTCCTGTTGTCCTAGCTCTGTCTTCCTGCCAAATGTCCTATCCAGTTCACACAGGAGCCAAAACCTCCAAGGCATTTAGGACAAGGAAGGTGCTCAACCGAGCAGCTCTTTTCTGGGCTGAAAACCATAATTTATGCCAATTCCCCTGTGGTTGAACAGGCAGGTTTACCTTGAACGTGTGGCACCAAAGCGTTGATCAGATGTGTGAGGTCCCAGGTCCCTGAATGGAGTGTCTGCTGAGATGGTTCTCTTTCCCACCTGGTACAGGAAGAATAGCATCCCCCACAAGTGTCTGCTTCCTAACCCCAGGACCTGTACATGTTGTGTTCCAGGACTAGCAGGAGTTAGGTTGCAGATTGGACTAAGATTGCTAATTAGTGGACTTCAAGCAAGATGAGAGCATCCTGGCTTACCATTGAGCCTCATGCAATCTTGGGAATTCCTAAATAGGAAACGGGAAGGGCACTGTGGGAAAGAAGATTTCACTCAGTAACCAGATGAGGACAAAAGGGGCTCTGTGAGCCCAGCTTGTGGGTGGCCTCCAGGAGGTGGTGAACATCACCTTGATGTTGGCCCGGTGAGACCCAGGGAGGGCTTCTGACCTGCAGAGCTGTAAGATCATGTCTTCGTGGAATTTAAGCCACTTCATTTGTGCTTTGTTACAGCAGCAGTAGGAAACCAATACACCACTCTGCAACTTTGTATGATTATTGGAAAGGCAGAGTTGCAACAGAGGAAGGTGATATAGAGAGATCTTCCATCCGCTGGTTTACTCCCCAAATGACCGCAATAGCCTGAGCTGGCTGCTTCAAAGCTGAGAGCCAGACGCTTCTTCCAGGTCTCTCAAATGGGTCCAGGGGCCCTTGCAAGCACTTGGGCCCTCTTCTGATGCTTTCAGCCATTATCATGGAACTGGGTTGGAAGTGATTGGAAGTGAAGCAGCAGGGATTAAAATTAGTGCCTATGTGGGATGCCAGCTCTGTAGGCGAAGGGTTATCCTGTTATGCCAGGGCATTGGCCCAGTGTTTAAATTTTTACAAAGTACAGATGTATGTGCCTACCAGAAATGGATGTGAGAAAAACCATCCTGTTTTGAGTGGCCTATTTTTCACATTTATAAACATGTATCCAACATTCAGAAGGAGCCTTTGTTATGATAGGGAGTCATTATACATGTATGTAGTCTCTGTTTTTGAAATAAAAGAAGTGTATCAGGTGCTAGTTATGTTTCTGGACTCAGAATTCAGAATTCAGATCTCAGAACTCAGAATTAAGAACTCAGAACTCAGAATTCAAGACTCAGAAATCAGAATTGAGAACTCAGAATATAATATGTGAAATATTAATTGGATGGTGTTTTTTTAAATTCAGAATCATTGACCTTTATAATTCTTTTGCTAGACAAGATTATCTAATCTATTTTTTTAAAAGATTCAAAACACAAAGCCATATCCCACTGCTGCTTTTAATTTCATTTGTGTTTCAAGACTAGTTGCTGTTTTATTGTTAAATTCTCTTGGTAATTTCAACTCTAGTATAAAATGGAAACCGTGCGCACTGAAGCAAATTAAAGGGATGTATCTTGTTGTCCTCTGTGAGATCGTCCTCAACTGGCATGTGCTTGGCATCAGGAAAGAAGTTGGAGAGTTAATCCTCCCACTTACCTATAGGCTCATTAAAATCTGGTCTACCAGATTTCTTACTAAGTCATGGCATTTCTTCCCCCTGATTTCTGTGAGGCTGGGCCTCTGTTCTCCAGTCCCCTTAGTACTTGGAGCCCTTGCTTTTATGACTGTCTGTGGGTTGTTCCTGGCTCAGCAAGGTAGCATGATGATCCTGTATCCTATGGAAAACCGTAGAAGTCACAGCCACTCAGTCCTATCCTACTTTAGGTGTAGTCCCAACCAGTATAGAGACAATGATGGCTGGGAGCTGCTCTGGCCTTACTGCTCCGTCTGCTTTATTGAACCATTTTTCTCCTTTTCAGGTACAATGTTGCCTCCTTGGAAATCTGTTTTGCTAATTCTGGACCTTCCTCTTCCCACCCCATTTGCCTCCTTTACGGTTCAGATTTCAGTGTTCCCCAAAGATGTTTTGATTTCACCAGTGCCTTCTGCTTCTCAGACTTCAAAGCAGATGGTTTTTCTGATCATTTATCTCCCTTCGTGCTTCATTTTTTAAATCATTATTGTTTGAAAGGAGCAGGGAGTTAGGGAGAGGGAGATCTCCCATCTGATGTTCGACTTCCCAAATACTCACAACAGCCAAAGCTGGACCAGGCTGAAGCCAGGAACTAGGGACTCGATACAGAGCTTGTGGGTGGGTGGCAGGGACCCAAATACTTGGGCCATCATCAGTCGTCTTCCTGGGCAAGCTAGCAATGAGCTGGGACTTGAACTGTGCTGATACAGTGGGGCTGAATGCTCAATCTGTTGTTCCACGGTGCCTCCCCACTCTGTGTCTTATTAACCTCCAAGCCGAATGCCTGTTGGTTTAAACTTCATTTATTTGAAGGGGGAGAGGGAGAGCAAGAGAGTGAGAGTCCCCTCATTCTTAAACCCAAATCATGGTAGACATCTTTGTCACTTACCCACCTAGCCTTGCCATCTTCTGTTGAAAGCTTATATAGCCCAGTGGTATGGTCATACAGGGATTGCCTTATCTGTGACAGCTTCTATCAGACCCAAGGATGTCCTCTGTTCCTTGTCTTTCCCTTCTGCCAGCAAAGGCAGACAGCAGACACTAACCCCTTACAAGCTTCTTGTCTCCTCGCTGACAGGTTCATTGTGAAAGGGAAGTTTGCTTTTAGTCACTTCCATAACAGTGTGAGCCAGGGAGTTTACCCCTTTTCTTTTCATTATAAATTGCCTTTTAAAAGGGGCTTAGCGAATGTGTAGGTGGTATTTTCTCTGGTACTAGAAATACATGGGTAACAAATGGAGTTTGAGTTTCTAGGCAGGGGGAGATAACACAAGAGGGGCAGGCAGCTTTATTGAGTGTTGGAGGACTGGACAGAAGTAGAGCCACAGGGAGGGTCAGGAAGGGCCAGATGTGGATGGAGGGCAGGAGATAGCTTTGGAGAGGTGACACAGCTCGTGAATATTTCTTGCTGGAATCTAGTGGGAACAGAATGGCTTGACATCATTATGAAATGCGAAGGACCCATGCTGCAATGCCATGACAGAAAATAGAAACGGCTTTGCTGAGATGGGGCTTTCTGCAAGGAGCACCATACAAATGTGGCTATTTAAGGCCCAGTGCGGTAGCCTAGTGGCTGGATCTTCTCCTTGGAAGTGCTGGGATCCTATATTAGTGCTGGTTTGTTTGCCAGCCGCTCCATTTCCCTTCCAGCTCCCTGCTGGTGGCCTGGGAAAGCAGTTGAGGATGCCCCAAAGCCTTGGAACCCTGCACCCATGTGGGAGACCCAGAAGAAGCTCCTGGCTCCTGGCTTCAGATGGGCTCAGCTCTGGCTGTTGCAGCCACTTAGGGAGTGAACCAGTGGAAGGAAGATCTGTCCTTTTTTCTGTAAATTTGCCTTTTCAATAAAAATAAATCTTTTTTAAAAATGTGGTATTTAGTCACTCAGGTGCTTGTGATGGTCACACCGCTTGTGATGGTCACACCATCATTTTAAGAAAGTGGAAAACTTCAGGTCTTTGCATTTATTTGATGCAAATGAAAGCGATATAGGAAAGCTTTTGTGGGCACTAACACAGCTGTTTCTGGGTGTGTGTGAGATATATGCCCCCAGGACAACCCCAAGGACACACAAATCTGAGGACATTTAAGTCCCTTATAAAAAGTGGGGCAGCACTTGCATGTACATTATGCACACCCCGTTGAGTGCCTTAAATAATTTCTCAATGACTTATATTACTTAGTGCAATGTAATGCTCTGTACATAATTGTTGCACTACATTAAGGAACAATGACAAAAAAGGTGTGCTTATATACATGGTTCTTCTCAAATATATATATTTTTTCAGTTTTAATATATTTTTATTTTGAATTTTGTATTGTGTGGTACAATTTCGTATAGGCTAGGATTCTCCCCCAAACTCCCACCCCCAATCAGATTATTTCCATTTTATTACAATAGTGTAGTTCTTCATAAGGAATCACAATTCTATCAGTCGCTTATTTAAGTGTACCCCTCAAATATATTTTTTTAAATCTGTTTTTTATTACAAAGGAAGATTTACAGAGAGGAGAAACAGAGGAAAATCTTCCATCCATTTGTTCACTCCTCAAATGGCTGCAAAGGCCAGAGCTGAGCCCATCTGAAGCCAGGAGCCAGGAGCTTCTTCTGGGTCTCCCACATGGGTGCAGGGTCCCAAGGCTTGGGGTGTCCTCTACCACTTTCCCAGGCCACCAGCAGGGAGCTGGAAGGGAAGTGGAGCAGCCAGGAGACAAATCAGCACTTGCAAGGTGAGAATTTAGCCATTGAGCCACATGTCAGGCTGTTTTCAAATCTTTTTGAGCCTTGGTTAGTTGAATCCACAGCAGTACCTCAAAGAATCTTCCAGATACAATATGTCCAAGTGAAGACAGGTGTGTGTAACAGGCCCCCTTGATGACAAGTAGGGGTTGATTGTGAGCCTGTGCGTGACTGCTTTCTGTGCATGTGGAACCCCCCATCCCGCTGCCATACACACACAGGAGAGACCAGTGGGGAGTGTGAGCAGTGGATGGCGTGGCAGGTGGCAAGCAGCTGAGGGAGGGGGCATAAGGGAGACTTCTCACTTTCATGCTTTGTATCTTTTTATATTTTTTCATGTTTGAATGCTGAAAACCCATTTTTTCTTTCAAATTAAAAAAAAACCTGCTGAAACAGAACTGTGGCTGTATGCTGATATAGATAGTGGTGTCGGTGGTTGTTTGTGAGTGACTTTACAGATGGCATGTTTTGAAGCTGCTTCTCTCAGCAGTGCTCTGGCAACCCTGCGGGGTGCCCTCATGGCAGCTGGCTTCACTCTGGTGGCCTCCAGGTGCCCAGACTGCTCTTCGCCTCGCTCCTGGAAACCTCCCAGTCAATCTCTGTGGCGCTGCAGAGAAACCACTGTTTGCTGGAGGAATCTGCACGCAGGCCTCTGTACCCACTCAGCTGCAGACCTTTCTGAATTACTTTAATACTAAAATAGTTTACTTGTTTTTAATTATCTCATTTATTGTTTTTATTTACCTGAAAGGTCAAGAGAGCCAGAGAGACAGGGTTCCCATGTGTTGATTAACTCCCCAAATGCACACAGAAGCTGGGGTTGGGGCTGGGTCTGCCAGAGCCAGAACCCTGAAACTTCATCCACATCTCCAACTTGAGTGGCAGAGCCCCAAAAACTTAAGCCAGCACCTGCTGCCTCTCAGGTGTACATTAGCAGTAACCTGGATTGGAAGTGGAGCAGCCAAGACTTGCACTGGGCCTTGGAAATGGAATGCAGGTGTCCCAAGTAATGGGCTTAACATGCTGCACCACAGTGCCAATCACCCCTACCCCCTAGGAGTTTCTAGAAGCAATGAAACAAAGAAGCAGACAGAACTCCCTAAATATCTGCCAGAATCAAGATTTCCCATGCTCCTGGTCATAGCCTTTTTTTTTTTTTTAAGATTTATTTTTATTACAAAGTCAGATATACAGAGAGGAGGAGAGACAGAGAGGAAGATCTTCCATCCGATGATTCACTCCCCAAATGAGCCGCAACGGGCCGGTGCGCGCCGATCCGAAGCCGGGAACCAGGAACCTCTTCCAGGTCTCCCACGCGGGTGCAGTGTCCCAATGCATTGGGCCATCCTCGACTGCTTTCCCAGGCCACAAGCAGGGAGCTGGATGGGAAGTGGAGCTGCCGGGATTAGAACCGGCGCCCATATGGGATCCTGGTGTGTTCAAGGCGAGGACTTTAGCCGCTAGACCACGCCGCCAGGCCCGGTCATAGCCTTTTGTCCTCTCCTCTCCTCTCCTCTCCTCTCCTCTCCTCTCCTCTCCTCTCCTCTCCTCTCCTCTCCTCTCCTCACCTCTCCTCCCCCTCCTTCCCTCCCCTCCCCTCTCCTCTCCTCTCCTCTCCTCTCCTTTTCCTCTTTTCTTTTCAAGAGTGATAGAGGGAGGAAAGGTGGGGGTGCAAGAGAGATCTATCTTCCATCTGCAGGTCCCCTCCCCAGATAGCTGTAACACTCTGGGTAAGGCTAAAACCAGGAACCTGGAACTCTATTTTTATCTCCCCCATGGATGTTAGGGACCATTACTGCTACTTTCCCAGGTGCACTGGCAGGGAAGCAGACCAGAAGTGGCACCAGTGTTGGAATGCCAGCATTGCAGGTGACAGCCTGACTCGCTGTACCATGAGACTGTTTTATAGCCTTTTCTTAACAGGCCAATTAGATAGCCAGAAGCCAAGGTACCTGAAACATATGAGAGACATCTAAACTTTTAAAACAAGCGTTTAAATTGGTTTAGAATAGAATCTGTTACTTCTGCCACTCCTGAAGAGAGGTGGGGCATGGACCTCTCTGGTCTGAGCTCATCAGCGTTTTCTTGCCAGGCCAATAACAGAACTGAAATCCTGCCCTGCTTTAACCTCATTTTAATGCAGTGACTGAGCGACGCCGTTGGTGTCCTCATCTGCCAGCAATGCCACCACATACCCCGGGCTGTCCTGCTGTTGTGTTTCATTTCTCCAAGTCTGGGATCCTCCTGAGGGGTCCTGTAGGGGTCTAGGTCAAGAGAGTGTCTGTGCGCCAGAAACACCTGTAATTACCGCTTGCCTTTCCTGTTTCTTCACATTTCTTCTTTTATAGGAGGGTGTTGCTGGTTCCTGGGGATCCCGAGGATATTCTGTTGTGCTGGTGTAGTCTAGAAAGAGCCTTGCACATCTGTTATGTGTATTATCCCTGTACCTTTGGACCCTCCCCCTGCAGCACAGGCAAGATATCTTACATATTGTATTCTTAGCTGTTTGAGCCAAAGACCCAGAGGTTAGTTTCATGCTCGCCTCTGCCTTCAGTCCCTAAGTTGTGATACCTGGGGGCTGGCAGTGGCTTCATGAAGCTTTGAAGACTGTCCTTGACCTGTCCTTGGGCTCTGTGGGCAGGGGAGCTGTGCCTGATGACTGATGTCTGCCATGAGGTTCAAGGGCTCTATTTGCTGACACAGTCCTACCCTACTCTTTTTTTTTTTTTTTTAAATCAGGGCTTTTTGCTAAGTGCGTGCTCATTAACTCTGTTGTGCCCATGTGGCTTCTCTTGAGCTTGCTCTTCTGCGAGCAGGTTTATCCATATAAAGAAGTGTGACTATTGACACCAAAGGTGTCTCCGGCAAAGTGTGAGGAGCTGTGTGAGACACCACTGATTTCCATGCCTTTGTCCCTCCACGAGGGAGCCTCGTGCCATAGTTTTGAGCTCCACGCAGTGGATGGGTATTGGTGCTGTTCTCCAGCTGCTCCTGGACAGATCGTGCCACACCCCACTTGTGGTCTTTCGCAGTCTCCATGAGAACCAAAGGCTAGCATCCAGGTGTGGCTCACCATTTCATCATCCAGTGGGATTGCCGGCTTGTAGTGATGTCAGATGCCATACACCCAGCTACTAGAACTAGACCAGCTGCTTTATGGGCGTCAAGATTTGATCCTCACAGAAGCCTGTGTGATAGGGTAGTTGTTCTTGTTGTCCTGACATGGCCTCAGAGAGGTTAGGGAGCTTGCCCCAAGATCCCACGGCTGCTGAATTGGGGAGGCCAGGTTTTCAGTTGCTGGTAAGTGGAACAGTTTGTGTCTAGTCCACAGGCTGCCCTGAGCACTTGACCAAAAGGTAGAACCGTACATGATTTTGGGAAGTTAGCATTCCACCCACCCTCCATTTCCCTAGCTGTAAGATGAAGGATTGGGCAGAATGTTTTAATTCTCCCCAAGTCTTAACTTACTTTTTTTTATTACTATCAAAATGAAGTAGTCAGATAAGTTTATCCAGCATTTACTTTGGTGTTTTAAAATTATATTTATTTTAAATGAAAAATTAGAGAAAAACAAAGAGACATGTCACATTGCTGATTCTCCCCAAAAGGCAGCAAAGGGTAGGGCTGGGCCAGGCTGCTGCCAGGAGCCTGGAACTCCATCTGAGTTGTGCATATGGGTGCAGGGACCCAAGCATTTGCGCCCTCTTCTGCTGCTTCCCCAGGCTCGTTAGCAGGGAACTGGATAGGAAATGGAGTAGCTGAGACTTGAGCTGAAACTCCTATGGGATGCCAGCATCTCTGGCAATGACTTAACCCTTTTCACCACAGCTTAACTCAGAGTTACATACTGAAGATATCTTTGGATTCCCCAGCGCTCTCCATGAAATCTGATTCCTAATGTGTGTCTGTATTGGAGATGCATAAGTCGAGGTAAAGGCTTGAGCCTTCTCGGCACACACCAGAATTACAACTTGTCAACAGCAAGAGACTTATTTCCCCCAAACAATTAGAGGACACCAGCAATTATGCTTAATTACATATTGAATGGTTTTCCTGTTGTGTCAACCCATTGTCTTAATTGTACTTCAGAGCAGCAGGCTATTATTTTGAGGTTTGTGAGATTTAAAATTGCGTTGTGGGCCCGGTGCAGTAGCCTAGTGGCTACAGTTTTTGCCTTGCATGCACCAGGATCCCATATGGCTGCCAGGTCGTGTCCTAGCTGCTCCACTTCCCATCCAGCTCCCTGCCTGTGGCCTGGGAAAGCAGTGGAAGATGACCCAAAGCCTTGGGACGCTGCACCCATTTGGGGGATCCGGAAGAAGCTCCTAGCTCTTGGGTTTGGATAGGCTCAGCTCTGGCTGTTGTGGCCACTTGGGGAGTGAATCAGAGGATGGAAGATCTTTCTCTCTGTATCTCCTTCTCTCTGTAAATCTGACTTCCCAATAAAAAGAAACAATCTTTTTAAAAAAATTGATTTGTGTCCTAGCATCGGGGAAGGCAGAAGTGTTAGGAGCATAGGTTCTGGAATCAAGCCGACTTGGCAACTTGGGTATAAATCCTGACTCTGCCTTGTGAGGACTCTTTGGCCAGCTCCTCGGCTGCTCTCAGGGTTGGTCCCTCACCGTGGGGGTGGTAATGGCCTCAGCCCCAGGGGACCCCTGGGAGGCTCAGGTGGAGGTAACTTTTGGCATGTGGACCTTGCAGGTCTTTGTGGTGTTTCTCGTTGTCGACGTGCGTGATGACAGCCACTGGACCCTTGGAAGGCTACAGTCCTGCTGTAGAGGCCCGTGGACTGGGTGCATTGCTGCTCCTTGGTCCTAACTCAGACGCCCAGGGCCTTTGTATTCTGTCCTGTTTCTGTTTTCTGTCTATAATCTCATTTTCTGTCAGCATGTGCAGCAGAGTTAAGACTATGACCAACGGTTGAAGAAGTTACTTGTTTTCTGAAGCTAGCCACAGGGGAATGGGAGCTAGTCCTTCCCATTATTTGGTGGGAAATAATCTAGGTAGTGGATCACTTGAGGCAGTACACAGATGTACTTAGGCAACACTGAATCATATAGTGAAAGAATTGCCTTCACTTCGTTCCTGCGAAAGTCCTTATTCTATGCAAGAGAAAGCTCCATTTTGATGCTAGTCATCCATCTCCAATACTTTGGAATTTTCCTCTTAACAAAAGGAAAGAACAGGTCTTAGGCTTGGAGTCCTGGGTGGATAGTGGTATCTAGCTAGCATTCATTGCATCCATTTTTTTTATTGCTGTTTATTTAAAGCACAACGTGGTAATTTTCCATTTGTCATTTTAATATAAACATTGAAAGTATATTTAATAAAAAATACAATGACGTGGAGAA
The DNA here is from genome assembly GCF_030435755.1 of Ochotona princeps. NCBI lineage: Eukaryota > Metazoa > Chordata > Mammalia > Lagomorpha > Ochotonidae > Ochotona > Ochotona princeps. The sequence continues at coordinate 32,263,790 of NC_080836.1, forward strand.
AAATACTCAGTTGAGCAAGCGTGGGGTAAATACATATCAAACCAAAAACTCCTTTTGGTGCCACACACATTCCTGAGTAGCCAAACGCTGGCTTAGTGATGAATTTAATGCAAGGGAAGGCCAGTGTATAAAGAGAAGAGACATCACAAAAGTTGAAGGAGGGCTTAGAGAATGCATGGCTACAGGGGAAATCATTGCAGAAGGGGGAGGTGGGCTGCAGGGACAGATACTCTGGGGAGGATGATAAAATGATGACAGAGGAGAGGTCATTGGGTGTGCTGATGGGACAGCTCCAGAGACCTTTACTGGTGCCAGTGTCCCCAAAGCAGCAGCCTCATGAGGGCTAGGTCAGTGGAAAGGTGCAGAAGTATGTCAGCTTTTCACCACGAAACTTGGTATTGAAGAAGACACAGTGTGTTAAGGTAGACTGATGGGAGGTATTCAGCTTGTCTAGGATAGTAATGAGGTGGGATATTTGCTTTTCACTCCTGGAGGAGACAGCCACAGTGCATGTGGGAGGGGCCAGCTGGAGCAAGGTCAAGGGTGCAGGAGGATGCGTTTACCTTGGGTCGAAGGGAGAGGGTGCAAGACTTCCCTGGGGACAGAGGAGATGGAAGGCAGAAGAAAGGAGGACGTTGGATCTTCTGCCAGCACATTCTGACATTCTGAGAATCATTGAGTCAATTCTTTTCTTTTTTTTTTAAGATTTATTTATTTTTATTGGAAGGCAGATATACAAAGAGGAGGAGAGACAGAGAAAAAGATCTTCTGTCTGATGGTTCACTCCCCAAGTGACCACAACGGCCGGAGCTGAGCTTATCTGAAGCCAGGAGCCAGGAGCGGGTGCAGGGTCCCAAGGCTTTGGGCCATCCTCGACTGCTTTCCCAGGCCATAAGCAGGGAGCTGGATGGGAAGCGGGGCTGCCGGGATTAGAACCGGTGCCCATATGGAATCTTGGTGCATTCAAGGTGAGGACCTTAAGCGCTATGCCATCGCACAGGGCCCCATTCTTTTTTTTTTTTTAAGATTTATTTATTTTAATACAAAGTCAGATATACAGAGAGGTGGAGAGACAGAGAGGAAGATCTTCCATCCGATGTTTCACTCCCCAAGTGAGCCGCAACGGCCGGTGCACGCCAATCCAAAGCTGGGAACCAGGAACCTCTTCCAGGCCTCCCACATGGGTGCAGAGTCCCAAAGCCTTGGGATGTCCTCGACTGCTTTCCCAGGCCACAAGCAGGGAGCTGGATGGGAAGTGGAGCTGCCGGGATTAGAATCGGCGCCCATATGGGATCCCGGGGCGTTCAAGGCGAGGACTTTAGCCGCTAGGTCACGCTGCTAGGCCCAGGGCCCCATTCTTGACACTTAAATAATTCAATGGAAAAGAAGTGTATGGAGCAGATATGAATTCCTAGAGGGAAATAAATGGCTGTCAAGTTGGAAACCGAGGAATCTAGGCAGAGATGGACTTTCTCAAGGAGGAGGTGCTTGTGGTTGACATACTCAGGTATGACACTACTGGAAAACTGAGATGAACCCTGGTAGTGGTGGTTGCTTTCAGACATTCAGTGGTGACTAGGCCAAAGCCACATGCTGTGGGATTTCAGCTGCTGTCCTGTGTGACTTCTTTTAGGAAATGCAGTGGAGAAAGCTGATGAGCCCTCCAGAGGGGAGTAGGGTCACCTCCACCTGTGTCACAGAGACCACCCTTTCTTGAAAGACATGGCTGGTGAAAAGCTGCCTGCCATTGCTTCACCCGGGGCATCCTCCCTCTCTGGTGATGGGGCTTTAGGCATACAACTATGCAGCCAGGTGTGGAGTTAGCCCAGGGAAAATGACCCAATCGCTGCGTGAGGAACCCTAGGCTTTGTCCATTAATCCAGGAGGTTGAGGTCTTTGCCTGTCTAGCTTGTTGTACCCACATATTCCTTGTCTCTCTTCCTGGGTGGGCTGGGTCATGCAGCACATGGCAGCACAGTTGCTGGGAACTAATCTAATCTGGCAAGCAAAGCACAGTCATTTTCTATGGATAGCTCTGAGCCCAGTGTTTATCAAATTCAAATCCACCAGCAGAAGGGTGAGGAGAAAGCAGTGAGGAGAGAGCTTGTCTGGAGGAGTTGGCTCTTAGGGGTCCTAAAGGAGGAAGGTACTTGGGTGCTCCCCTTCCTTATGTCCTCTGGGGCTCAGGGACAGTCAAAGTGATTAACAGCCCTGCAGTGCACCTGCTGCAGACTGCTCAGCAGTCTGTTCTGAGGCTAAGAGCCACTCCTCATCACTTGTTTATCTGGAGATCTGTCCTACAGTCTCCCAGCTGGGTATCCCTGTGAAGTTGCCTGGCTGTTGTCATGGCGAGTCTTCTCAGGTGTGGTTGTCACCATTTACATGGAAAGTCTCTGCTAATTGTCTTTTCCTTTATTTCAGTAGCACCCCCAATTGCAGATGTGGAACTAATGAAGACAAAGCCATTGGAGAAAAATAGGCTTTGCCAAGCCGCTCACATGGTTACTCCCCACTGCCTTCCAGGATTTATTTATTTGAAAAGCGGGGAGTGAGAGGGAGAGGGGAACTTCTGTGCATTGGTTCACTCCCCAGTTGGCTGTAACAACTGGGACTGAGCCAGGCTTAAGCCAAGACTCAGGAATTCCATCCTGGGTGGCTGCGGTCAAGTGTGTGGGCTGTTTTTTGCTTCCTTCTCGGTGTGTTGAGGGGCTAGAAGGGAATTAGCTGAAACTGGTACTCTGATATGGGGTGCTGGTGCCACAAGCAATGTTTACCTGCTGCATCACAATGCTAGCCCATTACCTGATTGCATTTGGGAGCACTGTGCATATGCACGCTCCGAAGAACTGCATCAGAGGCACACCTGGTAGGTCCTGGCTGCTTCCCTCCAGCGAGCTGCCGTTCAGCTGGGGATCAGATATGTGCTCTCGGACAAATGAAAAGAACCATGAAAAGGACTCTGCAGTGGGTGGGCTTTGAAGTTGTCCTTGAAGAAAGCACAGGTTTTTGAGGTTTGACACGCAATCAGAGATGTTGCAGCTCCCATTATGCCCGCAGGGACCCTGCTGTCTGGACATTTCTTCATTTGCCTTCATGCGCAGGCCGAAAGTGAAGGCCTTTTCTCCCACTGTCTGGGGCAAGGAAGTGCAGCTGTCTATTTTTTAAAATTAATTGTGAAATGCTGTAATTAAGTACCCCAAATATTCCTCTCTTCCAGATGAACAAAGCCAGGGCCATCGATCCTGAGTTGTATTTCTAGTCCCTTAGCCATCTTCATGGCCCATCTTGGCCTCAGCAGGAGTAGAAAAGAGGTTAAACGCAGGGGCTCTTGTGTCATCCCACATGTGAACTGGATGAGCTTGTACAAGTCCATTAACTATGCCTAGTCTCAGTTTTCCAGCTGTAAAATGGGCTGCTTAATATTACCTACTCCCTGGGGTCACCTGCAGCACAGCCCCTCCCTGCCTGGGTCCAGCTGCCAGTGTCCTACGAGGCTCGCCTTGCCGCTTTGTGCTGGACTCCTGACCACTTTGTGAGGCACTGATGAACACTGCTATCCTTTGGAGTTTTGGTTTAAAATAGAAGAGTCAGTTTGCATGAGACTTGGCATTTTTGAAGCTGACAGTACTTTCTATTAGACCATATTCTTACAGAACAATACAGCAGAGTGAACCTGTGAAGGTATCTACATAATGAGGCCACTGTACATAAAAGCAGTGAAGTTACCGAACATGCCAGCCAGACGGTCACCTGAGTGTGTATAAGGCTTTAAAGTACTTTGGAAAGAAAAGCCACTTTCTTTTCTCTGTTTTGGCCTCTCCTGTTAGACCCTGGACCCTTGATACGTGGGGACTGTTTCCTCACTGTTGGCTGCCTAGAATCAAACAGGGTGCCTGACCCAGGGAGCAGCAGTACCTATACATTACATAAACAAAGACATTTTTAGTGGTAGAGACTGCACTGCAGTGATGGAAGCCAGGGCGGTTTAGTGAATGTTGTGATCAAGTCAGGGTCGTTTCAGCTCTGTGAGCTTCACTCTCCTGACAGTGAAGTCTCTTTACGCTTTGCACATCCTGTGGTTGAAGGAGCATGACCGGGGCAGTCTGCACAGTGCAGCTCCGTTGTGGATCTGCTACCTACCAGTTGAGTGATATTGGGGAATCCAAGTGTTTTCCTTCTTGTTTGAGGTGATGGCAGTGATTGTGTGGTTGTGTTGTGGGAATGAAAAGTTTTGATGTGAGACACTTATGGGTTTTCTGTGATGATTCCACAGAGCTTGAGGAGGACAGGCCATCTCTAAAAAGTGTTAGGAGAATAAGGATGAACTGGCTTTTCCTGGCCTGGTTGACTTTGTTGTTGGGCTGTCTTCGGTCAATGACGCATTGCTGGGTCTCACATTCTCAAGACATTCTTGGACCTTCCCTGGGATGATTGTGGGGCTCTGTTCTTCTGTTTGTGCCAGGAGCCTGCTTTTAATCCCGAATCCCCAGACTTGTTTCAAGTCTCCATTGCTCCCCTCCTTAATCTGGGCTGCTTCATTTCTGTCTTGGCTTCTACAGTGGCCTCCTCATTGGTCTCCATGTTTTATCTGCATTACAATCCCCTCAGCAAACACCTGTCTGCACAGCAGCCAGAATCAGGCCTTTCCTTGCAAATGGACTGACCAAAAGTCTTTCCAGCCCAGGCTTCTGCCAGTTCTACCATCTTCTTGCACAGTGCTATCTCTTGTTCTCTAAGTGTAATGGTCACTGCTTTCCAATGGACTGAATGCTCAGAGCTACACTTTTCTGGTTGTTCCTCTGGAGGGTTCTGCCCCTCACCTCCTGTGGTCAACAAGTGTCTGGACCGCCACTATGAGGTCCTAGCGTCAAATCATCATGGAAATGGTTGTGATATGATTGTATGTTGCCTGTCTCCTCCCACTCTATTAGAACCAAAGGGACCATGAAACCCCTCCTGTGTCACCTCTGATGCTTTTCCAGCTCCTAGGACAGTCCGTGGCACAGGGAAGGCTTACAGTCAATACTGGTTGTGTGAAACAGCATAAAGAGGAACTCCAGGTCTGTAAGGTTCCCTGCATGTGCAGGAGGCTGCCCGGCTGGTGGTTTGGGAGGCTGCAGTGACATTGAGTGGGATCTGAGGGGAGCTCTCAGTGCTCTTGGTCAAAGAAGGAAAACATATCTCCCTGTTCACCAGTGATTAGTGGAGTTACCTGTGATGTGAAAATGTTGTGTTGAGATGGGGGCTGGTACATTACATCATTACAGTTGGAGAGGTCTGGAAGGTTGGAGATATGAGCCTCCTGCTTTACTACTTACTTCTGCATGACTATTAGGCATTCTCTGTGAACTCTGGCTTCTCCATTTGTGAAATGGGGATTATAGTACCAGCTGGGAAACATCACGGTGGAGCCTCCAGATAGTCTATGCCTGGAAAATGGACCTGTTGAACAAGTGCGTTCATGGAGTGATTTTTTTTTTGAGGTTTTATTGTAAAGACAGATTTACAGAGAGAAGGAGAGACAGACAGAAAGATCTTCTTTCTGCTGGTTCACCCCCCCAAGTGGCTCTAATGTTTGGAGTCAGGTGCCAGGAGCCTCTTCTGAGTCTTCCACACAGGTGCAGGGTCCCAAGGCTTTGGGCCATCCTCTACTGCTTTCCCAGGAATACAAGCAGGGAGCTGGAAGGGAAATGGAACAGCTGAGATATGAACCAGTGCCCATCTGGGATCCCAGTGCATGCAAGGCTAGGACTTTAGCTACTAGGCTAATGCTCCAGGTTCTGGAGTGATTTTTTTTTTTAAGACTTACTTATTTATTTGAAAGGCAGAATTACAGAGAGGGAGAGAGAAACAGACATATAAGCGGACAGGTCTTCTGTTGCTGGTTCACTCCCCAGATGGCTGCAGTAGATGGGATTGGGGCAGGTGGAAACCAGGAGCCAGGAGCTGCCTCCAGGTCTCCTATGAGGATACAGGGGCGCAAGCACTTGGACCATCTTCTGCTGTTTCTCCTGACAGATTTGCAGGGAGATGGATTGGAAGTGGAGCCGTTGAGACTTGAGCCTGTGCCCATGTAGGATGCCGGGAGTGTAGGCAGTGGCTTAACTTGCTACACCACCGAGCCAACCCCATGGAATGAAAATATCAACATCCTATTGATTCAAAAACCGACGCCAGAAGCCCAGTTTAAATAACAACTATTTAAGCACTGTTAATAATTATCACACGTACTACCAGAAGTTCGAAGATTGACAAGCTGGGAAAGATATCCTTAAGTAATTAAAAATCTGTAAAAGGGTGCTGTAAGTTATTATGCTAATAATACAGGGTCTTGAAAAAGTTTGTGGAGAATGGTATTAAGGTAATAATTTTGTGAAAACGTTTTGAAAGTCCTACATAAGAGAAATCTTCAAAGAGTCCGTGGCGAAAAAAATGACCATGGATTTCAAAGATCTTTGTAATGAAATAAGCTTATCTTTCAGATCTGTTTATGAACTTTTGAAGTTTGTGTGTGTGAGAGAGAGAGAGAAAGAGGGAGCGAAAGAGAGAGAGAGATGCTGACAGTGAAGTAAGGTGGCCTTGGGACTTAGAGTTGGGGATGGACTTTTGTGAGTCTTCGCACCTGGCTTGAGGTGGGAACTGAAGGAATGTTGGAGCTTCTCCTCAGAGGGATCGCATCAGTGCAGAGAAACTCAGCAGGAACATGTGGAGCTGGCAAGCAGGAGAATGAGTGTTAGAGGAAGAATCAAAGAAGAAAGAAGCCAAAACATTGTGTGTGGCATCCAGGGACATGGCAAAGCAGCGGTTTAGGAAGCCTGGCCTGGGGCACAATCTTAAATGGCCTCCATTTTAAGGCTATACCATAAGCTATCAATGGGGCTTGGAATAGTGGATCAGGAGGCCTTGGAGTCTTTTAAGAAAGCTGCTAAGTGAGAGCAAAAATTAGAAGGCAGAATGTGAAGCAGAGGCGAGAGAAGACTGCCCTTCCGGGTTGACAATGGAGAAACAGAGTTGGGGGTATGTTCGTTGGAGGGAGCACAGTGAAGTAATTAATAGAAAAGAATAAAAAGCACGTTTTAGGCTAAAAGAGAAGCACACGGGAAGAGGAAGATACTGAAGGAAATGTGAAGGGAAGTACAAGGTTCCTTCCCAAGGGAGAAGAAGCCAGGAAGCTGGCCTGGGGCAACTCATCAGGGTAAATGTTAAACAGTTATTACCCTAGGTAGTTGAGCCAAAGCTGCTTGAAAAATATGCGGAAGAGTTACCTGCTGGCTCATTCTTGGGCGCTTATGAAGTGGGTGGCATTGCCCTTCAGTGCCATCAGCTGAATTGTACCCATTTTCCATGCTTGACTTTGGAAACTCTCCCATCCCTACCTCACTGCTCAGAAATGGACAACTGACCTATCTTGGTTCTGTTAGGTAATGAATCTGATAAACTAGTTGCTGTTCTTAGGTGAAGACTAAATAGCTGTTTTTGAGAAGAGCCTTTTGGAACTGTGGCCTTTTGTTGTCTAATCCATTAGTGGTTCGTTTGGTGGAACTTTGAGTTAGGCAGGATGGGGAGCAGCAGGCAGGCAGAGGAAAGTGTTGGAGAGTCTGGTCTTCCAGCTCTACCCAGCCCTTCCAGTACCTTAAAAAGATGGTGTCCGATTCTCCAAGTGAAATTAAAAACATGTTTTATGAGATACAAAGCTTATGTGTCAGCTACTCTTGTTCTGAGTTTTCTGAGTATAAAACTGTGAGTCAACTCAGATAGTGACTTGTGCATTTTGTCCAGTTTGGTGATTGCCTCTATAGGTCACATTTCCCTCCTCCTAGTGAGGACTGAGTCTTGCTGGTTTGGACTGCATCATGAGCCACTTGCAGTGCAAGTTCTAGCTCATCCCATTCTAGGAGCAATGAGTAGTTGAAGAGATCTACCTTTTCAGAGTGGCAGTCAATGCACTATAGTTGAATAGGATTATATGTTAGATACCAACTGAATAGCCACCTGATCTTAATGACTATTGCTAGTTTTGGTTAATGTGATTATTCTGTTCAATGGGATTCTTTTTCTGTCATTTATAGGTATCATTTTTAAAAAAAGATTTATTTTGGGCCCGGCAGCGTGGCCTAGCGGCTAAAGTCCTCACCTTGAAAGCCCCGGGATCCCATATGGGCGCCGGTTCTAATCCCGGCAGCTCCACTTCCCAGCCAGCTCCCTGCTTGTGGCCTGGGAAAGCAGTTGAGGACGGCCCAATGCATTGGGACACTGCACCTCTGTGGGAGACCCGGAAGAGGTTCCAGGTTCCCGGCTTTGGATCGGCACGTACCGACCCGTTGCGGCTCACTTGGGGAGTGAATCATCAGACGGAAGATCTTCCTCTCTGTCTCTCCTCCTCTGTGTATATCTGGCTGTAATAAAATGAATAAATCTTTAAAAAAAAGATTTATTTTTTATTGGAAAGGTAAATTTACAGAGAGAAGGAGAGATAAAGTTCCTCCATCCACTAGTTCACTCCCAGGTGGCTGCAACGGCAAGAGCTCAGCTGTTACAAAACCAGGAGGCAGGAGTTTCTTCTGGGTCTCCCACGTGGGTGTAGGAACCCAGGGCTTTGGGCCATCCTCTACTGCTTTCTCATGCCATAAGCTGGGAGCTGGATGGGAAATGGAACAACTGGGACATGAACTGGCACCCATATGGGATCCTGGCTCATACAGGCAAGAATTTTAGCCACTGAGCCATCACATTGGGCCCTATAGGTACCATTTTATCGGTAGCAATAGATGTAAGCTTTATGCTTATGGTTATAGTATATTATGCTTATGGTTATAGTATATCATGTCCTAAACATGGCATGTGGTATTACAATAGGGCTTCATGAAGTTCATGGAAAATTCACATTATCTTTTTGTGCTATTTTCCATGAAATTTTTGAAGCCCCTTCATATTACAGCGTGTTAGAGTCAGAAAGACTATCTTTTAATTTATAGAGGAAAGGATCTAGAAAAGATAGGTGTGTTGTTTAGTCAGAGGCATTCAAATGTGGAATTCTTAGAAAATCTGTATGCTAATATTTTCTTGGAGGAGCAAATATGAGATGTGACATGCCATTATAGCAAGAAGGTATGGCTAGGAGCCAAAAATCCTGAACCTTAGTCTGGGCTCAGATTATTGGCTTCCTCACGGCCATGGAAAAATACTCTCCATTGCCAGACAGGGAAGCTAACATTCCTGTTGGTCCCCCTGCCAAGCTGTAAGGCACCAAGGGAGATAAGGAAGCTGAACACAACATAAAAGCCAAACCTCCATCCAGTACATAGGGTAGTTACAGTTACATAAGCTGTTACTGAAAAGTGAATGGAAGTTAATAAACTCTAAGTCTGCCTGCCCTAAGTTCATGACGGTATATTTATCAGATGCCTCAGTGTGCACCAGGCCTAGCCAGGTCAAGGTTTGGGCGAAAGCTCTCACCGTGTATTTGTCTACTGAAAGAAGGAGATCGTTGCTTGGGTCGCCATGTGGCTTTCATGCCGGCAGTGTCATCATGAACTGGCAGCATTTCTTGAATGACAGCTTGACCAGATGACACAGAGCTGCAGTGGGAAGCTGCCACCAGGGCAGCCTGGCCCCTGGAGGAGGCTCTGTGCTGTCCTTGTTATCTTGTCTTTGATAACACAAATCCTCATTCTACCTGCAGCGAAGTTGAGCTTTTCACCTCTTTTCCAGTGAAAGAACACTGATTTTTTTTCCCCCTAGCCTAACCTGGCAGAAAACCAGGTCTGCTGAAATAATCATTTGTATTTCTTTCTCTGAGGTGTAGTATCTGGGACTTCAAGTTTATGGGCTGTCAGCTATCGGTAGTCAAAACAGCAGCTATCTTGTAGGAAAATCCCAGAATCCCTCTGCTGCTCTTAGCCATTGTGGCATATGAGAGCTGAAGAGAATCTGTCAGCCACTTTACAGAGGGAGCAAGACACCCAGAACATTGTTGAAGTTTCCAGATCCCTGAGGGGTGAGGTCCTGGGAAGGAAAGCCATCGGCCTGGCTTTTCCCACTAATCCCTGCGGGGACTGGGTGATTCAGATACGGACTGCAGCAGGGGCAGGACTCTGTTGTACTGGATGTAAAATGGCAGTCACATACAAATTAAAACCTGCTTTTTGAGATACAGGTTCCATTGTTCTGTTTCACAGAAGTGATGCTTCTGTCTTTATTATGTCCATTAGCCAGGCAGCGGTTCTGAATTTCTTCATTTTCGCCTGGGCATCCTGCCTTACCAGAAGGTTTCTCCAATAGCTGTCTGCGATCTTGACAGTGCCTGTGTATCCACACAGTGGGGATTCTGGCAGAAAGGAAAGAATTCTAGCCTGGTTTCCTGCAGGAAGAAGGCTTGCAAGGCTCAGTTCTTGTGTTTGCTGCTTTTGTTCGTTGGCAGTGCACAAAGCAGTTGGCATTGCCTTGGCAACTCCATCAGAAGCTGGCTGCTGCTTTGGGGATGTCTGCCTCAATGCAGACTCTCCAGGGAGCAGCCTTGGCTTTGACCGGAGCTGGCACCAGCCACCTTTCTTGGGGCACAGAGCCAGTGGGGAGGGGGAGGGAAGACCTGGAACTCATGCTGGCTTTGTGTTTAGATCTTTAGTCAGGGCATCATCCCAGTGTGAAAGGACATAGGTGGTGAGGTGCTGGAGTGAGCTGAGCATGGCTTTGGGCCTCCTTGTTGAGCTGCTTTTGCAGATTGCTGGACTTGGCAGAGGGTGTGACAGTGATGAAAAAGAGCTGATGGCCACAGGCAGGTGTGGGGTGTTTTGCATCAGCATGCACAGTGCAGATTTTTTTCTGCCATGGGACTGGGAAAGTCAGATCTGGATAATGGACGGAGAGGTGATGGGGTGAAGGCCTGCAGAGACAGAGCAATCCAGGGCTGTTGATCCTAGTCTTGGGATGAGAATGAGAAGCAGCAAGCCAAGTTTCTCACAGGTGGGGGAGAGACAGTGCATATCTCCCAGCCCTGCATTGCCTGGCCGTGCTCTGTTCCCCTGCCTCGCTCCTCCCCGTAGCAGGCTTGAGTCATTGTCGCCAGCAGCAGCTGGCTGAGCACCTGCCCTGTGCCATTACACACAGGATGCCTGGTGAGCAGTCCTCCATGAGCCAGCAGTGCTTCTTTGTGTAGATTGGGAATTGCTAACCATCTCTGTAGAGAAGACACAGTGGGTCAGGCTTTGCCAGTAACCAGCACCCAGTTAGGAAGATAGAGGTATCTCCCTTTCCAGGATAATGTCCCAAGGCTACAGCATGTGAAATTTAAAAAATATATATATTTTGTTTTAATTGAAAAAGTCAAGTTTACAGAGAGGAGAAACAAAGATCTTCCGTTTGCTGGCTCACTCCCCAAGTGGCCACAATGGGCCAATCCGAAGCCAGGAGCCCAGAGCCTCTTCTGGGTCTCCTAGGCGGGTGCAGGGTTCCAAGACCTTGGGTCATCCTCTACTGCTTTCCCAGGCCACAAGCAAGGTGCTGGAAGGGAAGTGGAGTGGCAGGGACATGAACTGGCACTCATATGGGATCCCTTTGCATGCAAGGCAAGGACTTTAGCCACTAGGCTACCACGCTGGACCCAGCCTGTGAGGTTGGCAAGTGACTGCTAAGGGGTATAGGGTCTCTTTTTGGGATGATGACTGTTCTGTAACTACAGAGTGGTATTGGTAATGGTATACTCTTATTAAAGGATGTATTTTATGATATGTCAGTCATGTTTTTAAAATTATTTCTTATTTGAAAGAGTTACAGAGAAGGAGGGAAATGAGACAGTTGGGAATTGACTTGGGGTCCATATGAGATTCAGGCACTGCACGTGGCAGCTTACACTGAAATGCCACAATGCCACTCCTATCAGTTATATTTTAATAAATAAAACTTCTGGTAGGATGTTTGTGTTAATAAAAAATGAGTTTTAGCAGTCACCTAAGACTTCTGATTTTTAGTGAATGCTTTAGAAGTGTTCTTTCAGGCCATCCTGAAAGCCCTGTACTGATGGTGAGTGTGTCACTAAGGTAATGCTTGCCTAACTTTGAGCATCTTTAGAGTCCTTCAAGTCTGAATGGATCCCTGCAACTGTTAGGAAGAGAGTCCTTCTGAAAGCATTTGGGTGGCGAACACAGCGCTTCCAATATGATGCAAAGCTGCGACCTGGGCAGGACTTCTGCCTTGTCTGCCATGTGCTGTCTTCCTCATATTAAATCCGTATAAGGTCATGACTGACCAACCATTAGAGCTGGTTGAGTTACCAGCAGGTTCGCGGTACCTGCTGCAGGCTCATAAAGCTGGGTGTTGTGCATTAAGAGGTGATTGAGCGGGACGACTCTCAGGTGCATATTGCCTCTAAGAGGCTGTGGTTTCCACTTTGCTGGTGTGCAGTACAACTCTCAAAGCAGCAGCTTCTTGTTAACTAATTTATTATGCATGTGGAAATAACTTAGCATTGATTGGGAAGAAAGCAGGGAAAGAAGAAAGGAGGAGAGGCTCATGCTAACTATTTCCTTGTTTGGAGTCGTTGGGTGGGTTGAGAACAGCATTCCTGCACCAAAAGGTAGGGCGCCAAGGTCCGAAGGCCGTCACACCCTGCTGTCTCCCTCACTGACTGCCAGTCAGCTGCCCTGTTTTGACTTCACTCTATAAAACGTGGGTTGGGTAGGAGTGGCCTGAAAGGACCTTTGAGCTCTGAGACTTTCTAGAGTTTTTCTTAATAACTTGAACTTTTCATGGCAAGCTTTACATCTGTCTTTTCTTGGTCTCTGAGCAGGCTTTGCATGTTTTTGGTCCTTCTGTTGAAAAGAATGCTTGCCATCTGCACCCCTCCATTTGTGTCACCAATACTGCCTTTCTTCCCAGATCCTAAGCCCTTTTTCATTGTCTCCTTGCCAGTCCCACCTTCAGGGTTAACACTTTCTTGACTGATACACACTGTAGTGGGGGTGGGGTGTCCCTATCTTTTGTTGACTGGCTCATTGCTTTGTTTTAATCTTCCTTATCTCAGCATTTCACAAGTTGTTTTGTATAACTTCCACTTTTCCAGTAAGTTGCTAGCTTTGGGAAAAAGGCACTGTGTAAAGGAAGAACACTTGAAATCAGGGCCTTCAAGTAGTGTTTCCCAAAGTCAGAGAGCTGCCTATGTGACTCAGCCTTGTTCTCATTTGTGAACTGGGAGGATGATAATGCCCAATGTGAAGAGTGAATGAGAGTGTTTAATGAGAGGAATTGAAAAGGCATGGGTCATAATGGTTGATGATGGTGTTGGGGAACAGTGTAAGCGGTTGGGTAGTTTAGGTAAAAAAGAGCTTGTGTTCTCTGCACTTTCAAGAATGATGTCACAGAAATGCCTGGCAGGGTTAATGACTGTTGTTAGTCATCAGTTGCTGTCCACGAACTTTCTGTGAGTACTACCACCCTCCTCCTCCCCCCTCTGCTGCCCCAGTCCCCGCCCCTGATAATTCCCCAGAGGGAGTTTACATTTCTCTCTGGAAATCTAACCCCTCCCTCATTCTATTTCATTTTTAGTAAAGATGGAATAAATATTCAAATCATTGACAAACTGTGATCACAACTCTTGACCTGCCTTGGAGATTATTTCTTGACTGTCTCTCTTTGGGATAATTAATATTCTTTTGCTTAACGTACTCCTGGTGCTCATCGTCTGTTTAGGTGAGTCTCTTGCCCTCCTTCATCTCCAGGGTGCTATTCCTTTCAGGTGGGGAACAGCTGTTGGGTATCAGGTCAAATGTATTAATAGGTAGGCCATATGGTTCATAGGCATTTTGCTCTCAACAACTTGATAGGAATTCTGGTGTTATTATTTCTGTTTTTTAAAAACAATTGTTTAAACTATTGAAGTGTAAGAACCATCTGCTATATTTTTTTGTATGTGGTCCTGTTGTTAGTTTTAGTGTCAGTGCTCCTGTGTAGCGAGCAGTGTTGTGTGTGTGGAGGCTTCATGACAAAGCTAGTGTACCTGTACCTCGTCTTCAGGAAGAATACCTATGCAGTATGTGTGTTTCATCTGGGTTCTCTTTATAAATTGTAGCAGGTTTGCCTGCATGTAGTTATGTCTTAGGAGTTATGCTTGGCTTCTGTTACAGCTCATTAGATGGGTTCATTGTAGTGGTTATTAGTATGCTGAAAATAGGTCACATGCTAATTGTCATGGAGCAGAGCAAAGAGGGCAGTGTGACAGAGAGTGATGCCAGGGTGGGGATGGAGCCCTCAGAGGAGGAGAAATTTGAGTTGAGATCTAAAGGGTGGTAAGGAGAGAGCTGAAAGATCTGAAGTGAGAGACTCCTCGGGTGAAGGAAGGGTTAGGGGCCAAGATTCCAAGTAGGACAAAAAGCCCTGGTCCAGGAGTAAGTCCAGGGAGCTGAGGGAAAAGAGGGTTGAGTCTAAGTGTAACTGGAACCATTGCAGGGGAGTAAGTGGGGAGATGTTTCTATGTGATGGCCCTTTTAGGAAGCTCAGGCCGGTCAGCAAATGCAAGCTGTGTTATTCGAAGCAAAAATAGACCCAGGTAGAACAGTCAGGAGGCTGTAGCTGTTGTACAGAAAAGATGGCTAGAGAAATGGTGAATTGAGGCAGTATGGTGTAGCTGGTAGAAACGCTGGATTTGGGGGCATGTTCTAGATATAAAATATAGGGCATTTTGTGAATTCCTCTTGGATGGTTCATCTGAGCAACTGTGTAATTGGAGGCACAGTTATCAGATTTTGGGGGGGTGGTTTGGTGCTTCCCTTCTGGTCAGCTGATTTTGAGATGGCCTGTGGTCACCCGAGAGGAGATATCTAGTAAGCTTGTGAATCTGGAATCCTGGTGAGGATGAAGGCTTGAAATAATCATATAAATTACCTGGAGCTCAAGAGTGTTAACAGAGAAAAGCTTTGTCTTGAAGTCTGCACACACACACACACACACACACACACACAGCACTGCTAAATGCACACAAATTCTGAACCCTGAATCAGTGTCCTTGAGGCGTCTCAGAGGACACTGGTGGAGTCAGCCAGAGATGTTGGGGAGAACCGTGTGCTGGACACAGGAAGGGAAAGTGTCTCCAGGAGGAGGAAACAATGATTTTGTTGTCCAGTTCCAGCTGTTGGTAACTAGCACCCATAGTAAAATGTGATTTGAAAAGTCTACTCCTTAAGCTCTAAACTTAGGGTCACCCAATGGATGCCTGCAGAACCCCTGGGCCACCATGAAACAGGACCTAGGGAAGTGCTTCTCTTCTTGGAAACTGCAGGGGAGCTGGGAGAGGAGGTGGTCTTTGTTCAAGTCTCAGCAAGGGCTTGTGAAATTTTCATCCTATTACTAAAGTAGCAAAGAGTGATTTGTATTGATGTTTTGAAAAATGGCAGTTGCACATTCAGCTGTACCAGCTACATTATGTCAATTTGAAAATGTTCCGTAACTAAATTCTAATCAGACTTTTTCCAAGATGTTAAGCTTCATCTAAAATAAAAGCCTGTAACTAATTCAGTGCATGAAAAGACACGTAAAATGTTTACTTTAAACAAACAAAAAACAATTTACAGGGTTTGGCGCAGTAGCCTAGTGGCTAAAGTCCGCACCTTGCATGCACTGGGATCCCATATGGGTGCCGGTTCTAATCTTGGCAGCCTTACTTCCTATCCAGCTTTCTGCCTGTGGCCTGGGAAAGCAGTCGAAGATGGCCCAAGGCCTTGGAACCCTGCACCCGCATGGGAGACCTGGAAGAGGCTCTTGGCTCCTGGCTTTGGATTGGCTCAGCTCTGGCCATTGTGGCTGCTTGGGGGGGGTGAATCATTGAATGGAAGATCTTCTCTGTCTCTCCTCCTTTCTGTATATATGACTTTCTAATAAAAATAAAGTAAATTTTTAAAAAAGGATTTACATACTTATTTTGAAATGTAGAGTGACGTAGATTCAGAGGTAGGGGTGTGTGTGTGTGTAGGGAGAGAGAGGAGGGCATGGGGTGGAGAGAGGTCTTTTATCATCTAGTGCACTCCCCAAATTCCTCTAACAGTAAAGCCTGGACCAGACCAAAGCCAGGAGCCAGGAATTCCATCTACATGGGCGGCAGGAAGTCCGTTGCTTGGACCATCATCTGCTGCTTCCCGGGTGCAAGAGCAGGCGGCTGGATTGGAAGCAGTGTCCAGGACCCAGGCTGGCACTCTGATGTAGGCTGAGGGAGTCCAAGTAGCGGGTTAACACCTCTTTCCTCAGTGTCTGCCCAGTTTGCATTTTTAACTACTTAATGTGTTTATCCTGCCAAGGCAGTTCTCATAACAAACTGTTTTTCCAGTGGGTTTGGGAGTTAACTTGTAGTTAGGAAAGATATTATTATTTGTCACTTGATACAAACAGTATGGATTTCTTGCTCTACGATTTTCTTAAATTGAAAGTATAATCTATGCCAATGGACATTGAAGAGCAGGAGTGAGCGTTTGTTCTGCTAGGTAAGAAGCCACTTGGTACACCTGCCCCTAGGGTCGTGAGTTTGTCTTGGTTCCCCTGTGATTCCGCTGCTTGCAGGTGTGTACTCTGAGGCAGCTGGGAGGCTCCAGTGATTGGATTCTGGACAGCCATGTGGGACATCTGGATTGAGTTCCTGGCTCCTGACTTTGGCTCTGCCTGATCCTAGGGAGTGAACCAGCAGATGAGAGTACTGTGTCTCTCTGCCTCTCTAAACAAAGCAAAACTTATTTTTAAAAATTTAAAAATAAATTGAAATGCAAAGTTGGAGAATCCAATTATTTGTATTATACATTATAATAGGTCATTTTTTGTTAAGTGTATTTTGCTGATTCTAATTAAGTTTTGAGAGATAGAAATAAAATTAAGTAAAGCTGCATTATCTTTCCAAAAGATTCAAAGGATGCTACACAAACTCTAAAACATTTGTTCTTATCATTGACAAACTGACCTGGAGTTGAATTTTACCAATGGGCAAAGCTAGTAAGAATGTAGAGCCAATAGATTGGGATGAAGAATATTCCTTGGTTTGCTAGTGGAGATTTGCTGAGAACAAAACATCAGAAAAATTATCTCATAATTTTCTGTAATTTTAGCAGAATGACTCTGGTTTCACTGTTTTGCATAAAAACAAAATGTCACAGCACAGGAAAACTGTCATTTTTCTGAGATTAACTGGAAGTAGCTCATTTACCTAGCTGGCTCAACTGTATTTTCAAAGAGGAGAGCTCAAGTGTGAGGCCTAAAGCACAGGTTGCCACCTGCAGTCCGGCTCTGCTCAGGTCACAAACCAACAGAGTGGTTATCTTGCGGAGGAGTCAGGCTGTCCTTGCATGCTTCTTGCGTCCCCAGCCAGCTGCAGGGCGTGCAGGGTGGGAGGGAACTTGTCTCTCTCTTTCCTGTTTGCCTTCTGTCTCACTGTTCACACTGGGCCGGCCACGGAAGAACTCAGCAGCCCCTGAGCTCATGAAATGGGCTGCTAGAACATTTCCCCTTTTATTATGCTGTTTGTTTCCTGGAGTCATACATAGCACAGTATCAAACCAAATTCCAAGACATGGAATAATGTCCTGATTTCTCCCGCAGGTGGCCCGTTTTGTCTTGACAACCTCAACCTAGTTAAGACACCACTTAGGCTAAGAGCAGCCTCTGAGCTCTGGTTCTGACCCCTTTCCACCAAATAGAATCCAAGCACAGTACTTTGGCAAGCAGAGCTTTCCAAGAACTGTCCCTGATTTTCTTGTATTCCTCGCTTTGCACTCCACACCAGTTGCTTGAACACTCCAGGCCTTCAGTGAGCTTCTGGACTCTCAGCCTGCAGTGTTCTTCCACGACGATCATTGGAATCCTTTAAAGATTCACCTCTTCAGCAAAGCCATTCTTGCTCTCTGTATCATCCCTTCAGTCCCATCTTTTTATACCTAGCAATTTTTCATTAACCAGAAAATGTTTTATTTTTATTTGAAAAGCAGAGCTACAGAGAGGAGAGACAGAGATTTTCTATCCACTTGTTCACTCCCCAGATGGGCACAGTGGCTAGAGCTGAGCTGATCCAAAGCCAAGAGGCAGGAGCTTCTACCAGGTCTCCCACATGGGTGAAGGATCCCAAAGCTTTGGGCCATGCTCTACTGCCTTCATAGGCCACAGCAGGGAGCTGGATGGGAAGCAGGGCTACCAGGATTAGAACCAGCACCCATATGGGATGCCTGTGCTACAGAAGGAGGTGTATCCTACTATACCATGACATCGGCCCCAGTCATTTTGCATTTTCATATATGTTTCGTTTCTTGCCTATCTAACATCTGTTTCACTCATTTAGATTGTTAAGAACTGTTTTATGATTTGCTCAGTACACAGTCCATGCCTGACTCTGTGTAAGCTCCCAATAAATATTTATTTATTCAGTCTACTTTTCATCTGAAGAGTGTTTCACATTGGCTCACAGACTCTACATACAATGACATTTGCATAATGCATGTATGAGTCACGCTTATAAACCTGCCTAATCTTGGTAAGGAACAACATTAAAGAATAGAGCTAAAGATTCAGTAGCTGTGGTCTAACCACTAATACTGGTGCTTTTGAAGCCTAAACGTCTAATGCATTTTCCTCACTTTTTTTCTTTCTTTTGTCTGTCTTTTTCAGCAAGGAAAGCCGTATGTCTTTGACAGGGTGCTGCCGCCCAATACGACCCAAGAGCAGGTTTACAATGCTTGTGCGAAGCAAATTGTCAAAGGTAAGTGCTTTTTTCTTTCTTTCCTCCTGAGCCTTTCAGAGTAATTGAAAACATTAAGCGATATTTGCAGCCTAGGAACCAGTTGCCCTGACTGTAAGCAGAGGCTTGCTAATTGGAAACACTGAATTACATACAGCTTTGGCTCTGGCCTTGATTTGCTATGTTGTCAGGAGAGGCACTTAGGCCCCTTTTAGCTCCTTTCCAAGGAGAATTCTTTATTTCTTTTACCACCTTTTGTGACAGAGCTATTTTGTCATCTAAAAGCTTAACAGGGAGGAGGTAAGCTTTGGTCATACTGTTTCTGTAATAGTTTTACAAACACAGACTCGCTTTCCTTAGAAGAAGAAAATATGTATCCTTATGCTCCCATTGTACATGTTTGGTTGATTAAATGCATGCACCTGTCTACTTTTTTGCTTCTGTCTCTCAGAAAGAAGCCTTAAATGTGGATCGTTCTTGCCATCCAATCATGTCACATTACCCTTGGGTTAGAGTGCTGTTCCTCCTCTGTGCTCCTAAATTACATTTTTATGTAACCCACTTTGAACCATCCCATCCTGACTGTGACATGCCTACCTCAAGCCTGTATTTGTGTCATAGAGATGAGTCCTTTTCTCTGCCACTAGCCTGGGCCCTAGAGGATTTGTGTCAGGATAACAGCAGGGAGATGAAGCAATTTACACGTTACTCTGCCTTGTCCTTTCAAAGCAGGGGCAGGTTGGAGCTTGGCTCAACGAGGCTGCCATCTGGGCAGGCTGGGGGCATCTCCTGCTACTTTGACTTTCATCTTGAAATCCTTTCTTTCACATCCGGGTGCTGTGGCAATTGTGCTCTCTCATGGCTGGATGCTGCCACCTGCCTAGGTAGTTCTGGATTTGAAAAAGCATAAAGTTAAAAACAAAACCAAAAAGATACCTTGTCATTGTAGAGCTGCTTGTTTTCAGAAGCTGAGCTGACTAACCTCACTATTTGAAATTCATGAAAATCAGCCTTGGGTACATTAGATGAATTCTGACCCCAGACACCTGCGTGGGAGGCTCACCTCAGTATGTAATGTTTCTGCAGAGTATGGTTATTCACATTCTCGCACAGACATCAGTTAATTTTGAAGATCTTCAGAGTGAGGTCATTATAGAAAATTGAAGAGGAAAAAAATATGCCTGAATTTGAGCTTGTTTTGAGTTAAAGTGTGGGCCTCTCTCAGGTAGTGATTTTTGTCTTCTCTGCATTTACTTTTTTTTGTGCTTCTCTTCTATCTAAATGTGTGTCTCGCTCTTTCTCTATTTTGGTTTGTTCCTACTCATCCCTGATTCCCTGTATCATTAGCCTGTTTGTGTTTTTATTAAAGTGGGATTAATCACATTTGCATTAGCATTTCCTTCCTTTTCTCTCCCTTTTCACCATCAGAAGCAAATAGTATTAACACCTGCTGTGCTAAGCACAAGCTACCCACTCTCAAAGCTGGTGCGATTAGAAGTGGGTGTAGTCCCTTTAAAGATCCTGCAGCTAACAAATAGCACTAAAGTCCTTGAGCTGTCATTTTTCCAGAGAAGATGGGACATATTTCAATGTTTGAAATTTTTTTGCCATGTGAAGTGCCAATAGGCACTCGCCAAGGAGGTCTTGGCTATAGGTGGCCTGACCTAGGACAACTTGAGACCCAGTGTATGGTGAGCCATATAGGACACTGCATGGACCAAGTCAGGTTCTGAAATGATGAACAGACATCGCCAGGACACTGTAATGTACTATGAGCATACTCACTCGGCAGCAGCAATGAGAGCCTGATCCTCCCTTGATGAGAGATTGTGAGAGGAGTGAGGATAGCCTGATTGACCCTTTAAAAATACCCACTGAGGCTGCTTGAGGGAGGGTGGCTCCTTATTTCTGCAGTGACAAAGTAGAGTCTAGGTGTAGAAGGGGGAACTCCTGGGAATGGATTGCCAAGTCTACACAAGGGGTCTCTTGCTATGAGGAGACCAATTGAAATTAGGACCAGGAGGTGCTGTTGGGGGAGTCTTGCCTTCTGTAAAGCAAGGGGTTGAGTCAGAGGACTTCTGAAGGTCACCAGTCATGGGGATACTGCTGTGCTTTCCTTTAATGTCTATCTAAACCCTCACTGGTTCGGGGGAGTTGTGTGACGCTGACCGGATGTCTTTATTCTTTCTGTTTTGTCGTTTCTGACCACTTCATTGGGCTTAAAAAATAAAGAGTCTCGTAGTCCTCAGCCTCTCCCAAGATCTCATTTTTGTCTGGTGTGTTTGTTCAGAATGTCGAATTCTCCATGTCTTGGAGAAGAGATGTAGGGCCCGTGACTGCCAGTATAGTCAGCAGAAGAAAGGCTCCCATGGGTGTCTAGGAATTGAGAGCCACCATTACTGAGTGCTATTCTTGAAGTACCAGTAACTTTGTTCCAGCTGACAGCAGCCACTAGGGGCCATGGGCTCTTTATTTATACTAGCTGTGGATCATCCAGCTGCCAGAGTAGATGGCTCCTTGTCTTTGCATTGTGGTATCTTCAAATTTCATGCATTGATTTACATAAGGGCTCTTAAGTATTTATCAAGTGGGTGACAGCCGCGTGCTTAATTATCGCACACCTAGGCATCCATCATGTGCTTCAAGTGGGCATGTGTGAGCTGCTGCAGCAACATGGAAGGGTGTCACTTTACTCTGGTGGGTGGGAGAGTGGGGAAATGAAGGCTTCTTAAAAGAATTGGATGCTGAAGACTTTGGAAGACAGCAGAACTGTGCAAGCTGCAGGGATCACAAAAACATGGAGACATAGATTACAGGGTACCTTTGGACAGCTTGGGATTCAGAATGGTTTGATGGCCATGAAGCTGTAAGTTAGGCTAGGAGCTGGCATATAGCATAGCAGGTAAGCTGCTGCCTGTATTGCCAGCATCCCATATGGGTAATGGTTCAATTTCTAGTATAGTGTCCTCCTAATGCACTTGGGAAAGCTGTGGAAAATGGCCCAAGTTCTTGGATCCCTGCACCCATGTGGGAGATCCAGAGGAAGTTTCTGGTTGCTGGTTTTGGATCTGCCCAGCTCTAGCCATTGTGGCTACTTGGGAAGTAAACCAAGGAAGGAAGACATTCATTCTCTCTCTCTCTCTCTCTCTCTCTCTCTCTCTCTCTCTCTCTCTCTCTCTCTCTCCGTCGCTCCCTGCCCCTGTCTACCTTTTTCTCTTTGCCATTTCTCCCTCTTTCTCTCTCTGTAGCTCTACCATTCAAATATATAAATGAATCTTAAAAATAAAAAAAAAAGAATTAGGCTGGATCTGAGTTTTTTGTAAATGGGTGGACTTTGTTCTGTAGGCAGAATGAGCCCATTCAAGAGTTTTAAGCTCAGGATGATATTATCAGACTCTCATTCTACTAGTGAGCAGCTGGAGGCAGAGGGAGATGAAGTAGCTGGGGCTAGTCAGTTAGGGGCAGTGGTGCTGGGCCTTGAGCTGGCATGTCTCTGGCTGATCTTGTTTTGTACCACCCTGCTCCACTTTTCTGTAGTCCCATGATGAACGTTTAAGGCGTTACAGTTTTTGAGTCATTCATTTTCCCATGAGGCTGTATGGATTATTCACCAAGCATTACAATAAAAAAAAAAGATCGGGCAAGGAGCGGGTGTGGGAAAAGAGGAGGGGAGAGAGACTAGAGGTTCCAGAGCATGGTAGAAACCCTAAAGGTCTGCCGTGAGAGTCTAGGCACAGTGACTGCCTTGCAAGCTGGGCAGTTTGACTGTCTCACTGGCCAGCCACAGTCAGTGGCACTGCTTCTACCTTTTGTGGTCTTGTCATACTGGAATAGCCTGGCTGACTGGCAAGAGTCACAGTAGTCAGAGAAGAGGGTAGCCTTTCTGCATCATTGCCAGAAGCCCTGGTGTGCCCGATGACACCATTTTGTCTAATGGGTTGGTGGCATCACTAATGTGTAGATTTGTGTAGATTAGGTTCTTGCCTGATAATGGAACTAACACTTCTCCTGCAAGACTTGGGCTCAGAACTGAATAGAAGCAAGGAGGTGGCTTTGGCTTTGGAAGCTGCAACAGGGCAGCAATGTGAGCTTCCAAGTTGCCCCTCCTCTGCCCTCTTCTCTAGGAAGTTGAGAGGGCACTTAGCACCGTAGTGGAGGCTGTGCCTGAGGCTTGCCTGGCTGGGTATGGACCTGTGCTGTGTTTGTGGGGTGGTGCGAGTTGAGATCACATCACGCCAGACCCTATCACAAAGAAAGGTTCTGTCATGCTGAGTGTGGCTAGTGGGTGGAAGACAATCACCATTTCAGTGTAAAAGAGACACATTCCCTGGTCCCAGGAACTGTCACTCAGTGATAAAAGTGGCTGTTGTGATCCATTATGGTTTGTGAGGGCTGGAGGCGGGTGAAGTAGTTTCCTTATGCTCCTCCCATAGCCAGCTCTACAGCTCTACAGCTCCCATACCCGCATGCCTTTGTGCTAAACTTCCTCTCCCTGCCTCGCCTCCCTGCTGAAAAGAATACATGCACTGAGATAGCACACAAACAGAAAACCTCCCCAAGCTGCAATTCGGAAGAATAGAAAGAACAGTGGGTTCACAGAGCCTCATCTTTCCTTTGTAAACTACCTCCTCCTGGCTTAGCCTTGAGTCTGCAGAGAGCAACCTCAGCTCTGTCTAACCTTGAACCTGACAGAGGTTCTCCCAGGATTATTTCATGGTTATGTTATTGCAAATACTTTAAAGGCCACATGCAATTTGTGCATGGGGTTTTAGGTATTCTCTTTTTGTTTCAAAGAATAAGTAGAGAAGACATTATGCTTAGCGTTGAAAAGCACTGAAAAGCAGCATTCCCTGAGTTGATCCTATGTGCTTCTCAGTGTCTTTACCCCAAAGTGATGCCATGTGAACCAGTCCTCAACCTACAGGACACTGATTGCCGTAAGTTTTTACTTCTTGCTATAACCAGGAAAACATTTCTGGAACTTCTCTGTTTCATTCTCTCATAAAGCTTAATGTAAATTCTTTTAAATATTCTTTCTAGGGCTGGGCATTCAGTGCAGTGGTTACCTTGCTCCTTGGGGCAACCACATCCCATATCCGAGTACATGGGATTAAGTCCCACCTTATGTTGCTGCACACCCTGGGTGGCAGTAGGTGATGATTCAGTTACTTGGGTCCCTGCTACTCATGTGGTAAAGCTGGGTTGAGTTCAGGCTCCCAGTTTTGGCCTTACCCAGCCTCGGCTGTTGGGAACATCTGGAAAATGAAGCAGTGGATGAGGGATCTCTTTTTGTTTGTCTCTTTTGTTCTGCCCCTCTGTCTTTCAAATAATTATACTTAAGGTAAAAATGAAGAGCTTTTTTTTTTTTTTAAAAGTGCTTATTTACAAGAGGGAGAGGGAAAAAGAAAATAAAAGAGCCTGAAATGTCTGGGGTCGAGCTGGGGACTGGGTGCTGGGGCCTGGAGACTCAATCCAGGTCTCCCATATGGGTGGCAGAAACCAGTTAGTTGAGCCAGCACTCTTGTGTCTCTGGGCACACATCGGTGGGATCCAGGAGTCAGATTCAGCTGTCCTGGATGAGGAACACAGACATCCGAACTACCATTCCTGTAGGCTAAATGCCCACCTGTGATGCAAATTCTTCAGGATTAGTAAGATGTGAAAAAAATCTCATCATTTAATTTTTCTTTTTCTTTTTTTAAAGCTTCTTAAAGAAAAACACCACTTTCTTCTCTTATCCTAGTTCTGCACTCTAGGAACCTTCTATCTGTAAAGTGCATGCTTAAAATTTTTAAAATAAAATTCAATAAAGCAAAACAGAAACAAAGCAGCATCCTAGAATTCAAGGTCCTCCCCCTTCTACCCCCCACTGCAGGGTATTCAGGGCCTGCAAGACACAGAGAGTCCGGCCAGTCTGACTGTTTCTCCAGGCCCTGAAGGGCCCTCCCTGGCAGGAGGCCCTCCTCCTTGCCCTGCCGTCCATGGTCCTTGTGCACGGGCAGGCTCCCTGCTCTCACACACAACAGCAGAGCAGGTCGAAGATATTAATTATGCATTGTTCTCCTTCCAGCGGTGTTTATGTGGCTGAAGGAGGAAGGCAGGAGGGAATATATTTTAATCACCTCTGCTGCCTTGAAAGAATTCCCACAGATAATCTTCAGCCTCCTCCACGTCTCCCCCGGTGTGAAATGTAGGTCCATCTGCCTCGGTGGTGGAGGGCTCACATAGTGTGTTCATTGTGTCCTTAAGAGGCCCACGCCACTCGCTAGCACAGCCACCGAAAACACAGATGCATTAGAATTCTCAGTCAGGGCCGGGCGAATCTCTGGGCTGCTTAGATGGTTACCTTGGGGCTCAGTTTACAGAGCGGAGACCTTGCTCCTGCCCCAGCTGGGGACTAGTGTGTTCTGGCCTCTGGTGGGGGTCTTCATGAGATACCTCCCCAAGGAACTGACTCAGATCAAATCCTCAGGCAAGAATTTCTGTTGGCGACCTGACTGCTGACACTTCAGGTACAGATAATATGTCTGGCCCTCCCTGACCAATCTCAAGAGATCTGATTAAAGAATATAACTCAGTTGTCCTTCTGCCAAACCCAAGTTTGCTGCTCCATGTCTCCGTCTGAATTTTGAAGTTGTTGAAAGACAGTCTGCCTCCTCTTTCTACCACACATCCCATAGAAATGTGAGTCTGTTTTCTATTTGTGGAACAGTGGAGGCCTTCATTTCTGCTCTTATCTCACAGTTTTATTTAAAAATGCACATGCAGGGCCCGGCGGCATGGCCTAGCAACTAAAGTCCTCGCCTTGAACGCGCCGGGATCCCATATGGGCGCCGGTTCTAGTCCTGGTAGCTCCACTTCCCATCCAGCTCCCTGCTTGTGGCCTGGGAAAGCAGTCGAAGATGGCCCAAAGACTTGGGACCCTGCACCCGCGTGGGAGACCTGGAAGAAGTTCCTGGCTCCTGGCTTCGGATCGGCATAGTATTGGCCGTTGAGCTCACTTGGGGAGTGAACCATCGGACGGAAGATCTTCCTCTCTGTCTCTCCTCCTCTCTGTATATCTGACTTTCCAATAAAAATAAATAAATCTTTAAAAAAATGCACATGCAATAAAAATACATCATTAGTCTGAAATATGAGACAGGCCATTTGGAAAATGTAATTTTCAAACATCCCGCAACCAACTCCAATGTCTAGGTCATGAGTTCACTGAACACACACATATATATATGTGAATATATATATATATTTTTTTTCTTGTTCACAGATGTCCTTGAAGGATACAATGGGACGATTTTTGCATATGGGCAGACTTCATCAGGAAAAACCCACACAATGGAGGTAAGACTGCAGCATGCTGCGTCAGTCTCAGGTGACTCCACAGAGCTGGTGTGGCCAGTGAAACTGCAGGTGCATGTGGTAGTTTTCACAGGGCACCAGAGGTGGTCACGTTTGGTCAGTTAGTTACCTCCTTGAGGAGTTGTAATAATTGCAGTGAGCAATCAAGTCCCAGGAGGTCGATGTTTCTAAACCACTGTTGATAACCCCATCAAGATAGTGATAATAAATTCCATTCCCAATAGCCATCACTAAGCTGAAGAGTGATGGGAGTGTCCTTGTAGATTGCAGCCTCAACCTGCTGAGAGACCCTGCTGTGATGGACACCTACCCTGCCAAGGGCTGCTGGGGATGGAAGCCTTCCTAGGATTAAACAAAAGGAAACAAAGAACCTGTGTGAGAGATTTCAAGAACTTGGCTTGTGGACCTGATTCAGCTCACAGACACATTTTCTGTTCAACTTGCACAGCAGTTTTTTTAGAAGTTGCTGTCAAGTGTTTAAAATGGGATGATTTCACTCAGTTCTAATTTTCCATTTTGGATTGAGCATTCCAGAGATCTGGCAACACTGGGCGAAACTCACCATAATAGGAGGGTACTTTGAAAAGCTTGCAGAAAATGGAATTAAAAGGCAAGCTTATGTTGTAACAATTGCATAGGCTTTTTTTTAAAAAGATATGTATTATCCACGCACATTTTGAAGACTTTTTCAAAACTTTTTCACACCAAAATAAAACATTAACTTTAATTCTGTTTCCACAAACTTTCCCAATTCCCCTTGCGAACAAAATGAGATTTTCTAGAACAGGAACCTTTATTTTTTATTTCCTCACCTACCTTTTTATTAACATAGCTGTCTTACAGGGGCGAATCAACAAAGTGTTTACTTTCAATCTTGAAAAATATTTATTTCAAAGGCAGAGAGACAAGGAGAGCTTGCCCAACCTCTGGTTCACTTCCCTAGTGCCCAACAGCCAGGATTGGACCAGGCTGAAAACCGGGGCCTGAGCTTCAGTCACCTACTACCTTCCAGGTGTGCGTTAGCAGGAAGCTGGAATGGGAACAGAGAGAGGAGGCAGGAACTGAATCCAGGTGCTCTGATAGGGGACGTGGATGTCCCCAAGGGGCAACTGTATCGCTGCACCAAAGGCTGTGCCTCAAGCAGGGGTTCATGTTAAAATGTTACTGGTGTGGTGGCCCAGACCAGCTCGTGTTTCTGTGGCTAGCTCTCTATGGACCCAGTCCACTTTGTATAGCCCATGTGTGGATGTGAACTTGTACTCAGCATCCTTGTTGTCAGGTTAGTCCCTTGAGGCTCTGGCAGGTGTGAGCCCAGCTCCCACAGTGGGTAGCAGAGCTGTGTGGTTTCGGGCTGTCCTAATCAGGCTACTGTGCAGACAGGTTGGCCCCCTTGGCTTCTTCCCCGGGGATCTTGCTGAAGGTTGCTAGGGCTAGCTGCTGCTTCTCAAGGCTGGACCCACCTGATGGATGAGGGAGAAGGAGAGAGGATGTTGAGAAATGGCCCATGCATACAGGGTCAGAGGGCGCCTCTCTCCTGTGGCCCACAGCTCACAAGCACCAGGGTCAGAAGACACCTCCCTTCTCCGAGTGAGATTTGTTCATTCAGCCTCCCTCTGGGGAGCGTCACAGAGCCGCAGCTGTAGAGTCGGGCCAGCTGGTGCATCATTCCTGTGGGAGAGGAGAGATTTCAAAGGCCCAGGCGCTTGGTCCTCCGCACATTGACCACATTGGGGGAATTTGGGTGGGGATGCTCATTTTGACGTGTTTCCAGAGACAGAATTGCTTGGAGATAGCACAGATAAAGGAAGCATGGGGTTCCTCTGCCACCTCTTTTTGACACCTGAGACACCTCCGCCTCTCACACCCCAAGGCAGGACATGAGGAAAGACTTCTCAGAAACATGGGCACTTCTGCCTCCCTCCTCGCTCCTGTTCCCACCCCTCACCTGCGTCTCACCCTGGGCCCTAGGCCCTGGGTTCTTTAGGTGCTAGAAAAGCTGTAGGTGCACATGTCTTGAATCCCACCTGCTTCCGTCCCAGGGGCTAAAATCTCCTTATAAGTCAGAAAGGCACGGGAGGTTGAGGAGTGTGACGTCTCTTGAGAGAATGATTCAGTTTTTGGGTTTTTGAAAAGTCTCAGAATATATGCAGGACAAAAAAAAAAAAAAAAAAAAAAACCAACAACGAACTCCATGTTTAAAAATCCTCAGACACTTGGGGAATGCACACAGGGATGACCCTCTAAGCTTAAGGATTAATGTCTTCAGGAATTACAAGGTATTTGCTGGTGCCAGCAGTTTAACCTGTAAGACAGATGCAATTGCCAGAGTCCATTCCTGTTTTGGGGCAGAATAGATGATGAGAAAGAATAATGAAAGCATTTTAGTTTTTTAAAAAAAGATCTCTTTGTGGTTGTATAATTGAAAGATAGAATGGGGTGGGAGGTGGAAGATATCTTGCATCTGCTGGTTCCCTTCCTGAATGACTGCCACAGCTGGAACTGAGCTAGGCTGAAGACAGGAATCAGAAACTTCGGCAGGCTTCCCCTGTGGATGGCGGGGCCCAAGCTCTTGGGTCTTCTGCTGCTACCTTCCAAGGTGCATTAGCAGTCAGCTAGATGCAGAACAGAGTAGCTGGGACTCAAACCATTACTCTAATAAAGGATGCTGGCTTGCTAGGCAGCTTAACCTACTGCACCCTAATGCCCAACCCAATGCCAGCTCTTTAAAGCTATGTGGAAGGTGTTTGGCTAAGTTAGAGGCTCTGTGTCCCTTCGCTTGTCCCAGAATGCTCATGAAGACCTGCAGGGACCTGGATTCTGTACTGGTCTCACCTTCAGGCTCCTACATTTGCTCTTGTCTTCATGTCTGCCAGTTGATGTAAGGAGTTGCTATCCTCTATGGTACATCAGGAGATCACACGCTGCTGCCCGTGGTTAGGAGGGAAGGGGTTGGTGTGGATGGGATTCCTTCCCTACACCCACCACCCTCTGTGCTTCACTTGGTTCTTTCTGCTGGTGATTGTAGACTGGAGAGAAGATGGAAGATGTTGTAAGAAAATAGCAAGAAAAGGAGGAGTCCCCAGCTACTGCCAGGGAGATTGTAGGAGGCTAAGGAGTCCAGGGCACAGGAATGCAATGACATCAGAAAAGCCCCATGGGTGTGCATTGTTTGCAAGGAGGATTTGGGGCATGCAGAATGATGCATTTCAGTGGCTGTCAGAAGGGCACAGTAACTCCTCAGTGGACAAGGCTGTCACATTTTAAAGCTGGTTTTCCTTTTAATTCCTCATTTTGGGTCTGACATCCAGTGGCAATTGCATAATCTGCTCTTAAGAGAAACAAGAGCATTAGGGTGCAACAGGTTACAGATTGAACTCTGTAAAATCAGAAAGGATAGCTTCTCACAGTGGAGCACTGCGGGTGGCTTTGCAGTAAAACTAGGACTCACTGGCTGGCATTGGTGCTCAGCTTGACGGGGACCATGATGCACAGAGCTCTGGGCTTGCAGTCCTTGCCCAGGATTGGTACTGGGAAGAGCCTTGGGGTTCTGGCTGCAGCCAGCAAGTGGGAGGCCTGTCCCTGCGGTGGGTGTGGCATGCTGAGAAGGACTTCTGTTAGCCCTTGGCCTTGCTTTGTGCGCCCTCTGGACAGACATCGGTGTTTGGAAACCACCTGTGCTTTTGCTTATGCCTGGAGGGACAGTGAGGGGCCATGTGAACACAGCAGGCTTCCTGACATGAACCTCCCTGCTGAGGGATTCGGAATAGGCTTGTGTGAGTGACACTCACCTGCTGAGGGCTGCAGTGTTTCTGGAGGCTAGCTTGTTTGGGAGGGCCAGGACACAGCTGTGGCTGGAACAAAGGGTCTTGTTTCTTCTTTGTACCTGCTCCTAGGTCCTCGCAGTACAGATAAGTTTTGAAAGGATCACACAGGATGCAATTGTAAGATATATACTTTGCAGAATACAGGAAACTGAGTGACAATTGTAGGATATACACAAGACACTGAGTACATTCCTCAGTTCCATGGGTTCTGCCCATCCTCCATACATGAGCAGCTCCTCCCCATTTCCTGTGCTCCCTCTGTCCCAGCTCACCTTTTCTGCCCTCAGGATTGGGATTGGGTCACCCTCTGGGAAGCCAACTCTATTTACCCTAGTTGGAAGGGACTTTCCTGCTCTCCAAATTTCTGTAGCTTTTGGCTGCTTTTTCACTTTTCATTCCCTGAGCAGAAGGTGTATTGTCTGTGCATCTGATTTACAAAACAATTGACAGGAGAGTTGTGAAGACTCTTAGGACTCAGGGCTCTCTGTTTCTCTCAACACACAAATACACATCTCACACAACCCTCACACACCACACTGTACAGACATGTGCCATACATGCCACAAAGACCCACACATGCCACATGCAGACACCATGTGCACGGTAAACACACACCACATAGCACACACATGCAGCAGACACTCATGCTTCTAGTTGCAGATGGTTGTAGCAGGTTCAGGCTACTGGCCTTAAAGGCTGCACTGTTCTCAGGTATCTATGCCAGATCAAGCACCACAGCCCTGCAACCTGTGGTAGATTTGGGTGTCATTTCCATCGCCGAGGGGATGGCACTATTATTATGAGAGCACTCCTTACTCTTGTCCTGTGATTTGAGGATGAGGGCTTTAGGGGAACATAGTAGGGGTTACCCAGGTTGTTCCATGCTTCTGCCTAGTTTCTGAGCCTGACAAATGCAAACTAGAGGCTGTCAGTGCTTGCAAAAGCCATGGATTATTTGGATGAGAGGAGCAGATTTGAGTCAATGGAGGAGGAGTTAGGTGTTACCAACCATTACTCTGACCATGGGCCAGGAGAAGAAGCTAAAGAGTTATGGTTGTGGAGAATGGTTGAAGAGCCCTGCCCTGTTTGGGCATTGTCTGATTGGCTCCATGTTTATGACAGCCTGTGTGATTTAAGTTTACTAGGGTTTGGTACTATTATTCCCAGTCACTGAATGCTGTTTTCTGCACTACATACTCATGGTCTGGGGAAGAAATGTATTTCAGGCTCTTCAGGTCAAATAAGCTCCCAACTATTGCTTAATGGGGGCCGACCATGGACTGAAGGATGCAACATTAGCATTTGAGCCCTTCTAAGGTCATGAAACACCTGTGCATTCCGTTTGATTTAAGTTGACAATAATTCTGTGAATGAGTACTGTATTTAAGACTCCTAAGTGGGGGAAGAATTATGTAGGTACTGGCCACATTGTGTCTGTGGGGAGTAGGCAATCAAACAAAAAAGCAACAGGAACTCACCAAATAGTTCAGAATTCTCCATAGATGACAGGGAGGGCTCCCAGGTAAGAGCTTTGCCAGGGACCAGTTGTGTCTGAATTCACTTTGTCTTTTGCATTTAATAGAGTTGGAAGTCCAGATCAAGTATGCACTGGAAGATTTGTAATGCCAGGTGTTTTGAGGCTTGTATGTAGTGCTGAGGTTCAAGGAAGTTCTTGCTTTTGCTAACTTAAATGTTAGCTTGCAGGTTACTTACAGAGAGGTACTGTGTGCTGGAGCCACATTGAAAAGCTGGGTGAAGCAAAGCCCATCTTCCAGGTGCTGGGCAGACTTGGGACAAGGGTTTGGGACAGAATTGTGGAAGGTTATTGTGTGGTTTTGGAAGGCTGAACAGTTCAGTTCCAATTATTCCTGAAATTTTGTAACATCTTAGAGGTCTAGACAATTCTCTGGGTGTACAGTTGTCACTTGAGACCTGCAAGATGTGTGTTTGTGCACGGAGGGGTTGTTTAGCACCAGGAGAGAACCAAAGTGTTCATGTAACTGTGAGATTAGAAAGCCCTGGAAGCTCTGGCCTTAGTACCGTGGTAAAGGCAGCTGCTCTCAGTAGACCTAGGGCTTTGCCAGAGGGCCTCTTTTTTTTTTTGCAGGGGTCTCAGGGACATCTGGTTCTCTCCTTCAAGCTGGGTTTAGTAACAGTTGAATTTAGTCATGCTTCCACTCTTTAGGTAAAAGAAATAGATGTGTACCAAAAGCAGGGGGAAGTAATATGAGCCTAGCTTTTTCCATGTTAGAAGCAGTCACAAAGTTACCCAGAACATTTCAGATGACAGTGACAGATTTTCAGAAGAAGCAAATATAAAAGATTTCCTTGATTCATCTATGAGATGATGCTGAAGGTGTTTCAAAATAAAATTCTTAGAAATTCCTGGGGAGTGATGATATTCATGAAGTTATATCTGTTTTCAAGGTGATTTCATTAGGAGACAGAGTTTATGTGTACTTCCTGCCAATCCATAAATTGCCCCACAAGGTCTCATTTTTAATGCACAACCTCCCAAATACATTGATTTGCTGCTCTGAGAGGCAGTGAGAGGAAGAACTGTGGGACCTCAGAATAAGACAGGACTAGGATTCCCCTGGTGGATAAAATTAAAAAGGCAAGGAGCATGGTTAGTCTGGCCAAGTTGTAATCTCTTGGCGCCACAGACAGGTCCCCAGGGGAGTTGGCAGCCCATGCCTAAGCATGACCGTGACCTCTTCTCTCTCTCACCCATGGCCCCTGTCTGTGTTTGTATTGTCCACTTACTAGGGAAAGCTGCATGACCCTCAGCTCATGGGAATCATCCCCAGGATTGCGCATGACATCTTCGACCATATCTACTCCATGGATGAGAACCTGGAGTTTCACATCAAGGTAAGTGCCCCCTGGCTGAGCCACAGGGGAATGTACTAGACTACCAACCCTAGCCCCCCCAACCATGTTTCTCAGGCTTATCCTAGTTAAATGATATTCCTGGGCTGGCAGAGTGCTCTTTATAGTTTAATGACTTGGGCTAGTGTTTGGCTGTCTGAATAAATTATTGTATCTATCAAGATAATGAAAATCAAGACCCTCTTTAGGAACCGTCTCAATGGTTGCTGGGTCCTAGCCCTCACCCCGTGGCTCTCTGCAACACGATGGCGGTGTGTCTGAATTTGGGCTAGGACAGCATTCCTCAGTGTATGTTCCCCCATACACAATAACTTGTAGGTCAACCACCAGAGGGAGGGGTTCTGTGGTCGTATGAGCTAGGATAAAGCTTTGTTGAGCTGTGTTGGGTTTTTCACAGGTGTGTGTCTGCTGTGTGTAAGGGACATGTACTGCGGTGCATTTCCCTGTGGACAGCATCCCCAAGGGTCTACAGAACCGCAAGGAAGAATATTTTCCTCTTCATTTTTCTCGGCTTGCTTGTTTTATTTTATGTTTAAAACCTCAATGCTGGCTTAAATTTGAAATGAAACATTTTTACTCTTACTGTAGCTGTTATATCATAGAATTTGGTACTAGAAGAATATTTCCAAAAATTCCTTGGGAGTGACTGAAAGCCATGGTTGCAGCCGTAGAAGAAGTGTTGTGAGCTGGAGAATCAAGAGGGCAGGCAGAGAGGGGGAATCCAAGCCCTGCTTTTCTTTTTCTTTAAAACATTTTTTAAATGACAAGTTGAGATGTTATTCACATACCATAAAATTCATCTGTTTAAAATGTACAGTTTGGTGGTTTTTAGTATATTCCCCACATTTCACAGTTATAATCATGGGCTAATTCCAGAATAGTCTCATCACCCACAGAAGAAGCTCGGTGCTGCCTGCAGGCCCTGCTGCCCTGTCCTCTTGCTTTGCTTCGTCCTCTCTTTTCCCATCTCTCTCTCTTTCTTTTAGCTGGGGGATAGAGGGACAAAACAGGGGCTCCTGCTCCATGTTCCCTTGTTGCCCATCCCACATTCCTTGTCAAGGAACTCACTGGCACAATTGGTACCCCTGCCCCAGTTAGCTGTGTCTATATGTGTGGTCCAGGATCCAGGCACTGTGAAGTTGGAGGGGATTGACAGTATGGGAAAGAAAAGGGGGGCAGGTCTGTTTTTTTTTTTATTTAAAGATTTATTTTAGGGCCTGGTGGCGTGGCCTAGTGGCTGAAGTCCTCGCTTTGAACGCCCCAGGATCCCATAGGGGCGCCGGTTCTAATCCCTGCAGCTCCACTTCCGAGCCAGCTCCCTGCTAGTGGCCTGGGAAAGCAGTCGAGGCTGGCCCAAAGCCTTGGAACCCTGCACCCATGTGGGAAACCCAAAAGAAACTCCTGGCTTCTGGCTTCAGATCAGTTCAGCTCTGGCCATTGAGGTTACTTAGGGAGCGAATCAGCAGATGGATGATCTTTCTATCCTCTGCATATCTGCCTTTCAAATTAAAATAAATGTTTTTTTTTAAAGATTTATTTTTATTTGATTACAAAGTCAGATATACAGAGAGAGTAGGAGAGACAGAGAGGAAGATCTTCCATACAATGATTCACTCCACAAGTGGGCGCAACGGGCCGGTGTTGTGCCGATCCAAAGCCAGGAACCAGGAGCCTCTTCCAGGTCTCCCACGCGGGTGCAGGGGTCCCAAAGCTTTGGGCCATGCTGACTGCTTTCCCAGGCCACAAACAGGGAGCTGGATGGGAAATGGAACAGAGGAATACGAACTGGCACTTGCAATGTGAGGATTTAGCCACTAGGCTGTTGCACCAGGCCCTTGGGGGGGGGGCGGAGAGCAGTTCTAAGACTCAGGGTAGAGGTTTAATAAAGTGATTTCCCTGAAAGCTGTAACTTTAGTGCACCAGGCCCATCAATTTTAAAATGAGGAAGATGAAGTTCAAAGACACTGAGTTGGACGATTCAAATTCTGTGCCAGAAGGTTGGCAGACAAACCCTGGTTCTGGCCAGCCCTAGGTCCAGAATATTTTTCATTGCATTAAACTTCTTTCCTTATTTATTTCTGCTGTATACCTTTGCCAAATTATAGAAAAAAAGGGGGAAGGTAATGACTGTTTGCCTCATTATAAATTACACCCTACAAACCACTCTGCCTTTTAGTTCCCTTTGTTAGTGAAAGCCTGCTTCTCCTTCTTGCTGGGGCTTTTTATATCCAAGGATACAGAAGCTTGTTGCTTTGATGGGATCAAGATTTAGCAGCTTAGTACTTCTTTAAGACTGTTTGCATTGAAATACCTTCAACTACTGCAGGGTTCTTATGTGATAATCCTGGAATAAGATGTTAAACCAATTACTGCCCTCAAAATAAAGTCTTGTGCTAGAATCTTATTAAGTTAAAAACAGCCCTAGCAGGAAGCAGGGAAGGGGGAGGAGCAACACTCTGTAAGTCTCCCAGGCTGAATTTTGCCGTCCAGACTCTATTTTGCCTTGTAGTTATGCTTACTTGTTTCATAAATAATGTTGAGAGGATAAGTTAGCAGTTGAGTATTTCATATTTGAACTGAGTACTGACAGACTAACTCAAGAAAAAAAGGTCTGATTAAGGCAGTAGAGGACATCTTCTTAAAATGAGCCCCATGGAGGTTTGAAACATTGTTTCTTCTTTTTTGTTTTTTATTAATTACGTTGCATTATGTGACACAGTTTCATAGGCTCTGGGATTTCCCCCAACCCCTCCCCATCCCTCCCCCCTTGGTGGATTCCTCCACCTTGTTGCAATATTACAGTTCAAATTAAGTCAAGATTCTTTCTTTGCAAACGTATACCAAGCATAGTGTCCAGCATCTTACTTTCCAGATAAATTCAATGGTTTCTTGGGAAGACCATCTCTGGTCTGAAGGTAGAGCCGGCAGAATATCGTCCGGATGAAACATTATTTCTGAAAGTTCTCTTGCTTAATGTGAACAGGACTCTAATGGTCAGATTGACCAGTATGTAGACCCTGACTGCTTTTTAAACATAATTAATTTTCTATGTAATCTATACAAATAAGACTAGGTATTTAAGGGCTCAGATAACATAAAAATCTCTAGACAATTCTGAGAGAAATTGGGCGCAGTGTTGAGTTGGCCCCAGAAGGGCTGGATCTGAAGGTGGTCAGGATGGGACTGTGGCTGCAGGAAGGATGGAGAGGACTGCAGGCAGTGAGCCTTTTGGATGTCACCAGGATGTGTCCATGCGTAACAGGGCTCATGATGGGGGAGTTTGACAGATGTTCAAATAGGCACATGTTATTAGGGTGGCAGCCAACCAGATGAAGCTACAAGGATGCCCACTATAGATTCCAGGATTTAAAACCAGGACCCTAAATCTTAGGTGGGTCAAGAACAAAGCACATGAAAGGTAATGAACCAGGGCTGAGTCCAGGATAGGCAGCTGTCTTTTTTTCCCGCTAATTGGAGGCAGGACTGATCCAGAGCTGGGGTATGGGCTTAGGTTTCACCGGTATGGTTACAGTCCACCCTCACAACTTTAGAAGTCAGGTATTGCTGAAGTATAGGACATGATCTGAGCGATGCATTTGTAGGTGAATTTTTTTAAAAGATTTATTTTTATTACAAAGTCAGATATACAGAGAGGAGGAGAGACAGAGAGGAAGATCTTCCATCTGATGATTCACTCCCCAAGTGAATGCAACTGCTGGTGCTGTGCCGATCCAAAGCTGGAATCCAGGAGCCTCTTCTGGGTCTCCCACATGGGTGCAGGGTCCCAATGCATTGGGCTGTCCTCGACTGCTTTCCCAGGCCACAAACAGGGAGCTGGATGGGAAGTGGAGCTGCAGGGATTAGAACTGGTGCCCATATGGGATCCTGGAGCGTTCAAGGCAAGGACTTTAGCTGCTAGGCCATGGCGCCGGGCCCGTAGGTGAATTTTTGTCTTATGAACTTCAAGGAGTCCCCGTGCACCAACTAAGACAGCTGCAATATCCCTAGGTGATACAATCTTATGGGACTATTGTAGTATATGTGGTCTATCATTGAACTGTCATATATAATATGTGACTTTATTTTGCTTTTGATTCCTACCCCAGTTTAGATTTTAAAAGCACTTATGAACATTAGGGAAGAAAAGTTTATCTGGAAGCAGATGGCAGATATAAGAGAGTACACAGTCCTATTGCAATTTTTGACATCAAAAAGTCTAATGCTTCCTTTGACATATGGGAAAATTGAGACCTAGGGTTTTGGCTATGTGTAAATGAAATCCCAAAGACCACTGTGTAGTTAAAGCTGTTCTCAGACATCAGTCAGCATTGTCACCTGGGGAATTTCAAAGCCGACCCTGAGGCCCCATTCTCTGAGATTCAGAGGAGCTATCAGGCCACTACAATTTAAGCCAATTCTGTAGGTGATGCTGATGAAGCTGGTGCTAGGATGGAGACTTGAGAATAAATCATTGGAAGGCTTCCTTTTCACTCACAGATGAGTTATCTCTTATTCCCTGACATTTTGTTAAAATCCTTGCTGGACTCCTCCAGCCTAACCCCCACCACCAGCTGTGTCCTGGCTACCCTTCTGAGCTTGTGTGGGTCCAAGCACACTGCCCTTACTCTTCCCTGCTCCCGTTGGGTGAACATTTGGGCACATGTTTGGATTGTGCCTGACCTTGGATATGCAGTGGCCATTAGTATCATCCAAGGTCTACTGATTGCAGAGGATGTTTTCTGTTCTGACTGTTGTCATGTGTAGAAATTGTCTTGGTGTCCATTTAAAGCAAACCCTGGAATCTTCCTGTAAGTGGCTAGTCTAGCACATGGTGGGAATGGAGTTATGTATGGGGGCTTGGAAAGTGGTTAACACTTGGTGGGGACAGGAAGGGCAAGCAGAGGATTTGGGTAGCAGGAAGGAAGTGGAGAGGTATCTGGAGCCCTGTCCTCAAGGCACGATCTTCATCTTGTGTCCTTTATTTTCCTCTTCCTAGCCATGTATGACCAAAGCTTCTATAGATTCTAAAAATGATGTTTTTGAAATTCTGTTGGCATTTCTATTCTAAATTCAATTTGTTTTTAACCAGGTTTCCTATTTTGAGATCTACTTGGACAAAATAAGGGACTTACTTGATGGTGAGTAGCCGTAGTGCTTGCCCTTCCTTTACCCTGTAACTGAAGTCTGGGGAAGTTGAAATGATTCACAGGACTTTTGCTTAAGAAGCAATTCAAAGTCTAGAGAAGTGTTCTCTCACCCTCAGGCTCCCTGCTCATCCTATGCTAAGGCTCAGGTTTGCGTGTTACAAAGAGAGTAGGTTTACCTAGCTTCTTAATAATTTCTATTTTTCCTGTCCATGTAGATAGGATCTTTAACTTTTCTCTCTTCATCATCTCTCTAGTGTCCAAGACAAACTTGGCTGTTCATGAAGATAAAAACAGAGTCCCATATGTAAAGGTATGAGAAAGACTTGATTGGTTATGTATCTGGTTTCCCCTAGGTTCAAACTGTTGCAGTAATGATTACACAAGAGGACCAGAAAATTATCTATAAAGGGCATAGAGACTTTACTCATGCTCATTATATTTAATATTCATCTGCTTAAAAATGACAGATTTCTCCAATGGTATCATTGCTTTATGTAAACTGTTATGAAGCAAATATTATTTGTTATATTCACATTGAAAGAAGTGTTGATATTGAATAAATAGTTGATACTTTGCAGTTAAGGAATGTTTCAGAGCATTTTGTCTAGAACTTCAGAGTTTCACATCTTGGTGACAAAAATAGCAAAGAAAGATGGAATGCAAAATGAAAGTTCATGTCATTTTCCCGTTAATTTTTTTCTTTTATGGTCTGTCTCTTGAAAATGTTGCTATTAAGTATAAATCTGTACTCTGGAATCTAAGAAAATTCTGTGTTTATTTTATGGTTCACTTTCAGGAAACAGAACTCAAACCCTAGGCCAGGAGAGAAAGTTGTTGGCTCAACATTGTAGGCCTTTTCAATGATCTACATTTATAAAGGAGATGAGGAAAAATATTGAACTATTTCAAAAATATTGTTGCTTTACAACTTTCTAATGGTGCCCTTGATCTGACTCTTCCAGGGGTGCACTGAGAGGTTTGTGTCAAGTCCTGAGGAGGTCATGGACGTGATAGATGAAGGCAAAGCCAACCGGCACGTGGCTGTAACAAGTAAGCACACTAAGAGTGTCTCCTGTCATGTGACTTAGAATACCAGTGTCTGCCTCCCATCCAGCACTGGCGGGTGGTGAGGTATAAATGAAGCAATGCCTGAGGGTGGGTGGTCAGTGGGCACCTGCGCCTAGACATCAGGGTGGGTACAGTCCCAGTGTGTCCAAGAAGGTTCTATTAGCTGTCCACAGTGCTCTGAGGTTATGGAAATATGGGATGAGACAATGAGACTGTGGACCATAGTAACAGTATAAGGTTGAACATGTTATTTTAACCATGTTCTTGTTTAGGTTAAAAACATAATCCAAGCCAACAAATTCTAGATACCATTCATATAAGAGAAAAGATACCAGGTTGGATTTCTGCCCTATGTGTCACAGGAAAAGAAAGGCAAAGAGATCAGAAAGCAGAGCTGGGAACTTTGTGATAACGTTCCCACGCAGTGCTATCAGTAGCTGCATTCAGATCCGCTCATTTGCTGCACAGTTCTTTTTCAGGCATGGATATCTTCGGGAAGTGGCACATATGGTACTCGAGCTTGGGTATCAGAGGTTCCAGGGAAAGGCTGGGCAGGCTTAGAGAGATGTGGCCAATTGAAAGTGAGTTTACAGGAGGAAGGGGTTGGAGGAGAAAGGCAAAGCTGAGGAGGATGTGTGAACAGTCCATCTTAACACACACGTTGCAGGTGCTGACACTGAGAAAGAGTCTGCTTGCTCTGTTTGGTCTCAGTGGGCTTAGTACCAGGATTGCTGTGGCTCTTCGGAAGTATAGCTTCTAAAAAGCAACTAATTAGTTTTATTGATTTATTTGAGAGAGGTACAGTCAGAGACAGGGGCAGGCAAAAAACTCCCATCTTCTGGCTCATTGCATAAATGCTCCTAACAGCCCAGATTAGACCGTGCAGAAGCTGGACTCAGCTGGACATGCAGTCCAGCTGTGCTGTGTGGGTGACAGGATTCTAGGTACTTGAGCCATCACCTGATTCTTTTGGGGTGTACATTAGCAGGAAGCAGTGTCTTAGCCAGTAGGGAGGCAGATTTTCATTTGTCACAAGAACTCTAGTCCTTATAGCTGCACCGAGTGAAGCCTGCTCCTTAAACTGAATTCCCCGCCCTGTTATGAAAGAGACTGATCTCAGCTCTTTGATTCTCTTCCACCTGGGATTCTTTGATTCTGTAATCCAGCCTTTTCTCTACCCAACACCTGATGATGTTTATGTGTGGCAAACGTCATACGTGAGCCTGGGCTTGTGTAGCTGTGGGTCAGACTCTACCTCTTTCTCTTTCAATTAAAACACATACACAGGAGAGAGTGTAAGACTGATGCTCTTTGTTTTCAATCTTTATTTTATTTACCAGAAAGGCAGAGAAGTAGACAGGGCGCTCTCACATCTGCTAGTTCATTCACTGAATGCCTGTAATAGTCAGGGCTGAGTCAGGCCATGGTTGGGAGCTGAGAACCCAGTCCAAACTTCCCACAGGAATGGAAGAGAACAAATTACTGAACCATCACCTGTTGTCTTACTGGGTTTGTATCAGCTAGAAGTTGGAATTGGGAGCAGAGTCTGGGACTCCAATGTAGGCACTCAACTAAGGAGTATGGTTGTCCCAAGCCCTGTTAACCATTTGTGCCACATGGCCACCCAAGACTGATATGCCTAGGACGGTTTCTTTAGGACTTCTTAGGTGTAATGTGGTAAGGTGGTTTTGAACAGTGAAGGCTGATGAGTGTGGAGTCATGGGTCTCTGTGACTCCTTGGTTGGCAGACTAGAGTATGCATGAAACTTTATTTCCAGCACTCCATCTTAATGAGGTATATTTCATCTCTGAGACCTTCCATGCATTCAGCATGTGTTGTAGAAGAAGTATAGCTCTTAATCTTTCCTTAAGAAAGTCTTAATCCTTCCTTGAGGAAACTTGCTATTCCTGATAAGACCAGGTTTTCCTAGATGCCTGTGCTAGAATATATCAGGTATGGTAATCAAAATGAAAACGTTGGAGAGATTTAAGGTGGGGCAGGGAAAACAGCTGTAAGCTCATGGAGAGCCAGGCTGGGGTAGGATATGAGGTTTGGGCAGAGCCTAGAAAATCTCCAAGTGTTGACTAAGATTTTCATATTAATTTCTCTGCTACCTGAAGACCTGTGAAGTCTTTCCTTAAGTGTTGTTGTTTTTAAGAACCATTTTTGGTGGAAAAGCATGATTTGGCTGGAAAAGCATGATTTGTTTTGCTGTTTAGATGAATGGTTTGCAATCTAAATTTACGTGCTCTTGGTAGAGCAGTAAACTATCCTGCTTTTCAGACATGAATGAACACAGCTCCAGAAGTCACAGTATCTTCCTGATTAATATTAAACAAGAGAATGTAGAGACTGAAAAAAAACTCAGTGGGAAGCTTTATTTGGTTGATTTGGCTGGAAGTGAAAAGGTAATTGGTTCTTTATTTGTATTATCTATAATTTTCCCCTGTTATTTGCTTCAGTGTGCACTGGTATAATTTTTATGCCTTTCCATTCCCTGATTTTAAAAAAAGCTTTTTAAAAAGTTTCTGAAGTTATGCCAAGGTGTTATTACATTTAGCCTTTGTTTCTGGGCTCACTTGTTCCTGGTGGTGAAGTTCCCTGTTGGCATCACAGGCAGGATGCTTTGAGTGCTGATGGTGACAGCACTGGCCAAGTGTTTGTCTGAACATGTGGGAGCAAAGGGAAGATGCCCGTGTGTGCAAGGGATGGGCTTTGGCTTGGGAAGACAGCAGCCATGCTTTCACAGCTACTGTGTTCTGCTGATAACATCTCTGTAACATGGGTCTACTCCTGGTTTGCCTGGTCCTGGGTGCGGATTGATGCTATCTTCCATGGGTAACCTTGGTACCTTGGATTCTGAGTTCCGTGTTCATTCTTTTAGCTGAAAATCCTGACTGGCCTCTGATTTTGTTAGATGTCTGCCAAGGGCCATGCCTCCCAAGTTAGGCTTTCTAGAATTTCCCACCTACCCCTTGCCAGCCTCACTTCTGTCCCCCAGTGGAAGCTCCCAGCACCACACCCTGTCTGGGGAAGCCTAATCCTTGTTGCCAGGCAACAACCCAGAGCAAGTGCACCTGCTCAGTGCCTCTTCCGTCCTTTGTCACTGCTGTCACACCTGTGGTCCACATCAGGACAAGCCTTGAGTCTTGGTCAGACTCCCTTAACTGTGCCATTGCTGCCCACTTGCTGTGCCACAGCACTGCATCCCCATTTTTCCCAGTTAATAGTCTCTAGTGTTTGTGTAAGTCGTGGTTCCTTGAGTTGCCCTCTCCTGTGCATTTGTGGAGCTGGTAGCAGGAAATCTGGCTGTTCCTAGTCTGTTGTGCTGGTATGGGCTTATGACTTGGAAATAATGGAGCAGTGGCATTATGTCCCAGACTGACCGACTGGCCACTGACAACTGGATAGCTCTTCCCCACTATGCCATCTGGGGGTCTGCATAGAGAGCCTATATGGCATCTCCATTCTTGCCAAGCACAGAGATGAGTACATAGGGCTTAAGTACACCTGCAAACTGCCTCACACTGGCAGACCATACCGACCGGTCTGCACAGTGTTTGGTTAGTGCTAATAATATGAACTCAAAAGTTCATAGATGAGTGGATGAAAGAGGTAAGTTTTATTTTCATGTAAAATATATTTTTCCCATGGCATGCATTTTTCTAGGAACTTTTTTTTAAAAGATTTTATTCATTTTATTACAGCCAGATATACACAGAGGAGGAGAGACAGAGAGGAAGATCTTCCGTCCGATGATTCACTCCCCAAGTGAGCTGCAACGGGCCGATGCATGCCAATCCGAAACCGGGAACCAGGAACCTCTTCCGGGTCTCCCACGCGGGTGCAGTGTTCCAATGCATTGGGCCGTCCTCAACTGCTTTCCCAGGCCACAAGCAGGGAGCTGCTGGGAAGTGGAGCTGCCGGGATTAGAACCGGCGCCCATATGGGATCCCGGGGCTTTCAAGGCGAGGACTTTAGCTGCTAGGCCATGCCACCGGGCCCTTCTAGGAACTTTTTGTAGACCCTTCCTCATGTGTATGTGGCAGCCCTCATGTGATTTGTTTTGCTCATGTCTTGTCCTTTGCCCGGCTGTGTCCACACAGCTGTACAGTCTTGCCGTAGAGAACATGGGGTTATAGTCCCACCCCCACACCAGGGTGTCTTTCTCCTGGGCTGCCAACTTTATGTTGCTGCAGCTTTTTTTTTCCTTTTCTATAAATAGAAGATGCTAGATAGGACTTTACAGGGTTAAGATGCTCAACTACGAAAGCTTTTGAAAAAAAAAAAAAAGCTCCATTTGCATATGTTGTTATTATTTGTGACCCATCAGCCGCATGCTGTCTGTCAGTGTGTGGAGGTACACACACACACATTCCCCCTGAACGAGCGTTCATCTGAACCGTTTCTCCTTTATGTGTCGTTGGAATCCATCTTGGTACAGTTTCCAACTGTTTCTCTCCTCCTGGCTTGCTTTTGGAGAGCAGTTGCTCACCTGTGTCATTAGTTCTGTCAGCAGAGACATGAATCCCACTGAGTTCCTTCCCCAACCCTGCTCCCGGCATCTGTGAACTGCTCTCCAGCTACAGCTGGTACTGTAAACAGGGCATTAGCAGGCATAACATGCCAGAAGAGCCTTGCACACCCCTCTGGCTTCAGCGGGGAAAGAGACAAATCTGCAGCGTAACATGCACCCCGTGATTTTTTCCCGCCTCTCAAAGATATTTGCCTCTTTTGGTTGCTCGTGCCACTTTTTCCTTGCTGCAGGGGAGTCGTTAGGGAGGGAGAAGAGCTCAGGTGAGTGTTCCCCGCAGCTGCCATCCTTTGTCGGAGTCTGAAGCTTGCAATCGACAGGCTCCTTGCCATGCCCATTCTCTATGCCCCAGGACAGGGATTGCTCCAGCCCCCCTCCAGCATGCTTTGGTGGATCGGTGTGAGGACCTGAGCCTGCCTGTGGTGACAGCATGCCTGGAGCCTCGTTTCTCTGGATGGATGCCCCTCTGGGAAGCAGCTGCAGCTCCAGCACTCAAGGCATTTCCGCCATCACACTAAAACCTAATTGAGAGGAAAATGACAAGCAGGAGAAACCAAATCCCCAGCCTGGGGCGTGAGAGATAGTTTCATCAAAGTGGTTCTTATTTACTTTTGTTTTTTGCTCGCCTTCCGGGAAGCTGTCCTCCTGTAAATGAATGTGAGTTTTCTCCTTCACACTTTTTACCATGCTGAATGGCCTCATTGCTTTCTCTTCTGCCCCGTAGGTCAGCAAAACTGGTGC
Source organism: Ochotona princeps (assembly GCF_030435755.1). NCBI lineage: Eukaryota > Metazoa > Chordata > Mammalia > Lagomorpha > Ochotonidae > Ochotona > Ochotona princeps. Next base: position 32,308,050 of record NC_080836.1, read on the forward strand.
CGAGGGAGCTGTTCTGGATGAAGCTAAAAATATTAACAAATCTTTGTCTGCTCTTGGAAACGTGATCTCTGCCTTGGCAGAAGGGACAGTAAGTGATCCTGCCCCTGTTGATGTACTGGGAGATGGTACCTTTGGGTACCCCTGAGTCGTCATTTCCCCTGACTGGAAGGTGACCAGGGGATCCTGGCTGTAACCACTTGCCTGCTGGGGTAATACAGACCATCAGAAAATTATGAATGCTGGCACTTATTTCCTATGCCCCTGGCCTCAGAATCAGCATTCATTCATCTTTAAAGATGAGACGCGAGCCAAAGGTGCAACAGCAAATTCTGATTTCCCACGGGTTTCTGAGCTCCTGCATGACTTGCTTGCCTGTGGGTTTATTTCTTTGAATGGGTTGTCAAAACCATTATTTTTCTTTTCCAACAAAGAAGACACATGTGCCGTACCGAGACAGCAAGATGACGCGGATTCTCCAGGACTCACTGGGTGGCAACTGTAGGACCACAATCGTCATTTGTTGTTCTCCTTCTGTCTTCAATGAGGCCGAGACCAAGTCCACGCTGATGTTTGGACAGAGGTGTGTGGGGTCCCCAGAGACTCATGCTCTGTGCTGAGCCTCAGATCTGAGCAGTGAGTGAAAGGGTAAAAAAGCCAGGTGGCAAGGAACCAGTCACCACTGCTCCCAGCTAGGGGTCAAGCTCTTGAGACGTGATTTATTCAGACAAAAGGGATGGCTTTGTTTTTGTATAATAAACAAGAACATGCAGATCAGAGGTCTGATGTTTAGAAAAAAAGAGCTTATACACTGCAGCTTGTTATAGATGGGATTGTTGGTAAGGCAGTGGACCTGTGACTTTTGTGCTTTGTGGAAGTAAAGTCTTAGCTTGTAGGTTATTGTGATTTCAAGTGTGTGCCTCTTAAGATGGCTAACCACCTTGAACTCCAGTATTTGAGCTCCATTGCAGAACTGCTGATAAGACAACTGGGAACTTAGGTACATGCACAGTCATGAATCCACAGTAACCCCTGGCGTAGGAGGCACACTATACAGTGAGGAAAGAGGTAGGTGGCAGTTGTCTTTCCACTGATGTCCCAGTGAGACTCCCGACGTCTAAGGCAGTGGGAGTAGATGGCAAGACTGGCCACTTAGTAACCCTAACGCCACTTGGACGTGTGTGGGTTGGTTCATACCTTTCTTTCCTTTCTTGCCTATTTCCTTTTCTTCTTCTTCCCATTGCCCAAGGCCTAGCCACCTGCCATTGTGTTTCTTTGGGTCAAGTGTCTAGATCTGGTCCTCCCAGACACAAGGATGTTGATGTCAATTCCTGAGTGCTTGGGAGGCTGTGGATTTTCGTGATTCCAGCATCTCCTATGCTCAGTGGGCCAAGCCTTGAGATGTTGGAAGACATGGATTCTGTTGTGGAAAATCTTGTGATTTCCAGACAAGTTCCCTGTTCTCTGGGGTCTACTAGTAGGTGGAGTCCCACAGTGCTGGCCTGCCTTCTGTTGGATGGTGGTGCTGATGGCACAGTGGGGAGAGATGTCATGTGCGCTGTGGTCAGGCTTGAGAAATAGTTTCAGGCATCTGAGAGTAAGGGTAGGTGGGGGTGGGCACAGTGTATGGGAGATTATTATGGCTTGTTTAAACTGCATTAAACCCTAGTTATTTCCTGAGCCCTTAGCAGAACGTAAAATTAGGTACTTGTGGCACCTGTGGGATATCTAAATAAATAATAATTACATTGAATTGTAGAAGTAATGTATCTGTTCAACTGGATTTGAGTCCTTTCCTTCCTCACAAATGACTTCCTCGATTAGACAGACAGGTCAGTGGGATGGTGGTAGGAAAGCCCCGGCTCCAGGGATGCACTAAGCAGCCTCTGCTTCTGGGAGAGAGAGCCTATATCCTGCCTCCCTCAGCACTCCCCCATCACCTTACACTGAGCTTTAGTGGTTTCATCTGAAGGCATGTTTGAGTAAACCGGCTCCTAAGGCACCAATAATACAACCGTGTCTTTCAAAATGAGTTTCACCTGTAAAGTGAGTGTATTCTGCATCTTGGGAGAGGACTGGGCTCCCCATCTCTCCAGGTGGCATTTGTTCTAGGGTGTTTGTGGCTGTCTACAGGGATTGTTTTAGGCATCAGTTACTGTTAACTCTGCTGACCCAAGCCACCATCAGCATCAGCATCATTCAGTTTTTTTGTGTGTGTGCCTAAAGCGTCTACTTTCTCAAAATCCCCCTAGCAACTCTAACAGGTAGGCATTATCTCACTTTGAATGGAGGAGGAAATTGAAGCTTAGGCTCAAAGCCATTAGGTATCTACTGGAGACCACAGTGCCAGGAAATGACTAACCGCTCAGGATGTCTAGGGTTGCAGCCTACACTGTTTGCCTACAGCAGTTCTCAAGGGGCTACTCCATCAGGAACCTGGAGGAGGGTGGCACATGGATTAGCAGGACCCTCTTAGTTAACTCCTTTCCTCTGCTGACCCACTTTCTCATTTTCTCCTCTTTGAACCTTCGTCTTTCCACTGTAGAAGGAGCTATCATAAGGCCAACCAGTGGGCAAGCCTGGGAAGATTTCCATGATTTATCCCAGTTTTTAGTTAGTACAGGGATGGCATGGCGTAGACTCTCATTGTGAATGCAAACTCCTTTTTCAACCTCTTTGACAGTCTGATGGTATTGAGGCCCGTCCCTGATGGTATTGAGGCCCATGTAGGTCGCGGTTATGGATGGGAAGGATTGTGGGTGAGGGACTGTGTGGGGCAACACCATTATGAAAAGGTCACGATTGGATGAAATGTAATTGAAGTTACTTTTCTAGACTGAACCAATAAGGAAATACTGCTGATAACTTGGGATTCCAGGTAATAAAAAGTAATATCAGGATGTTTTCAAATAAAACAGGTTGAGCCACATTCTTGTATCAGAGTCCTCAAACTTCTGAGCTCCATGTCAGTGAGGACTGATTTCTCCCTAGGATCAATGTCCCATCAAGTACTCAGCAAAAGTAGTGCACAGAAGGTGGCCAGTAAATAAATGCGCCTAGGTGAGTGAACAGCTGGACGTAGAGCTTGTGTAGAAGTTCTGGAGACACTGGGGTGGCTGCTGAACCATGATGCCATTTACCACCAGAAGTTTGCTGGAGTTTGGTTCTGATTGGCTTTCCAAACTGTAATGAGAAGTGGAGGAGGTTTTAATCCTTCCCCCTCTATCCTAAGTTAGTTAACAGATTCTTCAAGGACAGAGAACTTCTCTATGGGGCCGGTACATGCTTGATTGTCAAATACACTCATTGAACCTAATTGTACAGCAGACGTAAGTCGGCTCATTGGATTAGACATGCTATCTGATAGCTAATGAGATTAAGCCCTTTGAACTCAGGAAAGACTGCAGGGCACATCCCAAATGCAGTGTAACGAATGTTCATTATGTTCTTGTTGCAGGGGTGACCAAACTGTAGGGCAGCACCAGGCTCTTTAATTACTCCCATGTGGTTCTTTCAAGGATGTGAAAAAATTAGGTTTGTTGCTAGCCTTGCATGTGCTTTCCTCCAAGAAGACAACAGAATGTGCTTTGAAGCAGTATAACCTTGAGAGTCTAGGTGCCTGAAGGCTCCGGCCCGGAGTCCTGCCAGGGCCCTTCAGGATTCTGGGTTTTAAGAGTCCTGGAATTTAAGAGTGAGGGGGAAGTTACCAAGTCTGTGCCATGATTTCACTGATAAATTTTGACTCTTCCATTCCTTCAGGCTCTGGCTTTCACATGCGCTGAGAGCTTTAGTTGAGGAGATGGCACTTGTATTCCCAAGCAGTAGAGACTCAAAAATCTGGAGTCAAATTAGGAGCATGTTTGTTGATTTTTTTTCTCTTTAACTCCCAGGATCTTTGGTTTTTAGCTTTAATTAAACTACTTCCATAGTTCTATTTGAAAAAAGATATTTCCAAATTTTAGAAATGTAAGCTCAAATAACCTAGTTATCCTGGAAACTTATTTAATGCACCTTGATGTGGAGAGATAATGAAGGAATAGGGAGCCTCAAGGGGCTGGACCAGCTTAGGAAGTCCTGAGTCAGCACATCTTTGGCATCAAGAGTCTGACTGATCCAGCATGAATAATTCAGAGATTTTATTTGTATGTTGAATGTGGAAGGAGGATTGTAACTTAGAGAAAGTACTATTCTTTCTTTTTTTCTTTATGTGCATTTTTCCTTAAATTATGCCGTCATCTAATTGTGCCAGTGGTATCTGGATCAGGTGCTGGAGAGTTCAAACAGTGTCCATATAAAATTCATGTCACCACGGAGTGAGTACCAATTACCTGCATGTTAGAGTGAGCACTTAGAACAAGATAGACAACTGGTTTAAACTTTTGACCTAGAAGCCAACAAGACTTGTCTCTACTGGAGGGTTGGGTGGTGAAAATAGGGTTATGGTTTGCTCCTGGAGGGAGAGCTGCCTAAGGGTGACATACATTTGGGGGCAAGTCCTCTTTCAAGTTACTTCTGAATGTTTCTCAAGAGATCTGAGCCCTTTAAAAAATGTCCACACCTCTTCTGTCTCCTAAGCAAGAGAAATGACCTGCCCAGAAACTGACCCGCTATTATCAGGCAGGGAAGTCTACTGGAGAGTGATACAGTGTTTGAGAGGGGAACTAGGATTGAGGGCTGGTTATAAGTATGATGATGTCTGGTATCATGTGCTAGCCTGACCAGGCTAGGCTGCACAGTCACATGATGAAGATGATGCTGTGAAGGAGGTACTATGTAGATGTTGGTATCACCTGCGGGCAGTTGACTGTAAGTAAAGCAGATGACTCTTGGCAATGAAAGTGGGCCTTACCTACAGTTGAAAACCTTAAGCACAAAGACCAGGGTTTCCCAGAGAGCAAGAGATTCAGGGCTGTGGCAGCAGCTGCTGTGTTGAGTTTCCAGTCCTGACACAATCCTCTGGGGCAAATTCTTCCCCTAACCCCCCCCCCAAACATAGATAAATAAATAAAGCCTATTTTATGTATATAATAGGGTCATATATCAATATAGGTATGGATAGCTGAGCATTAGGTTATCTGTCACTCTGTGTACCTGTCTCTATTGTTCTGTTGATCTGGAGCCTTTGGTTAAGATTGCCCTCAGAGCTGGATTTGACTGTTATGTGTGGAACAGGTGTTTCTATCTGAATATACAATACAGGGTCTTGTTAAAACCCTAGGAGTTTTAGAAGAGAAGTCGCAAGACTTTTTTTGCTCCTTGGGAAATGATTAGGTCGCTTCGGATTATCAAAGGATAGCACAGTCAGTTTGGCCTTTAAAAATGATTAATGAGCAGGTGGTGGTAAGAGAGGGCCCCTATGGATCACTGACTTGTTTTCCTATAGCAAGCAGCATTATGTTCCAAAACAGCAGGGCTGCATGGCATTGATGTTGATGTGTATCTTCAGCTTGACAAAATTAGAAAACCTGCCTTTTGAGCATTTATTTTCTGCTGTTGTTGATTTTGTATTCTCTCAGAAGCTGCCCGAAATTCTTCTGGAAAACGGGCCAAATGGTAAATGCACACATGTGGGTGTGAGCACAAGCACCCACATTACCTTTGTGTGCAGCCTTCTGTCCAGGATCCGTGTGGATTTGCCATGTTTGACAGTCAGAATATGACAGAGTTTAGTGTGATAACGTAGGTGGAAAGTACCCACACAAAAAGGCTAAGAGCACGGAAGCTTACATGCTCTAAAGTGGATAGGATGAACAGCAAAGCAAAACAGCATACCCTTTAACTCTGTAGCCTGCCCTGGAAACAACCACCTGGATACTCACAAAGGAGGAAAGTACATTTTTAAAAAAAGGTTTTAAAGGGCAGAGTTACAGAGAGAGGGAGATACAGGCAGGAGAGGGATCTTCCATTTTGATCAACTCTCAGAATGGTCACAGTGGCCGAGGAGGTCAGGAGCTTGGAACTGCGTCTAGGTATGCTAAATGGAGGCACTTAAGCCTCATTTCACTGCTTTCCCAGATGTGTGAGCAGAGAAATGGAGCAGCCAGGACTCGAACCAGTACTCATATGGAATGATGGAGTCTCATGCAGCTGCTTAACTTGTTCTGCCATGGTGTGGGCCCTTGTAGCTTTAATTTGGAAATTCTTGTGTCTGACTGAATTGGTTTCTTTCCACATAAATTTGCTTTTCTTATTTTTATTGATTATGCCATACGCATAGTGAAATGCATAAACTTAGGTCTCCAACCCATAAATTTTGTAAGTGTTTCCACATCTAGAGCCACTGCGCGCCATCTTGGAAGCCACTCTTAATCAGTACTCTCAAGGATAATTACCATCCTGACTTCTATTAGTGCGGATTAATGTTGCCTATCTGTGAACTTGATATATAAATGAATTCACATAGTACTGTTTGCCATCTGGCTTCTTCTAAAATGTTATCTGTGAAATTCATCTGCATTGTAGTAGTTGATTTTTCATAGTCTTGTGGTATTCTGTTCTGTGACTGTAGCACATACTCAGATCGTTCTAGTACTGACTAATTAGTATTTGGATAGTTTTCATTGTGGTGTAGTACTCATAAATTACTATGACAGGTTGTCATGCCTTTGGGTGAACACATGGTCCCATTTCTAGTGGGTGTGAGTAGAATTACTGGATCATGGGGTTTGAAATACTCAGCTGTGGTAGATACTGGCAAGCACTTTTCCGACATGATAGTAATAATTCATACCCTTTCCAGTCACAATTAAGTATCATAGTCACCCCTTAATCTCACCAACAGTTGCCATTATGAATATTAGAATTCTCTGTGATTCTATTGAATGTGTAAAGCTATCTCAATATGGTTTTAATTTGCATTTCCCTGATGGCTAACGATGTTAAGCACCTATTTTTCCCAAGTGTTTTATTGGCATTAATTCCTTGCCAAGTTTTTTCTTATTGATTTATAGGAGTTATTCTAGGTTAGCACTTTCTCATGGATATACATTTCCTGTATCTTCTTGTACTTGTATGATTACCTTTTCCGTCTCCTAGGGTGTCTTTTAATGAACAGACGTGTTTTTTAGTTTGTTTTTAAAGATTTATTTATTTTTATTGGAAAGTCAGATATACAGAGAGAGGAGGAGAGACAGAAATATCTTCCATCTGATGTTTCACTCCCCAAGTGACCGCAATCGCCAGTGCTGTGCTGATCCTGAGCCAGGAGCCAGGAACTTCCTCCAGGTCTCCCACGTGGGTGTAGGGTCCCAAGGTTTTGGGCTGTCCTGGACTGCTTTCTCAGGCCACAAGCAGGGAACTGGATGGGAAGTAGAGCTTCCGGGATTAGAACTGGTGCCCATATGGGATCCTGGCACATTCAAGGCGAGAACTTTAGCCTTTAGGCCACAGTGCCAGGCCTGAAGAGAGGTTTTTGATTTTAATGAAGCCAAACATTTCTTTCCTTTTATCTTGATGTAATGTTTGCCTACCCAAAGTCTTGAAAACAATGTCTTGTATTTTCTTCTAGAAAGCTTTGTGGTTTTACCTTTCACACTTAAGCCTATGATCCAGCAGGAGTAGAATTAGTGATATACTATGGAGGATCAAGTCCCACTTCTCCCCAGTGCCATAGGTTGATAAGACTCCCCTTCCTACCCCTATTGGGGGAACACCTTTGTCATTGTTATGGGGTTCAGCCAGTGATAGCCAGCACCCATTGACAGTGGGCAAATGAAATTTGGCTGTGTTCTCCACCCTCTGTCCTGAAGGTGGGTCCTAACAGCAATGGAATGTTAATTCCATCCTCAACCACTTCCCCCACATCCTAAATTAGCCAGGATATTGGGAGTCCAATTAGTCTAGGTGTTTTTAGCTACAAGCCCAGTTCCTGTTCCTGCCCATCCCAATGAGCACTAATCAACTCCTTAGCCCACAACACTTAGGTATTCGCTCCTGCCCACCTGTGACTCACCTATCAACTGAGAGGGGATGATATTGCATTGTTGTGTAACCACTCCCCTCACAACCCCCTTTAAAAGGCTGGTGAAGCAGGGGCTTTCACTCTTTTTGGTCAGGTGCTTCCATTATGCTAGCACTTCAACTCTTGGCTGACCCAGAATAGGTAATCCCCTGAGCATGGTCCCTGTGTACTGCTTTAATGGGACAATGGTTATAATAATGTTGTTTCTGCTTTATGTACTATCTGGAGTTCCAAGGGGGGTGAGGCCAAGCAGTAGTAGAATGTGGGCAGAGAAGCCAGGGAAAGGTGAATGTCTGCAGCTTTGTAAGTGTGTCCAGGTTTGTTGTAAGTGTGTCCCGGTTATTTGTTGCATGTCTCTTAGGATAACTTATATTGCTGGGGAGGCAGGGACATAGGTTTTCAGCTTAATGGATGGACTTAAGGATGATGACCATTTGTTTCTTTTGGGATTATGATAGGTTGGATTATGATTGGATGGGTTGACGTATGGAGTTGTGATTTGCTACTGTGCTCTATTATCACCAAGCTTGGTTAATAAAGATTCCTTAGACATCTCTGGTATGATCTTGCACCCTGCAACAGTCATGAATCGGGTGACTGTTTCTAGCCAGTACATTATGTTTCTATTCCAGCCTGGTTCATCAGTTTTAATTATGGCTACCTCAGGAGTATTGATAGTATATTCTCTAACTTGGATCAAACTTGCCATTGCTTTCACGGCCTTTTTAAATATCTGTAGTCAGTTGGTCAGTTTTTACGTACATGCACACATCCATCCTAGGACTTTGGAGCAGGAGTTCTTTTTAATCAATAGGATGGTTTTGGGAGAATGAATGCTTTTCCCTCATTTGATTTCTTCATCTTCTACCATTAGAGGATGTGCAGGCTTGTGCTTCTACCCTTTTTGGAGAAGAATGCAGTCTAGGGTCCCAGCATGACATGATATCCCATGGTTGTTTCAGTCCCAGCTGGAGAGTTGGGTGGCTTCTCTTCCACATACTTCTCTGCATCTTTCTGTATCATTTCCTGATGCCCTGGAGGATGACAGGCTTGTAGCACTGCAGTGGACCCCTTTGGCCTGGCTTCCCATTAAGTTCAACCAGTGGGGAAGGAACACAGGCTGATGATTAGGAGAGAAGAGAGCAAAATCAAGAAATTTTTTTCCCCCTTAGATTCTTCCCTTTCTGCCAGGACGTTTTGGGTTGTTGTGTCCTCCCCACCAAAGCCTGTCACTGTTCCCACCAGCTCTCTCCTTCTGGACTCCCTTCAGCCTAGGGCTAGTAATGATTCCCCCACTTACTAATGTGGGATCTCCTATTATCCCTTTCTTCCCTGCACACTTCCTCCTATGTTTGTTAAACTGTCCCGAATTATGCACTTTATACTGGTCATCTGTGCCTCGTCAGGACCCTGCCTACCACACAAGTGGGACAAAAAGGAATTTAATGGGCACTTTGGAAAGATCCTTAGGAATGAGGATCAGTGGCAGCAGTGCCGACCCTGCTGCTCTGCTCCCACGTGTGCCTATGGCTGAACCTGCCTCAGTAGAGCATAGAGGCTTGAACCTTCTCTTTCTCACATCATTTGAGGTCATCCAGGAAATCTTTGTGGTCTACAACGAAACATTAAAAGCCTCAAGGTGTCTCCTGAAATGTCCCATGAGCATATTTGCTAAGAGTTCTTTTTCACTTTTTTACTTGCTAAGTTGATACCGGATGTCGCACTGCTTGTGCTTCTGAGAAACATCTGTAGTGCCACCTGAGGCTGTTGGAAGGTGAGGTTGGGAGTGTCAGACTGGAACAGGCTTCAGGAAGTGATGAAATTGCTGCTGGTTGGAAAATTAGACTTGAAACACGTGTGGGAACAGCAGCCTTAAGCTACAGCAAATGAGAGAGCTTCATACTAAATCTTCAGTAGAGTCTCACAATGAAGTCATTTAATTTCTGTTTGGATAGTTGGGTTATTTCGTTGCATGCTCTAGCAATTAATTTTTGCAATGACATTTGTAGTGCTGGTGAGCTCTACTGCTGAGTTTCTCACAGTGAAATGGAAACCATGTCCAGATTGTCATTTGGTGACAGCAATAATTAACCTGGATCACATGTCGGGTTGTGCTGACAAGCATGGCAGTGTAAGAACTGTTGGTGGTTTAAAATGATAAAGTAAATAGCAAATGAAATAAAACAATATACATGGAAGAGCTTTCAAAAGCTTATGGAAAAGTGGAATGAGTAGGTACATTTATTTTGGTGCAAAAATGTTTTTAGAATTCTTGTGTACATTTTTAGTTTACATTTACATCATCTTTTTAAAAAAGATTATTTGAAAGGCAGAACAATATATATGTGTATATGTAATATATAGTGTGCACATATAACACATTATATAATATATACATTATATAACATGCATGTTATGCATATTATATAATATTTATTTTTATATACATATGTGCATATAATATATATGCATTATATATATATATATATATATATATATATATATATATATATATATATATATATATATATATATATAATTTCACACACACGTGTGGGGCAGGAAGAGACAGAGAGAGAGAGATCTTCTGTAATCTGGATCATTCCCTAAATGGAAATAATGGCTGGGGCTGGGCCGAACTGAAGCTAGAAGCCCCTAATTTCCTAAGGGTCTTCCACGTGGCACTTGGGCCATCTTCTGTTGTTCTCCCAGGCACTTTAGTAGGGAGCTAGATTGAAAGTGAGGCAGCCAAGACTTGAACTGGCACTCGTCTGGAATGTTGCAGAAGTGACTTCACCTGCTGCATCACCAGCCCCCCGCCCTATACATGTTTATTGAATTGAAATGATACTGTCCTTAGGACAAAGAATCTGGTAGTGGTATGTAGGCCATAACCTCAAGCCAAGGCTGAGAACAGAGACAAGATTGTGATGTAGGGACTAGAGAAAGAAGTGATCATATAACAGAATAAAAGTCCATTAGATTTGGAGATCAGTGGAATGTGAAGGAGAAAAGGAAAGGATAAGTTCTGATCCTCAAGGAATAGCGATACCATTAATCCAGCCTGGAGTGTGGACAGCAGGTAGACAGGGTCCCTCTTGCTTCCCCAGACCCTCTCTTGGATAGGACATGATCTGAGACTCCTTTATATCAATGCAGCAAATGCTGATAGCTGCACTCAGAATCTGTGTTTTTCATTGCAGAGCTAAGACCATCAAGAATACAGTCTCTGTGAACTTGGAACTGACAGCAGAAGAATGGAAGAAGAAGTATGAGAAAGAGAAAGAGAAGAACAAGACTTTGAAGAATGTCATCCAGCACTTGGAGATGGAGCTTCACAGGTGGCGGAATGGTAAGCAGACTGGAGAGACGGCTTGAGGGTCCAGTGGGTGCTTTCTCTCTCCTATGGCTGTTGGCCACCTGGGATCCTAGGGGTGTTGGTGGAGCTTGGTCTTGCCTTGCAACAGCCTAGGTGAACAGGCAATGCTTTCTTGTTCCATAGAGTAGTGTCCCACCACTGCACCATCTCTTGTCTGGCAATGCTGTTGGTGTGAGTGGGCAAGCAGCTACTTCCAATGAGCTATGCCCTGTCACTCACTGTTATACACTTTCTCAGTGCCCGATTTGGGATTTAGAGGGCACTGCCGGAGCCTTTGTGGATCAGATTGTTTCTGACTGAATTGAAAGATGTCATTCTCCTTTAGGTCAGTTTTATTACTGATTTAAGATTGTAGGTCACCTCTGCAAGTGTGTTTTGTTGTTGTTGTTTTGTTTGTTTCCTGCCTAATTAATCACCAGGCTCTGCTCCTTAAGAGCAGAACTAGAGGGTTCCTAAAAGAAACCCAGTGCTAAAATGGAGTCTTAAAGGCTCATTTCGTGACCAATTTTCCTCCTTCCCCAAAATATTCTTCTTTAGTTTGTTCTGCGAGGAAAAAATATCTCAGAGAGTTGACGTGCATAGGGTGGGTGGATGGTGGGTGAGGTGAAAAGAGGGGTTTCCAGGCCCAAGCACAGGCAGATTATTCTGGTGATTTTAGCGCTAGAATGGAGGTGGGGAGGGGAAAGTCATGGCTTTATGTCTGTGCAGCTGACGTAATGCCAGTTGTGTGTGTAGGGAGCTGGCGGATAGCTGACAGCTGGGCTGCCTGCTCCATGTGTATTTGGGGTGCAGGGCAGACCTCCACTTTGGGTGAGAGTAGGAGTCTGGGGCTGCTGGCACAGTTGGGAAGGCTCCTGCTTGTTTGTAACTGTAGTGTGAGCAGCAGGCTGTCCCGTGATGACATACTTGCCACCGCTGTTTGCTAGAAAGGGTGGGGTGTCAACACACTTGTGTTTAATTGAAAAACAATTATGTGGCAAATGGAGATTCCAGAGAGGTTCACAAAATGACCCAGTAGCCTAAATAACAGGATTCTTCCCATTTTGATCAGGATTTCTTGCGGCACATACATACTGAAAGCTGCTGGAATAATTGAATAATTCAGCACCTCGGGCTGTTGGACATGTCCTTGAGGCTTGCCAGGAATGGGAGAGTGGTGAGGGGTGGAAGACAAGGTGCGGAGTGGCCCTGTGAAGTTTTGCTCTTTTTCTGAGCCATTTAAGAAGGCCTTCTGGCAAAGGGACAGAGGACTGGCCACAGAGCAGGCAGGGAGCCTTGCTGTTTCTGTGTTCATTCCCATCTCTTAACCAAGCCTCCAATTATCCACCCTCATCCCCAGATGCTGCCCCCAAGGGATCCACCTCTGGCCTTGTTTGCCCAAACTCTGCCCTGTACCTGGCTTCTTGAGCTGTTTGTCCCATTTCACTCCCCCTTGGAAATCTACTCAGAGGCTGTTTCTGTACCCTCCCGTGTGAGCTGCTACATAAGCCATCCAGTTCCATCTTTCGGGAAAAGCAAATCTTGGTTTCTGACACCCCAATAAGTGTAGTTAGTCATGCAGGTGCTGAGGATGAATGAGCAAGCAGGGAGTGGGGAGGTGGGCTCATGTTACCATCAGAACAGGAGTGGTGGCAGTCCATGCTACACACCAAGAAGGGTAGCTGTCAGACCCCTTTGGTCACCACAGAAGGGACTCCGGCTGTGACCAAGAAGCCAGTGAGGACTTTATCAGTTAAGCAGCCTGGAGAGTCCGATCTGAGCGCAACAGCAGCTGTCTAGGGAAGTAGAAGGCAGGAGGCGAGGGTTGCAGGTGGAGGGAACAGCCTGTGGAATGACCCTGGAAGGCGGAGGAAGGGGAGAACTGCACTGGCCTACGTGAGCTGGAAGGGGAGGTGGGGTGGTCCCAGACAGGGCTGTCCTTGTGCAGGATTTTGGTTTGTCCCATGAAAGCAAGGAAATATATAATATGTACTTTTTATATTAGAATTCTTCAGCAAGACAGAAACAAGAGTATACGTGAGAAGTGAAATATGAGGGGAATTGGTTTAAGCAATTGTGGAGGCCAAGAAGTCCCACAATGGGCTATCTGAAACCTGAGATATCAGTGGGATGGTTCTGTCCAAGTCTGAAGGCCTCAGAATTGATGGTGTGTGCTCCAGGTCAAGAACCTGGAGGCCGCTGGAGTAAGTCCTCGAGTCCGGAGGCTGGGCCTCTGGAGTTTCGTTGTCCCAGGTCAGAAGTTGGAGGGCCATCTCAGCAACCAGTAGAGGCTGATTCACCCTCTGTGTTTGTTCTTCCCGAGCCCCTGCCCATGAGACAGTACTGCTCATGTGGAGAGGGAGGCATCCCATGGAGTCCGTTGAGCCCTCTGGTAGTTCTTTAATCCCGGCAACTTGACACTTAAAATCAACCATGGTGCCATGCAAGAGAATTAAGCTGCAGGTCACACAATGAGAACTCCATTTTTGTGGAGCTGTTGGTTGTGTTGGGAAATGTACTGAAAAGGTGGAGGAGGAGGACTAGGACGGGACAGTCTTCCAGGGGTGGGAAGATGGCAGTGGAATTAAGAGGAATGCTCGTGGAGGGAGAGAATTGAATAGGACTAGGGAGCATTTTGATGATATTAATGGTGTTGACTAAAGAGCTGGCTGTGGGCAGAGGAGAGTGCCAAAAAGGGCTCCAGATTTTCTGGAGTTGCTGAGCAGGCTGGAGAGAGGATATCCTCTGAGATCACAAATACTGATCCAGAGCCAGGTCCCATGGAGGGGAGGGGAGAGGAGGGGGAAAGAAGGGGATGGGAGGGGAGTTGAGGATGCCAGTGGAGCATCCAGGGAAAGGTTTCAAAGGAGTTAGTCCTGAATGTGGAGCTCAGAGAAGCAGTCTGAACTAGGGGCAGGGGAATTTGAGGGCCCTCGGTACTCAGGTGGGTATAGGCAAGGGTGAGGGTATAGACGGTGACGCCCTGTTTGGACTTTGGGGATGGAAGAAGACAAAAGGTTGAGTAGGACAGGAAGACAAGGTTCTACTCCTGTCTTTCCTACTCCCCTCGTCCCACAGTTGACATTTGTAGGTTAAAGCTGATTTTTGTTTTTCTTCTGGAGGCCGAGTTGTTAAATGTTGTTAATTCAAGTGATGGTAATTGCAGGTGGGAGGAGGGAAGGGAGGAGATGTGAGGAGTCCAGAGCTGTCTCATGGATTAGCCACACATGCCATCGTGTGTCGCGGCACAGAAAGCTAAGCCAGGCTTTCCGTTTCCTCCCCCAAGCTGTGTGTTTCATCCTCAAGTAGCGCTTGAGGTGTCTGCAGGCTAGAAGAGTCCCCGCAGGGGGACCACCACTGGGAGATTTGGGATCTGAGCCAAGGGTGCCTGGCTCCACCATATATTTTTTTCTTTTTCTATTGTTTGTATGGCTGGACAAGGAGCTGGCACTAGTGACTTGTGTACTGGCAGTTAGGAGGGCATGAGACATACTTCCCTCTGGGGCAAGGGTCTGGAAGCACTGAGAGGGAGTCCTAATTCCCTGAGGTCCAAGGCATGAGGGTATGGCTGGTGGGCATAAGCTATGGAGTTGAGGGGAGCAGGGATGAGGTGGAGTGGTGGGATATTGCTGGCTTTCTTCTGAAGCTAGACACACACAGGACGTGTGTGTGTGTGCGTGTGCGCGCACACTGGTTCTATTCTTGTAGGAAATGGATTCTTTTTTTTTTTTTTAAGATTTATTATTATTGGGAAGCCGGATATACAGAGAGGAGGAGAGACAGAGAGGAAGATCTTCCATCCGATGTTTCACTCCCCAAGTGAGCCGCAACGGGCCGGTGCGCACCGATCTGATGCCGGGAACCAGGAACCTCTTCCTGGTATCCCACGTGGGTGCAGGGTCCCAATACACTGGGCCGTCCTCGACTGCTTTCCCAGGCCACAAGCAGGGAGCTGGATGGGAAGTGGAGCAGCCGGGATTAGAACCGGCGGCCATATGGGATCCTGGTGTGTTCAAGGCGAGGACTTAAGCTGCCAGGCCACGCCGCCAGGCCCAGGAAATGGATTCTTAAGTGCCCTCAGTATTCCCTGATACTGATTCTTCCATGCTGTGGTCAGTGAATTAGCAAAGCCTTGTCATTTGTGTACACTGCCCCTGGAGAAAGGAGTTCTGCCTCGCAGTTTGTGCTTATAACATGATCATTTGTCCCTTAGACTCCAGCTGTGGCAGAGGAAGGAAGGGGTGCCACAGAGAAGTGTCAGTGTGTGTGTGTGTGCTTTTCTATAGAATAGTATGGTAATGCAAAGGACTGGGAAGTCACTTGCAAGTCACCTGCTGGCAGAGAAAGTAGGTAAGTGAAGAGGGGACAGGACTGATCCAGTTCACAGTGATGGGACTGTGTTGCAGGAGGGGGCATGACTGTCCTAAATCATTCAAAACTAATGAAGCACTGCTTATCACATGTGTGGAGGCTAGGCCCTCCCCTCCCCACAAAATACACACACACACACACACACACACACACACACACACACACACACACCCCTGGAGGCTCATCCCTCCCCTTCCCACAAGCAGCATGCACACATATACACACACCCTCCACATGCACCTACTTCAACCCCTTACAGAGTGGATGACTTAATCTCGCAGAGTTCATATGCCAAAGTCTTCACCCTTGTGTGAAGATGTTTAGGGGCCCTTGGAAGGTGATTAGGTCTCGAGCCTGGTGCCTTCAGGAACAGGGATGATCCTTACTGGGGTCTGTGTGAAGGCTTGTTTCTGTTTGCTGTGTGAAGATGCCCTCTGCAAGGATTCAAGAGAGCCCTCACCACACCCTGGCCATGCTGGCATCCTGCTCTGGGGCTTGGCTGTCTCCAGAGCTATTAGAAATATGGCCAAGTGGTCAGCAGTCCACAGTCTGCAGTGCCTAAACTGCAATGACTAAACAGAGGATCATTCCCCAGTACACGCCAGGCTGGTGCAATGCAGCCTGCATCCATTTCTGACACCACCTTTGGGGCAGAATAGCTCTGGGCATGTGCATGGTGTGTGAAGGAGAGGTCACACCTTGTTCTTACAAAGGAAAGGAGAGCCACACACTGTCCTGGTTCAATCTCCCACCCTGGATGAGACCTGGGAGTGGGGGGCAGTGGGAAGAGGGTGGGGGGATGCTGCAGGTTGCAGATGACAGGAGTTGGCCCCAGCCAGCTTCAACAACAACAATAACAGCAAAAAGATACATGGAAAAGATCCAAGAGATTTATGGATCTGAAGAAGAGCTGGTGACCCAGGCTCCCAAGGCCAGTAGCTGTGCCTACCCCAGGATGGATGTGGGCAATTGGAACAAATTGCCTCAGCTCCTAGGGTCATACCAGGTGGAACTCCTCCCCAGCTGGTCTTCCTATCCCTGCCTGGTTTTGTTGGAGATTCAAGGACCCAGGGTAGAACTGGGGGCACTGTGCTTGGTGATATGCCGTGGCTGGGGAGGAGGGAGGTACCTCTCTACCTGGCCCGAGGAAAATACAGTTGAGGAGTAAAATTCCTTGAAAGGAAGGCAAAATGTTGCCATGTGAATGGATGTCAAGTGACTGAACCAACTGCCAACCTTTCTTCTCTCTCATGGCAATGTACTCACCTGCTTGGTTAAGGAATAGAGAGGAGCACTTGTCCAAAAATGGCTTTCTGGTTGATCGTGTGTATGTGTGGAAGGGACTAGCGCCACCATGGAGATGGATGTAGACAGCTGGGTTGGGAGTGAGTTGTGACGCCCACCTCTCTCGGCCCACCCAGAAAACTCGTGATAGAACAACCGAGAGAGCTTGTTATGGGGTGCAGCCAGTGATAGCCAGCACCCATTGACAGTGGGCAAATGAAATTTGGCTGTGTTCTCCACCCTCTGTCCTGAAGGGGGGTCCTAACAGCAATGGAATGTTAATTCCATCCTCAGCCACTTCCCCCACATCCTAAATTAGCCAGGATATTGGGAGTCCAGTTAGTCTAGGTGTTTTTAGCTACAAGCCCAGTTCCTGTTCCTGCCCATCCCAATGAGCACTGATCAACTCCTTAGCCCACAATACTTAGGTGAGTCACAGGTAAGCAGGAGCGAATACCTATCAACTGAGAGGGGATGATATTGCATTGTTGTGTAACCACTCCCCTCACAACCCCCTTTAAAAGGCTGGTGAAGCAGGGGCTTGCTCTTTTACTGGTCAGGTGCTTCTGTTACTCTGGCACCTCGACTCTTGGCTGACCCAGGATAGGTAATCCCCTGAGCATGGTCCCTGTGTACTGCTTTAATGGGACAATGGATATAATAATGTTGTTTCTGCTTTTTGCGCTGTCAGGAGTTCCAGGAGAGGTGAGGCCTAGAGTAATGCAATGTGGGCAGAGAAGCCAGGGAAAGGTGAATGTCCGCAGCTTTGTAAATGTGTCCAGGTTATTCATTGCATGTCTCTTAGGATAGCTTATTTTGTTGGGGAAGCTGGGACATAAGTCTTCAGCTTAATGGATGGACTTAAGGATGATGACCATTTGTTTCTTTTGGGATTATGATTTGTTGGATTATGATTGGGTGGATTATTATTAGGTGGATTGCTGTATGGACTTGTGATTTGCTATTGTGCTCTATTGTCACCAAGCTTGATTAATAAAGACTCCTTAAGAAACCTTAGACATGTCTGGTGTGATCTCGTTGGCACCCCACAACAAGCTGAAGGCTGGGGTCAGGATGTCAGACTTGACAAGGAGCTCTGCCCAGGTTCTTGGGTTTAGCGTAAGAAAATGATTATTTGTATATGTGTAAATCAGAAAAGGAAGACCTGGCAATCTGGTGGTACCCATAGAATCTCTTCAGTGATTAAACACAAGATGAAATAACCAAGTGGATGTGTGTAGACTGCGTCTGCTAAAGCCATGCGAGGGAAGATCTGGTTCTGCAGATAAAGAGCTGCCAGTTCTCAAGCCTCTATGTCATCTGGGGCTTGGTGGTGCGGGGCTTGGAGTGCAGTTTGCTCTTTTGGCCTGAAATGGGTCGATGCCAGGCCCCTCCCAGGATCTTGATTACAGCGGACTCTCAGAAATTAGCGCTGGCTTTGGGAAATCTGATTTGTGTGGCCAGCTTCCATTTTCTCTGAGCACAGACAAACCGTAGCAGAAATACTGACGACCAGGAGAATGAGGAGGCATGCGGCGGAGGCAGGGTCCTGGTGATGAGCTTATTAGAATATTATTCTCCAAGGGATTAAAGAACTTTTCTTAAAGCTGCTTACAGTATTTTTAGGAACTAGGGCAAAAGCTGGTATTTGCATGCAAAATAATCTCATAAAAGATTATTTTTGTGACTTTCCATTTATATAATGACATCTTGTAGCCAGCTGCTCTTACCCATCTGGTAATTTAAAGATTTCCTTTTGGTTTCTTTGACAGAGAAATTGACTGCCTTTAGGTCTGCCACCAGGCCTGTTTAATTGGTATTAAGAGCAGGCCCCTCATTTGGCAGATCGGCTGTGGTTCCTGGTGGATGCTGTGAGTGACCAGCAAATCTGTGCCCCGCAGCGCCTGAGAGAATGCAATTACCTTTCTGTGTTCTCCCGAGCCTGCGGGGACTCAACTTAGGAACAGGATAACTAGCTTGTTGCTATTTCATGTGTGAAATTTTAATGAATTACTGGCAGTCTGATGGTTTTCTTTTCTTTTTTTTTTTTAAAAAAACTCCTTATTTTAGAATTTTTAACTAATAGACCTAATGAGAATTTTTTTGATCGTCTGTCATTGCTGTCTGCTGCAGTGGATGGATTTCTGGTTTTGATAGAAATGGCATTTCTGCTCTCTGGGGGGTTTGCCTTTTATAATTACAACGTTCTACAAGGGCCTACGTAGGAGCTGAGTGAATGTGCCCATGTAAACGCAAATCTTTTTAGTTCTTAAAGGTAATTACATCTGACAGTGGTAAATGCCAGGATGCTTTTTTAAAGAAGGGGGAAGTTGGCTGGCTGGGGGAGAGCCTCCCAGTCTGGAAAATCAATGCTTTGCATGTTACAGGCGCTCTCCCTGTTGGTGCGGGTGCGAGCCTCAAGGGCTGAAGGGCTAGGCTAGGAGCAGTCTGCCTTTAAAGCGAAAGGGAATGAAAACAGGTGCAAACGCTCAACCTGTAGTCCTCCTCCTCCCGTGCGCATGGCGCTCTCAGGGTGATCGGCAACCGGGGTTCATTTTTCCGGCTGTCCTCCCTGTCTCCATTTTCCCATCTTCACCTGGAGGAGGCTTCTCCAGGGATCCAGACCACCTCTGTGCCTGGAATATCCCAGGAGGGGAAAGTGGGAAAATTGCCATGGAGACAGATTGTCTGGTGTCAGGTCTTGCAGAGTGCTGGGCATTTAAAGTCCCCACCTGGCTCTGGGAGGGGGCCGGAGTAGGCTCCAAGAGCACTTCTGGAAGTCATTTTCTCTTCCCTTTGAGAGCAGCGGGCTCTCAGTTCCTCCCTGGGCAGGCGCTGCGGTGCTTTTGTTAGGGCAGGTTCCGCATTGTTGTTCTCCCTCTGAACGGCTGTTGCAGAGTAGTCTTGACTGCTTGACCTTTACAGTACAAACTGGGAGAATCTTGCTGTGTAGATGTTGCCTAGTGAGGGACATGTTGGTGCTCGGCTTCAGGGAATTGTTGCAGAGAAATCAGGAAGTCTGCTATAGGTGGCAAATATTGTTTTAATAATAATAATAAACTGAAAGGGACTTACATAGCTACATTGTTATACTTTGGGAATTGAGCTCCAGCCACAAAGGCTATTTTTTTAAAGATTTATTTAATTTTTATTGGAAAATTAGATATACGGAGAGGAGGACAGAGAGAGGAAGATCTTCTGTCCATTGATTCACTCCCCAAGTGACCACAACGGCTGGAGCTGAGCCAATCCGAAGCCAGGAGCCAGGAGCTCTTCTGGGTCTCCCACGCGGGTGCAGGGTCCCAAGGCTTTGGGCTGTCCTTGACTGCTTTCCCAGGCCACAAGCAGGGAGGTGGATGGGAAGTGGGGCTGCTGGAATTAGAACTGACACCCATATGGGATCCCGGCGCATTCAAGGCAAGGACTTTAGCTGCTAGGCTACTGTGCCGGGCCGCACAAAGTTTATTTTAAAACCCTGAAAAATATGACTATCAGAAGTTAAAATATCTGACCAGCCTAAAAAATGTGTGTTTTGTCAGGAAAAGTATGGAATAGCTGGTGGACTTTGAAGAATAACACCTCCTGTGCATTTTCCTGCAATCCAGGTGTGTTTCTGTCCTGTGTTTTTACACAAGACAAAGCAAGAAGGGAGCAAGAAAAGTGTTTGTCTGAAGGAGGTCTGTCACAGAAGGCGGATGTAGCATTAGTTCTTGCTCTAGCACCAGGGTGCCAGTGAGTCAGCTGAGGATGCTAGCTGGTTGGACCTCTGGAATCTGGGGCAGCCCCTCTTCTTGGCAACGCTGTCCTCCCTCAGGGGGAGAAGGGGACAGCCTAGAGGAGTCAGACCTGTGACTTTGATTGGCACAGTCACTTGCTTGCTAAGGTTATAGGCTCTTGCCTCTGACTTCTCCCACCCAGGTGGATTGAAAACACACACTGGGCAGCTCCTCCTCTTGCCCCAGCCTCATGGCATCCTGGTCTCTGGCCATTTGGAATCAAAGAATACAGAGTTTCTTCTACATTTTTTAGTGTCTTCCCTCTTTCATATGATCGGTGCATATGACAGACACATTCTGGCTGGTTTTTGGTCTGTTTGGTTTAGAATTTCACCTTCATTGCATGATGGCATTTCACAGCATTCTTGGAAAAATGGAAGTAAAATGTAAGTTTAGGAGAAGGTGTTTGGCCTGAAGATTGTGATACCATATGGGACTTCCGCAACTCACGTCAGAGTCCTGGCTTTAGGTACTGGCTCCACTTCCTAAACAGCAGGTGATGGCTCAGTACTGGGGTCTCTGCCACCTGTGTGGGAGACCTGGGCTGAATTCTGGACCTGGCCCACCTGGCTGTTGTGGAAATGTGGGGAGTGAGCCAGTGGATGGGTGATGGTCTTTCTCTCTCTCTGACTACCTTTCAAATGCACGTTTAATTTTTAACAGATTTAATTTTCATGTAAAAATACTGAAGTTCGCTTATAGGGCAATCTTCAAAGACTATAAAAAAGTGGGTATTATGAAAAAAACTATGTGTGGGTTTCCATTTGAGGGAGGCACCAACATGAGCTTATGTTTGAATCTCATTTTTCCATGAGTCATGTCACATCAGACTGCCCTGCTCCCAAACACAGGAGCTAGAGTGGGAAGTCAGAACAGCAGTCATGAGCCCAGGGGAGGGAGGACAGTTACCAAAGCCTCAGTGGACTTCTCTCAGGCAAGAATAGAGTTAGGAGGGAAGAGGGATGTGAAAGTGTCAGGGGATGCTGAGGGTTGGTTGAGTTGTTTATGTTGAGAGTATGTCCTGAATTATTGGTGTGGTCAGAACATCTCTGTAACTTTCACTCTAAACTTTTTATGAGGACAGCAAAAAAAGGAACATGGTACTACCTCCATAGTGCCTGGATTTAGCAGGCTGCAGAGAGCTGGATGCTCTGATTGGATGAAATCCAGCCCTCATGCTAACATTGTTGATGGATGCTTGAAGCCAGGAGTTGGAACTGAATGAAATATTGATTTGGCTCAGGTTCCATTCAAAAGCTACTCTGAAATTCTGGTTTTGTTTCAGGTCAGTCGTTTTAGAACAAGGCTGAGGTGTGATGTGATCTGGTTAGAGGAGGAGAAAGAGCTACCCAGTTTTGTATTCCACAAAGGAACAGTTCGTTCTAAAGTTTTGCCTCAGGTTGCTGCTTCACACAGAACTGTGATGTAAATGCAAAAACCTTTGGTTGTTACTTTTACATGACGTGGAGGCTGGCCATGCCATGTTTTGATTCTTTAAGCGAAGAAATGGAGTTAGAAGCAGCAAAGCTAAGCCATCCCAGAGTGCCAGGTTTATATTATGTGGAGTGTTTACAGGGGTCCTTGAGTTGTGATTTGCATATACCATTGGCTCAGGATAGTATTCCTGGGGAATGTTCACAAAGTGCATCTGACAGGCTGAGAACTGAATGTGGCAAGCACTAAGTGCCTAGAGGAAGGAATGTGAAGGTGACAGTAAACATTGTGATGGGGAAGAGTGGTTTTAGTTTGCTTTCCAAGAAACTATTTGAGAGACTCAAAAATTTTTTTTCAGATTTATTTTCTGTTTATTGGAAAGTCATATATATAAAGAGGAAGATCTTCTGGCCGTTGATTCACTCCCCAGGTGGCTGCAACCGCCAGAGCTGAGCCAATCTGCAGCCAAAAGCCAGGAACCTCTTCCGGGTCTCCCATGCAGGTGCAGGGTCCCAAGGCTTTGGGCTGTCCTTAACTGCTTTCCCAGGCCATAAGCAGGGAGGTGGATGGGAAGCGGGGCTGCTGGGATTAGCACCAGGAGCCCATGGGCTCCTGGTGCGTGCAAGGCGAGGACTTTAGCCACTAGGCTATCACACTGGGCCCGAGAGACTCAAATTTTGAGCCCTACGGTTTTTGTGGACTCCTTTCTATGTGCTCTGTTTTTGTAAGGTGGTTTTTGTGTTGGGATAGTGATTGGTCAGTGTAGCTTGGAGTTTGCCCCTGGGTCCTTTATTTACATGGTCATGTTTGGTAGTTCCTCCTTTGGAAGCCCTAGCAAATTTTTACTGTGTGAACTGAGAACTAGAGTGTCACACGTGGGGATGAAATTCTGGCTTAGCTGCTGTTTCTTTTCTCGGGAACTAGCTGACATCACAGGAAATTATTCTATTTGAACTTCCCAGCAGAGCCAATTAATTCTGACTACCTGGGGGAGAGAGTGGTAGTGCTGTGTGTGTGTGTGTGCTGTGCTAGTCAGCCTCTGGGTCCAGTCCTACCCTGACTTTCTCTCTCAGATGCAAACCCCCCTGGGCTTCGAGGGTTAGAACTCTAGTGTTTTTATTTTATTTTTAACATTGCTTACCTAGTTTAGAGGGATGCATACAGTGTTGTTTTAAGCAATGGTTCGCGTGCCCCTTGACTCAACAGCCTAGTGAGGAAACAGTAACATAATTAATTGGTAATTAGGAAGCTTCAGAGATCAAACGCTGGAGAGAAGAAGGTGATTTTAATAAAGCCCCAGCACATTCCTCCACAAAAGCTAAGTGTGTGTGCTAAATGGGGGGTCTTGATGCAAGCTGGATTAACGAGAAGCCGCTGCACTTGGTGGTGGATCGCAAGGGAGGAGGTGATGTAAATTCTGCTACCACTGATTTATCTGCCGTGAGTCAGTTTGCTGCGTCCTTCCTCCCCAATGAAAGAATGCCAGCTGCAACTGTCGACAGCAGAGCTTGCTGTGTCCTCTGTGTTTTGCAACGGGAGTGGTCATTGTTTGGAAGTCTTTGGGGGCTGGGTCCGTGTCGCTGGCTCAATTCCTGTTTAATCCCCAGACATCCCTGGTCTGTGTTTTGCAGGCGAAGCTGTGCCTGAGGACGAACAGATCAGTGCTAAGGACCAGAAGAACCTGGAGCCGTGTGACAACACCCCCATCCTGGACAACATCACTCCCGTGGTCGCAGGCATCTCTATGGAAGAGAAGGAGAAATATGACGAGGAGATCTCCAGTCTCTACCGGCAGCTGGACGATAAGGTCCGCAGCCGGAGATGGGGAGTTCTCACCTTGATCCACAGTCTGACGATGGTTGCTGCCTGGCAGCAGAGGCCGCAGCCCCAACTCTGTGCCTGTCTGCCTCCTGAACACCAGTCCTTGCTCTTGATTGTGGAAACTCAGTGAGCTTGAATGCTGCAGAATGGAAACCGTAAAGTGAAACTTGGGGGTGTGCCTAGAGAGACAGGCAGGTCTTGTTTGGAATCTTTTGGAATCAGACTGAGCTGATTTATGTATACACCTAGGCATGAGTGAGTGATGGGACCTTTGTGCAACTCTCCCTTCTCTGCTTCTCTGGTCTCAGCCTTCTTCACCTCTTAGACCAGCTCTGATAGTTGCCCCAGATGGGGGCAAGTGTGGCGACTCCCAACATTCGTGTGTATATAGAAACTCTTTGATTTACATTGGGGTTCAGTTCAGATATTCCCATCATGTGCTGAAAATATTGCAAGTTGGAAATGCATGTAATGTGTGTCACCTCCCAGAAACACTGCCCACTGTGGAATGTCCTCAGTTATGTCCCCTGGTAATAATATGGCTGACCTGGGGCCAAGCAAGCTGCTGTGGCCCAGCATCAGCCGCAAGCATTGCATTGTTTATCACTGGGTCAGGAAAAATCAGAATTCAAAGCATGGTTCCTATGAAACACGAATTGCTTTTGCATCATTGTAAAGTCACTCTTTGGTCCGACGATCCTAGGTCAGGGAACATCTGAACTTTAATCATGTAGCTCTAAGGGCCTGACACAAGGAACCATAGAAATGTGGCCTTAAGACTTCCCTTTATCAGTGAAGCTCCATTCAGGGGTGGACCCTCAAGTGCAGTGAAGTGCAACATGCCAATTCACCTGTCCAATTTTATGACTGACTTTGGGACTCCCGTTGCCATGCAAATGCATAAGTTGGACTAGAGGAGAAGAGACTCTGGAGAGCACGCTGCCGTTCATCCCCTCTAAGCTCAGGTTAGGGATCCCAGAGGCAGAGGAAATTTAAATTGCTGTTCTGCATGATCTTGGCATATTGCCCTTGGAATATTCTAAATCCATTCAGATCATGTCATCAGGGTTGCTGGTATTTTTAGGCTGGTCTGATCTCTTTTGCTGTGGCTCAGCTTAGGATCACCTCTAGGGTGAATGAAACAGCTTGTTGATGCTAACACCGTCTTGTAGGCTTAACCCTTGAGGTAAAGCTCCACCTGCTGTTGCCTTCACTAGCTGTTTCTGATTCTGGGATAGGATGTGGTATCACTAGCACCTTTGAAGATAGATTTAATAAGATCTTCCCTTCCATATCTACCTGCGTATTTTACAGAAATCTTAAATGACGAATAAAAGCTCACAGCATATGCAATTGTTTGCTCCAAAGAACCATAGTTGTTTAGATAGTAAAAAATGTTAGACTGTGTGCAATCTAGCAAAGCACAGAGCATCCCAAGTGTACGTGGAGATCCTGTTCTGTGCTCCATCCCTGTGCACAAAAGCCTGCCATGATCTCTGTCTCCAAACCGGTTTCTAAATGTAGTCATGAGGCTGGAGCTCCAAGAGGGCAAAACTCCATGCCTGAGGCCTGGCTCTGCAGCCTGTCTCCTGCTCGTCAACCTGGGATACTTTTTCTTCCTTGGTTTTCCTATGCCACAGACCTCAAAAATGCCAGGAGGTTGGCGGTTGGCATTTGTGGTCCTTCACAGATGCAGGCGATATGGGGAAGAGCTGGTGCCCCAAGCCCCAGGCTCAGGAGGCACCAGAGGTGGTGCCTCGTCTCAGTGTAACTCTACCTGTGGGCTGCCTGAGACGTCTCTGCTGGCATTCCTCTGTGTCTTCCTCTCGGGTTCTGGAAAGCGTTTGCACCCTTCTGAGGATGGAGTGTTCTGACACTTGAGAATGCACGCATTGGAGTGACAGGTCTGCATAGGTGATTGAGCGATAGGACTGCGGGTGTCTGGGTGTGGCTGAGACATTAGCCCCTGGGGAGGTTTTGTGAATTTATCCACCTGCGGTGACGGAGCTGGAATGAACTCATGTATCTTTGGAGAGCTGGTCCTGTGCTCATTCTCTTTTGTACTTAGCCCTTTAAATTAGGAACTGGTCATCTCCAGTGAATCTGTTAAGGTGTGATGGGAAGAATACTATACAGTTTCCTTCTGCCTGACCCTGTCCCTCTGTGCTGCCTCTGCTGCAATGTGCAGAGAGGTGGTCTCCCAAGGCAGAGCCAAGAGATAGAGAAGCATAAACCCCAGAATTGGAGCTGCAGCTTGATCCTGCCCTGCCCTGCAGAAGGTTCTTAGGAAAGGGCCAGTGTGGTCTGGGCAATGTCTCTCCAACTGTGGTTCATGTCCCACCCAGTCCCTGTTATTCATGTCCCATGTGGGGCCAGCCCTGGTTTTTGCTGCGTGCCTTGCAAGTCCCTGCATCCCACCATTGCATCTTTTGGTTCTGAAATGAGCATGGAGTAGAACAACAAACTCACTGCTCCGCTTCTTCTCTGTCACTTCCTTCACTCGGAGCAGTTGTTCATTTGTCCCAGGGCAGAGGCAGGGCAGGGTGGCTCCCTGGTGGTCAACACTTGGGTCTTTTATGTTAACTTGTTTAATATGTATGTGGCAAACAGCGTCAACACCGAATTGTTCCTGGAAGCCGGCATGCTAAGTAGTCTCCAAGCTGCAGAAGTACCACTTTTCGGAAGTTTCATGCTGATGTAGCTTCCCTGATTCTCATGCCAGAAATCTAGTTTGGGGAAGGTGTGTGTGTGTGTGTGTGTTTGTGTGTGTGTGTGTGTGCGCGCGCGCGTGCCATGAAAGAAACGCTGAAACACTGGTGACGGAAAGTTCAGTGGAAAAGAGCTCTTTGAGCAGAGCCTGGAGGCTACCAGGCTCATCCTCAAGAAGGAGAGCTGCACAATGACCCCAAAGATGTTAGGCTTTTGTTGCTCCGCGGGAAGCCCTGAGTTAACCTCAGTCAAGTGTCTGCATGCATCCCGGAATAGGTTCAGGGCAAACTGGGGTCCTGCCACCCCCACGCATGAGTTAACCCTTTAAACTCACCCCTGGGGAAGGTAAAAATCGGGGCTGATTTTGTTTTTGTTCATCTGACATTTGTTTATGTTTAATGGGCTGCTAATTACAGGAGAAAGACGCACACCACCTAGGTAGGACCAGATGCACGTACAGGGGACCCACTCAAAACTGAATCTCACTTTGCTTGGGGTTTAGACCCCAGCTGTGTCATCAAATAGGACTTTCTTCCCTTTCCAAGGGACAGGTCAACATGAGCGTCAGGCTGCCAGTTTGTTCGGGGTGTGTTTTTAAAAGTCTCCCTTGAAAGCAGGAGAAGGTAGCGGTGAAAGTTGACTTTCTCCTGCCCCTCAGGCCTTGCTGTCTGCCGCTTCCCCTGCCCTGGGGGTGGCTGCTGTCTCCACAGAGGCCGCCAGGCTCCCCTTGCTTTTGTGGCAGCGACACCTGCAGGCAGAAAAGTGCCAGTGAAGCGCTGTTCTGCCTTTCTCTGACAGCTGATAAATTAGGCTGGGTGTGTAAACCAGAACTGCTAATGCTCCTTTCCTGCCCAACTGCCTAGAGGCTTGAAAAAAATCTGATAAGAAAATTAACTTCCAGTTAAGAGGTCTTCCCATGCTAAAGATTAATTCTCTAGTAAATGTTTTCCTAGTCCAAGTAGAAGTGGTGATACTGGTCTTCCCCAACTACTGCTGGGTCACATTCCTAGTCACTGAGGTATTTGATATGATTTGAGATGTAAATCTATCACAAGGCACACAGTTACAAACTCAATTTTTTTTTTTAAATTGTTACCTTTGAATGGAGGCTGGGGTGGGGGGGGGGAGGGAGGGAGGTGGTAGGCAAAGTGGGAAGTGTGGCACCAAGTTTCTTTCAGGTCCTCAAGCCTAAGATGCCTGGTTACCAGATGAGCAGGAATTGGGCTGAGTGAGCAGGATACTGTGATTCTCAGAGGGTGATGTTGCATCTGCTGTGGAAAGTCAGTGAAGAGTTATGATAGAACACAAGGCCCCAGCCCATTGTGATTCTCTGTTTAACCAGCAGGTGGTGCCTGCATCCTTGAGTCTGACCACCAGTCAGGAGACCAGGGTATCAGAGAAGACACACCTGGCCCCAGATTAAACACGGTGTTTCTTTTCAGGATGATGAGATCAACCAGCAGAGCCAGCTGGCTGAAAAGCTGAAGCAGCAGATGCTGGACCAGGATGAGGTAAAGAATGCCGTCTCTCTTTTTTTAATACCAAGTTCCTTTCTTTGTTGTTGATGTTTGGTGCAGAAATTTAATTTAAAAAATTTTTTTTGCATAAATCACTGAATCGTGCGCCAATTCCTTGGTAGATTTCCTTAAAGCTATGAATGCTTGTTCAGAATGAAATGTTCACAGAATTTAGAAATGAAGGGTCTGCCTTTTGCATGAGAGCTTGATTGTAATGCTGAGTTCTGGGAGAGCAGCCACCTTGTCTGGGTCCCCTCCATTCCAGGCACGGCTGGGTCCTGCTGCGCCAGTCTGTTTCAGCTTTGCAAATGAGCTGCCTCCTGTCTGGGCTACAGACCATGTCCTCCTGCTGTCCTGCAGGGGAGAAAAACAACAGAAGTGCTAGGGAGAGGAAAGCAAGGAGGAAAGGGGCCCCCTGAGGCATCAGCAGAGGTTGGAGACACTAGAAAGGAGGCAAAGTGGCCTTGTCTTCTTGGTGGTGTTCAACTCTCCAGTAAATGGCTTTATTGCCTGTTTTGCCAGATGTTTTACCAACAAGAGTCTAAGCAAAGGATGGGCAGGACTCCATCAGACACACATGATGAATAATCTCCTTGCTGAGTAACATGCACGTATTTTTCTCTGTTGTACTTAAAGGTGTTTTCTGCTTCCTTGTTAAAATGCTAAGGGTTGGATCCCATGGTGCAGTGACACAGCAGGTAGCTTGGGCTCGTGTCCCCAGCCCCCATAGACACAACTGCCTCAGGAACCACTTCCTTCCTTTTCCTCGTTGCAGGACAGTGACTTTATCCTCTGCCGCAGTCCTCTCCCCAAATGGAGGCCATCCATGGCTCTCTAATCCAATGAACTGTGGTCGTGTAATTATCTTCTGCCATAACTCTAATTGAGGCCTTCCATTTGCTTAGCGTTGCTGGCCCTCCACCTCCCACTCTCTCCTTGTAGCCCCAATATTGGTCTAGCTGTCTGGAAGCTACTTTTCCTTTTTGTTAGAGTTAAAACTCTCATACTATTTTTCTATTGCTATGCTACACAGGTGATGCCTAATCATTATAGGAAAGCTAGAAAATAAATGGGAAGCAAGAGAATGAAATTTACCCACAAACCTAGGTATCATTTTGAATACTGTTCGCAGTACATCCTTCAATGCATTCCCAGTAGATGTGCTGAAGAAAACGTGACTGACTGTGCTTGCGTATGACATTTTGGTTGACTCTGCAATCAGCCATTCACAATACATAATCATGATAGTATTTTTAAAAAGCGAAGTATTACTACAGTTCTTAGAGTTCCTTGTTCTTTGTTTAAGCATGTGGCATAGCCAGCCAACTACAAATTGTGGTCATTTTTGATGTATAATTTATCCTTTGAATTGAGTCTAACATAAAAAGAAATAAGCAGATTTCTGAAATAATTGCATGTTGTATTTTTCTTTAGTGTCTGGACCATGCAGGGTTATTTCCTGTCATCCCATACGTTTCCAGCTTTTAATCTTGTGTCTGGTTTTCAAATGACTTTATTTTGGATAGCACACCTGGTATTGCACAGTAGATCTGCCAGTTCTGTGCCTTCTTGTCTCCCCAGCTTTTAGCTTCCACAAGACGAGACTATGAGAAGATCCAGGAGGAGCTGACGCGTCTGCAGATTGAAAATGAGGCAGCCAAAGACGAGGTGAAGGAAGTTCTGCAGGCCCTGGAGGAGCTGGCCGTCAACTATGACCAGAAGTCCCAGGAAGTGGAGGACAAGACCAGGGCGAATGAGCAGCTGACAGATGAGCTGGCCCAGAAAACGGTGGGAGTTTTTATATTTAGGGGGGTGGGACTTCCTTGCCTGCCCTGTCATTTGTTGATCCTCACTGCTTACGAAAGCACATGGCTGAACGGTTATTCAATATTTCCACTCAGGTGTGCTCCCTAAATTCTTCCAATAATTGAAATATTTTTGTGGAAGTGACTTTTGTCCATGCATCTCCGAGCTACGAGACACACTTTTCTGTCCAGGGAGCTGGTAATTTGTAGAACTAGTGAAGACAGGGAAGATTGGAAACCAGAAACACCATCGTGAAAAGCTTCACTTCACAACTCTTAGGTTTTAGAAAAGACATTTTAAGCGAAGCATTCGTTCCCTTAACTGGAAAATGGCCATAATGATGCATTCCTGGCATGCAGTGGGGACTGGTGTGCATAAAGCACTCAGTGCATACATGACAAGTTGCAACAATGTCAGTCCGTGGATCTCAGAGTCCTTATTAACCAGCAAACATGGCAGAGCCCTGGAGATGTAAACTCTCTTCTTGTTTACACCCTGCCTACAGCATCTACGCCTTCCCCTCAGCTTCCCGTCCAGGCAGTTGCCTTCAGGAGCTCAGGATGATGCTGTCCTTTTTGGTGCCAGTGCTTCATTCTGCCTGTGTCCTTTATTTTTAGATTGTTCCAGGTACAGGGAGTGAGCGGCAGCAGAGCCAGCAAACATTTGGCCAGGGAGCTGGCAATGCTGGGCTGTGTCCTTCTCTACTTGTGGGGTGGGGGAGGGGGAGAATGGGTTGGTGGAGAAGCTGAGTGGCTGTAATCTGCTGCCCTTGGCACCTCTGCTCAGTGGCCTGGTACCATGGGCTTGTGCCCAGTCTGCTTTGTGGAAAACATCCAGTTCTCCCAGGCAAGGAGAGGCAGCAGATGGTGTAGGGAAGCGCTGATCCGCCAACTGTGGAGCTGCTAGAAAATGCTCCTCACTTCATGCATTCAGCTGTATGGAGGACGCTTTCTGTATAATGGCTTCCCAAGACAGGGACTGCTGCTTCTGGGGACGCTAAACACATGA
The DNA here is from genome assembly GCF_030435755.1 of Ochotona princeps. NCBI lineage: Eukaryota > Metazoa > Chordata > Mammalia > Lagomorpha > Ochotonidae > Ochotona > Ochotona princeps. The sequence goes on from NC_080836.1 coordinate 32,339,091, forward strand.
TGACATAAGCAGGTGGCAGCGCCAGACGAAACATCATGGCAAAACAAACCCATCCGGAAGTGCTTAGGACAGGAGACTTAGTTCTTCTCTGCTTAGTGTTTTCTCCAGGGTTTTTTGAACCAGTCCTTGTTGTTATTGATCTGTTTTTCAAAAATGAGATGTTTTCCATAACATGGTAAGTGGTTTAGAGGATTTTTCTTAAAAGATTGATTTATTTTATGTGGAAAGTCGGAGGGAGAGAGAGAAAGAGAACAGAATCTTCCACGCACTGGCTCACCTCCAAACGGCCACAGTGGGCAGAGATGGGCTGGTCCAAAGCCTGGAGCCAAGAGCTTTTTCTGGGTCTCTGATGTGGTGCAAGGTCCCAAGACTTTGGACCATCCTCTGTTGCTTTCCCACTCCTAAGCAGCAAGCTGGATTGAGAAGTAGAGCAGCTAGGACATGAATTGGTACCTAGGTACCTATATGGGGTGTCAGCAGCAGCAGATGGAAGATGAGTCTATTACACCACCACACTGGCTCCTAGAGAACTGTTTTTTAAAACGGCTGGGACTGGGCTACACTGAAGCCAGGAGCCTGGCCCTCAGTCTGAGTCTTCTACATGGGATAAAGAGGTCCAAGCACTTGAGCCATCAGCTGCTCCCCTCCATGACGTGCCTAAGTGGGAAGCTGGATTGGAAGGCAAACCAGGACTTGAACCAAAGGACCTTGGAAAGGGATGTGGGTGTGCCCAGCATCATCTTAACCACTGCACCAAATGTCCACTCCTGGATACAGCTAGTAGATCACTAAAGTGTATGTCAGTGAGTCAGCTGCAAAAAGGATCCTGTAAGGTCAAAAGCTTTAGCAGCAGAGGAGCTGTTTCCTTTTTGGGCTGAGTTAGTACCGAGACACTAAAAGGTAATTAATCTATTGATGTTGAGTTAAGAATGTTTACTTTTGGGTAACATGTATGAAGGACAGGAAAGAGATGAGTTTGCTGCGTTTGGCTGTGCCACAACACCAGCCCTGGATTAGAAGGCATTTCAGTTTCTTTTCTAAACTCATTAATATTCTATTGAGATATGTAATCCATTTCCATTTCCTGTTAGGAAGTTAGGTGGGAGTTTGGAAGTGGCTCAGGGAATAGGTTTGTTAACAGTGGAGGTCCAGGGAGATGTGTCTGGACCCTGAGCTGAAGCTGAGTGCACTGAAGCAGAACATGTGTTAGGTAGGAAGATGTGATTAAGTGTGATGAACCTGCCGGCTCCATCTCTGGCTTGTCTTTTTTTTTTTTTTTTTTGCCTTTGCCATGTCTGGCTTGTCTCTGATGGACTCATTTCATGGTCCCGGGCTTGCTGTATGATAGCGGGGCATATACTAAAGCATAACAGCATGTAACTGGAGAGTAGGAAGTTTCACTTTGCATCAGGATTGTTGTGCTACAACATTTGTCAGAAAAGGACTTTCATGTTGAGATCATGAGAAATGATCAAAGAACCGCATCCTACATGAAACTGTTATTTTATTTCTTTGAGAGGCAGAAAGAGAGAGGGATGGTTTGAGACATAAAGAGGCAGAGAGCTCCTGTCCACTGATTCACCCCTTATCTGTCCACAACAGCCAAGGCTGGGCCAAGCACTTAATTCAGGTGTCCCAGAGGTATGGCAAGAACCCAAGCACTTGAGCCCTCATCTGTTGCCTCTCAGGGTGCACATTAGCAGGAAGCTAGACTCTGGGGTGGAGCTGGGACGCCAACCAAGGGACTCTAGGATGGGGTATGGGTAGACCAAATGGCATCTTAGCCTCTGCGCCCTGTGCCTGTCTCCGGCACTATGGTTCTTGGTCATGCTATGTGTGAGAAATGGATGGGCAACCCTTCTAATGTGTTGGTGAAATTTATTTTTCAGACTACGTTAACAACGACACAGCGAGAGCTGAGTCAGCTACAGGAGCTTAGCAACCACCAGAAAAAGAGGGCGACGGAAATCCTGAATTTGCTGTTGAAGGATCTGGGGGAAATTGGTGGAATTATCGGCACCAACGATGTGAAGACTGTAAGCCAGCCCTTCCTCTACCCTCTCTCCTTGCCGTCACCATCATAAGATTGTGAAGTGGTAGGGTCTGCACTTTAGCCCTCCTGGTGCCCAGTGCTTAGTGTCTTCCGCATGCTGGGGAGTGCAGGAATCAATAGAGAAGAACTGACCTAGTAGCTAAGTGAATTATCATTAGATGGAGGAGGAGGAAAAATAATTACCTTTCAAATCAAGGGAATGTCTTCCGATCTTAGCTTGTTTTATGGAAATTGATTTATTCCTCAAACTCAGTGTCACTGATGTTTGAGGTTGGATAACACATTTCAACATTGTGTTTCTTTTCTGTTAGAACTCAAAGGAGTAAAAAGTTTTGTCTGTGGATTTCATCTTCTCACCAATTGTTTAGAACTCACCAGTGAGTTTAGAAAAGCTTTCAGCAGAAAGTGATAGCTTTCTAACAAGGGCCTACAAAGTGAAAGCATGTTTACTTGTTCACAGAATGAGAAATCTTTAAGTCTTGCTCTCCGGGCATGCTCTCTATGGTCTAGTAGCGTTCTGACGCAACAGAATGTCAGGATCTATCTCAGACCTACTGAGGAGACTGCATTTTAACAGGATTCTCCAGGGGGTTATTAATGTTTTATAACTCTGAAAAGCAAATTTGGTTTAGTGCAGTGGCTCAAAAATGTCAGGGACCCAAGCTTTTTCAGTACTTCCTTTCTGCCATCCTTTTAATGTACTTAGAATTTTGCCAAACAGTAGCAACATAGCTGCTGCAGCCCCAACTGTCATATTGTCATCCAGCCTCAACCAAGTAAGATGGGTAGCAAAGCCGTGCTCTTTTCATTTGGGAGTAAAATGTATTCCCGAAGTCCCCAGAAGACATGCTCTTACACTGATTGGCCAGAATTGGGTCACATGAGCACGTTGAACTGCAAGAGAAGCTGGGAAATAAATGGGTTTGAACCAATCATGACAAGTCCCCTGGTTTTGTGTACACTGGTACTCTTGACTGCAAGGAAGTGAGAGAGCTGGAGAGAATCGGGGTGCTATAAAATTGCCTTGAATGCCAGGAAGAGAGGAGGAAAGAGTGAATCAAAAAAAGTGTGAGAAAATGGAGGCTATTGTTATGAACCAGCAAAAAATTGTCTTGGTGAGGTCTAGTTTATGTAACATGAGCTACATAGATTTTAAAGTAAACTGTTAGAGAAATGTTGACATTGTCCATTTGTGGAGCCAGAACCACTGTTGGGGTCACACACAGATATGTCACACACACCCCGAAAAGTGCAGGGGTCTGCTCTCGGTCCCTTGTGCTGTTTCATTACCGTATTGTGTTGTTATCATCACATCTGTCTGTTTTTGATTACCTGGCTTTACACTAGGACAGTACCTCGTGCAGAGCACTCCTTGATAAACGCACATTGGTTCATCCAGCCAGTCACCTTGCTGAATTTCCATATCCCAAGTCCCTAAATGACTTTTTTTTTAACCCTTTTGCCTCTGGAAGCTGCATCCAGCAGCTCAGCATTAGACTCGGTGGCAAGTCCAGGTTGCTGACTCCCTGGAAAGGCTGCAGGGGTTGGGTTTCCATTTTTGGCCTTTTTAAGAAAACTTAAAGGAGCCCTTTTGGGTGGTGTGACAGGTGCTGGCTTAGAGATGAGGGCCTCTTGGTGTTCTGGATTCTTCTGGATTCTCTGACGGAGACAGTATTTCACAGATCCTTGTGAATGAGTCCAATTACAGTATGGAGTGCTCAGGTTCGATGGGGTTAATTCTAGTAAGCTGCTGCTTGGTGATTTTATATTTGAGGATTTAATTTTCTTAGCCACACGTTGGCGCTGAGCAATGCAATTCTGAGGCTGGGTTGATGAAATGGCCCTAGCGATAGGAAGGCGAGGTTGATTTATGGGAGGTTGGCGCCTGCTGCTGCTAACTCTAAAGGGAGGTATTTTTATGCTAAGTTCTAAAATAGAGCTGATGAAAATGCAAATGAAATCAAAGAGTGTCTGGGTGTTTCAAATGAAAAAAAAGTCCTCACCTTTGGGACTCTGAAGTATGATCGAGATTATTTTTAAATACTCAGTTGGTTGTTTTCGAGATTATTTTTGGATTCCTGGCATTGGAAGCCTTATTTCATTTCATTGAGAGCATTCATTTATAGATCATCAGGTTCTTAATCATTCTGTTTCCCACCCCCCTTGCTCATGACTGAGGTTTAATTGGTAGGGCAATGAGAGCTAAGGGAGGGGGTTTTGCCTCCAGCCTTCATCTTCCTAATTTGTGAAACGAGAAGCAGCCCGGGTCACCTCAAAGGTTGTTGGATCAGACATAGCACGAGTTCTGCATGTGCTGCTTGGATCTGGCATCATGGGCACAGGTGCCGTTCCTATCAGCTGTGGCTAAGTAGTTGATAGATTCTTTTGCCATGAGAAGGTGAGTGCAGCAGGGATCTCTAATTCAGTGATCTTATGTTTGTGTCCTGAAAGCCATTTCCGTTCCCACACAATGTGGCCTGAAAGGACTCTTCTAGGGTAGGAGGAAAGAAAATGTGGCTTTTGGAGTTTCACTGCCTCAGTCCTCAGCTCCTGAATAGTCAGAAGTCACCAGCCAGAAGGCAGAGAAATCTTTCCCAAGCCAGTTAAACATTTCCAGAGTGCTGGTCCTATTTGGTTCTGCCAAAGTGAGGCCAGCCTGTGACAAGAGTCTGGGCTAGCTGTCTGCAGAGCTGTTGGTGAGTGAGTGTCCCTATCCTCTCCCCTGTCCCCGTGTCACTGGACTTCCCTTAAAGCAGAGATTTCCAGGAATCCAGCCCCAAGCTGAGTCAGCGTTGAAGTAGAGTAAATAAGTAGAGGGAATTGAATCAGCTGCCTCGTTTTCTTTTGGGTCACACCAGCTTCTTTGACTCCCATTCTGACTTGCAGGCTTTAGCACGGGAGCATTCACCTTGTTTTGCTTTTCCTTGTCCTAGAAATGACAGTAGTTTGCACAGGCACTCCATGTGCAATAGCCATGGGTGATACGGAGGGAGGACTTCTACAGAGGCAGGTGAAAAGGACAGGTGCATCTGCCAGTATGATTTTATCGTCGGTGGGGGGTGTTGGGGGGCAGGCTTTTCTCCCAGACAACTCACTGGCGCTGAGTCACCTAGTCTGGTTGGTACTGCTGAAGACATTGGCACGCAGCCTGGGGGAGCTGTGAATAATACTTTATGGCAGGAGATTCTGATCGTTCTTTTTTTAGAGTTGTAGGGATTATTGGGAAACTTCTAAACTGAGACCACCAGAGATAAATTCTGCGGTGGTATGAAACCTCACAGTTATAAAGCGTTTATTTTGGGTATTATTTTTTGTCCCATTTGGTATAGACTCAAACCCTTCCAGGAGGGGAGGAGAGTTTACAAGTCAGTATCTGGCCTGGGGGAAGAAATGTACAGGCATCCCTGGGGAGGAAGCCCAGGAAGCCATGATTACATCTGTGTTTTCACTTTCCCCAACCTCCAGAGCCATGGCCGTGGAGGCAAGGCGGCCAGCTTGTCCTTCCTGCAGGAGAAGTAGCATTTCTGTACCAGGCATAGGTTCCACATGGAAAAGATGGACCTTGCTGTCTTTTTCTGTGTCGGCTTTTCCTCTGTATTCCACACTGGGCCACAGCAGTCAGAACAAAACGAAACTTGACTCTTGCATGGTACTTACCCCTCCTCCAAATCACCGTGCGATTGGATTCTGACAGCCATGTGATGCCTGAGGAGTGGTATTGGCAGGCACATCCTTGACAGGTGGAAATTCTGGCTTAGCCAGAATTGTAATTAAGGTTAGAGGCAGGAATTGATCCTCGTAGCCTTTCTTGCTGATCACACAGGGCCTGCATTGGGTTGAGTGCCGTTGGAGTCAAGTAGCAGGTACGGTTGTTGAGTTCTTAGGGGCGCTCAGCACTGTCTGCTGGCCTGAGTATTTGCTGCATGTCATCAGGGCTGATCTGGTCTGATGTCCTCAATTCGTGAATGCTATGGAGAAGCATAGTTTATGCAAGGAGTTAATGACTCCAGTAAGGACACAAGCAAGCAACTAGAGTGTACTGAGGGTTGTCAAAAACCATCCTTGGAATCGCCGTTTTAGAACCGATTGAAGCTTGTCTGGACTATAGTCCGTTTTCTCTGAAAGTGCCAGGCTGCCCTCTGGTGGTTAAATAACTCACTTACAGTTACTGGCTCCTTTGGTCCATTGCCCTTCCAAACTGTATTTACATCTCAGGAGATGTATTTGTGTTGCAAATAATTTGCTTCAAATGTTATTTATGGTGGAGTTCTGAACTTTGAGAACCAAGTATAGATCATTCAGGGATGTTAGCTGTCAGAATCCTGTCTTCTAAAGGTGAGTTTAGGCTGTTGTTTCCATGTGATATTAAACTGTGAGCTGGGTCACTGCTTGGAAGGACAGCTTTGAAAAGGCAAGGAGAGATTGATGATAATGAAAAGTTGTGCAGGGAGAGTCAAGAGGGGCTTTGTATCCTGGACAATATGTTCTTGGGCTTTGCATTTTTCTTTTATTTGAGGAATTTGTAGAAAGTCTTTTGCTCTATTATTGCTTGTATAGCATTCGACTACTTCTCAATATGATTAAGCAGGACATTAAGAACATAATTGAAGTTTTAATTGAGTTTTTAAAATAGGATTTATGGGTCATATTTAGGCATGTTGGACCTCAGTGCTGTTAAGACATCAAACAATGAATGGAGTGTATTTTGGGGTTAGCTGCTTGTAAAATTGTTTGTATTTTTTCTTCTAATGTCATCTATCATATCCTAAAAATTAATCACAATGAAAAATCTGATTATTTGAGGGTTATATGGAATGCATTTAAAGTTCTCTGTGAGGTGTCAGAGGACTTGAGGTTGTGTGTACAACACTTTTCAGAGACTGTGTCCAGCTTGCTGTAAGGTTAGGAAACCCAGGACACACTGAGGGTCCCTGGTCACTCCCCCACCCCCGCGCCTCTGTTAGTCACAGGCAGCATTCAAGTGCCTTTCCTTGTGTGCTCAGTTGGCAGATGTGAATGGAGTCATTGAGGAGGAGTTCACCATGGCTCGTCTGTACATCAGCAAAATGAAGTCCGAGGTCAAGTCCCTGGTGAACCGCAGCAAACAGCTCGAGAGCGCCCAGATGGACTCCAACAGGAAGATGAACGCCAGTGAGCGGGAGCTGGCCGCCTGCCAGCTGCTCATCTCACAGGTGAGTGGGCACTCTCCTCAGTCCCCCCCCCCGAGAGCTGCCCCCTCCACGCCTTTACTGGCACTGATGGCGCCCGGTGGGGTAGTTGGGGTCTTTTGCTTTATGTAAGCTCCTCTTCCCTTGGCAAGGATAGCTCAGGTTCATTCTTCAGGTGAGATTTTTGTTGTGTAAACTGCGCAGATTCTCTCAAGTCCCCTTTCTCTTTGAAGGATTTATCTGTGCATCTTTATGGATGGAAGGATGAATGGATAGACAGAGGGAGGAATGAGGGATGGGGTGCCCATGTGGAAAGGTAGAAACTAGATAATAAATGAACAAGATTCGACGGAATCTCAAATTCCTATTAACTAAGGCATCATTCTTTCATTTCTAAATCTCTCACAGATCCAATGTGATAGTAAAACAGAAGGTACTCCTTCTCCTCTTCATAGCAGGTAGCAGTTTAGTGAGTGTTTACCGTGTGTCATGCCCTGGGATAAGTACTTGACATGCATTTTCTCACTTGAGCTTGAAAATCCTGGTAAGCAGCACTCAGGTGTGGAAACTGAACAAGATGACGTGTGTGTGTTGCCCGCACACCTGCAGCCAGTGCGTGGTACAGCTGAATTCCAGCCCAAGTGGGTATGAGCCCACCACCAGAGTGCTTGAGCCCACAGCATGTTTTACTTGCTCCCTGAGGAATGCTACGCTTCTTCCCACGGTAGTAAGTGTTTTGATTGGAGCCAGGTCATTCCAGCAAGCAGCGCCAGGTTCCAGCCTCCCTCAGGTAGCCGAGCAGTGTTTGGGTTTGGGCTTTCTGTGTGTGGTCCAGCTGCGTGTCGTCACTGCTTTATGCCAGGTGTTCAAACAGCCAGGGTTGCTTGGGGGAAAGAGACACCAACACGGGTCATTGCATCAAGTAAGACAGGAAGACGAAAGCATGCTTCGTGCTGGTGAACGTGATGGTGGAAATGATGACAATCTCCATGTCTACAGGGATCTACAAGGTTGTGTTTAGTAACTACCAGAACAAGCAAAAATGTCTTGAAAAGCTTTTGTAGGGCTAGTATGTGAAAGTGATTCTGACACACACGGTTGGTCGGTCCCCAGTCCTTTTGCAAATTAATTTGGAAATCCAAAAAGCTATCAAAATATAAGTATAGTTTGGTCCAGTAATTTCACTTACTCTCTTTTTCACTAGTAATAAAGTGAAAAGTTTTTATTTCATTTGGTATTATCTTTCCCTACTTAAAAATGTTAACACAAACTTGGAGTACAGTGCTACTTTACATTTTGATAAATTGTCCAGATATGTAATGATTAACTAGTAACAAAGTTACAAGAAAGAATATCATGCTGCTCTTATAAAAGAATCTCTGGGACCTAGTCTTTGGGAAAACACAATCATATGAATTTAAGTGAAAATGAAAATGCTATCCTACAACTAGACTGTGCTTTATAATTTGTCAAAGATTCACCGTGTAGATGAGACCTGGGGGATACGAGGGAAATAGTTGTAAGGTTAGTGTGATTTACAGGTGAAGTTTGCACTTGTCCCATATTTGCTTTATTACTTCAAATCTTTATAATGATATGCATTACTGTTTATATAAAGACTTGTACGTAACATATAAACATCAAGAAAAAATGGCAAGTATAAGGGAACAGTGTATCTTAACTCTGGTTTCTAGATCATCTGTGATGCCAACAGCATAAACTTGGGCACCTGTGCACCTCCTGTTTGGGACCATGGTATTGGGGCCCTGGAGCCTTTCACCCTGTGTTTGACCTTTCTAACTGGACAGATTGGCTCTATGTTCCAGTCCCTTCTGCTACCTTTAGGTACTGATGGAGCCAAGTCAGCTGCCTTATGTAGATGGGTGAGGACAAGGCAGGGCTGGCTTGGGGACTAACCCAGAGTTGCTGCAGTGGGGAGTTTCTGGGCCCCAACTGCTTGGGGAATGGTCTAGAAGGAGACATGGATTCAAGTGGGCACACTGCCTTCATTGATGAACTCTGCTCGTTCGTGCAGATTGGGGTGCAGCCAAAGGAGGGTCTTCGTAGGGTGTTGTGAAGTGTGGGAACAGAATGCAAGTTACTCCAGCTCTCAGCATGACAGTAGTTTTGATGTATGAAGTTAAAATGAAGACTATTAGGATGTCTTGGGTAAAGAGCTCCTGTGTTAGATGTTCTTTCTACTTTAGCAACAAACATGGTTTTCTGTTAGGGTTGTTTTGTGCTATGCAAGAATTCCCAGAAAGCCAAAGATTTAATCATTCTGTTATGGATCTCAAAATAACAAATCTTGGCTATTTCTTGAGGTGATCTACGCAACATGACAAAAAAATATTTCAAGCCAAAAGCTAGCCTTGTTTATAATCAACTTCTTCACCGAAGGCAGTGCTTACAAAATGGTGACTCCAGTGATGGGTGTTTTGGGAAGATGTGATTCCATTAGACTGAAGCTCAGTATCTAGGATCTTCCTGCCTAAACACGGACTCACCCAGATCTGGGTGTGGGGATTCCTACATATTGCCATCTTCCTAGAAGTCATAGCTGTCCTTGTTCTGTCAGTGAGCAGGCATTCATTCATTCCAGTAGCATTTAGTAAGCACCTGCCTTACACCCTCAACATGAAATAGAGTAGATAAGTTACATTACAAGATGGTGCTGCAAGAAAATACTGGGGCTTGTGCAACAAGGAGCCAGCCAGGACAGTGTGGTACAGGTGATTGGGGGACAGTGGGGACGATTCTGAGGGACAGAAAAACACAGACTGTTAAGTCCCCAAAACATGAGAGCCTGTGCTTGATGGACAGAAGATGGGAAGAACTAATATTTGAGTTACTATGATGGAGTTGTGGGGCCATGGTTCAAGAGTGAAGCCTTCAGCCTTGCCATTTCCCTAGCACCCTTCCCTATGCTTGGGCTTGTCTCCTGTGAAGTAGATGGCAAGGAGGGACAGGGCCACGAGCAGCACCTGAATGAAGAGAAGCACCTGGAAGAAATGGAGGCCTGCTCCGGTCAGTGATGCTGAGTCCCAGGCACAGGGCAGACTATGCAGCATCAGGGCTGACACTCAAGAAAGGGACCAGGAACCTGCCCTCTGGTTTGTTTCTCCCATGGGGGTAGCCCCAGGCAAGCTTGATGATCCCTTGCTAGTCATTCACTCACTGCTGTTCTTAACGGGGCTCTCATTTGAAGCACGAAGCCAAGATCAAATCTCTGACAGACTACATGCAGAACATGGAACAGAAGAGGCGGCAGCTGGAAGAGTCCCAAGACTCGCTCAGTGAAGAGCTGGCCAAGCTCCGAGCCCAAGGTAAATATTTGCCCATTCTGCAGGTGTCGGACTCCTGGCTTAAATCAACCAGTCTGTAGTTGGCTGCAGTCATGATGTTTAATTTTGCTCCACTAATGCATTTCTAGGTCTGCTGAAAGCCGTAGCATCACTGAGGGGAGAAAAGACAGGGGACTGCGCTAGAAGATGGCTCCCACCTTGAGTCTGCATGTCTTCCCATCTGCCTCTCGGCCCCACCCAAGTTGCCCAATCAGAGGATAGGTGAGGGTTAGGGCTACAGCTATCCAGGGAGGTATTCCATCTGCAGTCTCTATAGGACCAGACATGATGCTGTGGGCCACAGGATGACTTTTCAATTCCCATTCTAGTTTGCACCTGACCTTTACACCTGCCTCCTCCATGGCAACCTATTGCACTTCACGTAAGGTCTGTGCTGCTACCTGGCTTACCTTGGATGCTTCCGCCTGAAGTGAGCACTTGGCTTTGCCAGGCAGCTTCTCCATTCCCCTTGCTGAGGATGGAGTGACAGATGCACAAGAAACTTTTAATAGATAGGGATAAACAAAAGGAGAAATCCCAGAAAGGGAGCCGGAAGCCCAGAGACTACAGCAGCTGTGTGATTATGTTATGTGGGACCAAACAACACACATGTTGCTGATAGCAAGGGAAGTTGAATCTGTTGGGAAAGCAATCTGAAGATACATATCAATAATTGTAACTTTTTTTTCTTCTGTTTGGTCTTTAGATTGCAGATATTCATTGTCAAAATTTAAATCAGCAAAAAGAGTAAGAAGGAAGTCACCTATCACACAGTTAAATTAATTAGGATGTGTTGCTTAATATGATTTTTTTTGCAATGGAGAATATTTTTTCATGTTACGTTTAATGTTATTATTAAAAACATGGAAATTATTTTCCCCCAAATTAATATTTAATATGTAGTTTTGATAGCTAGATAGGTTTGGTATTGATGTTATCCCTTTTTAAAAGTTATTCGCTCAGTAACTACATTTTGATTCAAATGCCAACGCAAATTTAACAAGAAAAAATGACCTACTACACTTTTACTTTGTAGGAGTGAATAGTTAGGAACAGGTGTACCTGCCAAAGTTGGAGATGGGAAAGACTTTCCCATCATTATCATGGTTTCTACATGGTGCCTGAGTGGAAGCCGGACAGAGGAGAGAAGATGTGAAATAAAGTGGAACAGACTAGGGAGAAACCATGAGCTGAAGGCCACTGCTTTCCCCCATTCCTCTCCTGGGCTCTGCCCCTGCCCCTTTCTGGCTGCCCAGGGAGCGCAGTGACCACGAGTCCACTGAGACAGAGTGCGGCACAGCCCTGCGCCCAGCAGGGTCCCTGCCTTTTGAATCTTGCGTGTTGTGTCTGTTTCCCTGGTTCTCCTTTGATTGTGTTTTCCCCACTCCAGATTCTTGGAGAATAAACAGCTTCCCCAGGGAGGTAAATTAGATCTCTCTGGAACACTCCCAGTGGCAGGAATCCAGCTGCTACCACAGTCACAGAGCACTTTATCATGTAAAGTGCATGTGTGTGTGTGTGTGTGACTTCAGGGGTGGTTTGCAGCGGCTGGCTAGGAAGCCAGGGTGCAGCTGGAGGCAGCCTGTGCCCAGAAAACACCTTTCCCCGTGTAGTGGCCCCGTCCCCTGAGGGTTGTGGTCCAGATGACTTTAGCAGCCAGAGCAGTCAGCCTTGGCGCCAGCCGGCAACAGGCCAGTGGTTGAGATGGGAGCTCCAGGCGGGTGTTTGGCTCCGTTGCCCTTTTGCTCCATTTCCCGTTTTTATTTTTGTCTTTGCACATGGGTCCCACTGATTGAATCTTCTCGTTATTTAAATTCAAAACAGAAAAGATGCATGAAGTCAGCTTCCAGGACAAGGAGAAGGAACACCTGACACGGCTGCAGGATGCTGAGGAGATGAAGGTGTGTCCAGCCACCCCTCTGCCAGGCCCACATGTGTTTGCTGCACTTGGCACTGGATGTTCCTGCTCTGGCACCGGGGTGGAAGAGGGATACCCGCTGGGCATTCGGAGTCATTTTCTCAGAGTGTGGCTCTAATTAGAAAGGAGCTGACGGACATCCCAGAACCCCAGGATGTGTGTAGACGGAGAGGGTAGTGTTCCAGCCAACACTCTCCCTCCTTTGAATGGGAGAAAATCTTTCCCTTCAACCTCTGCATAGAAACACCCCAAGCTTCTACTCCTGCCTGGTGCATAGAGATCTTGTGGTTACATTGTAGACCTTAAGGTGATTAAAATGAGATACAAGAAGTTGAATCTTTGTGAGATTTAGGTAAACTCTGAGCCTCATGGAGTGGATGTAGTTAAAGCAATGCCTGTGATGTGGTTGTGCTGCAAGCAACAGAACAGAATCAGGCCTCACCCCCATGAGTCCTCATCCCATTTACAGAGGCTGTTGGGGGAAAGCTGTGCTGTGGCTGGAGCATGTTGTCCACTTATGCAGGTGAAGGAGGGCCAGGCCCCACAGATGGCCTGGCTTAGCTGAGGTCACCTGTGTAGTCCAAGTCTGTGTGGTCTAATTGCCTTGGCAAGAGAGAAGGGGAAAGTTTTCTGTTTCATTAGAGACCCACTGTACTCCTAAGGCCCTCTCTGCTTTATAATGGCTCTGTGGGCTTTGTTGTCCCAATAAAGCACAACCAGGTGCTGAGAATATGAGAACCAGGAATGGCCCTAATTTTGGGCTCTGACATGCAAGGGACTCAGGGTGCAAGGCAGAGGCAGATCTAGGACTTGTCACAGCATGGGCTGTGTGCAAGGGGTGCATAACCCGTTGCTCTGGACTGTGTTGCAGAAGGCCCTGGAGCAGCAGATGGAGAGCCATCGGGAAGCTCACCAGAAGCAGCTGTCCAGACTGCGAGATGAAATCGAAGAGAAGCAGAAAATCATTGATGAGATTCGGGAGTGAGTTGGCCCGGGGACTGTGGCGTACAAGCAGTTCGGGTCTGGGTTGGGCAGGGCTCTATTCTCTCGGGCCAGTTGGGGAGGACGTGGATTTTCATTGAGGGCCAGCTGTCCTCACACTGTGGGCTCTGGGCTCTGCCCTGGTAATGTCCCAGACTGTGCTGCTGCTACTGCCAAGGTCTGTTTTCCCATCTGGAACTGAGCCGCCCAGGGCTCTAGCATGGCAGGTGGTAGGCGAGCCCAACTGCGCTTTCTCATCCTGGGAGGTAGGTCACTTTGGCAATTTAGCTGGGCACACGCAAGCCCCAGGAGTTGGGATGATGTCTGTATGAAAGTCTTGAAAACTGGTCCTGACCTTGGAGTTCTGCCAGGGCCATAAATACCCCAGGAAGGACAGCCACTGCCCCTGTTTAGCACACCACCAAAGTGAGCACATGGTGAGCTTGGTGCACACAGCCCTCTCAAAGAGGTCACCTAGCATCTCTCTTCCCTTCTCCTTCTGTGCGCTCTGGTGCTATCACTCATGATGGGTTTTTGTTATGAAAGGGGCAGGGATGGGAGCAAGGAAATTGAGGAAAAGAGGGAGGATTGGTGAGCAAGCTTGCAGGTGGGGAAGCTTCCTTAGGCGTTGATTTTAGAGTCCATTTTCAAATGGACTCTAAAGTTCCTTCACGTAGTAGACACTGGCATGTATGTATAAATGTCAAAGACAGATCTTCCATCTACTGCTTCACTCCTCAAATGCTATAGCAGCCAGGGCTGGGCCAGGCCAAGGCCAGAAGCCAGGAACCTCATCCAGGACTCCTGTATGGAAGGCAGCTGGGACTCCAATTAGCCACTCTACCAGGGAACGAGGGCATCCCAAGTGGTGGCCTTACCCACAGTGCTATCACGCCCACCTCTCCCATCTTGTCCCTTTACGGTCACCCACGAGCAGCCATATGAAAGGTTTCACAACGCTAGGCTGGTGTGAGTTTGACCAGATGCCCCCACTGGAGGCTAAGGTACCATTTGCAGTACAGGCTGAACTCTGCCCTTGGTCACAGCTCCCTGAATGCTTCCTTGAGGGGCACGCCAAACAGGAGCGGTCCCTGGGTCAGTGGAGGAGACACTTTTGGGATATCTGACCATGCAGGGATGGGGAGAGTTGGAAACAATCTGGAGAAGCAGCCTGAGTGAGCGACTGCCAGTGGTGTGGGTGTTCACTGCTCTCTGAGCATAGCAGCCCTGTGCCTAGCTCATTACTCTCCCCTGAAGCGCTTGCACACAGGCAGACTATAAATACCTCCCCAAAGCCCTTGTTTCATGCCTCTGCAAAGCTTCCCAGAAATTAGTTTTCTCGTGGGCAGGGAAGAAACTGTGAGGTTGCTCTCTGATCCCTCTAAATCCTCCAGCATCGTGTTTATTACACAGAGCTAATGGGCTTGAATCTGAACCATGGTTCTAGCCGGATGACTCAGAGGTTCAGCCTGGTGCAGAAATCCATTACGTTTTCCTCTCCATTTCAGTTTGAATCAGAAACTGCAACTGGAACAGGAACAGCTCAGCTCTGATTATAACAAGCTGAAAATAGAAGACCAAGAGAGAGAGATGAAACTGGAAAAGCTCCTGTGAGTGCACTTCAGACATTTCCCAGGTTTTTTAAAACCTCAGCTTTGACAATTCCGATCCCCACGTAGTTGGAGTAGATTTGGCTGATTTACTGCTTGTGTTTTTGCATTTTTATTTGAGAGACGGGAAGACTAAGCTCCCATCTGCTGGTTCCCTTTCCAAAAGCCTGCTGCAGCCAGGACTGGGTGGAGGCTGGAGCCTGAAGCGGGAACTCAACCCAGGTCTCAGCTGGGGCAGGGGAGGAGGGGCAGGATCACAGTCCATGGAGTCCTCAGCAATGCCCCCAGACGCTGCATTCTCCAGGAAGTATGAGTGAGGAGCCAGAGATGAGAATGGAACCCAAACTTTCCAGTGTGGAATGTAGGTGTCTTGATGATGCAGCTAACTGCTGGGTCCACAGTAAGCTACTTTTACAGTAGACCATGACTGGTTGTGTGCTCACTGGCTGTTTTTGCTGGTTTAGGTGTAGTGGGAGCTAGCATCTGCTTAGTTCTCTGATCCCCTCTCCAGTGGTTTATGAGTCCTTTTTTTTTTTTTTTCAGGTTGCTTAATGATAAAAGGGAACAAGCCCGGGAAGACCTGAAAGGGCTGGAGGAGACGGTGGTAGGTCCAAATGTCCCCTGATCCTTCTCTCTCAGAGACCAGATCCATCCATGAATTGTTTATCTGCAAATCTTATCCATGCACCCTGTTCCTTTCTGTCATTTTAGATATAAAATATCCTGGTGATAAGTGGGGCTTGTAGAATGATTCTACAACTCCTGGAAGAATCAGTCAGCCAGTCCTTTAGGGCTATGGTCCCAGGGCCCCAGCATAAGTCTCAGGCTAAGTTGCAAATCCTTAGTTCTACAGTCTCTACACTTGGTGATTTCACCTGCACCGAAGCGCCAGCAGACATCTACTGAACACCTGCTACGTGCTGGCGTTCCCCTGGGGCCTGGATCTGTCAGTGAACACCAGATCTCAGGTCCCTGCCCTCATGCAGCTTGCCTTTGGCTGGGGCCGACCCAGGGAAGCACAAGGAGGCAAGTGCTTGTTGTGCAAGCTGAGCTCTCTTGCTGTAGCATCACCTTCCACAGTCTCAGGTACCCATATATGATCACCATCCAAGGCCATTGCCAGGTGATGAAGGATTCAGATATTTTGAAATGGTATGTGACAGAGAATACACATGTACATAACTTACTGTACAATATTGTTCTATTTTATTATTCATTTTTTTAGTTCCTCTATTACTATGCCTAATTTGTGAATTTAATTTTATCCAAGGTAGGAGTCTGTAGAAAACCTAAACCAAGAATACATAGGATTCAGTCCTGTCCCAGGTTTCGGGCACTCTTTGAGGGCTTGGAATATACCCACTGTGGGTGTGGAGTTGGAGTAGGCACTGTGTTCCATTAGATGCTTCTGTATGTTGGGCGCATCAGGGAGGTGAGTGTAGCTGTGTGTGAGAGAGGGGAGAGAAGAAGGGTGCCCAGACAGGTAATGGCCTTGAGACCTGTGGAGTTCGAGGCAGAGGCATGAGCAACCAACTTGTTTTCACAAGGGTTTGGTCTTTGATTTTCTCTGAGCTGCATCTGGATCTGCTAGCTCAGCCCACTCTTAGCTTGCATTTTGGCTGCTGTGCAGGATGGCTGCCCGGTTCTGAGCCCCTCAAGGGCAAGCACTGGCCAGGCCACACAGTCTTTGGTCAAAGACAGACTTTTCTAATGGCCCCAGCCCTCTGCGTGAAGAAGCACGTTCAGACGTTGACAATGGCAAGAACAGCACCAGGCACACTCATGTGCACCCCTATGGGGCTGCCTTGCCTCCTAGAACTTGGGGAGCTTGTGTAGTCAGAGGAATCCTTGTATCTGCACTTGAGGCTACCTTTGTACCCTGGCCGGGGGCTGTTGCTCCTCAAAGCCAGATGGAGGGGATGCTCATGCAACCATTCAGGGCAGCAAAATCAGCTAGCCTTGCATGTGTGGAGAAGGCAGCTACCAAGTGGTATCCACAGTAATGGGTGATTACAGATATTCAGGCCAGTGTTGACATTAGGCCTTCACTCTTTCCCCTGCAGCCAGGGACGTATAATTTCAGGGCAGTTTCTTCCTCTCTCCATATAAGCTCCGGATACCCCCTCACCTGCCTGCCCTGCCCTTTCACGCCATCTCTCTGTGTCATTTGCATCACAACTCCTTCATGTGGTTGAGCACATGCTCAGCATGCTGATCCCTCACCATTCCCATCTGTCACCCGTGCTCATGTACTCACACTGCTGTAGTCCCGTCTGCACCTGGGTATTCACTGTGCAAACCCCAAGTCCACACCTGGGTACTTACTGTGCACACACTCCCACATGTGCCTGGGTATTTACTGTGCACACTCTCCCACATGCACCTGGGTGCTTACTGTGCACACACTTCCACATGAGCCTGGGTACTTAGTGTGCACACACTCCCATCCATGTATGGGTGCTTACTGTGTACATACTTCCATCCATGCCTGGGTACTTACTGTGTACATACTTCCACATGCACCTTGGAACTTACTATGCACACTCTCCCACCTGCTCCTGGGTACTTACAACACGTGCAGTACATGTGCCTGCATATGTCATTAGCAGGTATCTGTCCATATTCACATGTGTGTACAGCCACATGCTTACTAGTGAGCACCCGCACTTTCTGCATGTACACTCATACTCCTGCTGCATCACACACACACACACACACACAGTCACAATGCACCTACTCACCCTCACACCTGCCGCTGCTCTATGGTCACTCATAGACTCTTCTGCAAATGCCCTCACTGAGCATATGTGTCCAATGCAGTCACACAGGCATGCTCACATACTTTAAAAAAAGATTTAGATGCATATTTATTTGAAAGGCCGTGACACAGAAAGAGGGAGAGAC
The DNA here is from genome assembly GCF_030435755.1 of Ochotona princeps. Lineage (NCBI taxonomy): Eukaryota > Metazoa > Chordata > Mammalia > Lagomorpha > Ochotonidae > Ochotona > Ochotona princeps. The sequence goes on from NC_080836.1 coordinate 32,357,069, forward strand.
ACGGAGAAAAAAGGTTCTTCTATCTGTTGGTTCGCTTCCCAGATGGCTGAAGTCCAGCTCTGGGCTAAGCCAAGCCAGGAGTCAGGAACTCTATGTTGGTTTCCCATGTTATTGCAGGGGCCCAAGGACTTGGACCATCATCCAGTACCTTTCCAGGAACATTAACAAGAAGATGGATCAGAAACAGAGCAGTCAGGACTTGAACTGGCACTCTGATATGGGACGCTGCTTCAGCAAGCAGAGACTTAGGCCACTGCACCACAACTCTAGCCCTGGCATTCACACACACTGTTAGTCACTTATCCATCCACAGATCATGCCCACCCACACCTGCTGGTTCCCGCTCTGCCAGACTCATGTGCTCACTCTCTCCTACTCCTCAGTGTGTTATTAAAGGGTGTCTGATCAGTTTTCCTGCCAGCTTTGATGTCAGAATGGCTTTTCAGTGACGCAGCCTTCCCACCAGCCACCTCATGAGTATCTGCCCACTCGCCCTTATTCCAGTTCTGTGCTCCCTGGCCAGGCACACACAGCCTGTTCTGTACACATACATGCATGTACATGCACACATGTGCATGTGGGCGTGCACACACACACACACACACACTTTAAATCCAGGCCTTGAGCCCTACAGAATGAGCTATTTCAGATTCTCAGTTTGCCTCCACCATAACAGCCACTCCATGGCATCCCTCTTGAGCTCCCTCTAGTGTAAGGCACTTGAGTGTCTGGCCTGGGTGGACCAGGAGTGAAATCTGCCTGTATTGATGTCTGGGAAGCCTACTGCAGGGGAGGGCTGACCAGCTGGTGGGCATCTTGGGCTCTGGGGATGGACCCTTCCTCCAGCTATGTTGATGGGCCTAGAATTTTTGCCCCTCTGGTCCCACTCTCACTGTTCATGAGGTTGGTAAGCTGAGTCCTGGGCTTTTGCTTGGAGGGCAGGAACCTGTGATAGGGAGAGATTTGAGGGCAGCTGGGAGGTTAGGGAAAGACTGCATGTGATGCCCCGGAAGCCACACAATAGTTTCCTGAGCATAAATGTGCTCAGTAAATGTAACTTACTCCTGTTGTCCGAATCGCTCCTCCAAACCATTCGTTCTTCCTAATTGTTGGTGAGTCCACTGAAAAACAGCCAAAAATGAAAGCAAGTTGCCAGACCCCGGAGTCTGACATTAGAGCTGACATCCCAAGGAGTTGCTTGGACCAGATAAAATGCCAGGTCTTTTCTTCCCATGCTGCCTGGATGTGGTGATAATTTTCATGGAAAATATGACCAGGTGATACAGTCAGTAAAGCCGGAGAGAACTCCTGCAGGGCGCTTGTTGGCACTGTGGGAGCAGAGCGCGGATCTCAGCTCCATCTGCCAGGGCCAGAGGACAGTGTGTCTGTATTTCAGTGCCATGCTGTTCCCTGGTCCAGGTGGCTCTGCCTTGAACAGGTACTGTGCACACGTTATCCACACTAATTGATCTATTTGACTTCCTGCAGAAAGTAATTTATCTTCGTCAAGGACACAGTCGACTTTAGGTTCTCCCTGAGTCACCACAGCATCGGCCCCAGTAATAAGACCTTAAATCAGCAGAGAGCCTTTCTTCCCGGACACTCAGTGGCTGTGTCGTCTGTTTCTTCCCCGTTTTGGGAGCATATGTGAGCTGCATCTATTGGCAGTCTATGTCAGAGTGGCTCACTTCAGATGCATGGAAACGTTTACACTGAAAAGCTGCTCTTTTATGGAAGACTTATAAGAAACAAATCACATCTTCCGTAGTAAATGCAAGGAGGCTTTGATCAGAAGGAACTACACCTTCTGATCTTATTGAAAATATCTTCTGTTCTTTTTAACCATAGTCACCAGATCTGGCTCAGGCCTTTGTCTAAGCAGCCTAAGAGTTCATTTGCAGGAAATAACCCAGAGTGTAAGTTGGAAGTGTCCCCAAGAGTTAACTACAGTAAAAGTTATACCAACAACACAATAAAAGTCTAATGAAGAAATGATTGTTACGATGTGAAAGATGACACACTGATAAATCAATATTGGTCCTGTTTATTGGCTACTTGCTACGAGTATCATCTTGATTAATCCTGACAGCAACTGTGAGGCATCATTATCTTTAGCCTCATGTCACAAATCAGACAACTGAAGCCTGGAAAGGCTGATGAGTTGCCCAGGGCCGCCCATCCAGAAAGCCTGTGAGATGCCCACCCACAGGCATGTGTCGTGAAGCCAGCCACCCCAGGGATTTGGCCAAAGGGGATGAAGCAATGTGGGAAATCTCCATCATTGAGGGGAGGGGAATGGTAGCCAACTTTAATCCAAACTTGTTGATATCATACAAGGGGACTTCAAAAAGTCTACCAAAAATGGAATTACAAAATATAGGTGTGTTTTGGTGCAAAAATTTTGAAATCAAGGCATTTTCTTCCATAATACACATTTCTCCATGAGCATTTTGAAGACCCCCCCGATGTGCAAAGTGCTTTCATGATAAAAAGAATAGAACAAATGCAGTCAGATAAGAACATGTAGCCCTCTAGGAAGCTTTGCAAGAATTTTTGTGATTAGGAAGAAAATGTTTCTATTGAGAACACAACAAACAGGTGGGCTTTGTTCCTTCGTAAAGATTCTGGTGTGGGTTCCCAATCCGTTCCCTTTGAGACACTGGTCATAATGAGGCACCTGATCCAGGGGTGACCATGGCGTGATGGAAGGAGTGTGATGGCAGTAGTGGCGTTGATGGTGGGCTTGCTGAAGGGTTGATGATCCGGCGTCACGTGTGTCAACAGCCACTCAAGTGGCCTCTCTTGTCTTCTAGTCTCGAGAACTGCAGACTCTTCACAATCTCCGGAAGCTCTTTGTCCAGGATCTGACCACTCGCGTGAAAAAAGTAAGTTCCCTCTTGTCTGAATGTGAGGCTGAGAAGAAACCAAAAGATGGCTAAAGAGAATCATTTTCAGTTGAAGTCTCACCAGCTTAACTCGGGCTGGTTCTGCTTAAATTTAATTACTTCATGCCAAGAATGTTATTGAAAGAAATGTGCTGCAGGCAAACCAAACAAAGCAAAAAAACCTTTAGGAACATTTTCCCATCTGAGTTTCCCTTCTTAACAACAGGGCATTCTGACGTTTTTTCTTTGGCCTTCATTTCCCATGCACATCTATTTTCTGACCCCTCATGGGTGAAAGTTCGAGCTGTGGATGCAGGGACAGCCAGGGTAGTCTGGTCAGACAGCATCATTCTCACAGGTACAGAAGTCAGGCTGTGGCAAGCCAGGAGGGACTCGGCGAGGGCACTCGGTGAGAGATCAGGAAGCCTGTGTGTTCTGTGCTCTGTCCAGCACACATGGAAGTGTGCAGCTCAGAAGTTCTGTTACTCAGAGCTGTGCAAAATATGCTCAGAGGTTCCATGAGCCACTCAGCATGACAGCACTTAGAAGAGCCAGAAGTAGGATTGAAAGAGAGCAGCGTGGCAGGCAAACATGAGTCAGTGTGGCGGTTCCTTCTAATGCCTTGGAGTGTCTCAGTTACTGTGGAGGCTCTAACGACCATGGAACCTAGGGAGCGAGGCCAAAGCAGCTGTAATGGACCAGAAGACTGGGGATGGGAGTATATGACAAGAGTGTGATAAGGACTGAGGGGGAGGTGGCTATGGCCCAGTTAAGAGCTTATGATCAGACTTTCTTGATTTCACTAGTGAAAACTCTCTAGGAAGGACCAAACCTGTGACCAGGGGCTCTGGACACATGCTTTGGGTCAGTAGCAGTGGCAGCGGCAGCTGGGAGCTGGTTCAGATATGTGGTCCTCAGCCTGTACCTGACATCTGCTCCATCAGAGAGTGAGGTGGGGCCTGACTGTCTTTGAGGTTGAACAGAGGCAGGCTCAAGTGTGAGGATGCTGCTTTAGGATGGAAGGGGTGCAGTGTGAGATGTTTGCATGGCCATTGCTTCGCAGGAAGCCGAGTGGCCTCTTCTCTGATCAGGCAAAGGAAGCCTGCACAGTCATTTCCAAACTGGCAATGTGCCTGCGCCCCTTGTAACTTCTTAACCTGTGCACCTTGGCTGGGAAGGAATGTGTGTTTCTGCCAATTTCAAGATCTGATCCACTTTGGGAGTTTTTTTTCCCCCTATACCTGAATGCTGGGACTGGCTGGAAACTGACAGATGAAGCAATTCTGTAGAATTGGCAGCTGGTGGGAGAAAGCTGAGGTCCCTGTGACTTCCCAGTGGGGACCTAGATCCTTGTTTACAAGTTTGGTGACTTGTTATCAGGATGGTTGAAATCAGATCTGGGGCTTGCGTGGATGTTTGCATTCTGGTTCTTCTTGAAGAATTTGGGATGCTGTCTTCTGAAAAGCCTCATCCTGCAAACACAGAGAGATACTTGGCTAAAGACAAGTAACCTGCAATTTTCAAAGGTTGAATGCCCAGCCCTCCAAGACATGAGAAATAGCACTTCTGACACCAATCAGAGAAGTTCACTGGGAGTTGGTTGAGTCTAAACTTCTAGCCTTTCTTTTATTTTTGCATTGAAAATAGTGGTGTTGGGGGATTTTTTCCCCCTCAAAGCAGGTTTAAATGCATCGTCTGCATTGTCCTGGGGCTGAGGGTGGGCGGTGTGATGGGCTGACTGCTGACTGCTGGGGTTTGGACACAGAGTGTGGAGCTGGACAGCGACGACGGAGGGGGCAGTGCTGCCCAGAAGCAGAAAATTTCCTTTCTGGAGAACAACCTGGAGCAGCTCACCAAGGTGCACAAGCAGGTAGGCGAGTCCGGCCAGCTCCCCTCTGCTTTGCTTCCTCTCAGGAAAGGAAACGCTGCTCGGTCTGGCTGTAGTGCAGACAGGAGGCTGTGATACTATGGGCCAGAAGACTGCCTGGGCTCGGTATTGGGGAGAGTAGGTGCTGGAGGGCTGTGTCAAAGTCAGGTGTAGAGTGGAGTTTGAGTTCTCTGTTGGAGAGTGGGATGTTCAGAATTCCATCTTTTCATCCTGCCCCCACCTTCTGAGCTTGGACCCCACTTGGTCTTTACAATCTCCCATGACACCACAGGCTCCACAGACTGCAGGCCCCCCTGAGCTGATTCAGGTCTCTGATTTTCAGACGAGGATACAGACTGGGATAAGATGTGGCTTGCTTTGTTCCACGGTGGCTGAAAAGGGACTGGAGCAGGCACTGCCTGATCTGTCACCCTATTCCCGGTGATCTTGGGCATCCTCTTGGATTCCTGTGTGTCCAGAGTGGACAGATGATAACTGTGTCCAGTCCCACCAGTGCTTTAGGCCAACCATTTTTGTTGTACCCCTCTGTAGGCTGCCATGACCTTGATGCCTGGCCCACGTTAGAATTTAAGATGGGAGGGAAACGGGCCACCTGTTTGGCTCAGTGGCTGAGGGGATGCCATTTCTCTCTGGCTGGTTAGATCTTCTTCAGCAACACTGACTGTGGCATCTTCCCCAGAGGAAGGATGACAGCTTCAGCCTGCCTGGCTGAAGTCATTCAGGGAAATAATGGATGAGAAATAAGCAAGTGGGAACTGACAGGCAACTTGATATGGGGCTGTGACACCTAGCATTCTATTCATGAATTCAGTGACTGCTTATCAAGAGCCTACTGTCTGCCACGCAGTGAAGTTGGCACTGGGATAACAGAGCAGGTGCAGCCAGCCAGCAGTCACTTACTGCTGGCCCTCCCGTACCATCTGATTTTGAAAACTAGTTGAGCCACTTGGCTGCCCACAAAGGCCCTATTATGCAGGAGCCATGTGTAATAGATGAGAAACAGAGCCTCACGGTGGTCAAATGGTCAGGGAATGAGCAGAGCTGCCCCCGTAAGCCCACTCTTCATTCCAGGCTAGTCTGCTCTTCCTTACCAGTGTTGCTCAGCATCTGTAGCCAGCTTGTGTCCAGATCAGGTGTCAGGATGGACAATGAAGCCTGTAAGCAAGGAGGCCCCCAGAGCTCCAGAAGCACCCGGAGGCAGTGAAAATCTCTCAGCTTGCTCATTCTCACCGCCTAGTAGTAAATTGTCCCACCCTAGCTTAGCCCCTCCTCCCCAACACATATGCGAACAAAAGAGGGAGTAAATCCTGCCCCAAGTTGGAACTTTTCTGTTCCTGGAATTGGCTTCCTCGCACCTGGAACTGATGTGTTTGGCACACTGGGGGTCTGGAGGCAGGAGTGGTTTTTTATGAACACTGCTTATGGAGCCATGGCCCCGTAGCCTGCCAGAGTGCCTGTTGGGGGTGGGAGTTGAGCTGCCCTCTGCCTCCTTGCTAACTCCCCATCTCCGCACCTGCAGTTGGTTCGTGACAATGCAGATCTGCGCTGTGAGCTGCCCAAGCTGGAGAAGCGGCTGCGTGCCACCGCTGAGCGCGTCAAGGCCCTGGAGAGCGCACTGAAGGAGGCCAAGGAGAATGCCATGCGTGACCGCAAGCGCTACCAGCAGGAGGTGGACCGCATCAAGGAGGCTGTGCGCGCCAAGAACATGGCCCGGCGAGCCCATTCGGCCCAGATTGGTGCGTGAGCATGCACGTGCCCCTTAGGATTCCCTGGGGTCCATGCCACATATGCCAGCTCTATCAAGAACGTTGAAAGCCTGTGTCCTGTGCATCACCAGAAACCTGTGCCAGCAACCTAATATGACATTTCTGCTCAGCTTGGAACTTTGAGGACTCCAGGATGTTGTGGGGTATCTCACGGTAGGGCCATGTTCTCCCGGGAGCAGTCAGGGTTTTGGCAGTAAACAGAGGTAGGCACTGTACAATTCTGGAATAGACAGATGTGGTATACAGTGAGGCCTCTTGTGTAGGTACCAGGTGGGCCCACAAAGGAGCCTGCATGTAGCCAGGAGCCTCAGAGAGGGCCATGTGCAAGCGCAGGTTTGGAAATACCTGGAAAGGGCCCGACTGGCACCAGGGATCAGGGTGTGGTGGTTACAGTCTGGCCCCCGGGGCTTGGAGGGGCCCAGTGCTGCAGAGCCTCCCAGCCCTGTCAGGATCTGGGCGTTTTGCCCAGGCTGGAGAGGAGGGTGTAGCTGCTGAGTTGCAGTTCCCAGGGGATGAAGCCTTAGGCCTTAAAGGAGTTTTGGAGATGTTCTATAAAGAGTCTTGTTGCCTTTCATGGAAACAGCTTCGGTAATATTACCTCCCATCAGATGTTGCTATGCAGATCAGTTGCAACTGGAGACCTCAGGTTTCTAGCCTTAAAAGCAAATCTTAGATGAATGGTTCATTGCATTGCTTGGATTTCATCCCCTCGAGTATCTCCTAGAAGTTGGGGACCCAGGAAGAATGTTGTGTCCAGAGGGACCTGCCTCGGAAAAAGCACACAGAGCTGGGTATGTCATCATTCTCAGCTGCATTAGAAATGAGCAGTTGATTTGCAGGTGCTTTGCCTCCTAAACGCTTGGGTGCCTGGAGTCTCTCACCATGCCGAGGGACAGAAGGACTCACGACCCATTTCCAAAAATGTCTGGTGGTTGATGAGAACTGTGGCAGTGGTGACAGTTATGACCTGCAGGCCTCCAAAGGCTGTGGAAGCCCTTCCTGAATGTTCTGTCTCCTTCTCTTGCCTGGTACAGCCAAACCCATCCGCCCTGGACACTACCCGGCTTCGTCTCCAACGGCTGTCCATGCCATCCGAGGGGGAGGCGGCAGCTCTTCAGGCTCTGCTCATTATCAGAAATAAACAGAGTGAGTCCCTGGTGTCTGGGCTGTTTGCTCAGTGTGGGAGGCCTGGGGTGTGTGGTGTTTCTGCAGGCTGAACCTTGCACCTTTCCAAATCCCCTTCCTGCTTCCCCCAGAAGTGGGGACCTCCTATAGCAAGGGGTTCAGCTCTACTCCAGCAATGGTCTTGGGAGTTCCAGATGATCAGGCCTGGACCCGCGCCCTCCTCAATGTCAGAGCCCTAGGGTCTTCTCACCGAGCCCACCTGGTGAGGGTGAGAAGGAGGCTGCCAGGGCTCTGCAGGAGCTATGATGTATGAGTCACCTAGGCTTTCTTTTGTTAGTAGGGACCCCTGTGGGAGATGGCAGCCCCGAGGTAACGTCTGTTTGCCAAACGCATCTACCCAAAACAGACAGACAGACGTGGGGGGGAGCGTGGCTGATTTAAATCTCAGGAACTAGAATGTAACCAGCGAGAATGCCAGATAAGACAAAGCCATGGTTTTGTTAGCTGTTTGAACTCAGTCCCTGGGCTTGAAAGCGCTGTGATGGCCAGCTTCTCTTTTCTTCCGAGATGAGGGCTCCGTGCAGCTCTGCCTATAGCCCACATGCCTCAGCCAGCAAAAAGAGAAAGAAAAGGGTTTAATTTGGAAAGAGAGAGGAAGACAGAGCAAAAGCCTGTCCTTTGTGACTAAAAAAAGGGGTCACAGCTGGGCAGGCAGACCAATGATCGGTGGCCAGAGACAGGACTTTGTTCAGAAAAGCTCTGACTTTGAACATGTGGCTGGGAGAAGGAGTGCTTGGGCTCCTAGCTCTTCTGGGACAATCTGACAGGTGGGCTTGCCTGCTGAGAAGCATGCCCATGGGTAGGTGGGCAGTGTGTCCACCTGTGTCTGCTGCAGCTTAGGGGGCTGAGTGTGTAGAGGGGCTGTAACTGTTTCTCAAATCAGTGTTAGCAGGTAGCTGGAGTTAGGGTACAGAGCTGGGTATTGAGCCCAAGTGCTCCAGTGTGGGACATGGGCTTTTTAACCCAGCTAGGCCAAATTCTGACCCCTTTCTTTTCTTTCCCTTCCCATCCTCCTTTTTCATGTTTATTTCTTTATTTGAAAGACACACAGACAGATATATCTTCTGGTTCATTCCCCACATGCCTGCATGAGCTGGGGCTAGTTCTAGAATCCAAGCCAGGAGCCTGAAACTCAGACTGGGTCTCCCATGTGGGTGATGGGGGCACTCAAGTACTTAAGCCATCATCTGTTGCTTTCAGGATGCACATTAACAAGAAACTGGATGGAAAGCAGCGTGGTTGGGACTGTAGTGTGGGCTGTGCATTTCCCAGGAAGTGGCTTAGCCTGCAGTTCTGCTACATATATTAAGAGTGATGTTGATTGTTTTCACCTGAAATTTAAGGGCCTCAACATGCTTCATTATTGTATGTAGCTCCTACAGGAGCTAGGCGCTTCTCTCTCTCTCTCTCTCTCTCTCTCTATCTCTCTCTCTCTCTCTCTTTTTAAAGATATGTTTGTTTTTATTGGAAAAGCAGATTTACAGAGAGAATGAGATACAAAGAGAGTTTTCCATCCACTGGTTCATTCCTCAAGTGGCTGCAACGGCCAGAGCTGAGCTGATCTGAAGCCAGGAACCAGGAGCCAGGAGCTTCTTCTGGGTCTCCCATGTGATTTCAGGGTCCCAAGGCTTTGGACTGTCCTTGATTGCTTTCCCAGGGCACAAGCAGGGAGCTGGATGTGAAGCAGAACAGCTGGGATACGAACTGGCACCCATATGGCATCCTCATGCATGTAACGTGAGGACTTTTAGCTACTAGGTCCACTAGGTGCTTTTCTTAGACTATTACACGACACGGGGTTCTGGTGCAATATTTTCCTCTTTCTTCAAGTTTATTTTCCTCAAGAGACCTTTTAGAGTCTCTTTCCTTATCCATGAAATGGGAGAATCTTTCGCTGAGCCACAGGCATCCATTTGAGGCTTCTAAGCTGCCTGGCATGTAACCAGGGCTCGATGAATGTGTCAGCAGCTAATAGGGATGTATACAGCAGAACTTGGCACCTCATGGTTAGTATTCTCATAATATTGGTTTACATTCTCGTTAATTAGAAATAGGAAAGACGAAAGTGTTCTTCCTACTTTCATATAGCACTCAGCATTTTTTTTCAAAGATGTATGTATTTGGCAGAGGGAAAGAGATCAATCTTCTGTCCACTTCTATTCCCAAATGACTGCAATGGCTGAGGCTGGACCAGGCCAAAGGCAGGATCCTCTCCCATGGGTGGCAGGGGCCCAAGCACTCAGGCAGTCCTTCACTGCTTTCAGAGGTGCCTTAGCCGGGATCTGGGTCAGAGGCAGACTCTTCGGGACTTGAACTGGTGCTCTGAGATGGGATGCTGGTGTCTGCACTTGTAACAATAGACTTTTCAGATTCACTAACTGTGTGTCCTGTGATTTGCGGAGGGAAGACCTCCGCCCTCCAACGTGGTCCCAGTAAGCCTGTTGCTCAGATCCGGTGGCTGTACATTGCTGTTTCCATGATTCGCTCTTCAAACTCCATTCATCTGCTGCACTGGCTCGTGAAACTCGGGGAAACACTTTGTTTACATTTATGTAATTGTTTTAAAGACTATTGGAAAGGATAGAGATGAACAGCTGGATGGCAGATGCATAGAGGTGGCAGGTGTAAGTCGCAGGGCACTGGGAGTTTCCAGTCTTTCCACGGGTTGCTGCTGTGTATTCAGTTGGCCAGCAACTCCCTTTTCATTCTAGTGAGGCGTCTTCACATGGGGTGGCTGACCACCTCACTGGTCCTTAGTGACCTCAGCCTTCAGCCCCCACAAGTGGGAAGAGCAGAATTGAGAATTCAAATCACGTGGTACATCCAACCAGTCTTTATGCTGAGGCTACGAGTGGGAGAGATAGCCATCAGCTATCTCATTAGTAAACAGATTCTGTCTCAAATCCAGGAGGGTGGCCCAAGGGAGATGGGGTGATCTTTTTCAAGCTGGATAGGACTGGGTATGGGGCATTCAGTATAGCGAGCTGAGAACATGGGATTTGGAACTGGTCAGACCTGGGTTCCAGCCCTGGCCTTGGTTCTTGACTTCTGCTCAGTGTTGAACAAGCAGTTTGTTTTCTTTCAGCCTCAGTTCCTCCATCTCCACAGTGAGCAGTAGCATCAGCAGCTTGTTCTGAACTTGATATTAAAACAAGCCAACAAGGCTAGAACATGTTCCTTGTGCTGTATGTGACATGCTTTTTGAGGACAGACACCCAAATAAACAAGGTATTTCAAGTAGTGGTGAATGCTCTGAAGAACAGTCAGTGGGATGGAGACAGGAGTGCTATGTTAGAAGAGGGGATGACATTTGAGTTGAGAACTGAATGATGAAAAATACCAGTCACGTGACAACCACCTGGGGGTAAAGTGGGCCGTGATGCTGGTGGGGAGAGAAGAAGTGTTGCTGGAAGGGTGGGAAGGCTGAAGAGGCTGACAGGCAGCGAGCAGGGAGGGAGACCTATTGGTTTCACCTATTGGTGAGAGGGTTGGGCCCAAATCAGGAAGCCCCTGAGACTGAGGGGAACAGGTGGGATGGTAATTTAAGTATGATAGGTGGCTTGAAACTGGAAATAATTTAATTGTGGGGAGTACAGAGGAGAGGGTGGAACTAGTCCATGATTGGACAAGGCTACTCCAGGCTGGAGTCTGGGGAGAGGAGGGGCTGGGAGCCAGGTGTCTGCCTGGGAGGGTGTGATGCTGAGCAAGATGGAGCAGCAAAGGAGTGAGAGGCAGTCAGAATCCGCCCTTGACTTAGAGCTGGATTCAGCTCTCAGGGCTGACCTGTGAGGGAAGAGAGGAAGAGGACGGGAAGGAAGGGAATCCATAGTAGTTCCCAGGTTCAGACTGCAACAACAGGATAAATACTGGTCCCCTTTTCAACCTTGATGGAAGGTGGGCCATGAGCAGGTCTGGTGGGAAAATGTTAGACTCGCATGGGGTTGTGAGATGCCTGTAGGCACCGAATGGAGCTCCCCTGCCAAGTGAGTGGTTGAACAGGTAGCTGGATCCTTGTGCCTGGAGCCAGGAGAGGGACCAAGGCAAGAGGATTTTGAAAGTAAGTATCTGAAGTGTGTGTTCAGGCCCATGGTCTGGACTGGGGAACCTGGAGACAGGTGGACAGGAGGGAGGGAGAGACAGGCCGAGTGGTAACTGGGAAGGTCGGAGAATGGAGGTGGAACCCTGGGTCTTGGGAGCGAGGACAAACCCTTGGTTCTGGGACATAGGAGAATAGGTGGTGGGAGTGCAGACAATGGCTCCGAGGATAGGGACAGCAAGAGTGTGGGTCTCACACAGCAAGTCTAAGAGGGTGGCGGGGTGTGAGAGGAGGGCTTAGCGTTGTGCTACAGTGGGTTAAGCTGCTGCTTGTGGTACTGCCATCCCTTATCAGAGCATCCTTTGAAGTCCTGACTGCTCTGCTTTCAGTCTAGCTTCCTGCTAATGCATCTGGGAAAGCTGCTGAAGATGGTCCAAATGCTTGCCTCTTTGCCATCCATGTGGGAGAGCTGCATGGCATTCTTGGCTCCTAGCTTTGGCTTGGTGCAGGGCTGGCTGTTGGAGTCATCTGGGGAGAGAACCAATGGATGACTCTAACAGTTCTCTTTAAGTGTATTGAGAGGTGAGCATGTAGTGTGTAACTGTACCCACTTTGGAGAGCCCAGAAATGGAGGCCATGTGGTTAACACGGGGTTGCTTTCCACTCGTGAAAGAGGGGTTGTGATGCTTGCAGGCTGGTGTCATACAGAGAGTGTTAGGGAGGGCAGGCTGGCCTCTGCCAGCCGTCCGCTGACAGGAAAAGAGGAAGGTGTGGTCACAAGCTCACAGCAGGAGATGCAAAGAAGCCCTTACAGGCAGTGCGCAGAGCTTTTTCACCTGAAACCTCACAGTCGGTGTGGACACCACTTAAATATTGGTGCCCTTCTCTTGCAGGGCTTTGGCAAGTCCCTGGGGACGTGTTCAATTGCTTCCACCAGATGGCGCCAGCGAGGCATTGTGAAAACCTCTGCTTCAAGAAACTGAGGGTTGTAAGGGAATGTTCCTATATTTAGACCCTTCTGTCTTGAATTGAAGTAGTAAATAGAGTACTTTTAAAGGAATATAATTTTTACAAATCCCCAGAGTTTATTTAAATTATTCCATTACAATACTCAAGTTTGCAAATGTTAAATCTTCTACAATCATAAAGCCAGAAACATATTTAGGAATGAGATTAAAATAAAACCACAAATCCACAAAAACCCAAAGCACTGACTTTAACGTAACTTAACGAAAGATGCTGTTTAGTGCAGTGGGTCTCCTGTGGATGGCATTTTTCCAGGGGAAGTTTGACCCTGAATTTCCTGAGTCAAGACAGGACTTCATGCCATCATTTACTTTCTGTGTCACTGCCGAATCCCAACATGCTTTCCTGCCATTTTGTCTCTGCCTGGCCAGAGCGTATCATTTTGTGATAAAGCCCAAAGCTGTTCCTCTTGCTTGTGATGATCATTAGAGTCATGACAAGTTGTGTGCATGGTCATAGCCCCGGTGAGTGTGGAGCTGATGGTGCGGGGAGCATCTGGTACCAGGGCACTTGCTGGGAGGGCAGAGAGGAGGGCTCTCGGACAGGGGCAGCAAGGAGTGGTTTACCGCTTGCCCTGTCTATAGCAGTGAAGACTTTGATATCTTAGCTACTGTAGTTTATCCAAATGTAAATATCCTGGTTCTTTCAAAGGTTTGTGAAGAATTAGAATGAGACGTTTGTTTGGATGTAAATTTTTTTTAATTATTTATTATTTAACTTCAGTAATTACATTGTATTATGTGACACAGTTACATAGATACTTGGGTTCTCCCCACCCCTCCCCAAACCCTCCCACCATGGTGGATTCCTCCACCTTGTTGCATAACCACAGCTCAAGTTCAGTTGAGATTCCCCCATTGCAAGCGTATACCAAACATAGAGTCCAGTATCTTATTGTCCCGTCAAGTTCAATGGCTTCTTAGGTATACCCTCTCTGGTCTGAAGACAGAGCCAGCAGAGTATCATCCCAGTCAATTGAAAGCTCCAACATACCATCAGCAAAAATTTACATCATTATGGAATTAATTGACATAGTAATGAGTAACCAATATGTTAAAAGTGAATGCGAGTTCCCAGCCACCTTCTGTGACCACCTCACCTATACTTCAATTTTAGTTTATACACAACATATAACATTCAAAACATAACATGTTATACATAACATCATATCATCTTAAATCAAGGCAAACATGTGGTATTTAACCTTTTGTGATTGGCTCATTTCCCTTAGCATTATGGTTTCCAGTTTGGCCCATTTGGCCACAAAGAACTGCATTTTGTTTTTTTTAATAGCTGAGTAGTATTCCATGGAGTAGATGAACTATAGCTTTCTTATCCAATCCTCTGTTGATGGGCATTTTGGTTGTTTCCATGTTTTTGCAATTACTGACTGTGCTGCTATGAACATAGGAGTGCATGTTGGTTTCTCATAGAACAAGTGTTCTGGATATATTCCTAGGAGTGCTATTGCTGGATCAAGCTCCAACTCTTCCCGATAAGCAGCCACCAGAATTCCTTCCCCTATAACTTTATGTCCTGTCCACCTCAGTTTTGTCACCCTTCTAGCCGGGATCAGATTAGTAGGAAAGGGATTCCCTGCTCGACAGCCTTCAGAGGCAACGGCTAAGACATTGGCTGTGTGGGTCACGTTCCAGAAACGTATTGTGCAGAAACCGTGCGGGTTGGGGTCATGCCCTTGCAGGTGCTGAAGCTGGAAAGGTCACCTGCTGCTTGTTCCTGAGTTCCTTTTGTGGCACACTCAGTGGGGACAGCAGGGTGCCTGGGGCCAGGCTGCAGCCTCCCTGTGTGTCCCTTGGAGCCAGCTCTGCAGGGTATCACAGAACACTGTCCCCACCTCCCTTGGCATCTGCCACTCATGGTGGTGTCACTGGTTACCTTGACAACATGTACATTGCGAGCTTTTTTTTTTTTTGCTTTGCTTTTATTGTACAGTCAGTACTATCAAATTCTTCAGTTTTGAGTTTTATAACTTTGTAGCATTTTAGATAGTGTTTGTACTTTGTTGTGTAGATTGGATGTAAATTTTTTTATATCTTTGGTCATAGTGTGAGTTTTCTATGAACTTTTTTATATTATTTATTTTTATTATGAAGGTAGAAATACAGAGAGAAGAGACAGAGAGGAAGATCTTCCGTCCGATGATTCACTCCCCAAGTGACCACAACGGCCAGTGCTGTGCCGATCCGAAGCCAGGAGCCAGGAACTTCCTCCAGGTCTCCCACGTGGGTGCAGGGTCCCAAGGCTTTGGGCCGTCCTCGACTGCTTTCCCAGGCCACAAGCAGGGAGCTGCTGGGATTAGAACCGGCGCCCATATGGGATCCCGGTGTGTGTCAGGCGAGGACTTTAGCCGCTAGGCCACGGCACTGGGCCAATTGTCTATGAACTTTTTAAAGACCTCTAATATATGAATGCTGGAAATCATGTATTTCATAGAGATTGGGTTAAAAAGAAAAAAAACCCAAATCACAGTGGGAGCGCTGGAAGAAACTGGTTTACAGCTCTTAAAATACAGTAAAAAACAAAACAAAACAAAAAAACGCTTTATTGCGTTTCCAGTTTGGCTTCATGTTTTTATTTATTTATTTGAAGGAAGGAAAGAAAAAAACAGAACCAGACACCCACATAGACACACGCTGTGTTCACTCTTCAAATACCTACCACAGCCATCGGCTGGGCCAGGCTGAAGCCGGGAAGCTGGAACTCCATGTGGGAGACGGGGCCTAAGCACTTGAGCTGTGACCTGCTGCCCTGCAGTATAGCATTAGCAGGAAGCTGGAATTGGAAATGAAGCTGGGATCCAACCCAGACAGCCCATGGGTGATGCTGGTGTCTGAGGCAGCATCTTAAATGCTACACCAAATGCCTGCCTCTTCCACATTTCCAGGCAGTTCATGGTGGGCTCTCCTGGGTGAACATGGCTCCCCGGGGCCTTGCAAGGCGCCCAGGTGTTGAGTGGTGACTGTCCATCTCTGGTCTGTGTGACACTCCCTAGGCCAGGGACTACTCCCCTATGAACCAACTCTTGTCTTCTTCAGAGCATTTCTTGTGAAAATGTTTGTTGTTATTAAAAGTCTTATGGCTAACTTCCTGAGTGGTAGGATGAGAATGGACACAGAATGAAGGCCTACCCGCTCTGGCCAGGGTTTCTCTGTGCTGCCTCCACAGCACCTGCGACCTGGGGCTTGGAACCCTGGGCCCAGTGGCTGTCACAGGGTCAGAGCTTCCCCACGGTCAGAGCTGTTGGCCTGGCCCACGAGGCTGATCTGGAAAGGCACATATGTCTTTTTTGCCCCAAGGAGTCTTGTCACGAGAAGTACCATCCACACGGGCAGTGTGCCTGGGAGATGGAAATCAGCATTTTCTCACCTGATTGTTCCACTGTGAGTGTCCACGGCCATTTCACCACATACACTACGCTCTGCAGAATCCCTAAACGTTTGGTCCGCTTAGACCGTTGCCTCCTCTTTTCTTTTTCTTTCTTTTCTTAGGCTGTTGCCTCTTCATTTGTTTCCTTTCTTCCTTCCTTCCTCTTCCTCCTTTTCCTCCTTCTACTTTCTTCTCCTCCTCCTCCTCCTTTTTCTTCTTCATTTACTTATTTGAAAGGCAGAGTTGCAGAGAAACAATATTTGCTGGCTCATTCCCTAGATGGCTACGATAGCCATAGCTGGGCAAGGTAGCTAGGAGGTTCCTCCAAGTCTCCCACATGGGTACAGGGGCCGAAGCACTGGAGCTGTCTTCTGCTCTTTCCCAGGTACACTAGTAGGTAGCTGGACAGAAGTACAGGAAAAAGACTTGAACCAGCACCCATAGGAGTTGCCAGCACTGCACTCAGTTGCACTTCCCACTATACCACAGCATCAGCTCCATCTCCTCTTTCTGGCCTCCTGGAACTTCTGCCCCACCTTTTCCCTCCATTACCTCCCTCACAGAACCCCAGCAGAGCGTTGGATCTTGCTGTGTCCTGTTAGCCTCCTGAGCCAGCATTCACCTATTCCCACTCCTGTCCTTGCCGCCTCTTCCTTCCTGTTACTGTTGGCTCTGAACTCATTACCTGACTCTTGTCCTGCTCTATTGCTGTGGTACGCCCAGTCCTCTTTCCTGGCCTTGACACCCAGTCCCAAACGAATGTTCTTACACACACTCAGAGGGCCGTGTCAGCTTCTCTCCACAGGGAGGATGACTTTCGGGTGAAAGCGGGAAGCCCAGGGTACAGCAGCACCTATCGGCCGTGCCCTCTATCTGCATCTGAATCATGGGATCATTGAACTTGCTACTCCTGTTGGATAGCCTGAGTGGATCCTGACTGAGTCACAAGGGTGTGAGTTCAGCCTGCTGCTGGCGGGGTAGAGGGGTGATGGCGGGCCCAGGACCTGGAACCTGACTGCTGTGGTTTGTATCCTGGATGCCACTGGGCTGGTTTGCCTCAGGGAGCCTCCTCAGGGACACAGGTGCAGGGAGAGTCCCTTCGTGGGCAATATTCACCTACAGGTTAACTGTGAGGATGGCGCACAGTGATGTGTGCATAAGGCTCAGGCTTTTGCCTGACACTGAGTGCCCCATCACTCCACGTCTCCTCATTTAATCTCACGTGCTGGGAGGAGCCCTTGGGGCCTGCCGCTGCTAAGTGGTGGGTCTCACGCGAGGAACACCAATATCCCATGAGGTGATTCTCAGAGTTATTGGCCTTGGGGCCAAGGATCCATGTCACAGGAAAGCACCCACAGCAGCTTTCCTGTTTGTGGATTATACTCATTGACAGGCATGATATTGTAAATTAAAAGACTGCCAGATTCATTAAAAAATAAAAATCCTATTCATGTTACCATCCATGCCACTTCTAAGTGGAAAACAGCTTCCAAAGTGTGTGTGTGTGTGTATAAATAAAACCCTGGCACAATGGCAGTGTTTTGAGTTTTGCACATCTCTTTGATGTCAGGCTTAACACACTCCAGCTTGTCCCTCCCCACGATTCTTGGCCTGGAGAAGTGAGGCCCATGGGCCCTGAGTCACAGACCTGTCTGGAAATGTCATGAGATGAGGAGAGAAGGCTGCTGGCAAGACCAAGCAGCCATCGCCAAGACCAGCTGATTGGCTCTGGTCATGAGGATAGGCTGCTAAAGGATACTTCCGGTATCTTTAAAAAATTTTTTATGGAAAATTCATGTTAGGAACAATGCACATTTCAAACATTTTTTCTTTTTTTTTCAGCTAAACAATCTTTTAGTTCATTTTTCCATGAGCTTTGTGACATCCTGATACACAAAGCAGGACCGCAGGGAGTGAGGGAAGAAATAGCTGAAAGGCACCTGCAGGGCTTGGGGCTCTGCATCCTGCCTTTGCAGTTCAGGGTGCAGGCTGACAGCGCCTGGGCAAGCAGGAGTTGGTGGTTAGGGGCATCTGTGCAGCAGGCTGCTGTGTTCCCAGGCTGCTGAGCTTCCCCTGGCCCTGTCCAGTGGTTCAGAGCTGCCACGGTGCTCCTCCACGCAGATCGCACTGACACACCAGCGAGGTAAGTCCTCCAGGCAGCAGCAGCGATAAGGAAGGCACGATTGGTAATTCTTAGAATGTATGGATTCAATCGTAAAAAGGAAAAAAAAAGAATTATGTACTGTTTGGATTAAGTGTAAATCCACTGCAAGCAACTGCAAAAGCCAAAGTTGGGAAGGACAAAAAAAAAAAAAATAGAATCTCTAAATACTTTTTGCAAAACCATCCTATAATTAACTTCTTTTCTTGAGCCTTCTCCGCCCCTTCTTAAGAAAGATGATTTTATTTCCTTCTCAGTCTGGTCACACATTGCCACTTTGAATTACCATCTCCAGCTTGGCAGAGCCCCACGGGCAGTCCATTGCAGGTCCCTTGGCCCAGTCCCCAGCCTTGAGGCGAGCCAGTGACTGGAGCATCAAATAGAGAGTGGTACAGTGGCATAGCAACCTAAGCCCCCACATGTAACACCAGCATTCCCATATGGAGAACAGTTCTAGTCCTGACTATTCCACTTTCAGTCCAGCTCTGGGTCTATGACTTGGGAGAGCATTGGGTGGTGGCACAAATCCTTGGGCCCCCGCATCTAAACGGGAGATCCGGAAGAAGCTCTTGGCTCCTGGCTTCAAATCAGCTCAGCTCCAGCTGTTGTGGCCATTTGGGGAGTGAAACAGTGGATGGAAGATCTCTCTCTTCTCTCTCTGTCTCTCTTTATCTCTATAAATCTGCCTTTCCAGTAAAAATACATTTTAAAAAAAGGGTCAACAAAACTGGCTTTTAAATATTCTTTACCTCCAACCTCTTGGGATCAGAAAGTTAGAAATAATTTTCTTGTAGTTAAACCATTCACCTGCATTGTTTATATCCATTTTTTTCTTCTGTATTTACATCAGGAAATGTTAAATAAGAGTAAGGGAGTATCCTATTTAAGCTTACTTTTTTTTCTAGGGTTTACTGGGAGGATTTCTGTGGCCTAGAGGCCCATAAAGAGAAGTAGAGCTTGTTTGGGGTGAAGCACCTTGCAGCCTTCCTCGGCTTTTCCTCACAACAGCCTGGCACAAACTCCCGTCTTCTGACCCTCTGTGAGATGAGTCAAGTGCACAGGCTGGGCTTGCTTTGTGGCCCCCTGTTTTCTTGCAAAACCATCAGTGTAGGCGTGCTGGAACTTGCACCTGGGCCTGATGGGGGGATGTGAATGAAAAACTTTCTGGTGGAAATCATGTCACTTCATGGTCTGCTGGCGTGACGCAGGCCACCTGTTGAGTTTGTGTGTCTAGCGTTTGCTGTGTCAACACAGGTCAGCTGCAGCGAGTGCAGTCTGACAACGTGAGGGATGTGCCCAGCAGCTCCCTCCCCCAGGCACGCAGGAAGATCATCCCCTAAGACCCATGAGGGATCCTGTGTGGGCAAGAGGGACCCTGTAAGACAGTGAAATGGGTATTGCAGTGGCGTTGCTGTTGGTTTGTCAGCTCAAACCATGCTTTTTCTGGGTTCTTACTTTTGGTCCTAGCAGTAAACACGAAGTCTCATCGGAGAGACTGGGTATGATCCTGCTCTTCCAGATCTTTCTCTGGGTGACTTCTGAATGGGTAACACTATTGCCATGTCAGGTGATTGAAACACTGTTGGTTTTAGTGACTTTTTTAAAGTGCAGGAGATGATTTATTCTTTCTATCAGAAAGGAAGTGGCATTCTGAAAAAAGAATGTCATATTCTTTGTTTCTGTTTTCTATTTCTCCTCTCTTTGTCTTTGGCACCCAGTTTGCTCTGATGTGCCTTTGTAACTCCTTCCCGTACCCTGCGTTCTTATACTGACATGGTAGTTTCCATCCTGTGTACTCGTACGAAATATACAAAGACAGTGCTATAATGTTGTGATCAGGACAGCAGAGAATAAAGCAGAGATGGCCTGCAGGAATCTGTGGAATTCACCCTGGTTCCGTCTCGGGATGCAGACCTGTAGAGGTACCGCAGCTGGAAGCACCATGTGCCAAGCTGTGGGTTGCTTCTTCACACAAAAGAGCACCTGGGCACTTCTCAATGTCCTCTTTCCTGTCCAAGCTTCCCCGAGGTGAAGGTCTCTCTGCCTCTGTGGTCTTCGTAGCACCTTATTCTCTGCACAGAGTCCAAAGGCAAGAATATAGACAGAATCAGAGCCCCCTGCTTGGAGAAGTGAAACATCGCAGCATCTGCTTGTCAGAGGGGGCTGAGGCTGGCAGTGGTCAGGCCCCAGGACTAACCAGACCTCATGTCCTGGAGACCTGCCAGTGAATTCAAAGGGGAAGCCACTCTGTTGGGAATCTGCACCACCTCCCTACAGGTGAAACACACCTGTTAGACCAGGGAACACTGTTCAGGAAGAGCCTGGGTTGTGGGCCGTGCCTGCCCTACCCTGGCCATGCCAAGTGCTTCTAAGTGAGCAGTGCTGAGTGGCCCTCAACGCCAAAGGCATGCATGGTCAGGTGGATTGTCCCCAGCCCCACCAGGTGCTTTCTTTTTTGGAAGAGACCACTGAGATCGTTTCACCTATGGAAAGCAAAGCCAGGAAGTAAAAGCCCAGTGCTGTGTAGTGTGGGAAGCATTGGTTACCTGGGCCCACCAAGCCCTTAGAATGCTGCCGAGTCCCACTTGCCATGTGCAGGAAGTGTCAGATGCTGGAGAATAAATGGTCTCTGCAGTAACCTTGTGAAATAGCTCAACATGTGTACTATTGGTGACATGTTGAAATGATAATATTATGAATGCCTTGGGCTACATAAAATATTATTTAATTTTATGTTTTTCACTGTTTAGTCATGGCCACGGAAAATGGTAAAGCAAAGGATGTGGCTCGTGTTACATTGTGTTGGGTAACTGATGGTGCAGCTGTCTAGGACTTGAATGATAGTGCCGAGGGGCGAATGTCACCTGTGTTCTCTAACGCCTGTGTTCTCTTTGGTTCTCTTTCCACAGATCTGACGCCACGTAGCATGTCAAGGACTACATTAATCATCGATTCCTTTATGTTCCCCCTTGTCCTCCGAATTTTCCATTTGCCCCCACTTGCGTCCCCCAGCCATCTGCAGTGCACCTGATCCAGGTATCTCAAGCCATGTAGAATTTCTCTGTGTGCAGATGTGTGCTTGGCTTTGTTCTCTTTCCCCGAGACATCAGGAGGAGATGATTACAGGAAATCCACTTCCTGCTCAGAGCCATTGTCACTGACTCAGCCCCCAAGCCCCAGGTGGTCCCTGGGCCGCCTGGAGCGCAGCGTCTGCCGGGGGATACTCCAACCTGCCATTCCCTGGAGGGGACCAACCAAGTGCCGTGGAGACGGAAGTCATGCTCTGCCTCAACTGTTTGTCTGGTTTCCTGTAAAATAAACACATGACTTTATATTTTTAGGGAACAACAACAAAAATGTGCTGCTAAAGGGTTCAAAGTTTTCCTTTCAAACACGTATCCGAACAAAGCAAATTAACCCCAAAGAAGCATCTTGAATGTCCCAGCTGCGTCTTGGGTTTCTGTAAAAGGGCGCCTTTAAGTATGCCACCAGTTTAAACACAGAGCAAACTTCTTCAAGTCAGAAAAACAATCTGACAGTAGCAATGGAGAATTTGTTCACTCAAACACATCCATGTAGATGCAGAAAGTCAGCTAATTCACCTGAAAACTGCTTGCCACTGAACCTGCTGAGGCGAGTCTCAGCCGGCCCGAGTTGATCAGCATGCTTTAAGTGTTGAAAGCGCAGCCAAGTTCGATGGGTGGAAATGGGGCTGCTGCCTCCCTTGCCTTTTCTACCCTAATCCAACTGAAGCTTGCAGCTAGAGAGGGCTTCTTCCTCCAAACCCACCCACCCCACCCTGTCCTGGAGGAAGGTACTGCTGAGGAAACCCAGCATTGGTCCAACAACCAACAAAGGAAGCCAGGGAGGAAAGTAATTGACAAAATGTTCTCCCTGACTGTGAATCAGTTGTTTAAGCCCACCATCACAGACTGTTTATTTGGATTCTCCCTTTGGTACCAAGTAGGTTTTATCTTCCTATGGAATTTTTTTTGCCATTCAGCTACCTGCTTTATTCGAATACCGGATCTGGATGTGCATAGTAAAAGGGTTGGTTTCCAAGTAGCAAAGTTTTCTGTGGAACCAAGGATTCAGAGAAGTTGGTCTTTTGTGCTGCTCCTTGTTTGGACAAATTTGAGGTTAATGACAACCCAACCCAATTCAGTGAGAGCCACCCATCCTGGCATTATGCATGCCAGGGTCACGTGAATTGGCACTGTCCCCTATAGCTGTCCCCACCGGAATGAAGTATATGCCAGGGAGATGATGGGGCTTTCTTGTGGCTGTGTGGGTTAAAGAAGTTCGTGTGTGTGTGTGTGTGTGTGTGTGTGTTAAGAGCTGTGTACCATGTTCCAAACTCTTATATAAAATCTCCCTAACAAAACACAGCTACATTGACCTAATTTATTTGCAGTGTGTTATACTTTGCCTCTGTGTGTTTTGTGTTCTTCTTTTGAGGGGGAGAGTGGAGCATAAGAAAGGAGTGCATTCTGCAGATTTTATTTCACAAACTTGCCAATTTTATACTCATGTCTTTTTTGTTGTTTTTTAATTCCAATTTTGTTGCCAGCGCCTGCGCAGTAGGACTGCTTGCTCACTGGTCACGGTCTGATGGAAGGGTCCTCAGAGACTGGCTTTCACAAACCTGCTGAGGCAGTCACACATGCCACAATTATAACCTTGCTGTTCATTAGTTTGCCTCTGATGGCTGAAACTAAAACCTTAGTCTTTGGGAGGGGTACTGGTGAATAATTGCTACCCCACTGCTTGCCCACCGTGCCGCTGCATCACTTCTGTGTTTGGAAGTTGAAGATAGGTCAGCTTTTTTTTCTCTTCATTCTGGGCTTTGCTAATATCTATAGATTATTTGAGATTCCGAAGTGGCTTTTCCCTGGGCACCCCTTTTTATACTTCTAACGACTTTCCCTGGCTGTTTCATGTTTCAAGAAGAAACATTCACTTTTGGTTCCTCATTACTTGGTCTGTACAAGGGACTGACAAAATGCCCTTCACTTTTGTTCACAGAGAAAGTTGGCTTTGATGTCTTGTAAAGATAATCCTGCTAGCTGCTGATCGGCCAGTCAGTTCACCTAGCTCCCGTCTTTATAGGACTTCTCATCCAACTTCCTCCACTGTGACTAAAGGTGGCCACATGCTTGCCTTGGATGATGTCACGTGCTCACATGGCTCCATGAATGTTGCTTACCGTAGTAAGCCCATTTCTCTTGCCAGAGCCTATCTACTGCACCCCCTTTTTAAAAAATACATTTTGCCTTTTTGTTGTTGTTGTTTTACACTTTGCCATTTTCACTTTGAGTGCCATTGCCCTTTCCTTCTGTTCTAAAAAGGCCTGAACAGTGCAGGCTGTTGTGGTGTTTTCAGTTGTTGGCTGCTTCTTGCCAGCGTGTCTGTGTGGGTGTGTCTTAGTGCCATGTGGATTCTGTGGTATTTGATGTTGCTTCTTGAGAGTTGATCCTTGGCTGCTGTCAGGGAGGAGCCAGGGGATTTCCACAAATGATCTCTGCCTGCAAGACGGTGGTGCTAACTTAGAGGAATGCCGCTTGAGGGGGCAAGATTTTATGGTTGGGACATGATTGATTGATACCGAGTGTGTTTAGATCCATTACTAGTGAAGTCTGTAGACACGTGGCATCTCTTGAAAGGTGGTACACTGTTTTGTTGAGCAGCAGGCAGTAGGCAGAACATTAGAGGTAGAGTAAAGATTGTGAAGGAAATAGAATGGCATAATGAAGAAAGTCAGAATTTATAGGACAGCATGAAGAATAAAAGTATTTGTTTAGAATGTAGCACTTAAAGACCCTGAAGCCCCAAAGTTCCCATGAGGAAGTGATCTTCGTATTCAAGGCATCACCAGGAAGGGCATAGTCCTGCTGTCCTAATAGAACAGTGGGAAGCAAACTCAAGCTCCGAACAATCTCCTTTGGAATTGTGTTTTTTGAGGGCAGGAGACAGCTGACCTCCAGCCAAAGGGTACATCGGGAAGGTTTTTATTGGCAGGGGCAAGTGGAAGATTCACTTCATAGTCTCATCCAGAATATCACAGCAAGCTAAAGGATCCAGCGTAGTCTAAATTGCTTCATTCAACACTAGTAACTTAGACTTTAAAAAAAAAAGTATTGAATGAGGGCCAGGTAACTGTCTAAGAAGCACTGCTCCATGAAGTCTGCTTACTAGTTTAAAAATTGTTGATCCACATTGAACACTTCTCATTGTATGCAGACACAAGGGCATGAGGGCGTTCTGTAGAATTATCCGTATCTACTTTGTCCACTCTGTTGTGTGTACTGCGGGTGTGTGTTCTGTAGGATTTATGTATCTGTACAGTAACTTTCATGAAGATGTGTGGACAAACGTGGTGGTTTTGGGGGGAACAGCAGTTTGTATTGTGTAATGGTGCTGTGCTGTTGGACGTGTCACAGAAGAGCTGGAAGCAACCCTCCCCTGGCCCCTGGAAAACTCTGGTTATCTTCTAGGTTCTCAAATGAAGATGTATGGACACTCTGGCAGACTGCATGTTGTATAATTTTAAAAATACTAAAAGTGGAAAATAAAACTGAATTAAACTTTGACTAGTACGTTTTTCCTTATTTGAGCCATCCTTAGGCACTCTCCTTTAAGCTGCCAATGCCTGTTTAAGGGTGAGCCATTTCCTGGCCCCCAAAGAGTGCAGTTATTTCTTTTCTTTTTTAAAGTATGTATTTGCATCAGCACAAATTTTTTTTTAAGCTTGTCATTTTTTGATTATTTATAAAGCAGCGTGAGGATGAGAGTGCAAAATCTTCCATCTCCTAGTTCACTGCCTAAGTACCCACAATGGCTGGGGTTGGACCTGATTCAAACTAGGAACCAGGAGCTCCATCCTGGTCCCCCTATGTGTTGGCAGGGACCCACCTGCCTGAGCCAGCTCCCGCTACCTCCCCAGATGTGCATCAGCAGGAATGTAGCTCAGAAGCAGACCTGGTGCTCAGGCACTAGGGTATGCAGCATAGGGATTCCAAGAAGTGACTTCTCTGCTGTGCCACTTGACCCAACCAGGGGTGTACTTCAGGTGAAGCTTTGCTTCAGAATGCAACATAAGCAAAGAAAACCTTCACGTTTTGTCCCATTACATTGCTTGAATATCTGCAATCTTGACATTGGTCCCACCAGCTCTGAAAGGAGAGCAACTAATCTTTTTTAAAAAATGATTTATTTTTATTGGAAAGACAGATTTACGGAGAGGAGACAGAAAGATATTCATCCACTGGTTCACTGCCCAAGTAGCCACAATGGCTGGAGCTGAACCAATCTGAAGCCAGGAGCTTCTTCCGGATCTCCCACACAGGGGCAGGGTCCAAGGCTTTGGGCTGTCCTCTACTGCTTTCCTATGCCACAAGCAGGGAGCTGGGAGGGAAGTGGAGCAGCCAAGACATGAACTGGCTTCCATATGGGATCCCGGCACATGCAAAGCAAGGATTTAGCCACTGAGTCATTCTGCTGGGCCTGAGAATCATTAATTTTAAAATGCATCTTATTTTATTAAAACACAAGAGATCAGTATGCTCACTCAACTTACGAATTTCTTCTTGCCCAAGAAAGGCACTTACTCTAATCCTGTGCTTTAGAGACTTGGCGTCCTGTCTATGAATGGGAGCTCTGCGTGTGTTGGAAGATTTATTGGCACCTTTTTAGAGGGAGTGGAGTGGTGGTTCTCTTGTTTCATTTCCTGATTCCTGTTGCCAGTGAGTGTATCGGAAACCTTGTGGGAGGACACCAGAGTGCAAAGCCTTTGGGGAATAGCTAGCAGCAAGACACAGTGCTTCCACCTGCCCTCTGAACAAGGGAATTGGAATGAGGTGACATGCATGGTGTTGTGTGTGAGACATGGTTCTCCTTGGTTTGATTCATGTTGCATGAGCACCCAGTAGACCTCAGCTACCATCACTGGCACATGCCTAAGAATGGATGCTAAATGAATAGTTAAGAAGTGTAGTGTACGGGCACTGTGAGCTACATGCCTTCATGATGTCTTCTCCACCTCCCGCCACACTGTTATTCCCCCAAAGGACTTGGAAGAGGCAGTTTCCAAGGGGGAAGCTGTTAAAGGTGTCTTACGTAGGACACTTGGAACACGGTAGGTGATTATTCAGACTGAAGCTTGGTTGTTTGTGATGGGAAAGCCGTCCTCTGAACTGGATTACCAAGCGCATTTGGATACCCATGAAACTCCCATGGGGCCCCAGCACTGGATCCTAGCCAGTCGCAGCCAGGGAATGACAGAAGCAGTTACTGCTGGTGTGTGTTGGCAGATCTAATGCTAGCGCTTGTGACAGGTTGCATCTTGTGTGCATAATACATCAAACAGAGGGGGAGGCATCACTGGAGTGACACATCAAATGAAAATGACAAAAGGACAATCTGAACCTGGGATTTTTACTTCCCCTTTGGCACTTGGTGGTTCTCCATTCAATCTGCAAGGAAAACACCAACTCCTGGGTGGCTACTTGTGCTGAATGTAAGAAAACCACTCGCAGGTCACCTGGATGGGAGGCCTGTTCACTTGGCAGTGCCCTCAATGGCAAAAGCAGAAATTCCCCCACCAGGAATTTTTGTCTGAGAGTCCCTGGGGACTGCCACGTTTCTTTTAGCACTTTCCAAACCCTCAGCCTTTCCTATGAACAGGCTGCAGATGTTTCCCACAGCACAGCATTTCAGAAAGATTGACCTACAACAAGATTTTATTCCTTCAGAATGTGTAAATGAACTTGAGATTAACACACTGGATAACATATAACAGTAAGTGGTCTGTTAGTGTAGGAGATGATTCTGGCCGTGTGTCAAACACTGTTTTAAGTGCTTTACATCAATCAATCCAACTAATCCTTGTAGCCCCATGAGATGGACAGCCACTATCTTACCTTTGAGAGTGAGGAAGCAGGCACAGGAAAGTTCTATGGTTTGCCCAAAGTCTCACAGCCACCAAAAGGAGGAGCCAGGATGGAAACCCAAGTGGTTTGGTTTGAAGGTTTGTGTTCTCAACAGCTAGAAATACCACTCTGTGATTGAGATCTTCCTTTGTTTTTGATTTGCTTATTTGGAAAATCAGAATTACGAGAGAGAGAGAGAGAGAGAGAGAGAGAAATCTTCCCTGGTGCCCACAATAGCCAGGGCTGAACCAGGCTGAAGCCAGAAGCCAGTAGCTTCATCCAGCTCTCCCATCTGAGTGGCAGGGGCCCAAGCATTTGAGCCACCTTCTGCTGCTTTCCCAAGTCATAATCAGGGAGCTTGATGGGAAGTGGAGCTGCTAGGACACAAACCAGTGCCCATATGAGATGTCAACATGGCAAGTGGCAGCTTTACTTGCTATACCACAGTGCCAGCCCCGATCCTTTATATATCTATGCATATAATCTATTATCTCTTTATAAGCCAGCCTCAAGAACCCTTTTATAAAGAATTTATGGCAACCTATTTACTAGTATTGCTGTTTCCTCCTTTTATAGGAATATATGAGACCTCATTATTTGAATTACTCTAAGCCGTTAAATGCATCTAAGAAAAGAAAAACAGTGATGCAGTACAATTCCTCACAGCAAGGATGCCTGGTAATGTGGAGCTCAGGGGCTTCTGTGCTGCCCTTGAACCAAACCCTTGCCCTTTTCTGAATCTTGGTGTGCACAATGGCCACTAATAAGAGCAGTTCTCTCAATGTGTGGCCTAAGCAGTTAACTGATGGTTCCTATTGATTTGTTTCCTCTTCCAGACACACTCTGCAACATTTTACCTTGCTCAGCCTGTCTTCCTGTGCCGCTTAAGACAGAGTCCTCCTGTCACCCATCACGAGTCTTGTGCCCCTATGGGACAGATGTGATGATGTCTTGGGCAGGGGGCCCTCTGTGGAACAGCTGCCCCTGATCTCACCTCCCACCTTGTCATAATGATTAATAGGATCTCAATTTAGGGCTTTAGATTTTTAGGAAAAGTAAACATGTCAATCATACCACGCATGCATATGCAAGCCTAAACTACAGCAGCGGGTAGAACAGAAGTAGGGCTTCCTTATAAGCTCCCACTCTCCATGAACTTCCATTGCCCATCTGAAGGTGTTTGTTTTTGAAGATTTACCTATTTGAAAAGCAGAGTGACAGTGAAAGAGAAAGTGAGAGATAGCGTCTACCTGCTGAAGAGCTGAGGCTGCTGAGCCAAAGCAGTAGCCAAGAACTGCATCAGGGTGGCAGGGAATCACGCACTGCCTTCTGGGAACATTAGCAAGAAGCTGAATTGGAAGATTGGAATAGTGGGGACTCAGACTCTCTGATAACGGACGTGGCTGTCACACGTGGCAGCCTAACCCACCAGGCCTGCTCCTGAGTGTGTTTCTGATGGGATCTGGAGAGCAGGGAAGCCCTGGCTGACATCAAATGCTGCCTTGCCCACTTATTCAGCCTACCCCATCCTTGCAACCCAGCAGCGACCCCTTCTGGACACACACGCGACAGCAATGCATCCCTGGAGCACAGGCCATCAGCAACAGCATCACCCAGCGGTGCACAAAGACTGCTGGACTTGGGAATTTCTCCTTTCATTAGCCCGACTGGGGTTCATAGACAAATGTTCTAAACATGTAGAGTCTCAATCAACTATTTTGATCCTGGAATTACAGAGATGTACCCCACCGCCCTCTATTTATCACAATGTGTCATGGGAACCAGACGAGAAATTGTAGGAAAGCATTCTGTAATAGCACTACTAAAAGAGGAGTAATTGGTATTAAAAATGTCAGGCCCGGCGCGGTGGTCTAGTGGCTAAAATTCTCACTCTACATGCATCAGGATCCCATATGGGCACCAGTTCTAATCCCGGCAGCCCTGCTTCCCTGCTAGCTCCCTACTTGTGGACTGGGAAGGCAATGGAGGACGACCCAAAGCTTTGGGACACTGTACCCATGTGGGAGAACTGAAGGAAGTTCCTGGCTCCTGGCTTTGGATTGGTGCAGCACTGGCCATTGTGGTCTTCTTCTGTCCTCCTCTCTGTATATCTGACTTTGCAATATAAAAACAAAAAGTCCTAGGAAGAGAGAGATTCCTGGAGTTCTGTCAGTCTCTCATTCTCTTTCTCTCCCTCTGTTTCTCTCCCCAGACACACAGTTGCAGCTCACTGGTTCACCACTCCTCCTCAGTTGACCGCTACAGCTGGGGCTTGGCAAGGGGGAGGCCAGGAGCTGAGAACTCAACCAGACCTCCTACCTGGGTGACAGGGACCCAGTTACCTGAGCCATTACCTCCTCGCTCACATGGTGTACATTAGCAAGAAGCTAGAGTCAGGAACTGGGTATTGAACTCGGGTGGTCTAATGTGGGATGCAGATGTCCTAGCGGGCATTTTAACCATCAAACCAAATGACCACTCCTCCAATCCCATCCTTGGGGTTCCACCCTCATGACCTAATTACCATCCCAAATGCAAGATGTGCTGTCATCACGAGGAGGCTGGAATTTCAGCTTACGCAGTAAAGTGGGACAAAAGCATGCTGTCCACTGTACCCCTTCTCCACCGTCTTTCCTCTGGGAGTGGTGAGGGAAAGGAGGTAGATTCATATGTCACAGGTAGAGAATATGCCATATCCTCTAAGTAGGAGCTCCAGGCTGGCTTACACTCTCTCTGGCTTGTGGCTGTTCACACTAAAGGGCATGTCAGGACTCAAAGTCCTGACTCTGGATCTTGAATCAATTCCATTCGGTTTCCCATCCATCAGGCAGAAGCCCAGTAATCACAGTTAATGCTGAGACTAAATCCCAACAGGATCTTGGTAGGAGCTTAACAAATTCCCCAAAAGGAGATTAAAGATGTGCAAAGAGCCATTTATCCAAGCCAGACCACAGTAGGAAACCCAGCTTCTGCCAGGATTTGGAAACAAGGTCGTGTTCCAACAACAACTGCAGGTATTCAAAAGTTACTCCCTGTCCAGTGCAAGCTGGCTCTGACCTCTGCCCATGAGGCTCACACTTGTAAGCAAGAGATGACTGTGACCATGGCCTCTGGTTTTTAGGCATACTTCTTTCAGACCATAAATCATGAGAAAATAGAAATTCCAAGAGGCTAAGTGACTTATCCATTGTCACATTAGAGTTTTGAATCTAGAACTCAAATTCCTTCAATTACAGCTCTCTGCCTTCCTACCCCAAGTGTACAGGTTGGGAGCTACTGTCAAATACTGCTCGCTGCGGAACACCCTGGAAGTCTCTGCTTGCAGGCCTGGTACC
Source organism: Ochotona princeps (assembly GCF_030435755.1). Taxonomy (NCBI): domain Eukaryota; kingdom Metazoa; phylum Chordata; class Mammalia; order Lagomorpha; family Ochotonidae; genus Ochotona; species Ochotona princeps. The sequence continues at coordinate 32,387,665 of NC_080836.1, forward strand.
TGGGAAAGTGTGTCCAGAACATCTTGGGAAGGTTGTGTCAACTTTTTACTTTATTTATGATTATGAATATAAAAGCCAAGGACACACATCCTTGTTTGTCCTTGGCAAGCAAGAGAATGGCCCTGATCAGTAAGAGGTGACTCTATGTTTGTTAACGTATTCTTTTTTTTTAAAGATTTATTTTATTTTTATTGGAAAGTCAGATATACAGAGAGGAGAAGAGACAGAGAGAAAGATATTCTGTTGATTCATTCCCAAGTGACCGCAATGGCCAGAGCTGAACTGGTCCAAAACCAGGAGCCAGGAGCCTCTTCCGGGTCTCCCACACAGGTGCAGGGTCCCAGAGCTTTGGGCCATTCTTTCCTAGTCCCAAGGCTTTGGGCCATTCTTTCCCAGTCCACAATTAGGGAGCTGGATGGGAAATAGGGCTGCTGGAATTAGAACTGGTGCCCATATGGGATCGTGGCATGTGCAAGGTGAGGATTTTAGCCGCCAGGCTACCATGCTGAGCCCTGTCACCCAATTCTTAAGCTGATATTTGTGACTATCCCTGAAGCTTTACTTTGATGACCACCAGCCACAGTGGCTGTCTGCCCTACTTTTGGTTTCAGACCCAGCTCCTGAAGTGATCTGTGTAGAAAGAAGTGGTTCCTAATGTGGGCAGACACAACTAGCTGGCAGCCAGCTCTGGTGCCTTGGTGTTAGCTCGTAATTATCCCGTGGCTTTAAGAAGTGGGAAGAATGTCTACCTGACCCTGGCGTGTCACTTGAATGTGTTAGCTGAGTGGACACAGTTGTGGAAGCAGCAGCACTAGGTGCCATGAGTGTTAACGTGTGTGCAGGAGTGCCTTCACCCCACACTAGAGTGAAACATCAGCCATCCCACCAAAGTTGAGCCCTCTTAAAATTTTATGGGTTGGGTGGGCAGTTGTCCCAGCAGTTAGGACACCACTTGGGACACCAGCATCCCATATCAGTGTGCCAGGGTTCATGTCTGGCTCTGTTCTGCTTTTACTTCCAGCCTCCTACTAACACACGTGCCAGGAGGCAGCAGGCGATAACTCAAGGGCTTGGTCCCTGCCCTTCACCTGGGGACGTGGGTTGGGTTCCAGGTTCCTGCTTGGGTCTGACCCAGCCTTGGCAGGCTGTTGTGGGCATTTAGGGGAGGGGCTAGTAAATTTGTTTCTCTTTCTCTTCCTCTTACAAATAAAATAAAACTAAACAAATAAAGATTGATTTAAGAAATTTAAGAGTGAACATAGAGTTGGCTGTGCCTTTAATTTTCTTCAGTGAGGCCTGCTTTTGTTGGAAGCCCATGCCTGTGTGCAGTGGGGTTACAGGATGAGGGAGTGTCATTCCTTTCCTCTTGTTCCCGTGGAGTAAAGACTTAGCTGAGAGGGAAGGAAGCTGCCTTGGTAGAGGTAGGGTGGGGCTGTTCCAAGCTGCCCTGAGCTACAAGTCTGTTTCCTCACCTGTAAACTGGGAAAGTTGGACGCACCCAGTTTCCCACCCTTGCCTATGCATGAGCAGCATGGGGGAGGGAGGTTGCCACTCATTTTCCTGGTCAGAATTCTCAGAAGTGATCTGTACCTGGAATGGGCATCCTGGGGAAGCCTTCTCTTCAAGGATGCTGGGGACAGTGTCCGGATTGTTCTCAAACAAATCCCCCTGCTTCAAAACTGACTAGGCTTGGAAGTCAGGCATTTCCAGCTATTCTTGAGACTTCAACCTCTTTGCAAATCTGAGGATGGTTAGGATGCTATCTTTAGGGAAAATGTCTGTCGACACAGAATATTGAATCCAGCTGCAGGATCTGGGGCTCTTGATGGAGAATTCCTACTCCGGAGCAGGTTAAGATGCTGCAGTGGACAGCTGCATTCCATATTGGAATGCCCTGCTTGGAGTCCCAGGTCTGTTCTCCATGCTAAATGCTGGGGAAGACCTGGGGAGGCAGTGGTAATGGCTGAGGGCTTTAGGTTCCAGCCACCCACGTGTTCCACCTGGGCTGTGTTCCTGACACTGGCTTGGTCTGGTATAGTCCTAATTGTTGTGGGTATTTGGGAAGTGAACCAGTGAAGTGAATGTGAGATTGTGTGTGTGTGTGTGCGCCTCTCAAGCAAATACAGAAGTTTGGGGAAAAAGAAAGAGATCCCTTCCTAACTTTAACTCTGAAAAGACAATTTAAGCATGTGAACCATCTTTGGAACAAAGATGTCACTTAACAAAGGTTAGTTACAATTCTATTCATGTCTCTGCAGTTTATTAGCATTTAAAAATATTTATTTTTTATTGGAAAGGCAGATTTACACACAGAAAGAACTTCTGTTCATTGATTCACTCCCCAAGTAGCCATGATGGCCGGTGCTGAGCTGATGCGAAGCCAGGAGACAGGAGCTTCCTCCAGGTCTCCCATGTGGGTGCAGGGTCCCAAGGCTTTGGGCCTTCCGCAACTGCTTTCCCAGGACACAAGCAGGGAGCTGGATGGGGAATGCAGCTGCTAAGACATGAACTGGTGCCGCTATGGGATCCCAACACATGCAAGGCGAGGATTTTTAGCCACTAGACTACTGTGCCGGGCCCAATTTATCAGTATTAGCTCAGTTTGTGGATAAGGAAACAAGCATAGAGAGATTAATGTATCTTCTTTTAGGAAAAGACTTACTTATTTTGAAACACAGAGTTACAAAGAGAGAAAAGGGGAAAGAGAAAGATTTTTCAACTACTGGTCCACTCCCCTGAATTGTTATCCAGAGTGAAACCAGGAGCAAAGAACTCCATCCCAGTCTTCCATGTGGGTGGAAGTGGCCCTGGGCCTGGCCCATCTTTTGCTGCTTTCCTAGGTGCATTAGCAGGGAGCTGAATTGGAAGCATAGCAGCTGGAATTTGAACTGACATGCTGATAAGGGATGCCATAGCAGGCACCAAACTAAGGCAATGCTTATGTTGTCCTGGGGATTCTCTGTTTTTTTCTGGGTGGCATCACTCAGCAGGTTGGCCCAGCCAAGTTTGTACACACAGCAAGAGGATCCTAAATCATGGGGCTCACATAATCCATAGGCTGTGACCAATGCAAAAACAGGGCTGGGCCCATTTTACATGGGTGAGATCCAGGGGGTACAGGGCTCCCTTGCTCAGCTCCAAGTGGCCGTCCTAAAGGGCAGGGGCCAGCACAGCTCCACTTGGAGGCGCCAGTCTCCCCGCCTGTCACAGAGGAAGTAGCAGCTAGTTGTGGCTGGGCACATCTAGGTACAACATTCCCTGCATCTTTTTCCCGGGTTGCCCTTGCCCAGCGTGACATGGGCAACTGGGAAGCACCAGCGCTTTTTTTTTTAAGGACACCTTTTAAATATTTATTTATTTAAAAAGCATAGAGGCAGAGAGAGAGGGAGACACACACACACACACACACACACACACACACATCTTCCATTTGCTGGTTCATTCCCCAAATGCCTGCAATGACCAAGGCTGGCTCAGGCCAAAGTCAGGAACCAGGAACACTTCCAGGGTATGTCATGTGGATGGTAGAAGCAGTAGTTTAACCCACTGGATTCTGAAACACCAGATTCAATATATATAAGTACTATTTTCCATGATAGTTCTTTTAAAAAAGATTTATTTATTTATTTATTTTTTATTGGAAAACTAGATGTACAGAGAGAAGGAGACACAGGAAGATCTTTCTTCCACCTTGTGGATTGCTCCCCAAGTTATCACAATGGCTGGAGCTGAGCCAATCCAAAGTGAGGAGCCAGGAGCTTCCTCCATGTCTCCCACAGGGGTGCAGGGTCCCAAGGCTTTGGACCATCCTTGAGTGCTTTCCCAAGCCACAAACAGGGAATTGGACAAGAAGTGGAGCAGCTGGTACATGAACCAGCACCCACCTGGGATCCTGGAGATGCAGGGCAAGGACCCCAGCCACTAGGCTACTGAGCCAGGCCCCATGATACAATTTTGTAGGTATAGGGGATTTTCCCTCCCCATCCTCTTCCTCCCTTCCCATTCTCCCTTCCCCTGGTTATTATTTCCTGAATGATTACACTAGTATTGTCCCTCAGTAACAGTTACAAGATTAGCTCTCTGCTGTTTAACTGTATCATGACAGGCTAGGTTTGAGTAGAAGTAGATTATCTAGTATCATGCTGTACTGGTATGTTTACATGTTTCACAATGGAAGTCCTAGTGTATTCAGGAGGATAGATGTATATGGTGATACAACTTTACTTTTCAGTATGCTAATCTCCATTACACCATTCATCTGTGAGAATATATGTATATACCTGGCTACCTACACCTATTTATTTTGCAATTTGCCTAAAGGCTGAGAACATTTGATATTTGACGTTTTTGGACTGAATCATTTCACTAAGCAAGACATTCTCCAGTTGCGACCATTATGTTACATTCTTTTTAATGGCTGTGTAGTATTCCATGGAGTAGATGTACCACAGTTTCTTTGACATCTAGGCTGTTTCCACGTCTTTGCTATTGTGAATATAGGGATGCTATAAATATAGGGATGCAGATCGTTCTCTTATATACAGATTTCATTTCCTTTGGATACATTCCTAGGAGTGGAATGGTGAGAGACATGGTAGAGCAGTTCTTAGTTGTCTGAGTGGTCTCCACACTGAGTTCCATAGTAGTTGTACTAGTCTACACTCTCATTAGCAGTGGATTAAGGTAACCTTCTCCCCACATCCACACCAGCACGTGTTGTTAATAGATTTCTGAATTTGGGCCTTCTCACTGGCATTAGGTAGAATCTCAGTGTGGTTTTGATTTGTATTTCCCTGAAAGCTAGGGAATCTGAGCATTTTTTCATATGTCTATCAGCCATTTGAATTTGTTCTTTTGAAAATTGCCTGCTCATTTCTTTCACCCATTTCTTCACAGTGGTGTTTGTTTGGCTGTCCCTGTGTTTCTGAGTTCTTTGTAAATCCTGGATATTAGTCTCCTCTCTATTGTATAATGTGCAAAGATTTTCTCCCATTTTGTTGGTTATGTCTTCATTTTGTTGATTATTTCCTTTGCTGTATAGAAGCTTCTTGGTTTGATATATTCCCATTTGTTTATTTTGCTTTTTTTTGTGTCTTTTCCAAGAAGACACAGAGTGTGCAACACTAGATCTTAAACACGCATCTGGGCAGGACCCTCTGAGGCGTGGGAAGGAGAGCAGAAGGTCTGCTGGCGTGGAGCAGACCACCTGGCCCTGACCTCACCTTAACAGAAAGCCTTCATTTTGCCCTTGGAATTTTAATATAAAGGCAGAGAAGTGTACTGACAGCAAGAAAAAGAAATGTTCATGCATCATTAACATTGGTCTGTTTTTTTTTTTGTTGTGCATTTGGGGTGCAGTTTTTGAACGACTCTTGAAATCAACATGTGAGTGGCAGCATCAGAGTGCTGTGTGTGTGTGTGTGAGAGAGAGGCTGGCTATCTGCTTGCTCAATGAATTGGAGAAAACTACTATGCCATACTCCTCGTATCTTATTTCAACACATCCTTACTTCTACAACTGTCAGGTGTCTCCGTAAACCCATGTGGCTCAGATCACACTGGGCTTGAGGGGCCTGGCAGGGACTGTGGGCTGGTTTTGGCCAAGAGATGGATGCAAGCCCCCAATCTGCACTAGTTCTCTACCTGGCCAAGGTTTTCCAGTTGCAGACTCCAATAGCACCTCAGGGGCTCCAGGCCTGTCCATTCCCTCAAACTGCAGAATCCCATCACAGGCTCAACTTGGAGATCAGTGTTGGGACTTGATGTCAGCTGCCAAACTCTGAACTGTACATGACACAGGAAGCAGGCCTGACATCTTCTACTTGTGCCATGCTGGCAGTGTGGGTGGGCAGGTGAACAGGACACAGCAGGAGGGTGTTCAGAAGCCAGGCAGCTTGGCTCTGGGCTCTCAGCTGTTCAGAGAGGAGCGATTCTGAAGCAACTCTGGGCTGGACCCAAAAAAGTGTGCACCTGCTGTGTCCTTGGTGTGTTCAAGGCTCTGGTGATTCAACAGTGGAGAGACAAGGTTCCTGTTCGTGGGCTGACAATCCAAAAGCAGGAAGGAAACTCAGTGGTAGTTTCTGCCATTATTTGATTTGCAGACTGGGTGAGGCGTGAATGGGAGTAGTACTGAACAGTCCAAAAAGACCTGGAGTCTTCTAAACTAAGTCACCTTCCACTCCTGGCTCAAATTATTTCCACCCGTTTCTCCATTTCTACAATTCCATAAAGATACTTGGCTGGACTGCCTGTCCTTGCATTGGGTCAGATGCCACTCACAGGTTCTCTCTCTTGTGTACCCCTCTTTTGGAGCGGGCCTGGCTGGCTGGAAGCAGTTTCTTCACCGCCTTCCAAACACTCACCGTCCCGGGTTATCATCCAACTCGGACTGCTCAGACGATCCCTGTGTTTCCCGGGGCTATAGCCCCGCGGACGGGACTCACCTGCCGGGGCCCGGCCCCCTCCGCGGCGCCGCAGGTGGCTCGGGGTGGGGAGGAGCCACGCCCGCCCCGCCCCGGCCCGCCCCGCGCGGCCGCTCTCGGAGCTGAGGCAGGCAGCCGGGCGAGGGCGCCGAGAGGCCGAGGCGGGCGCGGGCGGCGCAGGTGAGCCGGGCGGGCGCGCGGGCTGAGGGGTGACTCCGTGAGGGGAGCGCGAAGCTGGCGGCGCCTCGGGGACCCCTGCGGGGCAGCCCTGTGGCTGGCACTGCGCTGCGCCCCCTGCATGGAGCGCGGCGACGGCGAAGAGCGTGAGGGGCAGCAGCGCAGTGCAGCGCAGTGCAGGGGAAGGGGACCGGGGCCGCCTCAGGACGCGCGGCTGCCAACCGCGGAACCGGGAAGGAGGTGGCGGCCGGAGGTCGGGCTGCGGGGAGCGGTGAGCAGGCAGTGACGGAGAGTGCGCTCTCAGTGCCCGGAACGCTGCGGGACCAGCGACTTCTGCGACACTGGAGAGGACAGAGGAGGCTGGGGTCCGGCTGCTGGGGCGAGCGCCGCACTGAGGCGGGCGGTCAAGGCCGGGGGTGCGGCCAGGAGCCGGAGAGCTCCCGCCTTTCGCTCTGCGGCGCTTCCCACCGCGCCCGCCCGGGTGCGGCTGTTCTGCTCTGCCTGGCCTCTACTTCTGAAATTGAGTAGCCGACTTCCCCATCCGGTTAGTTACCCGGGACCTGCGAAAAGCTTGGGGCTCCGAGTCTGCCCTGACTCCAGGGCGCTTTGGCTGTGAGGCTGCCCGGACTCCAGCGTACTTAGGCTGTGAGGCTGCAGGTCCGTGCGCCTGGACCCTTGTTGGGAAGGTGGGGATTGGAGAGGGGGGCTGCACACCTTCCAGAGCGTGGCTCGCAGAGAGGGGGTAAAGTGGGAAAGTCACAATTCAGTTACTAGCTATGTGACCTAGAGTAAGTGACCTCACGTCTCTGGGTTTCAGGTTCTTCAAAGGTAAAAAAGCATTGTGATCATTACAACGGAGTTATGTTCTTGAAGTGCACAAACACCATGCTTGCTGAGGGGTCCCTCCAGGTGTTGTGATAGGATGGTTCCGCACACTTCTCTGCAGGGCAGACTGACAGGTGTAGGGCCTCAGGTTACCAGCAGGCAAGTTGTGGGGAGAAGTGAGCATTCTTTGCCGTTGCAACTAGCTCATGCAGAGGCCTCTTCCAGGTGCCAAGATTGAGAGGTGCCAGGGCACAGGGCATGCACATAGAAGCCACATTATCAGCCTGTGCTCAGCCATACTGACTCTATTTATGGCCAGAAGTCTTTCTTTTGGGTTGGAGTTTGGTCATTTGAAAATTGCCTTACACAGTGTAGGGTTGAATGGGTCTCCTCAAGGTGTTAGCTTCAGGTGTAGCTAGATCCAGGGTGTCCGTAGCAGGTTCCTGGACTGGTTCTCTCATACATGTATCAGCTTTTATACCCTGTGTGTTGACTGGTTCTTAGTCTGGAGTGGTCAGTAGCATGGACATAATAGAGAGAGAAGAATATTTGTTCTTGTTACTCTCATAGCAGATGTTATGGACCAAAGCAGGGCCGAACCATCACAGCACACAGGGAGTGGGTTTGTGTGACACGAGTGGGCACATTATGCAGGGGCTACAGAGTGAGGATTAACTCACCCTGGGGGCTAGTGACCATCCCACCTGTGCTGCTGGGAAGTGGGTGTAGGAATACGCTTCCAGTAAGTTCTGGGCAGGCAGAAACAGGACAGTCTCTTGTCCTCTCTGCTTCTGCTCAGCAGCACTGTAAAGGAGGACCCCCTAGAGTGTGGCTGCCTGGGAAGTGCCTGTTCTGTCAGGCAAGTCATTAGCCACGGTGTGGGACACATCCTGCATGTATCTGTCCTCTGGTTGATGGTTTATTCATTCACCTTAAGGGTTGCCTAGTCTTGTACCAAGGCCTCTTCTGTGCATGACAGTGCTTGCTTTGGAGGCGCACACAATCTATTGGAGAGGCCCATGTGCAGGTAGCAGAGTCTAGGTCTGTGTGTCTTGTCTGGGGGTGCAGCAGACACCATAGGGCAGTGGGAATCGAACTCGTGGCAGGACGTGACTGTGGAGAAAAAGGGAAGGACTTTACAGAGCTTACGGTAGGGCAGCAGTCAGGGCGCCCAGGACGACAGGGCAGTATTGTACTTACTCTAACGTTTCGCTTACTCTAACGTTTTCATGAATACATCTGTACAAGTTGGTGGTTCAAAGCGGTCCCAACTCTTAACTGACTTCTAGAAAGTTTTCCTGATTCTCCCTGTCTTCCACAGGGTGACTTAAACTCTATTGTGCCTTCATAGGACAACAGACGAGAAAGAGAGGGAAGGACTAGACTTGCTTCTCATTTTTTTTTTTTCTCCAGACCACAAAGGCTACATGCCATTGGCCAGATGGCCAGAATGCTCACCCCAACCAGGCCCTTGCGGCAAAGCCAAGGAGAAGAGTGTGTCTGTGGCGGTTGGGGCACGCTGTCTGCTGGAGCTGAGGGTGGCATTCAGTGTCCCTGGGAGGATCCATAGTCTATATCAGAATACAGTTCTGTTAGCAAGGAGAGATTGAGCCTGTCTGAGGCGGGGATCTGTTAGGTGGGCAGCCTGCCATGTCTTCCACAGTGATGACAGTCATGTCATATCTGAGAAACCAGGAAAAGCTCAGTAAAAGTAGGCAAAGTACAGGGTGTGGGTATGGGGGGAGTGGAGTTGAGGTTGAAAAAGTCACTGGGGTTAGACTCCGTGTGGGGATGGCTAACAAGCATAAATCTTAGTCTGTTACTCAAAGAACTTTACTTGGCAACTGGAAAGGCTGATCTGAGTTTTCATATCCTCTTGTTGACAGAAATGGTGGCCTCCTCCTTGGGGTTGGTTACCTTCTTGAGGGATAGGGTGGGTGGAGGGATTTCAGGTAGAGTCATGGACCCGTTGGAGAAGTCTCATGGTTTGTTGGTCTGTCCTGCTGTTCTCCATTGCCCAGCCTTCTCCCACCCCTCCGCGGAGCCCTCCCTTGAGGGCGCTCACTTGTTCTCACTCATGTGTTTGCTTCGATATTGTTACCCTGGTCTTCAGACTAACAGGCTGGGACTTGATGAGCATGCAGTTAGTGTTAGATCCCGGACCGGAGCTCAGAGCTGTTGACAGGAAGTCCAAACAGTGACTGCTCTAGTAGTTATGAGCCTCTACAACCATCCTTCAGTAATCTCCTGGTATTGAGTCCAGGACTCACAATGGATACCAAATCCAGGGGTATTCTAGCTCCTTGTTTAAAATGGTGGTGTGGTGGGCATTTAGTGAAACAGTGACGACAGCATTTGAATGCCTACATGCTCCATTAGAATGCCTGGGTTCACTTCCTAGCTCTGCTCCCAGTTCTAGCTTCCTAGTGATTGATGCTTTGGGAAGTAGCAGATGTGGTTCAAGTACATGGGTCCATGGCACCATGTGGCATACATGTACTGAGTTTCTGGCTCCCAGATGTTTATGAAGTGAACCTGCAGATGCAAATTCTTTGTCTCTCTCTTTTTCCTGCCCCCCTCACATTCCTCTGAAACAAAATAAAACAGAATGGAATAAAACAATGCAGTATTTACATATAACCTATACACCTCCCCATGTATTTTAGATAATCTCTAAATGATTTATGATACCCTGTATAATGCTGGTACTATATAGATATTTGTTAGGCTGGGTTATGTAGAGAATAATGGCAAGAAAAGAAAGCTGTGGGTATTCAGTTCATTTTTCTGGTGTAGTGCAGGTCAGTTGCAGTACAGCTGTCTGCAGTTGCTGGCAGCATGCATGTGGAAGTCGTGGGTGTGGAGGGCTGACTCTGCTACTTTTTCCATCATACAGCCTGTTTTCATGTAAAGTGTGAAGTGAGTGCTGCTCTGTTTCCATTGGATGCAGTGGGCACTTGGATTGGGTGCCCACTGCACTGTTGCTTCTCGTGGGCCCCTCTCCTCAAAATCTAGCCAGCACTGAAGTTGGCAAGAAGGCCTGGTCACTCGTATTGGAAGAAAGGAGCGGGTGGAGGATGGCATAATTGTTGTGTTCATGGGTGGTGCCCCTCTGGGCTAGCAGGGATCACTGGATGAATGAAGGGAATGGGGCAGGGAGAGATGCCTTGGCAGACATTTAGGCCCCTCAGTACTGAGCACCTACTGTGTGTCAGCCCCTATTCTAGGTGCTGGGGATATAGGGATCCTGAACATCTTCTATTCCCATGGAGCTTGAAATCTGGAAAGAAACACTTACGGTTTGCCTAAAATGTCAGGTGGCAGCAAGTAGTGTAATGAAAAACAAGAATAGGTCCTGAGAAGAGTAAGATGGTTGGAAACAAACCAGGCTTTGTTTTGAAATATTCAAGGTTTATTTCTGTTTTTTGTTTCCAGCAGAAGATAGTGGCCTGGACAGGTACAATTTGGTTAAAAAACAAAACAGCAGGTGTTCACTTGGAAGAAGAATGCTTGATATTGACTCACTTGATCTTACTAAATTTCTTTCATGCAGCAACTTTGTTTGCTATCCGTCACGTTGTTCCTAAACATGATTTGCAATGACCTACAAGTACATGTACCCGGTGATGAGAAATAAGCAAAGAAATATGAGCAAAGGGAGAAAAAGGGTCACTGCTTTCATCACCGTGTTCCAAAATTGTTTAGTTTGAGCAGCATGGGAAGGAGGAAATAGAGTGATCCAACTGCGATGACTCATTCTTAGGGTTCTTAGTTAAAAGGTGACTACATGAATTGTGTTGCCTCAGAAAAATTATACTATTTTGTGTATTTAGGCAGGCCTTTTTGTTGGAAAGTGGTCTCAGTATTGATGGACTTTCTGTACTTGTCTGTACCTACAGTGTCATGATATACTTACATGGCAGAATGATGAACTTGTGACTGCTCCTGAAGGACTATCCTATTGTAATAATATAGGGGAAAACAGTAGAGGAGAGGAATGTTGGGGAGGGGGAGATGGGAAATCCTTGAGCCTATGGACTTATACCATGAAAAAATAAAGATTAAAAAAAAAGAAGAAGAAAAAACCCAAAAAATGGAAATGAAATTTATCTCCTGAGTTTAACAAAAAAAACCAAAAGATGTATTTTTTCATTGAAAGGCAGATTTACAGAGGAAAGGAGAGATGGGCTTGAGGTTCTTCAGTGTTTCCCCTGTGGGTACAGGGGCCCAAGACCTTAGCCCATCCTCTGCTGGTTTCCCCAGCTGTAAGCAGGAAGCTGGATTGGAAGTGGAGCAGCTGGAACTCAAACTAGTGCCTTATAGGATGCCGGTGCTACACTATTAGACAGCTGTGCTACCACATGGACCCCAAAAGCTAATTAAAAAAAAATTAATGTAGGGTGAACAAGTGTTAACAGACCAAAAGTCTTATTCCAGGGTCAAACATATGGTACAAATAAAAATTGGTGAAAGATTATATTTGGATCCATACCTGACTGTACATAATGTATGAATTCAAATAAGGATGACAGCACAGAAGTGCTATGCAGAGCTGATTTCCAAATCTTTTAAAATATGTATGTGTGTATATATATGTAGAAAACAAAGCAATAGAGAAGAGTTTGGAGGAGAGAGTGAGAGAGAGGAAGAGAGATCTTCCATGTGTTGATAGTTTATTCCTCAAATGGCTGAAACAGCCAGGGTTGGACCTAACCAGAGCCTGGAACTCCATCTGATTGTTCCAGTTGGGTAGTAGGACCTCAAATACTTGAACCATCTTCTGCTGCATTCCCAGATGCGTTATCAGGAAGCTGGGTTGGAAGAAGAGCAGCTGAAACTTGAACCAGCACTCTGAAATAGGATGTGGGTGCTGCAACTGGCAGCTTAATCTGTACCACAACACCAGCTCCCAGAGTTGATTTTAACTATATATATAATATGTGTGTGAACCAACGGGTGTTGTAGTCCAGTTCGATCCTGCCCACTTCATACTCGGTCCTCACGCAAACCAGTGGGAGCTGCAGCCTAGTTGGGGTGACTCCCCATAACCCCCACCAGTTCTGCCCCCTACCCTGGTTCCCATCTTGCCAGTATGCACCGCAGGCTTGTCAAGTCTGTCCCACATCCCATTTAGCTCTCGTACATGTCATTGAAGCCCAGCTCAAACCAACCAACCTACTATCCAGCCCACAACACAGGGCTGGAAACAGAACGAACCCAGCAATCCAGTGTGACGGACGGTGTCGGACTCTGTACTAGCAAACTCGCGCAAGAATCAGGCCTGGAATCAACTCAGATGAAGTTTCTTTGGAGATCCCTCCAACTGAACTGCTGATCTTAGACTGTCAGCCAGTGGATTCTGAACAGGGTTCATTGTGATTGTAACTGAGAGACTGGCAGCAGTCCAGAACTGATGAACTATCAAAACTGTATGAGCAGGACCCTCAGAGCACGCCTCCCGTTGGGGATCTGGGATGGGTGGGAGGTTGGGTGGGGCTTTTCCCTTTGTTTTTTTCCCTGACCCCAGATACAGGGAAAAATGATATTGGTGTGGAAACAATGGTATTACCCACTTTTACCCTGTAGCCCCTGACCCTTTCTTCCCTAATCAACTAAGTAAGATTATTAAAAATTAATTAAAGAAAAAAATAATACATGTGTGTGTGGATATATATACACAAACATATATATACAAATATATACACTTGTATATACATAAATGTATATATACAAATATATACACACACATACCTATAAGATTTATTTCTTTTTATTGGAAGGACAGATTCACAGAGCTAAGGAGAGACAGAGAGAAAGATCTTCCATTCTATGTTTCACTCCCCAAGTGGTCTCAATGGCTGAAGCTGAGTTGATCCAAAGCTGCGAGCCAGGAGCTTCTTCTGGGTCTTGCATGTAGATGTAGCGTCCCAAGGCTTTGTGCCTTCTGCAACTGCTTTCCCAGGCCACAAGCAAAGAGATGGATGGGAAGTAGAGCAGCTGGAACATGAACCGGTCCACTCATATGGGATCCTGTTGGTTGCAAGCCAAGGATTTAGCCACTAGGCTATTATACCAGGCCCAGACTATATATTTTTATAGGATTGTTTTCCTGCTGCTGAATTTTTAGAGTTCTTTACATAATCTGTATAAAACTCCGACAGGATTTTTAAAATATGATTTGTGGATGATATCACCTGTTCTGCATCTTTCTGTTTCTTCAGGATTGTTTTTCATTTTTGGTTTTGGTAGATCAGACCTTTGTTGTTGCGTGTAAGAATTCTTTCCTTAGCTAAAATTCTTAAACAGTTCTATGTTTTTTTTTTTCCCAAGAAGGTTTGTAGTTTTGTGTTTTACAGTTTATGTTCATGATCCATTTTGGGTTAATTTTTGTTTAAGATCTAAAGCACAGGCCAAAATATTATTTTCTCCTCCTCCTCCTTCTTCTTCAGTTGTACCAACATCTCATGTAAAAACTATCCTTTTTTCATTGAATTAATTTCCTGGCATTTTTGTCAAAAACCAATAGCTATAAATGTCGAGGTATATTTTGGACTCTTAACTCTATTCCATTCACTGGTATGACTACTGTCATCTGCATTACAGCGTTTTTATTGCTTTGCCCTTTAGTAAGTTTTGAAAACAGGTAGTTTATAGTATTTGGTTCTTTCAGTTGCTTGTCAGTATCTACTAACACTTCAGTGATTTTGAGTGGAAGCACATTTAAAATGTGGATTGATTTAGGCAGAATTGGCATATTTGTCATGCTGAGTCTTCCCATCAATGAACGTGGTATATCTATCCATTGATTTAAATCATCTTCAGTTTCATTAATCAGCAGTTTGTGGTTTTCAAGATTAATATTATAGTACATATTTTGCTAGTTTATACTTAAGTATTTCATTTTTAAGATTGATTTTATTGTTTGTATACAGAAATGCAATTAATTTTTATATTGATGTATTCTGTACACTTACTAAAATCACTTGCTTGTACTAGGAAGTTTGCACATTATTTGGAAATTTTCTACACAGAGCAGTACATTGTGTATGAATAGAAAAAATTTTGTTTCTTCCTTTCTAAGTGAAATACCTGCATTAGTCAGCAGTTTCCTACCATAATAAAGTACCCAGGCAAGCAACCTTGGCAGAGGCTTATTTCTTAGTTCTGAAGGTTTGAGGACGTGCTGCCTGTATTGATCCAGTTCTGCTCAGGCACCTCTTGGCTGGATCCCAGTGGAGGGAGCACGGGCAGGGCTGAGCAATCCCATCACCAAACAGGAAGTCAGAGACTGAGGGTTCAGGGGCAGGTTTCTATAACAGTCCCTCCTGAGAACCAACCAGGCGTGCATGAGAGATGCCTTAATCACTTCTGAGGACCCACACCCCATTGGCCTAAGGACCTCCAGTTAGGCCCCGCCTCTTAAAGGTTTCATAGCATCTCTCGATATCACCAGGCTGCGGACCAAGTCTCCAACATAGGAACTTTTTTTTTTTTTTTTATATATATTTATTATTTAACTTCAGTAATTACATTGTATTATGTGACACAATTACATAGATACTTGGGTTCTCCCCACCCCTCCCCAAACCCTCCCACCATGGTGGATTCCTCCACCTTGTTGCATAACCACAGCTCAAGTTCAGTTGAGATTCCCCCATTGCAAGCGTATACCAAACATAGAGTCCAGCATCTTATTGTCCAGTCAAGTCCAACGGCTTCTTAGGTATACCCTCTCTGGTCTGAAGACAGAGCCAGCAGAGCATCATCCCAGTCAATTGAAAGCTCCAACATACCATCAGCACAAATTTACATCATTATGGAATTAATTGACATAGTAATGAGTAACCAATATGGTAAAAGTAAATGCGAGTTCTTAACCACCTTCTGTGACCACCTCATTGACATTTCAATTTTAGTTTATACACAACATATTACATAACATAACATGTTATACATAACATCATATCATCTTAAATTAAGGCAAACATGTGGTATTTAACCTTTTGGGATTGGCTCATTTCCCTTAGCATTATGGTTTCCAGTTTGGCCCATTTAGCCACAAAGAACTGCATTTTGTTTTTTTTAATAGCTGAGTAGTATTCCATGGAGTAGATGAACCATAGCTTTCTTATCCAATCCTCTGCTGATGGGCATTTTGGTTGCTTCCATGTTTTTGCAATTACTGATTGTGCTGCTATGAGCATAGGAGTGCATGTTGGTTTCTCATAAAACAAGTGTTCTGGATATATTCCTAGGAGTGCTATTGCTGGATCATACGGTATGTTGAATTTGAGTTGTTTGAATATTCTCCATACTGATTTCCATAGAGGCTGTACCAGCCTGCAGCCCCACCAGCAGTGGAGTAGGGTTCCCTTTTCCCCGCAACCTCGCCAACAAGTGTTGTTGGTGCTTTTATTCATGTGGGCCAGTCTTACTGGTGTTAGGTGGTACCTCATTGATGTTTTAATTTGGATTTCCCTTATTGCCAGGGAACTTGAGCATTTTTTCATATGTTTATTTGCCATTTGGGTTTGTTCCTTTGTGAAGTGTTTGCCCATTTCCCGTGCCCATTTCTTGAGTGGCTTGTTTGTTTTGACATTTTGGTTGTTTTGTAGCTCTTTGTATATTCTGGAGATCAGCCCTCTATCACCCAACATAGGAACTTTTGAGGAAACATTTAAGCCATATCCAAACTACAACAATGTCTTTTATTTATTGTTTATTTAGTTTTAGCATTGGCTAAGAATTCTAGAATATTGTTGAATAGGAATGGGTGATGAGAGAGAACATTCTTGCCTTGTTTCTCATCATGTGGGGAACCAATCTGTTGTTTACTATTAAGCATGTTGCTGGCTGGGGTTTTTTTTGTAGATGCCAAGATCTTTTCTGTAGTTCTGATCTTGGGTCCTCTGCATCTATGTTTTATTTTTCTTTCCCTGTGTTCACTTTTTCTTGTCTTTGTGTTTGAGCTGGTTGAATGTGACATGGTTAAGTGTGTGTGTGTGTTTACACATGCTTAGTATTTGGTGATCTAGTTCTTCTTGGCTCTGTCATTTGTATCTGTTCTTTTTAAAAAAAAATTTTATCAGTAAGTCAGGTATACAGAAAGGAGGAGAGACAGAGAGAAAGATCTTCAATCCAATGATTCACTCCCCAAGCAGCTGCATCAACTGGAACTGTACTGATCTGAAGCCAGGAGTCTGGAGCCTCTTCTGGGTCCTCCATGCAGGGGCAGGGTCCCAAGGTTTTGGGCCGTCCTTGACTGATTTCCAAGGCACGAACAGGGAGCTGGATGGGAAGTGAGGTCGCCAGGATTAATACCGGCACCTGTATTGATCTCAGCACGTGCAAGGCGAGGAGTTTAGTTGCTGGGCTATCACACTAGGCTCTATATTTGTTATTAATCATGGGAAAATCTCACCAAATATTTAAAAAATTTTTTTGTCCTATTTTCTTTCTTTTTAACTTAACATCTAGGTTAGGAATTTTGGTGTGGTCCTAAAACTTTTGGGCACTATTATGTGTGTTTGCTTCAATATTTTTTCTCTTCTTGTTTTACTTTGGGTGATTTTTACAGATCTATTTTCAGGATCATTGATTCTTTTTATATATTTTAAATGTACTGAAGGATAATTTTTGGAATCAGCCTTCCTCTGTTTTACTGCTTCCAGCTTGTCCTATAGTTTCTGACTCTTTGCCGACATTACCAGTTTGACCTGTCATGTTGTCTCCTCTTCCAGTAGAGTCTTCTACAATGGGTTGTTATTGTTGTTAGCTTTGATATAATGACCAAGTCTGGTTTTGTTAATTGCTTTGTTTCCTGGCAGTGTTGTTTTTCTTGCTTTTTATGTGCTTTGTGATTTTTTTTTTTTACAAGAACTATGTAGCTTGTGTTGGCCATTAGAGACTGAGATAGTTTTTATGCCTGGAAATGGGTTAGTTTTCTATTTTTGCTGGGCCAGTAAGTGTAAAGATTGACCAGTGAAGTCAGAAGTTGGTGGATTTGAAGTTTGTTGTTGCCATAGTTACCTCCAGTTCCTCCCCAGCTTTAGTACTTAAGTGAAGTCTTGTGTTTAGGGTTGGGCTGGTTGGCATAGGGCTCTTCTCAATGCCTGTGCTGCTGTCAGCCTTAGATAGGCCTCTTGGCCCTGCGCCTTGGAGTAGTCCTTGTGCTTTTCATCTCTCCCAGTAGTCATTGGTTGTCTGTTGTTTGATGCTTATTAAACAGGTGTCCAAATGCATCTGACTTAGGTAAATAAGTGTCTTACCTCTCCTAGCGAGTGTTGACTCTCTTTATATTTTGGGCTAGTTTGTTCCCCTTTGGCTTCAATAGTTTGTAATAAAAGTTATGAAGCTTTGAAAAATTGTCCAGGGGAAGATTGACAGGAAAGGTATTTTTTAAATTTTATTAATTACATTGTATTATGTGATACAGTTTCATAGGTACTGGGATTCTCCCCTCCCCTCCCCAAACCCTCCCACCATGGTGGATTCCTCCACCTTGTTGCATAACCATAGTTCAAGTTCAGTTGAGATTCCCTCATTGCAAGCATATACCAAACATAGAGTCCAGCATCTTATTGTCCAGTCAAGTTCAACGGCTTCTTAGGTATACCCTCTCTGGTCTGAAGACAGAGCCAGCAGAGTATCATCCCGATCAAATAAAAGCTCCAACATACCATCAGCAAAAATTTACATCATTATGGAATTAATTAACATAGTAATGAGTAACCAATATGCTAAAAATAAATGAGAGTTCTTAACCACCTTCTGTGACCACCTCATTGACATTTCAATTTTAGTTTATATATAACATATAACATACATAACATAACATGTTATACATAACATCATATCATCTTAAATTAAGGCAAACATGTGGTATTTAACCTTTTGGGATTGGCTCATTTCCCTTAGCATTATGGTTTCCAGTTTGGCCCATTTGGCCACAAAGAACTGCATTTTGTTTTTTTTAATAGCTGAGTAGTATTCCATGGAGTAGATGAACCATAGCTTTCTTATCCAATCCTCTGCTGATGGGCATTTTGGCTGCTTGCATGTTTTTGCAATTACTAGGAAAGGTATTTTTTAAAAATGCTACAGGATTCATTGATGGATCATGAAATCAACTTACTGACAGGGTATGAAGCTTACAATAAGATTAGTATTGTCTCCAAAAATACATGTCATAGGTGGGAATGTGGGTGTGCATGTGGGTGCATGCAACCAAGTGCACACAGAGGCACAAGCACACCACATCACATCACATCACATCACATCACATCTTGATTTCAAAATAGTTTGCTAGGTAAGACAAATTAGTTGGCAGATTACAGAAAAGCACATCTTGATGAAATGGAAGGAAAGCACGTGGAGCAGGTAAAACTATCCCACAGTGGGATGTGCTTTGTTGAATGGCAGAATTTACCACCCCTGAAAAGTTTCAAGTAGCACCTGAGCCATGAATTGTCATGGAGAGTGTTCATGCAAGTACCAAAGTATTGAATGAAAAGAACATGAAGTTTCATTTTCATTTCATGAAACAGTCTGGTTTCTAGACAGTTCTCTACCACTGAAGAACAGTTAAGAGAGAAGATTCTGCAGGGTCCATGTATGCAACCTGGAATTTCACTTGGCCATTTATATTGGAGCAGAACCTCTGAATGGAAACAGCGTAAGTGATGCTTTCATCATTCAGGTGAACAGACGACTCACCAAGAGACCTTATACAACATACCCATGCCTGCATCTCGATCAATGTCAGCTGAAATACAAGGGCACTAGATTCATATTTTGTTTTAAAACTGCTCAAATAAGGGCTGAGAACCACTGACTTATGTGTATGAAATATGTAAATGGACATTTTATAAAGCACGGAGGAATGCAACAGAGGATTTTATGTAAAGATCATGAAGTAAAGGGGCTTTCCAATGTTAAAACGGGGTTTGATTTCTGCTCAGAAGGCAGAGAGTTAATAAAACTTAGACCAACCACAAGGTCCTAATTTTCTTGCATCTGTTAGATAAATGAGCCACAGGCTGGCTTACTACCTTCTCCTCTCCCCATTTACCCCCTCCCTCTCTCCTCCCCTCCATTCCTTCCTTCCCTTCTTCCTTCCAACCATCTTGCTTCTCTCTCTCATTCTCCCTCCACTCCCCCGTTCCTTTCCTTTTTTTCTTGCTGTTTCCCTCCACTGTATAGCACTTTTCTCTTTCCTTTCTCTTTTTCCAAAGAGCTCCCATATGCTGGACCACTCCTCAAATGCTCACAATAGCAAGGGTTGAGCCAGAGCCTTGTCCAAGGCCAGGTTCCCGGGACTCAATCTGCATCTCCATGCTGATGGTGGGGACCCAGCTACCTGAATCATCACTGCTGCCTCCAGGGGTCATGTGAGTAGGAAGCTGGAATCAAGCAGAGACAGGACTTGAACCTTGGGAAGTGGGCATCCAGACCACTAAGTCAATTGCTTCCCCCCTTTGAATGTTCTTGTGTGTGACATGATGTGAGGAAGCAGTATCTTCTGCTTCCTCACTCTTCTGGCCAGTTGTGTGCACTAGGCACTGTGGCAGACACTGAATGAGAAACCCAGGATTTCATTGCCTTTGCCTGTTTGTGGATAATGCCAGGCTTAATGAGTGTCAGTGAGTCATGTGCTGGATTCTTTGAAGTGACAGGTCACCTGAGTGGTCAGGAAAGACTTGATTTGGGCTTTGAAGGTATGCATCAGATATAAGGAGCGGAAGGTGTGTAGGTGAGAGGATTTGGAAGAAGAAAAAGGTTTCATTAGTTGTTCTCCAAGTTCAGTGATGCCTGTGCTCTTCCAGGAGTGACTTGGATCCACAGGATCGCAGAGAGCTGTGGGTTAGTTTCAGAGGGGAATCTAATTTAAACTTTTTTCTGTAGTAAAGGGCAGACAAAGTCCACAGAAGGCAACAAATTCCGCTCCCCGATGCCCCAAGCCCCAGATCAGAGCTTCAGGAGCTGTGATTGTTGAATGTGGTTTGTGTGCTGTTCTGGAAAACCCTTCTAACCATAGTGAACTTCAACCTGCCAGAAGGGCCACTTCAGGTCTAGTGTTTTCTGTCCTGCTTCTCTGTGACTTCCCTAGAGTTGTGGCACAATTGCCTATGCTCACTGTTCTAATTCTGTCTCCTTCCTCAGCTCAGGGAGCCCTTAAACAGATGTCTAAGAAATGTTTTTTCTCGAGGTGTGTTACATCTATAATTCTTCATAATCTACTTCCTCTATGAGACGATCTTCCTGTTCAGGGTCAAATAGCATCGCTATCAAAATATTGCATAAAAGCCAGATATTACATCACCAGGGCTGTGTCAAAAACAGGTCATTCATTTAGGGACCATTTTACAGTGGTAGAGGAGAGGAAGGAAAGTATATTATGGAGGAAAACAGGCACCGTGGATGTGTTATTTGATCCTTAGCAAGGACCATAGTTCTTAAGCAGCTATAAGAATTTAGAACAAAGCTGAGGACTGGGAGTAACCCACTGGTGTGCCTACACAACAGGGTAGATATTACTAAGAAATATACATTATGAATTTCTTTTAGAATTTAGTAGTTTATCTCCTGGAAAGAACCTATAAATCAAACGTGGAATCTTACATAATTTCTTTATATTTCTGTATGTGCACTGATAGCCAAAAGCCTAGAGCTAAGTATAAAAAATTTCAGAAATAAATTTTATTTTATGTTCTGAGTATGAACATTATCTGTCTTAATATGATTTCACTCCCTTTAGAAACAACTTTTATTTTTCCCTACCATCATGGTGGTATGTATTCATTGTAGGAAGTATGGAAAGTAATAGCTTTCTTACCACAAAAATTTTTCTCTATCCTGCAGAAATAGCCTCTGCATACCTATTAATTTAGTCACCATCATTCTCTTAAGCATATATGTGTGTATACATGCATATATACACTTCACAGAGATGAAATGATACGTTTCACACTGAATTAAAACACTTCTAAAGCTTAACATTTATAAAACTTTCTATGCCAATAAATACAGCTGTGCGGCCTTATTTTTTAATGGAAACTACATTTCATCGTGAAGATACATTTTATTGCAGAACTTTTGGTTTGAATTCACCCCTTTGTTCTTTTTTTTTAAAGATATATTTATTTTTATTGGAAAGTTAAACCAGTTTTATGGAGAGAAGGAGAGACAGAGAGAAAGATCTTCCATCTGATGGTTCACTACCCAAGTGGCCGCCATGACCAGAGCTGAGCTGATCTGAAGCCTTGAGCCTGGAGCCTCTCCTGGGTTCTCTATGTAGGTGTAGGGTCCCAAGGCTTTCCCCCATGCTCTACTACTTTCCCAGGACACAAACAGGGAGCTGGATGGGTAGTGGAGCAGCCAGGATATGAACCTATGTCCATATAGGATCCTGGTACATGCAAAGTGAGGGTTTAGCCATTGCGCCTTCGTGTTGGGCTCACCGTTTTGTTCTTGTAAAAAACTCTGTCATGGACATTCTGGTAGTGAAATCTCTGAGCACATGCATGATATTACTTTCTTAGAATAAGTTGCTAGAAGTGACTTAGTTGGGGAAAGGAGTGTAACAGTTTTAAGACTTTAGGGATATATTTCCTCATCACCTTCCAGAAAGCATGAAGTGCTGGACATTATCACCTGCCGTTTGAGAGGATCCCCTCCCTGATGCCTTCTGCAGGAGCACAAGTATCATTATGCTTTTAAAACGAAGTACCTGATATTTATTTCCTTTATAAAAATTTTTAAAACATAATAAAAAAAGTCTCTATTAGAACGCAGAACTTCTGGCTGTGATCATGTGAAGAGGTCGGCAAACTCTGTCTCCTAGAAGGCTGCTGTTAATCTGGACAAGGTGAACAGAAGCAGCCTGGCAATCCATCAAAGGCATGTAACAATCTGAGATGTGTTGATGCTTGAAAAGCTGTTGAACTTCCTGTGAGGATGGTGGAAGCTTGCGGTCTCCTTGCCTGGGGCTACTCCCATCTCCCCACTGTCCCCAGTCTGGTGGGTGCAGAGCTGTGGTCTGGTGGAGGAGGTCCTGAGCACCAGCCCCTTGGCTTCCCAGACCAAACAGGTTCACTGGGTGTGCAGTGGGAATGGGGGTGAGGGAGAGGTGATGCTAACACAGTTCCCTTCTCTCCTGTTTTAGTTTACCTTGAATCTTTGGAAAATAAAATCAAACTGTTCCTGAATTATAAATGTTTGTTTACCTTATAGAGAAAGTGGGAAATAAACATAAAGAGTAGAAATTACAAGGCCTGCAAGCTTGCTTAGTGTTTATTCTTCTATGATGGCTCATTTCATTAGCACTTCCTACGGCTGAGTTCTGTCCAGCACGGGAGTCACAGTAACGTTGTATGACATTGAGTGCTTGACATCTGGCCAGTGTAATTAGAAGCTGAATAATAAATTTTGAATAATCCAAATTAATTTAAATTTAAATATCCACTGTGACTAGTGACTGCCTAGTCACTGGTTCTATTATTTCTACAATTTGGAAACACGGATGTGTGTATACATACAGTAAAAAAAATGGATCACACTGCATATTACATGATGCATATTTCCTTTTCTGGTTGGCAGTGTTTTATAAACATGCCCTTCATGGCCAGATTGTATCAATTAGGTTGATGTGTCATAAATAGTTTAACAGAGTCGCTGCTGTACCTTCAGAATGTATTTCCCAAATTTTGATGTTACAAATAATCTTGCATAGACAACCTGTACAGGTAAAGCTGGGATGTTCTTCATTATTTACAGAATAAATTCAGAGAATTGAAACTAGTTGGGAAAAGGCACTGGCACACAATTAAGACATTTCTTGAGATTCCCATGGCAGTATCATATGCCAGGGCTTGAGTCCCAGGTCTGTTTCTGATTCCAGCTTCTATTTCATGCACACCCTGGGAGATAACACGTGGTGCTTCAAGTGTTTGGGCCCTGCTTTACAGTGTAAGACATCTATATTGGGGCCCGGCGGCATGGCCTAGCGGCTAAAATCCTCGCCTTGAACGCCCCAGGATCCCATATGGGCGCCAGTTCTACTCCCGGCAGCTCCACTTCCCATCCAGCTCCCTGCTTGTGGCCTGGGAAAGCAGTTGAGGATGGCCCAATGCACTGGGACCCTGCACCCGTGTGGGAGACCCGGAAGAGGTTCCTGGTTCCTGGCTTCGGATCGGCGCGCACTGGCCGTTGTGGCTCACTTGGGGAGTGAATCATTGGATGGAAGATCTTCCTCTCTGTCTCTCCTCCTCTCTGTTTATCTGACTCTGTAATAAAATAAAATAAATCTTAAAAAAAAAAAAAGACATCTATATTGAAGCCTCTTCTCTTGGCTTCAGCCTGATCAGCCCTGACTGTTGCAGGCATTTAGGAAGTGAATCAATACATCATTTCTCTGTCATTATCTCTTTGCCATTGTTTCTGTGTCTTTTAAATAAATAAAAAAATAAGTTTCAAAAATAATTTTTAAAAGTTTAAGCCATTTGGTTAAGTTTGATGATCATTTCTGCATCTGTCATC
This sequence comes from Ochotona princeps, assembly GCF_030435755.1. NCBI lineage: Eukaryota > Metazoa > Chordata > Mammalia > Lagomorpha > Ochotonidae > Ochotona > Ochotona princeps. The sequence goes on from NC_080836.1 coordinate 32,411,625, forward strand.
CAAGTAGTTCTACCAGAGGTCATTTTCACCAGGGTTATATGAACATATCTCATATTTATTATTACTATTAAAGATTTATTTTACTTTAAAGGCAGTTATAAGCCTAGTGTGATAACCTAATGGTTAAATCCTCGCCTTGCAACTGCTGGGATCCCTTATGGGTTCTGGTTTGTTTCCAGGCTGCTCCACTTTCCATCCAGCTCCCTGCTTGGCCTGGGAAAGTAGTAGAGGGTGGCTCACAAAGCCTTAGGACCCTGCACCAGCATGAGAGAACTGAAGAAACTCCTCACTTCTGGCTTCGGAGCAGCTCATCTCTGGCCGTTGTGGCTACTTGGGAAATGAACCAGTAGACAGAAGAAGATCTTTCTGTTTTTCCTTCTCTCTGTATATCTGCCTTTCCAATATAAAAAAAAAATAAAATCTTTAAGAAAAAAAGAGACAGAGTTATAGAGAAAAACAAGGAGAGACAGAAAACTTCCATCTGATGGGTTACTCTCCAAGTGGTTGCAATGGCCAGAGCTGGGCTGGTCCACAGTTGGGAGCCAGGAGCTTCTTCTGGTTCTCCTATATGGGTGTAGGGGCCCACAGACTTGAGTCATTCTCTCCTTCCTTCCTAGGCTATAAGGAAGGAACTGGATCAGAAATGGGGCAGTCAATACTTGAACTGGCACTGTAAGGAGTTATTCCAATATCCTTCCTTGGACCCGGCACCATTCCTTCTTCCTCACAGCTCATGAAGTTCGCGCGGGTCCAGCCGTCCACCAATCAGATGTAACCTGGCATTCCACCTGAATCCCACTCCAATCTTCTAGCCCCCTCCCCAACCCCGCCCACTCGCCAATCATCCCTAGGCATTCACCTGCAGGCACCAATCCCCTGGGGGCCTGGCCTCAATCCCTCCCAATCCCCACCCCCTACACCTGTCAGACAAAAGGCCCCCCCCCCCCCCAGGTGCAGCTCGCTCTCTGGTCTCTCTTATCCCTCCCTCTCTGGTCTCTCTTCTCTCTTTCCCTTCTCTTCTCTCCCCTTCTTTCCTGATTTTCACCACCTCTACCCTGTTCCTGCCTCGTTGGAATAAACCTCCTAAGATACCTCGTTGCGTCTGGTGTGTTTCAGCTCACGGTAAAGAACCAGGATGTGGGAATTAGCTGCGCGTAATAATATCATAATATCCTATGAACTAGAACTCTGTCATCTTTTTAAATAACTAACAGGCACCCATATGGTATGGCAGTGCAATGGGCTGAAGTTTATTCTGTTACACCACAGTGCCGGCCCCCTCACCATTAATGTTTAACTGAGATGCAGTATACATACAATGAAGTTTACCAGAGTTGTACAATCATTGTCACTATTCTATTCTAGGATATTTTTGTCATTCACCAGAGAAATCTCTTACCCATTAATAACCACTCCCCTCCTACTTTTCCCCTGAGTTCCTTAAACATTAATCTACTTTTTGTGTTGATGATTTGCCTGTTTTGGACATACATGGAACCTACAATATGTGAGTTTCTGCCTGATTTCTTTCAGTTGAGAACATAATGTTCTCAAGACTTATAGGTCGTAGTGGTTTCTAAGCTGTAGCATAAGTGAATACTTCATTCATTTTTGTGGCTGAGTAATATTCTAGTAAGGGAGATGTCATATTTATCTGTTCATCAATTAATGAAATTTGGGTTGTTTCCACCCTTTGACTATTTTGAATTATTCCTCTATCAATGTACTAGCTTCTTTGTGGACATATGTTTTCATTTGTCTCCGATATGTAACTAGGAGTGGAATTGCTGGATCATGTGATAGATCTGTTTAACCTTTTGAAGAACTGTCATACAGTTTCTCAGCATTCCTACCAGCAGGGTGTGAGAGTTTAAATATCTGTTTATCTTGTTTTAACTCTTTTTGTTTAGCTTTTTGTTGGAAGTTCTCTGTTTAACTGTTTTTGTTTGTGTTTTTGCTTATGGTCATTCTAGTTGGAGTGCTATCTCTAGTTTCAATGAGCGTTTTCCTCATAGCAAGTGAGGTTGAGCATCTTCTCATATGCTAATCAGCTGTTAAAATTGAGTTGTTTGTCAGTTTGTTGAAGAATTGCAAGTTTTTTAATATTCTGTATAATAGGTCCATCAGAGGTAAGACTGACAAATGTATTCTTGTATTCTGTAGGTGTTTAGTCTTTTTACTCCCTGATAATATTCTTTGAAGCAGAAGTTTTAAAATTTGATGGAGTCCAGTCTACTTTTTCCTTCTTTACTTTTATTTTTCGTGTCAGATCTAAAAAGGAAAAATTATTTAAACCAAAATGCATTAGCAGGGAGCTAGGTTGGAAGTAGAGCAGCTGGCATTCAAAGAGATGCCCATGTTGGATGCTGGCATCACAGGTTTGTCTCACTGTACCACAGCACTGGCCCCAAGAATTTTATTATATTAGCTCTTCCTTTTAGATATTCAATCTGGTTTGAGTTAATTCTTGTAGATGGTGTGAGTTAGAGGTCCATGTTCATTTTTGTGTTTGCCGTTATCTTGGTGCTCCAGTACAATTTTTTGAAAAAAAAATTATTTCTGCTATTGACTTGTATTGGCATTGCTGTCAAAAGTTAGCTGGTCACAAACATACGGGTTTCTTTCTAAATGTTCAGTCCTACTCCACTGTTCTGTCTCTGTCTATTCTTACACCAATTCCAAATACTCCTGATTATTGCTTTATAGTACTTTTGAAACTGGGAAGTGTTAGTCTTCTGATTGTGTTCCTATGATTGCTTTAGCTCTCTGGGTTCTTCATATTTTCATTGGATTTAGTTTTATGATTTAAAAATAACTGTTATTTGTTTATTGGTGGGGAGGTGAAAAAGGGGAAGAGTGAGTGAGCTAGTGAGAGAGAAGCATGTGGCACCCAGTGTCTGTTTCCTGACTCACTCCCCAGGTGCCCACCATGGCTTGTTGGAGTTGGACCACACAGAAGGGACCTAGAAACTTTTGAAGCAGGGGTCCAGTTACCTGAGCCATCACCACTGCCTCCTAGGTCTGCTTGGTAGAAGCTGGAGACAGGAACGAGAGCTAGAAAATGAACGGCTCTCTGCGATGTGGACATCTTAGCCATGTGACTAAAGACCCCTTCCTATCACCATTTTTACACTTGAAGAATCTAGGTGACGGAGCAGGTGTTGCTGTCTGATGCTTTTTAGGAATGAAAATTCCCTTAATCTTGAGCATTGGACATCTTGGTGTAGTGGCTGCTAGAAAGAAGGGCTTTAACTGAAGGATTGATTAAAGTTAATATATAGGAATCTAGCGTTATTTAATATTTGAGCTTTCAATATTTAGAATTAAAACTGGAATATTCATGCTTTTTTTTTCTCTACTTCTTTGCATGTCCCCTATGAGTCCAAGTACTGTGCTGGTATCATAGAGGTGAGCTAAACACAGTTTACATCCTCAAGGCACACAGGGAAGTCTTTTGAAGGAGACACCAAGGAATTAGGAGGTGAGAAGCCAGTAGTTCCCATTACAGGGTAATCTCTCTGAAGGAAATAGATACTTTTTAAGAATTGAAACAAATGGAAGTTCATTCAGAGATTTCTTCTAACACATGATTACCGTGGACATTTCAAAAATCCTCATTTGAGCAAATTTCAAAAATTTTTGCACTAGGGACTAGTGTGACGTGGTGGGTTAAATTTCTGCTTGTGGGCCCAGCACAGTGGCCTAGCGGCTAAAGTCCTCGCCTTAAAAGTGCCAGGATCCCATATGGGCGCCAGTTCTAATCCTAGCAGCCCCACTTCCCATCCAGCTCCCTGTTTGTGGCCTGGGAAAGCAGTCGAAGACGGCCCAAAGCCTTGGGACCCTGCATCCGCATGGGAGACCTGGAAGAAGTTCCTGGCTCCTGGCTTCGGATTGGTGCATCACCTGCTGTTGCGGTCACTTGGGGAGTAAATCATTGGATGGAAGATCTTCCTCTCTGTCCTCCACTCTGTATATTTGACTTTGCAATAAAAATAAAATAAATCTTAAAAAAAAAAAATAAACTGCTGCTTGTGATGCCAGAATCTCAGATGAGCCTGAGGTTGTTTCAACTGCTCTGCTTCTAATCCAGTACCCTGCTAATGTGCTTGGGAAATTAGTGGAAGATGGCTCAAGTGCTTGAGCTCTGGCTTTCCATGTGGGAGAGCCAGAAGAAACTCCTGGCTTTTATGGCCATTTGGGAAGTGAGCTAGTAGATAGAAGCTCTCTCTCCCCACACCCTCCCCGCACTCTCTCACTCTCTCTGTGTTCCTCCCTCTTACTCTGACTTTCAAGTAAATAAAATATATCTTTAAAAATAAGTATTGTAAAACTAAAATTGAAATGTCAATGAGCTAATCATAGGTTGTGGTTAAGAACTTGCTTCTTTTTTTTTTTTTTTTAACATACTGGTTACTCAAAACCATGTCAATTCCATAATGTTGCAAATTGCTGTTGATGTTATATTGGGACTCTTAATTGACTGGGATGATATTCTACCAGCTCTAACTTCGGACCAGAAATGGTCTCCCCAAGAAACTGTTCAACCCATCTGGACAATAAGTAGCTGGACTCTATGCTTGGTATACGTTTGCAAGGAAAGAATCTTGATTGAATTTGAACTGTAATACTGCATCAAGGTGGAGGAATCCACCAGAGGGGAGGGGCGTGGAGAGGGGTGGGGTATTCCCAGAGCCTATGAAACTGTCACATAATGCAAAAATAATTAATAAAAAAAAGTATTGTAGCAACATAAACTAATCTCTTACTTCTGTTTCCCATAAGCCTTTTTCATTTTCCCAGGGCCTTAGCTTTCTGCGGGAACATGCGCTGTATATCCCGTTAATATGAAGGAAGTTTAGAATGGGAGCCTTGGGAATTATTTCAAATTTATATCTGTTTAGTTTTGCTATTTGAAAAGCAGAGAGAGACACAGATCTCTTATCTACTGGTTTCCTCCCCCAATGCAACAGCAGCTGGGACTGGACCAGGCTTAATCCAGGAGCCCAGACCTCAACGCGGATCTCCCACGTGGGGGTAAGGCTCCATCCAGAGTCCTCATCTGCTGCCTTCTGGGGTGCACGTTAGCAGACAGCCTCATTGGAAGCTGAATATCCAGGACTTGAACCAGGTGCAGTCATCATTGGAAGTTGTTTCATCTAAACTCCATATTTTTAATAGGCAGAACCTCTCACTTTATTCAAGAATTCTCTGAGATGTCTGAATACACACAATCACCACCCCCATCTCCAACTCGTGCACACATATCAGTCTCCGTAGGCAGGCAGTCCAGCCACAGCCCACTCCTGGCTCCATTTGTTGTGTCTGGTTTGCGTAATCTAACACCAGCTACCACGTTCATGTTCCATGTGACCTATCAAGATTCGTGCTTTTCCTTGCCTGTGAAGGCTACTCAGCATTGTCCTTTGCATAGATGCTGATGATGTGGGCCTGACAGGAACGGGGATGATATCTGACTTCAATCTGAGTTACCCAGAAAGCTGCTGGGGAGGCTTCCTTGCTGTTTAATTGTACACTCAAGTTTCCTTGGAAAGAGAATCCTCCATCTGTTTTAAACCCATCGATGTAGAGGACTTGCTAAGATGCATGCAAAATCATACCCATGTACTTATTGTGAAGTTGTCTTTCCATAAGGAGTAGAAGTATTTTTAACAGAAGCAATTACATAGACCAATCACACATTAAAAAGCTTACATAGATTTTTTTATAAGTCAAAAACTGATTGGTGCACGTGTTTCCATTTACTTTTTCATTTAAAAAAATGCTCTTTGTTTCAGCTTTTAATATATTATTTATGATTAAGGTGAAATACTAACAGGTTACTTTTATCATTCCACTGGTAAAATGGAATTCAAACCCTATGGTCTTAGGCTACAAAAGAAAATGAATTGTCTCCACAAACCTTTCAAGTTTAATTAACTTTTCAACAAATATGTAGTTCTGGTTCTACGTTTTTTTTTTCCTCCTTACTGTAGTGCCCTTTTCCTTTTGATTATGTAAGAGGGTGAGATAAAGAGGTAGAATCCTTTCTGGTTCACATTGTTTACTGCATATGATACAGCAGCCAATTCAATCAAAAAGAAAATAGGAACAGAACTCTTATTTGTGCCTTGAAAGCGATTTGTAAAGCCCCTCCTACCGCTGTGATTAAACGTTGGCTTTACTCCTTGCAGCCTTCTAAAATGAAATTAAAAAGTAGAGCAAACTGTACTTTAAAACCAAACAGCAATCCAATGCAGGGGCGAACTCAGCCGACTGAAGAATTATGGTGTTGCAGGCAGTCAATCATTTCATTTGAGGCTGCCCCAGAAGAGGGAATGGCGGGTCGCGAGAAAATTCCGGGTCATCACAAGCCCCTGATGACTTGAGCATGTTGGGAGGCATGGGGCAGTAGAGGAGGGGAATGGCATGGTGGTTATAGCTGAGCTTCTCCTGTTATGTGCGATAAATGCATTACTAAAACATACTGTCACTTGGTTGCTATTGAAGTCAGCCCAAGCCTTAGTGTGCTCCGACACTCACTGAAGGGGAAGGAGGCAAGGCACGTTTGACTGGCTCTTCCTGGAAAATGGGCTGGCACTGGGCAGAGGAAAGAGCTGGTAGGCTGGCAGCTGGGAACCAGTGTTCTGTTCTTGGTCCACCTTGGCCTTTAGAACCACAGTTTCAAGAACTGTAAAATATAGGTTTGGATTAAGTATGTGATTTCCAAGCCAAGTCCCAAATTCTGTGAGCTATCTCATGGGTTGTTTCTGAGCCAATGACTGGGGTCCTTTGTCTTGGCCCCCCAAAGGAAGCAGTCTCAGTTCTTCCATATGTATGCTTCTGTAAGCTTTTGTTGGAAGTGTTTGTAGCCTCCTAGGCAGTCAGATCTCCAGGTCCTCCAGGTTCTGCCATTGCAGTTGTCATGCTGACATCTGCTCCAAGTGGAATGTGAAAGGGATCAGAAGTACCCATTACTCTGGGGCTCCCCCTCTGCCTCAGTGAGCACTAACTACAGCGTTAGTATGTAGAGTCTGTCTTCAGGCTCCCCTTCTCTGACTCCAGGACAGCCCCTTACTCTCTGACTGGATAGTTTCTGTGCTGCTGCAAGGCTGGAGCCTGGCTGTTGGAAGCAAGCCTGGGAGACATGCTATTTTGAAGGCGGCCTCAGCGGCTTGCACCACGCACCTCTCTGGGAGCTGTCGGCTGCCAAGCTCTGACCCAGTAATGGGGATCTGCGAGGTAAAAACAGTAATAACCACCTGTCAGCCGTGTGTTGGGATGGAGAGGTCCAGGCCTCCCCGAGTCGCTTTGCAGCTCCTGTTAAGTAAGCCTTGGCTGCCCTGTGTCAGGTCGTTATCTGCTCCCTGTCATGGAACGGCTCTTCCTTTCAAATGCTCTTTCTTTCAAACAGCTCTTCCTTAGAAATGCACCTTCCCATGCTGCCAGTGGTCCTCCGTTCCCTTTGGAAGTGCAGTGCGTGTACTTTACTGTTGCCAGAAGTGAACACTGAAGGAGAGGGCCCCTGAGTTTTCTACTATTTCAAGCAAACACAGTGACTTTTGTGATTTGTCCCAAGACACCCTGGTGAGCACGCAAGCCTAGAGGAGAGGCACTGTACAGGAAACGGTCATGACAAAACTGTTCTAATTGAAGAATCTATAGCTGGAGTCCCGAGGGTGTTGAGCACTTTAATTAAGGTTGGTTAGAAGTGAAGACATGCCTATTTAAAAATGGAATTTTAAGTCTCCTGCTCTGTATCTTTTTCCTCATCCTGTCGGCCTTCCTCTCCCTTGCTTTTTAATTTGGACAATTTTTATTGAGTTCCTGTGATGAGATGAGGCTCCCTGCAAACCAGAGAGCTAACAAAAAAGGATATGGCCTTGCCTTCAAGGCCCCCTCTGGCTGAGGGAAGAAAGAAGTAGACAGTGACAGCTGAGAGTGGGCAGTGCTGTCTCCAGGAGGGCCAGGACACTGTGTGGATACTTAGGTAGGGCAGCCATGTACACCTGGCTGTGGACAGGAAGCACTTGCTGCAGAAGGCATGCCTGGGCCTGTGTCCCACACAGTGACCCAGGGTGGACCCCAGTCCTCTCTAGAATCTGGTGTGCATCCTAGAAATCAGCAGTGATGCCTGTAATCATTGAATGTCTGTCACCTACATGGGAGACAAACTTTAATTCCTAACTCCTGACTTTGGTCCTTGGCTCTTGCAGGGAATTGGGGGGTGCACCAGTGGGTGCAAGGTATGTTCTCTCTCTTCCTCTGACTCTCATTCTTCATGTATATCTGCCTCTCAAATAAATAAAAATAATAAACTAAGGATAAATTTTATCAGCCTTATAAGGTGGCTGTGAGGAATAATAAGTAAATTAGTTCACCCAAAATTATAATGAGCACTTGTTAAAATTTAGTTTTTTTGGGGGAATGGGAAAATTTGCATATTTTCTATGAGTAGTTACACTAGACTGTGTATCATTTAACTGTTGGCATCCTATGCCACATAAAAGATTCTGAAATGTAGGGGCTTCCATTGAAGATGATTTATTGTTGCTTCTGCTGCAGCAGGGTGCCTGGGGCTGGCTGAGACGTGGCTGGGCATGCAGTTTGAGCTCACATCTGCTCCCCAGAGGACCCACCCTGAGGGCAGCAGGTATGGGACAGATCTTCCCAAGGGAATGGCGGAATTGTCAGGGGTGAGAGGAACCCTCAAGGCTGCCTAAGGCCTTGGGTCCACCAAAGCCCAGAATCAAAGGACAGGAGAGAGTTTTCCCTGCTTCCCTGTAGTGGGAGGAGCTGCAAACTCACTTGGCAAAAGGCATGAGTGCAGGGAGGAGCAGAAGCCCGGGGCCAAAAATGTGGTCACAGGCTGCATCTGTCTCTATCTGCTGCTTTGTAGCTTCCAAGAGGGAGCTTCCAGCAGGGGCCAAGTCAGCACTCACCTAGGCAAAGCCTGGAACTCTGGGGCTTGGCTTGGAATTGTCACCTTTCTACACTTGCCTTAACACTAAGCTGTGGGCCAAGCACATGCATGTTTGCTGGTGCTTTTCAGTGTCTTTGGGAGAGAGCACATTTTAGAGGGTAAATACGGCAGGCGTAGGTTTGAATCTAGACTCTGTGGAATAAGAGAGGGATGATAATACCTGGCAGTAATATCTAACGGAAGCTTGAAGAGGAGCAGAGGGGTTTGGGCAGGAATGCTGTGCAGCCTTGCTCTCAGACTTGCCAGGAGGCAAAGCGTCGTGGAAGGTTTGTAGTGAATGTGAAGTACTGCGGTTAGACTTTCTGTTGAACTTGGGTAATAAAGTGCATTTCTGCTTGTATGTTGCTATGGTTTGGATATAGTTCGTCCCTTCAAGGTAGCAGTATTGACAGGTGGTGGGCTCTGTAAGAAGCGAGTCCTGAGGAAGGTGATTCAAGGTCATGGAGCACCACCCTCCTTGGAGGGTGTTAATGTAGTTTTCTTAGAGCTAGGTTAGCTCTTGGAAATGAGGGTGGTTGTACACGGAGTACCCCATGTGCTTGGTTCCTCTGTGTGCAACCATTTTGCTTTCTGCTTCTTTGCCATGTTGTGATGCAACTAGGGGCCATTACCAGGTGCCAGCTGTTGGACTTCCCAGCCAGCAGGATCACCTTGGCTTTATAGGTTCCTCCCCTCAAGTGTTTGTGATAACAACACAACATGGACGGAGACCTGGACATTTGGAGATGCCTCTGTCCCACTGTGGCAGAAGGAACTGCACTGACTTTCTGGACTTCTTGCCATTTGCTTTCTCTACCTTATGTTGTGAGCCTGCTCTCCAGCTGAAACCCCTAGGCAAATGGCTGGGTGAGAGCAACAGGGAGAGGCAGCCTGCTCAGTATTTATGAATGTGTAACTCTACCTCTCCATTCTCTTAGACTCCTTGGGGCTTGGGAGTGGGATGGGGACAGTGATGGGAGGAGTCAGATGTAATTCCTTTGCCAGCAGGTAAGATAATCTCCTCCTCTTATCCCAGCCTTCTCATGCTACCTGACAAATGGAGGCATTCTTCTCCAACAGAAAAGAGAGATTCAGGGATAGGCAGGACATTTTTATAGGGTAGGGTTTTCTGTTTTATGTATGAGAATAGAAGTATGTTATGTTGTTGACATCAGATTTTGTACAATGTTAGACACTTAGATGAAAAAATTAAACAATATCTAAGATTATACTTAATAAATACAACATTAAATTGAACAGCTCTCTTTCAGGAATAGGAAGGAAGTATCTTCCAGAATCTTCTTAATAACAAAAACAGTGATGGAAATAGCATGTGAAATGTTTAGCAGTTTGTGTGTTTGGTGTTACGTGACAGTACCTCAAAAAGTTCGTGGAAAATGGAACTGAAAGATAAGTTTGTTTGGCACAAAGACATCTTAAATTCATGCATAGGTTTTCCATAATAGGCATTTTTCCATGAGCTTTTTGAAAGCCTTGTGGCATTAGTGATGATGAGGATGATGATGATGATAATGGTTTTTCTAGTCAACTTCTTGGGGGAGGTTATTAAAAGCAGGGACTCTGAGGCTGAGGATTCACGTACTGCATTGCTGCTGAGTGATCTTTGTCATTCCATCCCTACAGGAAAAAGCAGGAGGAAAATGAACTCAGAAAAACTTAGATTCTGAAACTAAGAAAAGTGTGTATCTTAGAAGTGATTTTTTTTCCCTCTTAAAGTGGTTGCTTCTAAAAGGCACCATTCCAAAGAGTTGTTGCAAGAACAGACATGCTGAAATCTTAATGGTGCAATGCTATTTTGTTGAGCAAAAAATAGGGTTGGATAATGACGAATAGTAGCTATGCAAATGAAAAGAAAGATGATCGCGTCTTGTGCTTCAGGGTGTGTGAATTGATGGCAAAAATCTGTCCATATTACTCAGTAGGGGAGATGAATTCAGAGGAAAGCTTTCTGTGATATATGTCCATTCCCCCTGTCTTTAGAATCGTTTATGGATGAAATGCTAGCATAATTTTTCCATGAGCAGCCTTTCTTAAATATCCATTCTAGGCAAGCCCCAACAAAGAGGTGGACGCAAGTTCATGGTGAATCCGTCTGTCCCTCCATCCTTGATCCCTGCTTCTCTTCCTTCATTCTTGAAAGAACAGCCTTTGCTTTCCAGGAACTTATGTTTTAATGGGAATGGCAAGATCTTGATATTTAAACCTAAAAACAAGTGCAAATTTATATAGCACATATTGTATATGGCAGGTTTCTAATATATCTGCAGGAAAAAATCAATACAGGAAAAATGCTGGTTCTAAATCTTGACCAAATTAAGCAATGAATTCTTCAGCTTCTTTGCGTTTATTTTGTTCAGACCAAGGGGTGTAATTTCCAGTTGTTCCAGACTTAGAATAACATTGCCACCCACAAAGCAGCCCCTCCCATGAAATAAGCAGAAAACTCAAACACTGCTGGTGACTCAGGTGCTGAATGCTTACATACCCCACAATTACATTCCCAGAGTCTTCCCTGGAATGGGAAGAACCGATTTTGAACAGGGATTATTGCTTTGCTCACTGAAACCTCACTGAAGCTGAAATGACTTGATGGTGATTTCCATTTGTTCATAATCTCTTTTTTAAAAGCCAAATTTTTTTTGTTTATTAGAGAGGCAGAGTTACAAAGCGAAAAACAGAGAGAGAGAGAGAGAGAGAGACGGGGAGAGAGAGCATGCATTTGCTTGTTCACTCCCTCAAAATGACAGCAGTGGCCAGTGGCCAGGACTGGGCCAGGCTGGAGCCAGGGACCTGGCACGCCATCAGATCTTTCATGTGAGTGGCAGGGGTCCAAGCACTTGAGTCATTTTTCGTTGCCTTCCCAGGCATGTTAGCAGGAAATTGGATAGGAAGCAGAGCATCAGGGACTTGAATAGACACTTGTATGGGATGCTGGTGTTACAAGCAATGACTTAATTTGCTGTACTGTAATACTGGTCGTTTGTCCCAGATTTCTTAAAAAATGTCTATGTATGTTGGGGCTTTACTTTGAAGTTTTTATATATATTTATATTAAAATGTGAATTAGGTTCATTTCTCAAATATGCTAAAGTTTTAAAAAGAAGGTGATAAGTTCCATAACAGATTATTTAATAAATGGTTTGGACATGGTAAAACTTCAATGTAGAATCCATCATGCCATGTATACTGTGTCTCAAATTTCAGAGAGATGAATATTACAAATCAAATTATTAAAAGACCAGAAAACAGGTCTGTAGAAAAGACAGTTGTCATGGTTTAAAGTAAGAGAAATAACTTGTGAGAAGATGAACAAAAAATATTTAAAATTTAAAACATATACAAATGATGAGACAAGGGCTGGGGAAATGTGCATTAAATTTGTGATACATAAATGATTAATGTGTGTTGTAATTTGGATATATTACTTACTCAAATGTCTTAGACGGGCTAGGGTCCTTTCAAATAGATGTGTAATATAGCTGCCATTTCTTGCATATTTTTCTGTGCCTGTGTAGATTTATAAAATCATATTATACTGATTGATTTGTATACATTACATTTAGTAACTCACTTTCCTCACAGAACAGCACAGCTTCACTCACTATTCCTTTAAAACAGTTTTCTGTGATTTTGAAGTATTTGCTTGGAAGGTAGGAAGAAAGAAAGACAGTGGTCTTTCATCAACTGATTCACTCCCCAAGTAACCCCAGCGGCCAGGACTAGGACCTAAGCTAGGAGCTGGGCATTAAATTCAAGTCTCCCACATAGGTGGCAGGGACCCAAGTCCTTGATCCATCACCTGCCTCCTGCTGTGTGCATTAGCAGAAAGCTGACATTGGGAGAGGTGCCAGGGATTGAACCCAAGCACTCCCAAGCTGAGTTTTAGCCTTAAGCCAAATGCCTTTCCCCTTAACTAGGTTTTCAACGCTGGATGTTGAAATCTAACTTAGTTGTCCCTGGAAATCTGATTTAGTGTGATTTTTGTCTAAGGTCTGTTCTACTTAGGAAGTCACCGTGGGTTGTTGGAGGTGTGGTTATGGATATCCTGTTGAGTGAAATGGAGTGATTTAGAAAGAAACATTCTTGATACTGCTTTTATCAACGATTTCATAGGCAGTATTTGCCACTGAAACCTGTTTTTGTAAAAGAGAAAGTGTCATTTGGGGATCCCACGCTTTTCATAACATGTCATCAGTTATCTTTAAAGGCTTTAGTGAAAGAGACACATTAATTACCATCCCGTGAGCATCTCTAGGATACCAATGACTGTAATGTTCTATGAGGACATTTTGTCAAGCGTGTCATTCCCTTCTCTTGCTTTTATAGCAGAGGCAATGGAGGCACTGGAGATGTATCTTTGAGGTCACACAACAAGTTAACGGCAGATAAACATTAGAACTGGCAGTTCCAGAATTCCCACTGTGTGTAATTAGTTCACTACAGGCAGGAAATGACAGTACAGGGAATAAATGGCAGATGTGGTGTTTAGGGAGCTGGGGCTGGTGGGAATTTGTGTTCTTCCAGATGGTTAATTAGGTGGTTTACCCTCTGACGTTCTCACTGCCTAGAACTGGGCGGCCTCTCTGCCAGATATAGGTAAAAGGAAACAACATGGTTATTCTCAGGTGCTTTGATGGGCTTGCCTGGTGGAGCACGTTGGGTGTGAACTTGAGTCATTTCTTAGGCCTTTATGAGGTTTCTGAGTGTGATTTTTGTTGTTAGCTCCTAGAGAACTGTGCTGTATCTTGGAGTGGTGAGGTTGGGAATGAAAGGGCAAGGATGGCCTCAACTATTTGGTAAATTCACCTTCATTGTCTCCATTCTGGTGTTCTTAGTGGTCTCTGGGAAGTATTGACTCAGCCCATGGAGTGCACGTTTGTCTTCTTCCATCTCTTTAGATGCTAGATGCAGAATTCGTGGGCTGCCTCCTGTTCTTAGGCGTCTAACAAAATTGTTGTAGGAAATGATGCATTTGAAAACGACTGTCAAGAGATTTGGTATGTTTGTAGAGAATTCTAGGGAGGATGGAGGCAGCCTGCCAAGTTGGAGCCAAAGGCTGCTTCCATTGGATGCTCTAACAAGCTCATTAGTCTTGGACTCATGGTTATCTTAATTTCATTGACCCCCCTTGTAAGGACATGACTAAGTATTTAATCACGAAGAACTGATTGGAGAGAAATAAACCTGGATTTCTGCTTTGGAGCTTTGAAAGAAGATGGAATTGACTCCACTTTGTTTTCTGCATAGTCTAGAAGAGGCCTGGCATGCTTTCTGGGAGAAGCCAAGGTCACCTTGAATCACTTCCTGTTGTTAAACCTGGCTACTTGAAGTGAGGTCTGTTGATTGGAAGCATGTGTTATCATCTGAGAGCTTGCTCAAAATGAAGGTGTTTCCAGTCAAGAGAATTTTTATTTTGTATATCCTTATATCCACAGACCACATGCTTTCTCAGGTTCAGGCATTTTAAGAGTATTGGATGTAATTTTCCCTGCAGGGGAACACAGGCGGAAAAACCAAAGTAACTACCCGGTATTTTGTATCTTTCTGTGGGCATTAAAAAGGAGTCAGTGTATTTTTGCAGGATGTCCAGGTGGGGAAGTGGAATACTAACAAAGTAGGTATCTTTTAAGATTTTACTTATTTATTTAGTCTTTTCAGTCTTCAAATTAATTTTAAACATATTTACTATGGTTTGTAGGTACAATTCCAGGAACACAATGATATTCCTTTCTTCCCTCCCACCCTCCTTTCTTCCTCTCATCCTCTTTTCTATCATTTGTTAATCTTTGAGATAACACATTTTAAACTTATATTACAGTAAAACAACCTAATAATTAGCCAATTAAAAGTTTAACAAGCAAAAACCAAAAATATTCCATTTTAGTGGAGTATAGGCAATAAGCATGAACAATAATTGCATGAAAAAATGACAATTTGATTTATGTACAGTACATTTTAAAGTGATTGAAGATTATTAAAATTATATAAATGTAACATTCTTAGCCATTGGTTTGACAAAAGCATGAGACAGAGTTTGACAATACTATATTTGCAGTTATACTGATTCAGCATTTCTTTTTCAAACATTTTAGGTTACACATAGAAGGGAGATTGTGCTTTATTTGTATTTCAGTGCCTAATTTATTTCATTCAACATACTATCCTCCAGTTGTGTCCATTTTGCTGCAAATTTCATCATTTTTAATTGCTGAATAATATTCCACTGTCTGTATCTATGCTACATTTTCTTTTTCCATTCATCTGATGATGGATACATTGGCTGATTCCACATCTTGGCACATTTTACAGTATTGCTGTAAAGCATGTTGGTGCAGGCATTTCTTTGATGGAATGTATTCATGTCTTTTGGGTATATAGCTATTTGTGGGATTGCTGGGCCATATGGCAAGTTTATTTCTACTTTTTAAAGGAATCTCCACAGTGCTTTCCACAGTGGCTGCACTAATTTATATTCCTGCTAGCAGTGTAGAAGTGTTCCCTTTTCTCCACTTCCTTGTCAACATTTGCTTCTCTCTGTTTTCGGTTTTAGCCATTCTGACAGGGTGAGGTGACACCTTATTATGATTTTTGTTTTGCGTCTCCTTGATGACAAGTTATGTTAAGCAATTTGTTGGCCATTTTAATTTATTCTTTTGAGAACAGTCTGTTCGAGTTCTTTGTCCGATGCTTCACTGAATTAGTTGTTTTGCTTTTTTTTTTAATGGCAATTCTTTAAAGGACAGGTTTCCTGCAAATATTTTTTCCCCTTTCTGTTGGATGTCTTTTCCCTCTGTTGACTTTTGCTCTACAGAAGCTTCTGAGTTTGATACAGGCTCATTTGTTTATTTTCACTTTTGTTGTCTGTGCTTTGGGGTCTTGGTCAAGAAGTTGCCACCTACACCAATGTTTTGGAATGTTTTCCTTGTATTTTCTTCCAGCACCTTCATAGTTACATGTCTTAAATTTAGATCATTGATCTATCTTGAGGTGATTTTGTATATGGTGAGAGGTATGGATCTAATTTCATCCTTCTACATTTATTTATATGTATAAATGTATGTTTATTATATACATATATGTATATTCAGTTTTGCCAGCACCATTTGTTGATGAGATTATCTTTTGCCCACTGCATGATCTGAACACTAATCAGTTGGGTATATGTTATGTGTATTAATTTCTGGGATCTCTATTCTCGATTGACCTGTCAGTTTTTATGTCAATACCAAGCTGTTTTAATTACTGGTCCCATTTATTTTTACGAAAATTTAAGTAACATCTCTAAAAACTCTCTTCCTTCTTTCTTGGAATCTATTATTCTCTGAATTTCTTCTCTTCAAGTTTATTCTTACTCCTCAGTCCACACCTTGCTTAAATTCTTCATTATATCTGTCATATCTGTCGTAACACTCTCTCAGACTTCCTTTAATTGTTGTTGTTTTCCTTATTACTTCCAACCACAATAGCCTAGCACAACTGAGGGAAGGACCCAGTAAGAGAAATGTGTCCATTTAGTGGGTGGGGTGGTGAGAGTGGCCTTAGGAGAACTTGGTGGAGAAGGCTTGTGGCAACTTAGTCATTATTAATATTATTCTTTGTTACACAAGCTATAGGACATGTGCAGCCTGACTTGTTACCTTCATGACACAGACTGTGTATTTAGCAACAGTGGAGTTGCTAGAAAAGCGCTGTTTATGGATGCTTGTTTAGTTGAAAATTGTTTATCTGGTGTTATCTAACTGAGTTGATCAGGAGTGAATAAAAATGAGCCGAAAGATAGCAGATCTTAAGGTGCCTGCTTCAACGCTTCTCTGTCACTGATCTGGGCTGATAGCATCTTGTTTAAGTAGAGCAGCTGGTTGGGCAGGAAGAATGTGTGGTGTGGATAATGCATGAGCCACCTTGGCACTGACATTTGTCAGACTTTGAGACATTGTCACATTGAAAATACAATGCCTGTGTGGTTAATTCCATTGCTATAAAATCCTGTAATTCTTGTGTGATTCTTTTTAGTTAGAATGACATCTTCTTAAAATTATTTGTGTATTTATGCTTATTTTTTGAGAAAGGGAGAGAGCAAAAGATAAAGAGAGAAGAGAAACAGTAGTCCCATCCACTAATTCATTCCCTAAATGCCCATGATAACCAGGGCTGATCTATACTGAAGTCAGGATCTGGGAACTCCATGTAGGTCACATGGCTGGTAAGGACCCAATTGTTTGAGTCATCTGCTTTGCCTCCCAGGTCTTTACCAGCAGAAGCTTAAATGGAGAGCCGAGCCAGGATTCAAACCCAGGCCCTCCAGTGCGGCATGTAGGTGTCGCAACCATCAGAGCCATTGTCATCTGCCTCCCAGGGTATGCGTTAGGCAGAAATTAGGAGTGGGGCTGGAACTCAAACCCAAGCAGCCCGTTGTGGAATGTGAGCATCCTATGTGCCGTGTTAACCTCTGCGCCCACCCCAGCATGACGTTATCATGTTGCATTGTTGGGTGTCCGTTGCTTTTTGTGACTCTTGGTCCTCTCCTGTAGACTTTTTTACTCAAAGTCATGATACTTTTCATGCTTAGTAGCAGAGGCTTAGGATTTCCTCCCAAATATCTTGACTTGATGTATATAACATTTGGTTTTGTTTTGGGCATTTTTTTTTCAGCTTGCTTCCTTGAAATATGATTGTAAACATGTGGAAAGATAACTGGCAGTTTTGAGTAGGTGAAAATGTGGTCAGTAGGTGACTTTTCTAGGACTGATAATAATGAGTCTGTTTCAGGAGTAAGGCTCTGTGCACTATCACTTCCCATTCCTCTGGGGTCTTATTTCCTACAGTTCTCCCTGTAAACTTGGCTTCACTCAGGTTGACCTGTCTAATGTTCCATCACACCACAGGACCTTTGTATTTGCGGCTTTTCTGGCTGGGATCCTCTGCCCCTCTTACTTGCAGGTCTGGCTTCTCACTTCAGACTCAGATTGGCTTCTCATTGAGAATATCATTGGCTACCATCTATAATCCTTTCCCTCCTTGTGACTGCTGGATATTTGTATATTCTGCTTTCCTCTTTTTCCCTTCTTCTGCATAACATTTGCCACTATCAAACACCATGGGAATTGTGCATTTATCTTGTTGATCTTTTTCTTCCCCTCTTTTCACCAGAATATAACCCTCTTGAGGAAGGAGGCAAGGCAGAGAGGCTGGGGCAACTCCTGTTGGCTTCTCTGATGACTGACTTCCTCTGTGAGACAGTCATGTGTCTGCCACCAGGAAGCCCTCTCATGGCATGAAAGTCTGTGCTTTTGAGGTGCATTTGGAAGCTTCTGTATTCTGGCTGGTTCTGTGATTAGTAACCCTAGGAAGTAAATTCTTGTTAAGATGTGCTGTAGAGAGGCATGTTCCAGTGACTGCTTCTCTGCATCCTTCTGCTCCTTCATGCATCTGCAGGAAGTCAGCAGGCAGTAACAGATGCAGCCTGACGGACATCGGGCAGGGTAATGACAGAGTATTTGCTCTGGGATGGGTGAAATGGATTCGTAGGCACTGAGATTCCATTATCTTTTGTCCAAGAATAAAAGGTGTATGACTTACTTATCATTTAATCCCACACCTGGCATTAGCACTCCCAATAGGTGAGGGGTTGGGAGGAGAAGGGCTTGTGCATGGCTTTGTAAATAGTGATAAGGTGGTGGGACTGGAAAGCTCTGCTTCGCAGGGTCTGCCCGGGGTTGTGCTGAGTCCATGGCAATACTTCATTAGCTGTGCAAACATTCTCTTCAAGATAAGACTATAACAGTTGCTGTGGGGAAAATTCTTTGAGTCAATATTTGTCTGATCTTTCATAAAGTGTTTTGGTTCTGCTATTCGTGCTCTAGTGAAGTTGCCATTATAAATGTCATTTTTGGGGATTTGCTGTATTTGCACACTAGGTCAGTCCTGGAAGAGCCAAAGGATTGGAGTCACTATTTAAATAGAGTCTCCATAGGTTTTCTAAATGAATCTTTAAAATTGAAATCTGTTGTTTCAATTGACTGATAATTATGAAAAATCTATATTAACTACTCTGAGAGATTCTAAAATATATGCTAAGATCTTAGCTCTTACTTTGCTTATCATCTACCTGTTTCATAAATAAGATGGGGATCAGGATATGTGATATAAGGGACATACTAAATAAAATGAACAAGTATTACCTAATGGTTACTTAACAAGGGCTGAGCATGCCCCGTGCTTTTCTAAACATGAATTCACTCTTTTAATTCTGCCAGTGAGGCAGGTGTTACTGTTTAACTGGTGAAGTTTTATGTGAAGTACAAAATTGTGGGAGTTTGGGAAAAGGAGAATCATGAAATAAAACTTTCAGAAGGGGGTCTGATGGTCTGGGGATTCAAGACTTTGGGAAGCCAATGGCTGTGCAGTGGGAGGAGGGAAAAGGGTACTTGCCATATCATTTTTCACTCCTGAAAGCGGTTTACCTTTTCTGACTTGTTAGCCCATGTGCTTCTTGTGAAAGGGAACAGTAAACAGGTGAATAAAGCATGCAGGAGTGTGTGATGAATGAGAAGAACACAGGACAAGAACAAGGAGATGGTTGGTGTGGTGGGGGAGGGCTTGCCATTTTAAATAGGGTTGTCAGGAAAGGCAAGTTGAAACAACTGAGGGCAGCTTGAAGGAGCAGAGGGTGTGCTGTGAGGCGGCCTGTAGACAGAACCTTCGGGGCAGAGGGAACAGCAGGTGTGGACTTCGGGGTGACAGCTTACCTCATTTGTTCAGAGAACATCAGAAAGGCCAGAGTGACTGGGGAAAAGTGAGCAGGGAGAATGATCAGAGAAGGGGATCTCTTCAGGGGTCTGTATCCTACCCCATCACTAATTGCTTTAATGATGATGATAATGGGGGAGATAGGAGGAAGACCTGAGGCTTTTTAAGAAGGTAGAATGGCAGGCTAGCAGCTGTTGCTCCTTGCTGTGGCTCTGTCAGTAGATTGCTCTTCAGGCTCTTTACTGGGCAGAATTAGCTCAGGACCTCTCAAGCTTCATGGCTGATATGGGCAGAGGCACCTTGGCAGCCTCACGCCCATTATCTGGCAGCTCGGGAACCAGTTCAAGCCCTGGGTGAGAACAGACACGTGCTGGGAGTGATACTCCCCATCTCTCCCCCACTCCTCTACCTCTACACTTGCAGTGTGGTCTTGGCCTGGCTTTCCAGTTTTCTTTTCTGATTTTCTGCTTGGTACTGACAGTCCTGTGTTTGAACTGCAGCCCTCTTGGCTGGGCTCATGCCTTCTTGCCATCCCTTTGTCCAAGTCCACTCCTGTGTTGCTGGAAGTCAGTGTGGGTTCTGTGCTGTGTCGTGTAGCTGTTTGGGCTGTGTACTGAATGCAGAGGTAAGAGGATTCCCTGTGTTGTCAAGGCCTCCTCTCCGCTCTCTGAGGTTTTGGTTATTACCCCATCACTCCTCTGTCTCCTTGTGTAACAGCCTCAAAGTATGAAGTAGGCAGTGTTGACTGAGCTTCTGTGGGCACATGTGCTGGACAATTGTCAAAAGTCCTCTGGCAGGGCAAGGACACTTGGCTTTCCTTCAGTCTGGATTTGACTGTCTCTCATCCTGTCCCTTCAGTCTGTGTTGCCTGTGCTCCCGGTCGTGAGCACAGGCTGTGTGAGAGAGGGAGAGATCTTGGATGCAGGTTATGACTTGAAGAACTGAACCAGGGCAGTGTCAGTGTGAAGGGAGAATGGGGAAAGAGGGAAGAGGTCTGGGGAAGGAAACCTCAGCAGGCATGGTTCACTTGACCTTGTGTTGACTCAATACAGGCTCAGAACCCAGACAAGCATTTAGGAGTTTGAGGATCACTGTTAATTCAGCAGTTGCAAATGCGATGAATACTTTCAGGGAGTTGTCTAACCAAGTCATGGCCAAGTTATGTAAAGAAGAATGTGTCTGCTGTGGAGGTCTGTGAATGTGCAGGTGGGGTTGGGTCAATATGGGTTCAGGTCACACGGTTGAGCTAATGTTTACTTGCAAGGGTCAGCCGTGGGGTCAGCTCTGTGATTCTTATTCCCTCCTTTGGCTTCTGATTTTAATTGCAATGACTTCTGTCGAGATCTAAAGCACCAATGCCATTCATAGGAACAAATAGTGCGCAGACCTGCTCCGTTCTCAACCTCTTAGAGCACAGGTGGAGGCAAGGGAGACGTCTCTGTTCTCCCTGCTCCCAGCAAAGGGAGCCTGATTTGTTAGCTGGCACACATGGAGGTTTTTTCCAGCATCCTGTGAATCAAGGGATGTTGTTGGGCCCTTCCAGACACAGGGGCGAGTCATTCAGCTGAAAATGTTATTATAATAATAACAGATGAATGGCATGACGCTGGAAGGTGGCTACATGAAGGGATAGTCCCTTTTGGAAGAAAAATGTTAATTTGTTTAAGGTAAGTGGTCTCCCTGGGCCTACTAATTACTTCCCAGGGACACAGATTAATTTGCATTAACATTTATGAAACTTCCTGACTGTTGTGCAAAATGCTTTAAAATTTTAAAACACAGTTTATTTTCTGAACAGGACATTCATTCATGTGACCAAACCTTTAGAACCTGTGGAAGAATGTGTAGCAAGCCTTCTCTCTGCCATCCCTCCTCATGGGAACATGTCATACCGGTGTTATGTATTTGGTTAAGCTTCAGTTTTCTCTGCTGGATCAGTGGTAAAATTGTTAAGGAAAAACAGGCTATCTTTTCTCCTTTTAAGGGCCATAAACAGTTAGCCTTCTATATTTGCAGTTTCCACATCTACAGATTCAGTCAGCCCTGACTGGATAAAATTTGAAAAAAAAAAAAAAGTGCCTCTGTACTGAACATGCACAGACACTTTTATCTTGCCATGATTCTGAAGTAATATGCAAAGCAACTATTTGCATAGCATTTCATTATATTAGGTATAAGTAATCAGGAGGCGACTTTGAAGTTTGCGGGAGGATTGCCTAGCTTGTATGTAAGTGCGTCACCATTTTACATAAAGGATTTAAGCATCCATGGGTTTTGTTATCTAATAATTGGGGGGACAGGGTGGGGCCCTGATGTATGGTCTCTTAGAAATCAAGGGGTGACTGAATTTTATAAAACAAAGTAAGGAAATCAATCATTTAAAGCTACAAGTGAGCCACTTAAAAAAATAAATCCAATGAGTACAGATTTCTAAATGTTGGAGTGTATGTGTTGGCTACTCGGAGTCCCGGCCTCAGGCTCGCAGGCCCGCATTGCTAGCAGCACTTGTCAGAACATAGAATGTCAGACCTGCCCAGGCCTTGCGCATCAGCATCAGCTTCTGTGTGCTGGCAGGTGATTTAGAGGCATAGGAAGCATATGAAGAAGCTGCCTTCTTGTCTGTGTGGCATTGGCCTCAGGTGTGGGAGGTCTGTGAGGCCTGGAAAGAAGAAAAGGGAGAGACAGGCTGGGAAGTTGAGTCCCCCTTCTCCATGTTGGTTATTCTGACGGATTTGCTGCCTAAAATGGCACCCCTATGGGATGCTGGCACTGCAGGTAGTAGCTTTACTTGCTATGCCACAGCACTGACCCCTTGGAAAGCTTTAATATAATCTGTGCTTCTGAGAAATTTCTTTTTTTTTTTTTTAAAGATTTTATTATTATTGGAAAGCCAGATATACAGAGAGGAGGAGAGACAGAAAGGAAGATCTTCCATCCAATGTTTCACTCCCCAAGTGACCGCAACGGGCCAGGACGCGCTGATCCGAAGCCGTGAACCAGGAACCTCTTCCGGGTCTCCCACGTGGATACAGGGTCCCAAAGCCTTGGGCCGTCCTCGACTGCTTTCCCAGGCCACAAGCAGGGAGGTGGATGGGAAGTGGAGCTGCCGGGATTAGAACTGGCGCTCATATGGGATCCCGGTGCGTTCAAGGTGAGGACTTTAGCCGCTAGGCCATGCCGCTGGGCCCTGAGAAATTTCTTACATCTAGAGTGATTTTAATTCTAGAAATATATTGTCAAGGGGGTTCTTCACTTACAGAAAAAGATTTGATATAAGGATTTATTTAAGTATAATTTATAATGAAAGTTGAAAGCAAGTTCATTGTCTGACAAAAAATGAACTGGTGAGTAGGTTGTACATCAACCAAATGGACTGTTTTGCAACTAAAATGATGTAATATTTAGGTTATATTTTAAATTACTAAGTTGAACAAAAATTGTATGAAAAAAAGGAAATGTCAGGGGTTGCTTTGTCTGTGATGAGATTTTAGGAAAAGCCTTCTAGGTCCAATAAATGAACTACAATGAAGATATGTTACTGTAGAACATGGAGGAGGGAATTCTCAAAGAGCACAGAAAAGACCCACAACTGAAAATGGATAGAACACGTGATTGCCCTTATTCAGTGGAGGATATTATTATGAATGTTTTAAATGTGATCTGTTCAAGGCATTTTGGTAAATTCTTTTACTATGTAGTGTTGGGGTTCAGCTGTGTGGCGTTTGGCACTGATAATTAGGGGGTGGGGAGAGGAGAAGGAAATTTTCAGTGGAAACATTCCTAGCTTAGGATGTGCGGAACAGGCAGTCCACACTCACCCTCCGGCATGTGCTCCTGGACTTGGTAGTTAGTGCTGATGAGAAATCATGCCTCCAGCTAAAGCTGTGCTGCTACCCTGCTGGAATGCCATGGGCGAGTTAGCAACTGGTGTCCTGTAAAGGCCATGGAACATGCTCACTTTGAATTTCCAGGAAGCCTTTTGCAACTCTGAAAAGATAAGGCAAAAGGCCAGACGTGGGTGTGCCCAGAGCCCAGATGGCACCACTCCCACATTTGTGTCTTTGGAGAGAGCTCACAAGGGCAATGACACTTGTTTCTGGCGAAGGGGTGCTTTGGTGTCTGCCAAGGCTCGCATAGCTACTTAGGCCTGATATAGTAAAGTCATAGTTTAATACAGTTTTATTTTTTTATAACAACATGGTGGGTAGTCAAGAGTGGCAGCTATAGCTTTAACAATTTCCCTAGGAGAGGGCCTGGTGTGCTAGCATAGTGGTTAAAAGTCCTTGCCTTGCATGCACCTGGATCCCATATGGGCGCAGGTTGCAATCCCAGCGGCCCTACTTCCCATCCAGCTCCCTGCTTGTGACCTGGGAGAGCAGTCGAGGATGGCCCAAAACCTTGGGACCCTGAATCCTCGATGGAGACCTGGAAGAAGTTCCTGGCTCTTGGCTTTGGATCAGATGGAAGATCTTCCTCCTCTCTGTATATCTGACTTTGCGATAAAAATAAATCTTTAAAAAAAAATCCCTAGGGGGAGGGTGCAGTGATACAGCAGGTTAATCCTCCACTTGTAGTGCAAGCATCCTTTTGGATGCTGGTTCGTGTCCTGACTGTTCCACTTTCGATCCAGCTGCCTCCTTATGACCTGGGAAGGCAGCAGCGGATGGCTTGAGTCCTATATGGGATACCCAGAGAGAGGCTCCTGGCTTCAGATTAGCTCAGCTCTGGCCATTGTGGCCATGGAAGACCTCTTTATAAAAATATGCATTTCAAATTAAACTAAATCTTTAAAAAAGTTCCCTAGGATTGTGCTAGGACAGCAATTTGATGTGTATATTTTCAGCCTTCAGACCTGAAGGGAGTGGCTTTGAAGGCTTCCATCTTTTTCATGGTTCTTATTAACATGAACATGTGCGAGGGTGTTCGCCTTAGCCACAGTGACAAATCAATTCCAAGAGCATTGTAACAGTTCTTATCCTGTAAGATGGTAGCATCTTTTTAAGGAAAAATTGTAAAGTTAATGTCAAACCTAATGCTCATCATTCTGGCAGGTATTCTTCTAATTTGTCGCTTGACAGGTGGTGTGATGTTGAGACGGAAGGTGAGTTGAATGCCATTAAGTCCTAATGTGCAGCTTTGGGGTAAACTTGAGTTCCTGCTGCTAGAAGCAACTGCTGCCACTTCCCAAAGAGCAGGCTTAGTTAAGGAAGCTGTTTGTGAACTGCTTGGTCCTCAGTTGCAAAGTGAAGCCCTGGGGTTTCTGCGAGGACTGTGACAGTCAACAGCATAGACTGACAATGTCAGGTCACAAGGCTGCAGTGTCGCTACAAGGAGAGGCTTGGAAGGCTGAGACATCCTGTAGTACTGAGATTCATCCTGCAGGCACCTGGTACCCCTGCCTCTTTCTGGGATTGGCTAGTGTCACCTGTTGTAGAGGGTGTTCTCGTTCTTATCGGCTTTTGCTCCCCTCCCTGTGTGAAATGCTTTGCACTTGCCACCTCTTCATATTTTGGAAGGCTCATTTCTTAGAGACAGTGACTTGGACTAGATAGTAAGCACAGTCAGGATAATGAGTACCCAGTTATTTCAGATTAGATCAGTGGCTTTGGCCTTGTCAGCTGAAACTTGTTTTGCTTTTGCAGTTGCCACCCAGTACCAAGTGGACACTCTTCCCATATGACATATTTAAGAGATGCTCAAAGCCCCATCTTTGGTACTTATTTCAAAGGCAGTTATGGAAGTCTGGCTAACTCTTACGCTTGGAGGGAATTTCTAAGATTGTTGTCACTAAGTTTTCACTTTTGGAAACCGTAAAATATGACCATGATGAGAATTGCCTCTGGGTTCCAGTCTGTGAACTCAACTTGGCTTACCAAGGCCAGGGTTTCTTTTGATTACTGGGTCTGAGTTTCAATTCTTGGACTGGTATCCAGCATGTGACAGGTGCTCAACTAGTATTTCTTACGTGAGTGGATTTCTATTTCATAGGTTTTAACTCTGGCCATAGGGTTTTAGCTAATATCAAATTTAATCTTGGTGTTATTGATGTTTAATGTAATTTAGATTTTAGTTCTGGCTCCTGTTGATTGCTTTCATAGATTCATTTTTATTTGCTGTGGCTGCATTTGCATTGGACACCATTGCGCACAATTTTGCTGGCTTGACGTTTTTCGAAGACAATGTAAATTAGTTCTATATTAAAGTTCACAAGTGATTCTGAATGCCAGCCACCCTTGCAGTCTGATTACTTATTAAAATGCCATTTCCATTCATATTTCTCTTTCATCATTTTTTCTTTGCTTCTTCAGTTCCTACATTCTAATTTTCAGCAGATTCAGGCTTTTGAGAAGCAGTTGCTTCCTGCACTGGAAAGTCAGTCCAAGCCTATAGGGAAAAGTGACTTAGTGTTAGCCTGGAACTATATGGGTTAGGAGACACATTCAGGGATTAGCTGTGCTCTCAGACTGCCCTTTCCACGGAAACATCATCAGTCACCTAGACAGAGGAGTTAGCTGGCATGCAGAGGACAGGAATTTGCTGTTTTTTTCATGCTTTACTTCTCACAATTTTTTATCGCAGACTTTGTCTGGACCCTTGAATTCTTTGTGATTTTAGTTAATCTGTATGACCTCTTGTACTTGTTTCTTCATCTCCAAGATAAGGATCACACTGCTGTGTTTTCCAACATGGCAAAGCAGATTGCAAGCTGGTGTGTTATACTTCAGGAGTTTGTGGTCTCATGGTTCTGGAGGTGAGACTGTAATCGTGGTGTTGGCAGAGCCATTCTGTCTTAGAAGCCCCTAAGGAAGGAATTGTTTCAGGCCTGTGGCAGAGGAGTTTTGGTCTTTCCTTGGGTTGTGGCAGCAGAATTCCAGACTTTACATAGTGTCGTGTGTGTGTGTATGTGTGTCCAAGGTTAACATTCTTAGAAGTATACAAGTCATTTTGGATTAGTACCCACTCTATTCCAGGATAACCTCATTTTTATCTAACTGTATCTGCAATGTACCTATTCCCAAATAAGGTCGCATCTTGAAGAATTAGGAATTAGTGCTGCAGTCTGAATTTTGGTGTGTGTGTGTGGTGGGGGTAAGTTACACAATTCAAAATAGTAGGCAGGAAGGTTGCATAGAATTTTCTTCAGCAGTAACCTGTGCCGCTTTCTCTTTTCTTTCTTGATTTGAAGAATCCAAAATATTAGGAGATGCCAACATGGGGCACATAGATTTACTCTCTCATTGGGATGCTTAATACGTAGAGCAGGCAGCACATGTGTGAGGTTGTGGTTTCGGTTATGTTTTTGTATCAGGCTGCCAGGACTCTCTTGGTCCTTCTACACACTGAGCAGAGGTGGCTGGATGTGAGCCTGGTGCTGTAAACAGAAGAGGAGGCAGGTGGCTCTGTCAGAGGACTGCTGTGCTGGGTTTGTTTACTGGTTCCTTTGCAATCCCAGAGAGCAGGTACAACAGAGGATCAAAGGACTTTGTAATTACTCTCCCCCCTAGCAATTCTTGCTAATGCCTGCAGAGTTATTTGTACTGCTGTTGCAGGGACTGTGTCTCATTTCACGTTATAGATGTGTGACTTAGATGTTGGTTCCTAAACAGCCTTGAGCACTTCACTGTCTTTAAAGTGATGATTTTATGTAGTAACATTGTTGATAAGGTTGTTTGTTTCTTAGAAATTTTTATTTATTTTCATTTCACTGAAGTGGAGGGAGGAGGAATGGTGAGAAAGAAGCGGGAGCATAGGGGTGGGGGAGAGAGAGAAAGAGAGAAAGAAACAGAAACAACTTGAATGCAAATGACCTGACAGAAAGAGTATTCTACCCAGTATGATAAAAAGGAGAGGGAGAGGAGGGAAAAGAGGGAGAGGAGGGAGAGGAGGGAGACTGGGATTTGCTGTTTCACTCTCCAAATGCTTACAATGGCTGGGGCTGGGTTGGGCTGAAGCCTGGAGCCCCTAACTCAATCTGGGTCTCCCATATGGATGGGGGATAGGAACACAGGAGCTTAAGCTATCATCGGCTACCTCCCAGTGGGCACATTAGCTGCCTCACAGGTGGAATAGCTGGGACTTGAGAACCAGAGACTGGTAGGAGATGCAGGTGACCCAACTGGTGCTTAATTGTTGCACCAAATACCTGCTGCATAACGTTGCTTCAGAAGTAGAATTTATAGGTTTTTGATGTTGAAATATTATATTCTATTAATTTGACAAAGAAGAGTGACAGGAGAAACACAGAGAAAAATCTTTCCTCTGTAGGTTAACTCCTTAAATGGAAGGCAGAGTTGGGTGAAGTGATGTGTCTTTGATTCTCTTGCTTTGATTACTGTGTAGACAGGAGGAAACCTGTGATTTTGATTGCTTTACATTGTTTTCCTGATAGATGGTTATGGTTGCCTACACATGAGGAGAGTCTGAGTGGATATTTGCATGAATGGTGTGTAGGAGAGAACTTACGTACTTCTTCCCAGCCCAGAACGGATTCTGGTTTTTCAAGCAAGGATGTAGCTTTCTGAGTATTTTTTTTTTTTTTGTCTTTCAGTTCAAATAAGAGTCTCATCCAATACCTAAGAGTAATGCTTAATGAAAATATGAAATTCAGAAAATCCACAAGCTTAGGATCCATGTAAGGCAGTGAGAATGCTGTGTGGCTCACAGTGTGTACTCGTGAGCTGGGTTGTCATTGTTATTACTTGAAATTATGTGCACCTTTTCTAGTCGCTGAGGAATGTCCAAGCTGGGTGGATTCCCATTGTGTGGTTTAGTAATCACCATCTTGTATGGCAGCCGGAAAAACTTGTTATCTGAGCCTGGCTGGGTAAGGCTATAATTCAGGCCTCCCTTTCTACCCCATTGCCTGTAGGAAATAAGGAATTCAGTGTGGAACAGTGTTCTCACTGGCTGCTCTACTGGGTTGGCCTCTGTAAAGGAAACCCAATGGGATTGCTGGAAGCAGACATACCTGCTGTTAGCTAAGGAAGCAGGTGCAGAGACCTATGTGGTTGAGCTATAGTCTGGAGATACTAGACAGAGGACCCGTGAGTGGAAATAAAGCAATGCAGTAAGGCATAACTGCTGAGCAGTTACTTAAAGGAGCACAGAGCTTCCGGCGTACAATGACTGCAGCACCTTAGTAACTACATCTTGATGTATTTGCTTCTCTATCTTTCCCTTGCTCTTTCAGGTTTCAGATGTGACAGCTTTCCACCCCCAAATATGTCAGCATTGCATCTCCTAAGGAATAAGGACTCCCCTTCACCCATTAGCATAATATAGCATTAACCCAAGAAGATTAGTAGTGATTCTGTCTTACTCTGTAATACTTAGTGCATTTTTCAACTTCCCCACTTATTTAAAAAACATGTGACAACTCTTAACCCTAGGATGCAATCAGGGCTTATGGATTACATAAGAGAATTGTCATGTGCCTTTGATTTCTGTTAACCTGTAACAGCCTCCCTAACTTTTTAAAGCTGTTTTTGGATAAAGGCTGGTTGTCTCAGTGATGCCACATATTATGGGTTTCTTCATGGGTTCCTCATGTTCTTTACTGCTTCTACCCTGTGTGTCTTCTGTAACTGCAGTTAATTTTAGAGGTGTGAGTGTCTTCAGACTCTGCCCTGGCTGCCTCATAGGTGATACTGTCATCTTGGTATTATATAATGTCCTCCTGTCATGTTAAGGCTGATGTTGAAGTGATGATTGCTGGGTCTTTTTCCTGTAGTAATACAAGGGCACTTCCAAAAGTATATGGAAAATGGAATTAAGTTTATTCTGCTGCAAAAATGTTTACATTCATGAATATGAGGGGTATGCAAAAAGTTTGTGGAAAGTGTGTATTTTTCTAAAGATTTTAATTTTTATTGGAAAGAATTAAAAAAATTTTTATTTTTGATGCTTTTTACATAGTTGGTCAGGGTGATAAGGGTTAAGGGCTACAGGAAGATGGGTGAGATCACCATTTCCACATTCTTTCTTTTTTGTTCCTACATCTGAGGAAAAGGGGAAGATAAGGAGAAGCCACACCCAGCCTCCCAAATGGCTCTGCATCCTGGATCTAGCCACCTAATACCAGCCCAGGGTCCCTGATCTGAGGCATGCTCTGAGGACACTGCTCAAGAGGTTTCAATAGTTCAACAGTTCTGAATTACTGCCAGTCTTGCCACTCCAAGCACGATGAAATCTCTCCAGAATCCACTGGTTAATATAGTCCACCTTAGAGTCTCCATTTGCCCGAATATTCACTGCCAATACTTGGCTGGGGTAGTTGATCACTTTACTCTGTCTTCCATCTTCTGTTGTGGTATCAGGTGTACTCTACAGACTTCAGTGTATTGCCATATCCTCCATGTGCACCTGTATATGGTGTCCACCGCTCCACCTAAGCTGCTGAGGAGGCCTGGCTCTGACAGATGTATTCCACAGTTAGACCATGAAACCTGCAATTCCCCTCCATGGTTGGGGTTCTGAATCCAGTGATTTATTTGAGGGGATCCTCAATGAAACTTCATCTGAGGTGATCCCAGACCTGATTCTTGTGTGTGCTTGCCAGTCCAGAGTCCAGCACAGTCCATCACCTGGATCAGCTTATGCATATGCTGGTGGTTGCTATTGCTGGGTCAGTTCTGTTTCCAGCCCTGTCTTCCCCACGAACTAATGGGTGTTGCAGTTCAGCCTGATTCTGCCCACCACTCATTCGGCCCTCATGCAAACCAGTGGGAGTTGCAGCCTAGTCAGAGCAACCCACAATAACCCCCACCAGGCCCGCCCCTTGCCCTGGTTCCCGTGCTTGCCAGTATGTACATCAGACTGGTCTAATCTGTTCCACATCCCATTCGGCTCTCATACATGTCAATGGGTATTGAAGTCTAGTTCAACCCAATCAGCCCCACTATCCAGCCCACACATATACTGGTGGGTGCAGTTCTGTCTAGCCATGCCTGCCCTAGTCCTGGTTTTCATGCTCTCCAGTGGGAGTGGTAACCTGAGAGGGAGATGCCCACTATTTCCCTATTGGGCCCACTTCCACTTCCGGATCATGCACTCTTCAGGTGGATCTGCCATGTAACTTGACATAATTAACCCCCAGTGCCAGCATCTGCAGTTGATGCTGCAGCAAAGCCCAACCAACCCTCTCCCACTCTGACTTTTGCTTGCACCAGTAGGAACAGTCAGTCCAGCCTGGCTTTTTCCTGATCTGGCTCACACAAGGCCCACAGATGTTGTAGCCCTGCCTGTTCTGGTGTGCCCCCATCCCAACTCACACTCTAGTGGGAATGGTGGTTCAGCAGAGGAGCCCTCCACATTTCCCTATCTGCTTTGTTCCCCCTCCTACCACCCTTGGTTCTCACGTGTGCTGGTTGGGTGCTGTGTCCCAGTCTGGCATGGCACCCCCCTTGCCTTGGCATTTGCCAGTGGATACTGTAGCCTGTTTAGGCCTGGCCCACCCCCAATTCCAGCTCATGCTGGTGGGCATTATAGTCTAGTCCAGCCTAACTGGCACCCAGTCCTGGCCATAATGTGTACTGGTATGTTTTGCGACCGAACCCGGCCAGACCCACACTCTATTCTGGTGCTTAGACCTGTGCCAAATGTATGCCATTGGGTACTGTTCCCTGGCCTGGTCTGGGCTGCTCACTATTGTGGTTCTTGGGCTCACCTGCAGGGACTGTATCCCAACTGAGGTGTTTCCCAAGCTCCTCTACCAGAACCTCCCCCAGTGTCAGATCTCACACACATGGGTGGGTCCATAGGCCAGCCCTACTTAGTCTATCTCCTGTCCTGGCAGGAACATTGGCCTTTTCTGACAGGCCTTCAGTCCATTTTGGTTCTTACTGTTGGACGTTTCAGCCCAGCCAGTGCTGGTCCACACCCAGACACAATTTACACCTGTCTCATTAGGGGCAGAGACCTAGCCTAGCCCGTCCTCCATCTACCCTGGTCCGCCAGAGCACCAGTTGGTGTGCCCAGCCCCAGTCCACATTTGTGCCGAGGGACTCTGCAGCCATATCCAGACCAGAATGGAGCTCCTACTCTGACCCCCGCTCTCACCAGTAGGAACCCCGACCCAACCAGGGTGTCCCCTTAGCTCCCGAACCAGGTCTGTTCCCAGCCATAGGTTGTGCACATGCCAGTGATTGCTCTGATCTGGCTTGGTATAGCCCTCACCTGTCTCAGCCATTACCTTAGATATTGTAGCCCGGCATCCCTGCCTAATACAAACCAGTAGGTGTAAGAGCCTAGCTTGGCATGACCTGTGCTCCAGCCTGATTTCTATTCTTGCTGGTGTGTTAAAATTTGCTCGGCCCTGCCCAGTCCGTCCCCTCCCATAACCAGCCCATACATTAGCCAATAGTTGGAGATACTTTGCCCAGCTTGCCCGACTCCCAGGCCTGGACCATGTGATCATCAGTGAGAGTTATGACCCTCTAGGAGAGTTTTCCAAGTTCCCCCACTTGACCAACTCCTAGACCCAGATTTCATAGATGCTGGCAGGTGTTAGGTCAGTGTCCGGCATAGGCTCTCCTTCCATCTTGGTCTTGTATGAGCTGGTGAATGTTGCAGCCTGGCCTGCTCCACACCCTGTTTTAGAATGCACGTATGGGTGGACCTGCCCAGGTGTTTCTCGGTCCCTGTAATAGTGAGTGATGGCAGGTTCCATGGTCACACCTAGTTCAGCCAGTCACCACCCCAACTCTTGAGCTAAACCAGCGGGACTTGTATTTCTACAGGGTTGCACACACATCCCCCACAGAATATACCCCCAGACCTGGCTCTCTGTGTGTTGGTTAGTGTCATGGCCCTACCTAGTGTGACCTGTCCCTTGTTCGGACATTCTGTCAGGTACTAGGATCTAGCCCTGCTAGACAGGGCCCCAGCCTTAGCTTTCACATGGACTGGCATGTGGTGGTCAGCATCGTTCGGTGGTAACAAGTCCTATACAGGATTCACATGTAGGCTGGTGTATCAATTTGACCCATACAGATTGTCTGGCCTCTCCCCTCTAAACTACCAGGTCTCAGTACCCTTCAAGTAAAGTACACCTGTTGCTGGGAGTCCCTCATTGATTGCTCACTAACACACACAGTGGCTTCATTCATGAATGTGCCTAGGCAGCAATTCCACACCCTCAGGACCCCAGAGTTCACCACCAGGCAGACAGTGGTGGAGCCCAGCTATAATAGGTGTGTTGGCCACCCAAAGCCCAGGACTCCCTCACCGTGTGGCAGAGGTGGTTGTGGCCAGGGCCCCAAGCATTGAGTCCAACCTGGCTTGGAGTTCTCTCCACCCAGGCACCGAAGTCAAACTCCTCCCCATACACTTTAAAAAAGCATATATATTGAGTTGCAGGGGACCAGAGAATGGGAGGAAGGCAGGAGAAAGGCAGAGAGAAAGATGGAGGGAGGGAAGGAGGAAGATACCTGGTTTCAGCAGCTGGGACTGGACCAGGTTGAATTCAGGATCCTGGAACTCAATCTGCATCACACATATGGATCTAAGAACTTGAACTATTACTTGCTGACTCCCAAGGAGGGCATTAGTGTGAAGCTGGAGCAGAAATGGAACTGAGACTTGAAGCCAGGCACTTGAACAGATGTTCCAGGTGGCCACCTAACTGTTGAGCCAAACGCGTGCCCTACCTCTCCTCCACCTTTTCTTGTGCAATTAGGAATTTATAGGTTATATTTGACAAAGTGTAAATATGCTGTTTCCCAACCACTTTTCAGCCTAGTTTTTCTTTTAAAAAATTATTTCTTTGAAAGGCAGAGTGGCAAAAAAGTGTGAGAGAGCTGCTTAAGTCCCACAAATGACCACAGCAGCTGGGTCTGCTCCAGGCTAATCAGAAGCAATGCACCTAGTTCTAGAACTAGGTAATGCAATATGGAATTTGGGTGTCTCAAGCAGCAACTTCACTTCCTGCCCACAATGCCCATTTCAAGTTTCTTGTTATTGGAAGCATTGTCCTTTCTTAATGTTTCTGTCATTAGCATGGAGGAGAATGCTGAAAGGCTAGTGAGAGAGGATAGGAAAGTTATCCTCTGCACAGAAGGCTAATCAGTAAGACTGGGATTCTCTGTAGGAGAAAGTTAGGCCATCAGTGCCTCTTGGCTAGTGCAAACAGCACGAGAAAGGCCCATTAAAAGCAACTCTCATCAAAGTCTAGGATACTGCCAGAATCTGTTCTTGGGTGCAGAGCTTCTGTCTTCTTTATGCCTGGCTACCCCTGAGGTAATATAGTTTGGCCATGGTAAAATGTGGCCCATATTCTTCTTCAAAAATTGAATGTTTCCAGAATGTACTTATTATTCACATAAATTCCTCTCTAATGTGAAGCTGGCCCTGCCAAAAGCAGCTGACCACTGACCCATATTCACACACATGTTGTAATGAGGAAGCAGTTATCACTGGGAAATAGAAAACAGTCCTCTATCCTTGCCCTGAAGAGAAAGGCAAGAACAATGAGTTGGCCTTCTGCTTTGTGAATGTTGGACATCTTCCACGGCAGCCCTACAAGAAGGGGATCATAGACTGTCCTAAGAGAGGTCTGGGTGTTATGGGATTGCTTCTCTTTATATAGGGAGATGTGTGAATATTAGTTTGCTAGGGCTGCCATAAATAATACCACAGCAAAAGGACTCAACAACAGAATTTGATGTTCTCACAGTTATGAAGGCCAGAAGTCAAGGTGTAGGTAGGGTTGGCTGCTTTTGAAGGCTATGAGGGAAGGGTCTGTTCCAGTCTTCTCTGCCTGGCTGTCTTCTCTCTGCATCTTTACATTGTCTTGTCTCTAAACATCTGTGTTCTAATTCCCTTTTCTTATAAAGATTACCTCATTTTAACTGAAATTCAGTTAAACATTCTAGTTCCATATACAGTCCTATACTGAGTGTTTGAGTGCTAGGAATTCAACAGAATTTGGCGGGAGGGATAGCTAGGGGACATACAACTAAGAATATAGCAGGAGATCAATAAATATTGTAACTTAGATTATTAGTGGAAAGCTTCCTAAAATCTCTGCTGTGCTTTATATTACATGTAAAACCTATAGTATAGTGGTGGGTATATTGTAAGTGTATTAGTGCTCATGTTTTAAATTGTGTGAATATTATTTTTAAATACTGAGCCACTTGGCATGGAGTGTAACAGACATGGGTAGAGAACATTTCAGGCAATTACCTGTTGTATAGGCATCTGTGATGAGTTCAATTCAGAGTGGTGTAATATACTTTATTTCCAGTTGGAATAGGCTGGTTGGCATACTGGATATGTTGGTGAGATTGTATCTAGATGTGGCAGAAACAACTGAGATTAAATGTGCCTGCTAGGCTGTGAAGGCTTGTAAGATGGATGCCACCTGTTTGCCAGTCTTTTTCATTCATGACTGAATTCTTTGATCTAGTATTGTTTTCTTTCATTCCTTTCTATACTTCAGATGGCCAATTGTCTTGTGAAATACATGCATCATTCTTATCTTTGTATTTTCCTGGACAATCACACTTAATGTATTCACAGTTTGGAAACACGCCTCGATAGATATGGTGAAAAAGTGAAGGAAAGTATTCATTTTGAGTCAATAGAGGAAGTAGGTTCCTGACAGCTTCTTTTGTCTCTTAACTACTCCTAGTTTTCTGTTTGTTGGTTAGTTTTGATTGTTGTTGTGCAGTCTTGTCCATCCTGTAACTATCAGCTTTTTAAAAATGTATTTCAAAGTATTAAACAATTCAATTTAAAAAGCATTAAGAAAGTTAATTTATTGAAGTCCAAGTCACTTATTGTGCAAAAGCTGAGTGGGTGAGGTTTGGGACATTGTTGTTGCAGTCAAAATGTCTATTTTTCTTAGCTGGGGTAGAAATCTTGATCCTTATTCCTATCTGATCTAATTTTCTTCCTGTATGAAATTGTGGCGATGGAAACAACTTGGTTTGGGATCCTTGAGTCTGTGGCTTTGCGCTGATTTGTAGGTTGGAGAGGTCAGGAAATGTTATAGTTCCCTCTGTGTATATTCTGTTGCTTTGTTGTGATGAAGGTTTTGTGGCTTTGTAAGATGTTGAGTTAATAATAATAGCGATGGCCTTTAAAACAGGCTTCATTTTTTGGAAGATTTATTTTATTTTTCTTGGACTGCTAGATGTACAGAGAGGAGGAGAGACAGAGGAAGATCTCTCATCTGATGATTCACTCCTCAAGTGGCTGCAATGGCTAGAGTTGCGTTGAGTTGAAGCCAGGAGTCCGGAGCCTTTTCCGGGTCTCTCGTGTGGATGCAGGGTCCCAAGGCTTTGGACCGTCCTCTACTGCTTTCCCAGGCCACAAGCAGGGAGCTGGATGGGAAGTGGGGCTGCCGGGATTAGAACAGGCACCCATATGGGATCCTGGCACATGCAAAGTGAGGACTTTAGCTGCTAGGCCATGGCGCCGGGCCCAAACAGGCTTAGTTTTTAAGAAACACAAATTCATCCTTTGAAGAGCATAAATGCATCCATTAATAAATAGATTTATATGCATTCTTCTTGGTTTTTGGGCACATAGATGAATTTTTCAAAAAATAGTTCAGATTTAATTTTCAGCTGAACAGGCAGTCATAATGATGTAGTGAACAGAATGAAATCAATGTGCACTTAAACAATATGATTTAATAAGCTTTTCTGGATCACTCCCTCCCAATTTAGACTCTATTCTTTTGTCTTAAGGGAGAGAGATTAGAGGTGCTCATACAGTGTTAAGAGGGCAAGCCATCTTTTTAACACTGTCAATACTCTTAGCTTCTTTGTGCAATTTTGTTCCTATTAAACCAGACTTAGCAAAATTCTGCTTGTAGAAATACATAAATGGAGTACTTCTATATTTCCTATGTATTTGGAAGGAAAATCTCATTTCTTCAAAAAGCAATCTATGACTATTAGGGGAGATAGCTCAAACCGGGAACTCAAAGATACTGGTTACAAATGCAAGTTCTTAAATCTTTAAAAATTTGAAGCAAAAACAATGAATTTTGTCTTTGCTCATCTAGGTTTTTTTTTTTTTTTTTAACATTTCTACTACGTGTCTGCTGTGGATGCATGTGTTTATATATATGATATAGATATATATACATTTATGTCATGTTTTCTTTAGTCATCAGTTGATAGGAGCTTAGGTCAGTTTTATTGACTGTTTGA
This sequence comes from Ochotona princeps, assembly GCF_030435755.1. NCBI lineage: Eukaryota > Metazoa > Chordata > Mammalia > Lagomorpha > Ochotonidae > Ochotona > Ochotona princeps. Next base: position 32,448,516 of record NC_080836.1, read on the forward strand.
GTAATGCTACAGTAACATGGGAGTGCAGGTGTTTCTTAGATTGGTTTCATTTCGTTAGGATACATAGACCCAGTAGCTGGGTCACAGAGTAGTTTTAGTTTTGGTTTTTTGGATGAATCCTCACAATGTTTTCCATAGGGCTATATTAATTTGTATTTCTGCCAAAAGTCTATATTTGGGTTTCATTTTCTCCACATTCTTGTCAAAACTTATGTTGTTTTTTTTATATTTTTAATAATATTTTGCATTATGTGACAGTTTCATAGGCTCTGGGAATCCCCCCACCCCTCCCCCTCCCCTCCCCCCTGGTGGATTCCTCCACCTTGATGCAGTATTACAGTTCAAATTCAATCAAGATTCTTTCCTTGCAAACATATACCAAGCATGGAGTCCAGCTACTTATTGTCCAGATGGGTTGAACAGTTTCTTGGGGAGACCATTTCTGGTCCGAAGTTAGCGCTGGTATAATATCATCACAAAAACTTATGTTGTTTTGTTGATACCAGCTATTCTAACTGTAGGTGAACGAATTAAATTTATGTAACTAATTTTTGTTTCTAATATTGATGTATTTTATTGCTAGTAACAGGTTGAATAGAAGTGGTGAAAGTGGGCCTTCTTGTTTGGGTTCTTCAAGGGGATGTTTTTAACTTTTTTGTGTTCAGCGTGAGGTTAGTTGTGGGTTTGTCATGTATGGCCTTTACTGTGTTGTTACATTTTTATAGCTTATTTTGGGGGGTATTTTTAAAAAGGGAATGTTGGGTTTTTCTCAATTGCCTTTCTATTTCTACTGGAGTGATTATATGGTTTTATTGTTTTTGTTTATGTGGTATATCACGTTTATTGATTTAGGTATATTGAGTCATCCTTGCATCTTTGAAATGAACCTTATTTGATCATTATGAAGTATCTTTTAAATGTGTTATTGAATTAGGTTTTAGTTATTTAACAGAAGATGTTTATATCAGTGTTCATTAGAAATATTAGCTTATGGGGTTGTGTATCCCTGAGTAGTTTTGGTATCACAATAATGGCCGTAGGGGATAAGTTTGGAAGAACTTCCTTTTCTGATTTTTGAAATCTTCAAGTTTTTGGTCTTTCTGTGATGGGAGACTTTCTATTTTGTCTCCAGTGCTTTTGTTCTCTTCAGATTACCTATTCCTTCATAGTTCAGGCTTGATAAGTTGTATGAGTTGAAGAGTTCATATGAGATTTTTTACATGTTACTTTGGCTTGGATTCACTTAAATCATTTTCTGAATGTGTGGGTTGCTTGCTTAGAGTGCTAGTCCATCTGATTATAAGTGGGGTAGAGCAGGTGTCACTTCTTGATGCCTTATATATATATATTACTACAGTATAAGGTGGTTTGGGGGAACTTGATTTTTACTAAGATTGGCAATAAAATAAAACCTTTAGCTTTTTTTCTTGTGTGTGATTTCATTTATTCTATTTTGTTCTTGCATTTGTGAAGTTTGGTTTTTGTAGCTACTTAATGCACATAAATGAAATGAAGGACTTCCCCCCTTATTTAAATATGTATAGTTACCATCTGTACAACAAATATATAAGTATTATATAAAATATTGAAAAGATTACAGACGAAGATTGAACAATTATGCCAAGGAGAGAAAGGAAGGAAAAGAGCATTCAGAAACATGTAGTCAGCAATTTATGTTTTTTGCAGAGATCAAAGTGCAAGATGTGAGGCGTTTGGAGGAAGTTGCTAACAGAGATCCAAGACATTTGAGTCTGTATCAAGATTCAACTTGCATTGGTTTACACATGGAAATAAGGTGTGTTAGTGGTGAAGCTGGTGGTACTAATAGTTCCTTGTCTAAAGGGATGTTAAGATATCTGTCAGATATCTGATCAGCATTTATATGAATAAGCCAGAGCAATATTTGTAAAGGAAATGTTATCCATTGCTTTGGAACAACACATGGGGGTTGGTGATGATTTTGTGAGCCCGTTCTTGTACATCACCTTCAGGACTTTCCCCTTGGGTTTGGTGTGTTCAGCTGTCCGTGGCTCACTGCTGGTTATCTGCACAGGTCTGGCTTTCCTTCTTCTGTCTTTGTACTGGCACATACTTTCATTACCTTTTCCTCATCAACCTGAGCTATTACTCATCTCTGTTTCTTCTGGGAATTTTCTGTTTTCTGCACATGTTAAGAATCTACATTTTGGTTCATTCCTTCCATGTCTATCTGTCATTTTATTTTTAAGGTTTATTTTTTTGAAAGATAGATTTACAGAGGGAAGGTGAGGCAGAGAAAGATATTCATCTGCTGGTTCATTGCCCAAGTGAACACAACGGCTGAGCTGAGGTGATGTGAAGCGAGGAGACAGGAGTTTTTCTGGAGTCTTCCACATGGGTGCAGGGTCCCAAGACTTTGGCCCGTTTTCAGCTGTTTTCTCAAGCCATAAGCATGGACCTGAATTGGAAGTGGAGCAGCTGGGATAGGATCTGCACTCATATGAGATGCTGGTGCTGGCAGATGAAGAATTTGCCTGTTTAGCCACTGCACTGGCCACTGTAATTTGATTTTTTGAGTTCATCATTATTACTTTGTATTATTTACTTTAAGCCACTTCACTAATTTAGTGATATATTTTCCTTTTTTAGAATCTTTTTTTAAAAAATATTTGTTTTTATTGGAATGTCAGATCTACAGAGAGAAGGAGAGACAGAGAAAGATCTTTCATCCACTTGTTCACTTCCCAAGTGGCCACAGTGGCTGGAGCTGAGGTACTCCGAAGCCAAGATCCAGGAGCTTCCTCTGGGTCTTCCAGCCCCATGCAGGATCCCATGGCTTTGGACCATTCTCTACTGCTTTCCTATGCCACAGGCAGGGAGGCAGAAGGGAAGTAGAGCAGCTGGGACATGAACTGGCACCAGTATGGGACCCTGGTGCATGTAAGGCAAGGATTTAGCCATTCGGCTGTTGCTCTGGGCCGTTTAAGTGAGTCTATCAACCAACTTTGTTTTTCTGATTATAAAGCCAAAGAGTGTCCTTTATTGCTTTGTTTATGAGATATTTAAATAGAATATTACTTTAATATTATGGAGCTGATATAAAGTTGAAAAATAAATTAATTAAAATATACATAAAATGAGAAGGTTTCAACCACCAAGTAAAATGATCAACTACTTAATTTTTCATACTTATTTGTTTTGGGGTACTGTGTGTAAATAAGTAGGCAGAATGAATAACACATTAAATAGAAAGTTCCTTTTTTTTTTTCTTTTCAAGTTTTCAAGAAAGGGTTTGAATACCAGCATGCAATGTTACTGATTACATGTGAAGTTTGACACAGGAAATATTGGACTCTGGCCCCCTTAAGGAAAAATTCAGTCAAACCTTATAACTTAGCTACTGGAATGTCAAGGATATGAAATAATCTTGGCAAACATTTTGCACGTAAAGATCATAATTAGATTTCTTAAACCAAATATCTAAGGATTGTCTGGGAAATACTGAACTTTAGGCTGGTGGAAATGAATAGTCAGTGAGGAGACTGCTGCCGTGTGGTTAACCACGTGGGGATTAGATTCTGGATATGGAGCCTGTTACAGCAGTAAACTAATTACATTTCTCATCAGACTGGCATTCTTTTTAATTTATAATTTTTTAATGTTTTTATTTTTCAACTGCTTGAAAGGCAGAGTGAGTGACAGCAAGAGCAAGTAAGAGACTTTGTATCCTCTGGTTTACTTCTCTGATGCTTACCATGCTTACCGCAGCTGGGGCTGCAACAGCTCAAGGGAGGAGCCACCCCATCCTTGTCTCCCACTCAGGTGACAGGAAAGCAGCATTTGAGTCATCCTAGGGAGCAGAGCAGTCAGAACTTGAACTGGGCCTGCTGCGAGATGCAGGTGATGTAAGAGGTGGTTTAACGCACCTACCCCGAAAATGGTATTCCGAGAGCATTGTTAGCTGTCAGAAGAATAAATAAAAATAGATTGTCTTTAAAAATGGTTAAAAGGAAACTGTTGTAGAAACTGAACATGCACATCTTTTACATTCATTGATTTCATTTCTGATCCTAATCAATAAAACGACCTAACTTGTTAGTTGTTGGCAGTGAGTGAGCTTCAGTCCACCTTGAAGAGGTTGTGTGGCTTGTGTGTCATTGTTTTGCATTTTGTTAAATAACTGCTAATGAAAACAAGGCTCCAGGACACTCTAAAAAGTGGCTGTCAAAACAAGAGGAAATGATGGCTTGTCATGTGATTTTTTTAAAAGAATTTTTGTTTTAGTAGAGTATGGCAAGAAAATTGTAGCAGATATAAAAAGGTAAAGTTCAAAGGACATTTTCCTTTTTTAAAAAGGGTAACCTGCAAGTCCAGTGTGGTAGCATGTGCTCAGATAAATGTAGTTGAAGGCATTTAATTCCTGCAGTGAAAATTAGTGTGTGTGTGTATGGATAGGATGTTTTTATTCCACAGGGGAATTTAGTTGAGCACAGAAGTCCTTATGATTTGCGTGTACTTGGGTTGAACAGTAAAAATTACTTACTCCTAGCTACTCTGGTTAATTACTGCCTATGTGTGATGTTAAAGTCATTGGATTCTTTGGGGTGGGAGAGAGGAAGTGAGAGCAATGAATGAGGCAAATGGGAGGATGCAGGGCTGAGTCAGAGTTCTCAAGTAGGTGAAAAGGAGAGCGGGCCAGGTGACAGCTCGAGGCTGAGGGGGTGATCAGTGGAGGGGATAATGAGAGGAGACAGACAACTCAGAGCTAGAGCTAGAGCTAGACAGGATGTTAGAGAGACAAGGGACCTAGAGGTACAGAGGGGCACACAGGCAGAAGAGAGGTGGAGACAGCAAGACAGATAGCTAGAAGACAGACACAGATGCCAGAGGAGACAAGTTATAGACACAGCTCTCCGCAGTAGGCACATACAGGGCATAGTTGAAGCCATAGGAAAGCCTAGCAAGAGAGGCAGCAATGGGAGGCAAGGAGTCAACAGCATGAAGGCTTGTGTTTGTTCTGGCCATTTGGTCACTGCCCCGGACTGCCTCTTTTTGAGTTTTTAAGAAGCATCAGTAACTGGTTAATGCATGGAAAACCATTTGAAAGCAGGTAGCCAGTGTCCGCCTGTGGGTGAAGTTTCTTTAATTTCCATTTAGTCCGTGTTTTCAGATCCTAAACTCGAGTCCTGATCTCCATTAATCATTACTTAATATTAATATGGAAATGAGCTTACCCTGTTGCAGGTCCCAATTTCAATCAGTAAGTAATTATGAAAATCAGCCTTAGACATGCTGTGAAAGGGTGCTGCTTTCTAGGCAATAATTAAACCTTTCAGGATCCCTGGGTGGTTGGTTTTTTTTTTTTAAAGATTTTATTCATTTTATTACAGCCAGATATACACAGAGGAGGAGAGACAGAGAGGAAGATCTTCCGTCCGATGATTCACTCCCCAAGTGAGCCGCAACGGGCCGGTGCGCGCCGATCCGATGCCGGGAACCAGGAACCTCTTCCAGGTCTCCCACGCGGGTGCAGTGTCCCAATGCATTGGGCCGTCCTCAACTGCTTTCCCAGGCCACAAGCAGGGAGCTAGATGGGAAGTGGAGCTGCCGGGATTAGAACTGGCGCCCATATGGGATCCCGGGGCTTTCAAGGTGAGGACTTTAGCCGCTAGGCCACGCCGCCAGGTCCGGTTGATTTTTTTAAAGATTCTTTTCCTAAGCTTATTTTCTGCAGGTGGAAGAAGATGGCATGAATGATAGATTTGTTAGTTGAGGTAGGTCCATCCAGAGAAAGGGATGAACGGAGTATTGTAGAGCTACAGAGGAGCAAAAAGAGAAATCAACAGCTTTGTCTTGGTCCCGAGGGAGAAAGGGTTTTGTTGTTGTTTTTTCTTTTAAAAAGACAGTGATCAGAGCCTTAAGAACTTTAGTTGTTTTCAGGGAAATATTTTGAAGTAAGATCCCAAAATAATTATAGAGTTGTGGGGTTTTGTTTTTTTGTATTTGTGAACCAGGTCCAAAAATGGCAGGTAAATCTGTCTTCAAAGGGAGGCAACCCATGCACTTCCAAACTTGGTTGCTGGCAATTAGTAAACAGTGGCTCCAAAGGGAGAACACATGATGATGATGAAGGTGATGAAGAAGGGCCCGGTGCATTACAGGAGACGTGGATCTGACTCACAGGCTCCATGCAGGTCTTTTACCAGTTCCCCACAGTGACCTCTGCAGGCAGTGCAAAGCAGAGCCACACTGAAAGCCCTTCAAGGGGAAAGTACCACTGGAGTGAGACATAGGTGTAGGCACCCACATTCATCAACTCCACAGCAGGCTGGAAAGGGGTATCCTGTATATGATTTATGTGTGACAACACATGGAGGGGAGCTGGGTTGTCAGAAGAGTATCTCCTGGTTCAACTTGACTTGTATCTAAGTGGACAGTCACTATCACTATGACTTGCTTACCTGAAATTCAGATGTGACAGGGATCTTGGTTTTTACTTGTTTATTCCACTTGGAGTGTCCAGGCCCGAATCATTTCACTAATTGAGCCTGTCATTCCTGGGGCTGCTCTGGAATCCTTGGACCTTCTTCTTGAAGGCAGAGTAATTGTAATTGGGAATAACTATAAAAGAAGGCAGAGTTATTAGTTTGGATGTAGACAGAGACTAATGTGAATTTAATGAATAAGGAATTTAGAAAGTATCTTAAAATACATTACTTTATCAACTTTAGGAAAAGTCAGTGGTGTTGATTTATTGGTGAGAAATACAAGTATGCTTCAATCTAAACATTTATAATTTTTAAGGCTAATTGGTCATCCCATTATGTATCTGAGTGATTTAATACACAGACTTATCCAATGAGGAAACAAGATAGTGTCAGTTACGAAGAGTCATGGAGATAGTGCAGTGTCATGGATTAAGCCACAGCCTGCAACACCAGCATCCAATATGGGTGTTGATTCATGTCCTGGCAGCTCCACTTCTTATCCTGCTTTTGTGCCTGAGAAAAGCAGCAGAAGATGGGCCAAATACTTGGGGTCCTGCAATCCATATAGGAAACCCAGAAGAAGCTCCTGTCTCATGGCTTCCTCCTGGTCTAGGAATGTTGTTTTTGCCATTTAAAGAGTGGAACAGCAGAGCCTGGCGGCATGGCCTAGTGGCTAAAGTCCTTGTCTTGAACACGCCAGGATCCCATATGGGCACTGGTTCTAATCCCGGCAGCTCCACTTCTCATTCAGCTCCCAGCTTGTGGCCTGGGAAAGCAGTTGAGGATGACCCAATGCTTTGGGATCCTGCACCTGCGTGGGAGACCTGGAAGAAGTTCCTTGCTCCTGGCTCTGGATCGGCGCGCACTGGCCGTTGTGGCTCACTTGGGGAGTGAATCATCAGACGGACGATCTTCCTCTCTGTCTCTCCTTCTCTCTTTGTAATAAAAATAAATAAATCTTTAAAAAAGATAAAAAAAAGTAAAGAGTGGAACAGCAGATGGAAGATCAGTTCTTTCTGTTGCTCTCTAAATTGTTCAAATAAATAATAAAAATAGTTGAGTTGGATAAGTTTTTGATTACTTCAAAGTAGTATCTTTTAATGATCTTGCAAATAAAAGTTGTGAATAACCATTTACTTGTTATAGCTTTGCCTTGCTTTGCTTTTTCAGATGCAAAACTCCAAGAACTGAAGGGAACTGGCCCCATGCTTTCTCTGCTTTATGCCAGCACAGCTTTCTGAGTAAGTGCCAATGTTCATACCTTCTGAGTTCAGTTTTGACTTTCTGAGACTTGAATTTTCTGCAGATGCCATAACTGTTACATTCTCAGACTGATTTTGATCTGTAATCTACATTACTCGCATGAGTTGCAAAGGACGTGGCCAAGGGGAGTTTAAAAAATGGGGTTTCTGTTTCTCGCATTGCTTCTGAGTTGATTATGTACTGTAGTAGTCCATTGGAACTTTGTTTTGTAGATTGTGGATGGATGGGTATTTTTTCTTTGCTTTTTATCATACACTGCCTTACAGTGGCAAGTTCAAGACAAATGCGAGATGACATGACTTTGATGCATGGCACATCCTGCACTTTTACAAGGCTCCCAAATGCCTCTCTCACATATTGAACTGTCACAGCAATGATCAGTAGCTTAGAATGCCTCCTGAATTCCTGACTGGCTGCCAAAACAATTGCTTAAGTAAATGTTTCCTGATGTTCAATGGCCATTAACATTCTCCACATAAGCTGGTTATGAGCTGAGAGTTTGAAGGTCTACTACCTATACTTCATAAACTCTGAACAAAGGCTTTGTTGTCAGGCCTTATTGAACTGGGAGGGCAGGGGATTTTCTTCAGGGGGGGACAGACACGCTTCTATCTGTTTCTTCAGAGAACTACCTAATGTTTCTTCTGTGAACTACCTAATGGCTCTTTCCTAGGAGAACGATATAAGGGCCAGCAGGAAACAAACCATGTTGTAAGAGATCCCCAACATGGAGCCTGGTCAAACCCTAAGACTCTTACTGCTATATTCCCTGTGCAATGAAGTGAGTCCTAACAAGCAGGACATTGCTAGGCCAATCCCAGACCTCATAGAGGTACTGAAATCTGTGTGAACCACAGGCCTACTCTAGGATTTGGCTTTCTTTCACAGTGTGGTGAATCTTCATGAAGGCAGTTCTTAAACATTGAAACAAAGTATTTTAAACCATGGTATCTCAAAGACTCAGAGTGGAGCTAGCCCTTAATGAAACTGACACAACACCTAATGGTCCAACATTATCCCCTTGAAGATTTTTTTTCCCCCATACACCATGACAATAAATAAATAGGCCACCAGGGGTTTTTGTTGGAATTCCTAGAGTCACATGGACTCCTTGAGCTGTCCCAGTAGCAGAAGGGGTCCTGCCCTTGTTTCTGTGCAGTTGTGAATCAACAATTTGTCCTCTTTATGTTCAGTTTCACATTTGTGTTCTAAAGAGATTCATTTATACCCATTTGTTTCCAGTTAGGAAGGGACTGACTAGGGATGCTGGCTCTTGGTAAGGGATGGGTCAGAGAGCAGCATAGCAATATAAACTGGATCCTATTGTATTTTAAAGTTGCTCTCTAATATAACCCCTTTTCCTTTGGGCCAGGGATGACATCAGCTCAGCACTCTAGGCGTCACTGCCCATCAGGTGATGTTGACTTGTAAGGACCTTTTAGAAGATTTTTCTTTAAAAGCTAACTGGTGGGCACATCTTGTTCTCAACAGATGTAATTCTTCCTAGTCAGCTCCTTAACCAATTGTCTTATTGAAATAACTTTTTAAAGATAGTAACTTCATGGAATGCAGTAGGCTAAATTATTTCTTCTTTGAGCTTATTAACATTTTAGAATCCTCTCTAGAAACTTACCATGCAGGCTGGGCATTCAGCCTGTGAAAAGCAAACTAATGAAAGTGTGCTTTCATTTAATCAGCTCTGTGCTGTTTTTCATCTACTCTCTTGTTGCTTGAACCAACTCTCATTGATGTTCTAAAGTTACAGGGCAGTGTTGTCTTTAGACAGCCAAAATCTGTCTTCTCAAACAATAGATCTTCTTGTTGTCAGTTGGCTAATTTCAATAGCTTACCTTAACTTGATGTTCATTAGTGTGTGCTGCAAACAGGAGGCATACCTGCATATTCAGTTAATCACTCAACTATTGCTTGTCAGCAGGGCTGGAAGGAGTCTAGCTGTCTCTGTGAAGGGCTGCTTCACCAGTTGGCCTTCAATGTCATGTGCGCTAGGGACAGGGTTATTGATAGAGAATTCAAATTGGAAGGCATTTGCAGCTCTTGAAGGAATTGTTAATACCTTCTTTCTTCCCCAGTGAAATTATAGGAAGATGCTTCAACAAAGTTCATGGAAAGTAGAAAATTCTATGTTTATTTTGGTGCAAACAAATCTATGGAATCCATGTGTAGTTTTCTTCATAACATACATCAATTTTCTGAAGACTTCATATGCATAGATTTCAACCCTTTTTTGTTACCAAAATAAATTTATCTTTTAGCTCCGTTTTCCATAAACTGTTTGAAGTAACCACACGAATCGTCTTTCTCCAATTCACTTTTCCCCCTTGGGTATCCCATGGAAGTGCTCTTGTGTAAATGCCAAGTTCTAGAGCTGGAATTGAAAAGGAGTTGGGGTGGAATGGCAGGGGTGCACGGTAGGTAGCCCTGAAAGGTCAGCCACTGAGTTACAAATTAGTAGCAACTAGTGGAAGTGCTGAGGCTTAGGTAATGCTTGGCAAACCATCACCCATAGTTGGGCCCATTGTTCATTGCACAGGGGCACCAAGCCAAAGGGTAAGTGGGGCCACAATCCAATTCGTGTACTGCCAGGCAGAAGGCAATGTTGGCCTGGAGAAAAGGAGGCCCCTTTCAAATGTTTGCATAGCTAGTGCCCTCTTTCCAAGTCATGCACACTGCAGGGCTCATCTGTTCGGAGTAGGTGCCAGAACTCCAGCTCCAGCTTAACCCCAAAGCTTGGGGGAAAAGCTCCCAGTGGAGTCTGCTGGCAGAAACGTTGAGACACAGATGTCACATGAGAATCAATGCAGCCAGTTAATGCCTCTTTACCTAACTTTCAGTCCTACTCAGTATTCAAGAAGGAAGTGCCAGCTATAAAAAGAAAATGATCAAATGCTAGCGATGCTGTCGATGGACACAGCAGCATCAAAAAGAGAGCTGAATTTGGACCCAGAGGCTTCTGTTGATTCTGCAGGCCTTTTCTTGCAGAATTGGTGCTTGTTGCATTTCTTTTCAGAATTACCTTCTGACATTTGTCAAGGGATATAGTTTTCCTTCTTAAAGAAGTGAAGGGATAGATAAAACATGGAGATATAAAGGAACTGAGTTACTCTAGGGGCTAGCTTCATGGTGCAGTGAGTTAAGCTTCTGTCTGCCATTTAGGTGTCTTTCATGTTCTGGTTGCTCCGCTTCTGATCTAGTTCCTTGCTAATGCACTTGGGAAAACAGCAAAAGAGGGCCCGACTTCTTGAGCCTCTGCCACCCATGTGGGAGACCCATACTAAGTTCTTGGCTCCTGCCTTCAGCCTTACCCAGCCCTAGCCATTGTGGAGTGAACCTGTGGATGGGGGATCTTTCACTCTGCCTTCTCCATCTCTGTAACCATTCAAATAAGACTTAAAAAAATTAAGAAGTAGATAATTAATAATGATGGGCTTGCTCTGCTGTTTTAGTGATACACACACTATCACCAGCCTAGACTGAATTTCAGAAATCCGTATTTCATGTCCAGAGAACCCATGGAAGATGGCATTGTTGAGGGTCAGGGAGAGAGGCTTTCAATAGTTAAAGAGGTTTCTGACGATTTGTTAGGAAGTGAATAGAAGAAGACATTTGTGCTGTTGTCGGAGGGATTCGTTAGTATACTTAAGTATACATGTGTGTTGCCATGTTTGTTTGCACTTGTTCCCTAAGTGAAAGCTGAGAAATTGACTTGTGGACTCTGGATTCCTGAGGGTGGGAGGGGAAGATATCAGATGAAGCTATTTTGAAGTGAAGCAATTGATTCTACATTTTTTTCTGTAGGGAAGAAATGCTGGTTTAAAGCCAGAAAATTTAAGAAGGGGAATGCTTCTACCAACTGAAATGTGACTCAAAGTTCCTCTCTGTGTCACGCAGTGTGCCTCTCCTCCACTCTGTCGTTTTGTTTCCCACATGGTGCATTCCTGTAGGCACCATCCAATCCATGATTCACATCTGCCATCTCCATTGCACCGTTTCCTGCAGAAATAATGCTGCATAAGAACGGGCATATCAAAGGAAACTCAGAGCATTGTTCTCAGTCCTGTTCAGGTGAAATAACACATCCAGCTCTCGGTACTATTGTGTGGTATCCAGGGGCAACACCAGCTTCTGTTTACATAAAGGAAGAAAAAAAGTGTTGTCTGATGTAATCTCAGAAAACTGCTGCAGCAGGCCTTTGGAACAATTAGTTTAGACTATTTCACAGAACATTAAGCTTCACAATGTCAGTCTGTTCCTAAATGCAGTTCAAGAATGTTTTTCTAATGAGGCCAGAATCTAGGTTGCCAAAAGGGCAACCTCAAATAGACCATCTCATCTCATTAATTTTTTTTGACAGCGTTTTTTTTGAAAGATATAATTGACCTTTAATACACTGCACATATTTGAAGTACAATTTGCCAGTTTGGACATATGTATATATCTGTAAACCCGTCACTGCAATCAAGCTAATGAACACGTGCACCACCCCTAAATGTTTACTTGTGCCCCTTGTAAATCTACATCCCACTCCTTTCTGTCCCCTTGTGTGGTAAATTGCTTTCTGCCACTGCATATTAGTTGGAATTTTTCTAGAATTTTACTTTTTTTGGATTTGAATTATAAATTTATTTTAAATTATTCATTACTTGAATTTTTTATTTTAATGGAATTTATTAATACATTAGATTCTCAGGGTTATAGCAAATGTATGATAATTATTATAACATAATTAGTATCAACTCTCATGTTAATGTGAGATTAGTACAAGAACAGATTCCACGTAGTAGATCCAATTATAAGATTATAATGAAACCACCACTCTCCCACCAACCTCCCTATATTTTCTTTCCTTCCTTTTTTTTGAGATAATATTTTTATATTGGGAATACAAGGTTGTGAGAGTTTGAAGAAGCAAGTGTTTAAAATATAGTTATAAGTCCATGCTGCTAAACTAGGTGGAGATTTAATTCAATTATGGTGCTTGGGAGGTGAACCTGATGGAAGGTCCTGGAGTCCTTGAGGGTATGCCCAGACTTCTGACTGGGTCTGGATGCTTTTCTGCCTTGTGGCTTCTTGTGGTAGTTCTTCTGCACATGCTCTGCTCTTGCTACTCTCCAGTATCACCAGTTGTTTGCATCAGTGGGGCCAGTCTGATCTTGGACTGTGACTCTCAAACTATGAGCAGCAATACCTCCTCCCTCCATAATTATCTTGCTTTAGTTGTTATAAAAAGCTGATAAGAGCGTATGCTTATTGTTACCTTGCTTCTTTCAGCAAAATTATTACGAGTTTTGTGCATTATTATTTCAGTCCACTTTATTGCTGAGTAACAGTTCATTGTATGTCATCCCCTGGTCTGTTTATCCATTTGCTTGTTGATGGGCGTTCTGACCATTTTTTAGCTCTGGGCTATTAGAAATAAAGCTACTATGAACATTTGTGTACAAGTTTTGTATAGATGTCTGTTTTCTGTCAATTATTGAGGCATGAATACTTACATTTTCACATACATGTATGGCCCTATATATAACTTCTTGCAGTTCAGTGGAATTTTGATATATTTGGAAGCTGTATATTGGGTTTATAAACATTTAGGATTAATATCTTGATGAACAACCCCATCACCTTTATGAAATGGTCATTTTTATTCATGGAAATACATTTTGCTCTGAATTATATACCATTTAATGTTAATATGACAACATTTCAAAGAGCTCAATAGAAGCTGAAATTATAAGAGTAATTGTGTGCAAAATTTTTTTCAAATACTTGCATATTTGTGTTAACAGTCCAGGATTTTGTTATGAATGAAAGCATGGTATAGCTTTGTTTTAGTCAAATTCATGTTCACATTTAACTGCACTTTCTATAGGCAGAATTTAGTTAGGTCTTTAAAAAATTTTTTTTTGTTGTTGTTCAAAAGGCATATTTTACAGAGAGAAAAGCTCTTCCATGCTCTGGTTCACTCCCCAACTGGCACAATGGCTAGAGCTGAGTTGATTTGAGGCTGGGAGTCAGGAGTTGCTTCTGGGTCTCCAACTTGGGTGTAGGGGCCTAGGGACTTCGGACTTTCCTCAGCTACCTTCCCAGATCATAATCAGAGAGCTGGATTGAAAGTGGAGCAGCTGGGACACGGACCCGTGCCCATATAGGTTGCTGGCACCACAGAGTAGAGGAGTAGTCTGCTGTACCACTGTGTCAGCCCAGTTAAGTACTTTTTTTTTTTTTTTAAAGATTTATTCATTTTATTACAGCCAGATATACACAGAGAGGAGAGACAGAGAGGAAGATCTTCCGTCCGATGATTCACTCCCCGACTTAAGTACTTTTTTAAAATTTAGCTTTGAGTTGTTAAATCATTTGTATTGAATGTGACTGCTGAAGTATTTACGTTTTAAATCCTGCTATTTATTTTCTAAGTATACTTTTTTCTTTGTTTTCTTTGACTTCTTTTGAATTGATGCTTTAAGATGATTTCATTCTTGCTATTTTATTGGGTGATTAGCTGGAAGCATTTTCTTATTTATTTATTTATTTATTATTTTAATTCATTAATTACATTGTATTATGTGACAGTTTCATAGGTACTTGGATTCTCTCCACCCCTCCCCAAACCCTCCCACCAGAAACATTTTCTTTTAATAATTGTTTTGGTCTTTATGAAATGCATTCTTATTAGTCTACCTGAAAGTGATATATTTTACTTCTCCTAACCATATGCCAACTTATAGTACAATATTTTTATTTCTAGTCATCTCTTCTAGCTTTTGTTATTTTTTTGTACATTTTATTCACATAAGAAACCCTCCAATGTATTGGTCAATTTTGTTTAACAAGTCAGTTGTCTATTAAATAGTTAGAAAATAACAAAATTAATTTTCCCACTTGATCACCATTTCTGGTGCTTTTCATTCCTTTCTGCAGATTTCATTTTTCCTTGGCTCAGTACAATTTTACAGAGCCTGTGCAATTTTAGGTCTATTTTTTTTTCTTTCAGTGCTCAAATACAAAAGTTATTTGAGATGCACACACACATACACACATATTGAGAGAGAAAGAATGTGTTTGCTTCTACTGGTGAACTCCCCAAATTTCCCAAATGCCTATAATGGGTCAAGATCAGAAGCAGTAGCTAGGTGTCAATCCATGTCCCCTAGAAGAGTGGCAGGGACTCATCTATCTGAGCTATCATCTTTGTCTCCCAGGACCTGCTTTGGCAGGAAGCTAGAATCAGGAATCAAAGCCAGGCATCAGACCCAGCATTCTGACTGGGCATGTGAGTGTCTTAACCTGTTTTCTGTTCCCTATCCTCAATTTTTCTTTCTCTCTTTAAAAAGATTTGTTTGTTTTTATTGGAATGTCAGATTTACAAAGAAAAGGAAAGACAGAAAGATGTTCCATCTATTTGTTCACTCCCAAAGTGACCACAACAGCCAAAGCTGAGCTGATCTGAAGCCAGGAACCAGGAGCCTCTTCTGGTTCTCCCATGTCGGGGTCTCCCATGGGAGTGCAGGGTCCCAAGGTTTTGGGCCATCTGCTGCTGCTTTCCTAGGCCCCAGTCAAGGAGCTGGAAGGAAGTGGAGCAGTGGGGACACACACCGGCAGCCATATGGGATCCTGGCACATGCAAGGCAAGGATTCAGCTACGTAACCATTGTGCTAGGCCTGCTATCCTTAATTCTTAGGGGATTCCAATTTGTGTATATTTTAGGTTGTGTGAAGTTAGCTGTTAATTCACCTCTGCTCTTCTCATTTAAAAGTCCATTTCTTTGTTTCATTTTGAATAGTTATTATTACTATACTGTGAAGTTGCATCATGCTTTGTTGCGTAATGTTTACTCAGAAATTGCAGTTTTATTTTGTAGGTTTGCTTGCTTCAAAATTTTTCATGTCTCTATTTAAATTTGAGTATTTAAAGCATGACTACAGTCTTAAAGTTATTGTCTGCTAACTAACTTATTCTGGATGTTTTAAATTGACTTTTCTCTTCATTATGGGTGTTTTTCTGGTTTTTGTTACCTATTAATCTTTGATTTTATGCCAGATATTGTGGAATTTACTTTGTTGGACACTAGGGTTTTTTTTATTCCTATATTCTTGGACTTTGTACAATGCAATTAAATCTTTGAAAACAATATGTCACTTTTCAGGGCTCATTGTTCCCCACAATTCAAGGGAAGGTTCTTCTAAGTTCTGTGCTATTTGTTGCCCATACTTTCCAGTCTAACATGTGGAAATCGCAATGTTTAGAACATTTTATTCTCTTTTAATCTAAAAACTACATATACAGATATGTTTTCCTCACTTCCTCCCATTCTTGCTTTTGTAATGTGAACAATGAGATAGATACCAGACATGGAATACCTGAATAATAGAAAAGAAAACCTTTTCCCTTGAGAAAGTTATATTCTATAACAATAAATCAGTAGTTACATAATAGGTAGTAATACATCCTTTGTAGAAAAATAAGGCAGAATGGCAGGAATGGAATATGGTAGAATAGTTTGAGTGTCCAGGAAAAATGGTTAGAAAAGGTAACATTTGAACAGGGACTTAAATTAGGTGATGCAGCATGCCAGGTGTCTGTTAGGAGAAGAGACAGTCCAAGTAAATGTAATACTAAGTGAAGTGGAAAAACAAAAGGAGAGAGTGGTTTTGGCATGTGTGAGGGAGAGCAAGGAGGAGAGTCATGATGGGGTACAGTAAGACATTGAGGGAAGGAACAGTAGGAAAAGCTCTAGGAAGATTGAGGACATATAAAACTTTGTGATAAGAAATTAGTTTTATTGAAAGGATAGAAACCACTTGGAGGTTTTGAGGAAGGTATTAGGTGAAGTTGTCATCACCTGAAACAGTGGGGTTGGATGTTGTGAGGGCAATGGGAAAGCATTCAGATTCAGGACATGTTTAGAAGTAGCAGTCAGCAGGATTTGCCGATGCGTCAGGACTTCAAGGCTTTAATAAGGTTGCCACTTACTGATATGATTAAGCTTTGGAAAAGATATGCAATAGCTTAGTTTTGATGCTGAGGTTATGACAGTGGGAGGTAACTGAACCTATCTGTCTAGAATGTAGAGGAGAAGTCTGTCCTAGAGACTTAAATCTGAGTCATCATTAAGAGTTTTAGACAGTCATAGTTTAAGACCAGGCAGACCCACTGTTACAGTATCTGGCCAAGGCTTTCCTGCATGGAAATGCATGGTGGAAGAAGGAATGCATGGTGTCAAGCTTCATGTAGTAAGAAGGAACACACGGTGTCTGTCTCATAAAGTGACCATGATTCAATCATAGGGACTCACCCTAACAATCTGCTGTTGAATGCTCTGCCACTGAGCTATACCCCTTCTTACCCTGGCAATCTAATTACTTCTCAAAACCATCTCCTCTAAACATTGTAATTGAATTAAGATTCCGCCCTTTTGGCACCATTAGTGGGGGACTTTGGGAACCAAACCTTTAACACATGACACATTCAGCATCCAGACTGATACACAGTGGACCAATGAGATTAGGAAAGTCACTGTCAGCTTCTGGGTGTAAAATTCTGTGATGAAGCAGAAAAAGATAAATAGCACTTAGGAGGAGAAGAGACCATGCTGGGCTAAGTGGTCAGTGTAGAGGTAGGTTCTTCATGTGGACAAGGGAAACAATATTCAGTAAAATCGGTTGTAGACTGCTCCACTCAACAGTGCATTTATTTGAATAATTCCCACTGAGTTTCACTGTTTCTGTAGTGTTTTTTAAAATATAGATATGAAATTGCTAATAATTGATTACCCTAAGAACCAAAGTCCAAAATTATGCTCATGCCATTTTTGTTTTGGCACTCTTCTGGAGCCTTTGCCACCCTCCTTAGATGGGGCCCCTCCTGACTTGGACAAGAAGTGAATTTAGGTAGCTTTCTGAAGGACACTGTCCTGTTACTTTTTCAGGATACTAGGTTATTGTCACTATATGAAGCATTTCCACATAAGGTAGTAAGATGTGCCATTTTGGGCTAAAACATTTGTCCATTTCTGAAGTACAGAAGTAGTTGGTTGAATGGTAGGTTTGGTATATGTTGTATAATTATCTTGACACTGGAAATTCTTCTTTTCCCTTTCCAGAGTGAATATGGGGAAGGGCAGCTGTGTGCAAAACCTTATGGGGCTGTTGCTCAGTGCTTGATTCACATGCCAAGTCTTAAATGGAGAATTATAGATGGGATTTAAGGACTGATGGAGAAAAATAGGAGCTTATAATCACTTTCAACTCTTTTTTTAAGTATTGCAATCTTTGAAGAAAAGTCTTATCATTATAAGTAATGCTTTTATCTCAGTGCCAAGTGATATTTCATTTTGATGTAGGAATTCAGGGTTTGGATATGTATATATTTATTGACAAATGGTTGTGCTGTTGAATTCACTAATGCAGGATAAAGAAAATCCCCTGGTGCAGGTCTTTCCTGATGTCCTAAAACTGTTTCAAGACCCCACATATCTCAGAGTAGGAAATTGTACCTACAGGCTTAACACAGAAGTCGTAAAGGCTGGTCTCCTTTAAAGCTAAGCTGTCAGCAACCTGCAAATTAGAACTGTAGGGAATGTTCAAACTTAAAGTTCATCTTTAACGTGAAGGGGGTTTACACACTACTATTCTGAGGGTTAATCTTCACTGACAGATGCAGAGACAGGAGAATCAAGTGTTATTAGGAAAACCCAAGCTTTCTTCTATTCTAAGCCCCTTTGACTTTCTTTATAAGCATCAGCCAGTCATTGCCAAGAATATGTCTGCAGGGACTGATTCCAGCATTTCCAAAGCTTCTTTTGCATCATGTAACTAGAGAAATTGTGCAGCCTTCTATCTTTTGGCATGTTAGACATATGCCATTATGACAACAAATAATAGTGATATTAATGACTTTTCCCCCAGTCAATATTGACATGCATTTAGGAGAAAGTAGCTCATGAAACTGGTAGGCAGTTCTCACTACAACATTTAAATTGGATATTAACACTGGTTAGGTAAATTGTGTAAACTTTAGATATCTCAGTTTCTACATTTGTAAATGGAGTTTCTAATAACTTTTCTGCCATTGGCATGGTTTACAGTGAAGTGGTGATTAGATGTCATGACTTTCAGAAAATTAGAATTCTGGTTATATAGAGTCTTAAAATGCTTATTTCTCATCACACAGGAAGATTTTTCTTTCTGACTCTCTTTAAAATTGGGTGGGTCATGTGACTTTCTGACCAGTGAGTTGTAGTTTAATATGAGTCGTTTCTGGGCCAGACCGCTTAGATGCTGACGTGTGAGCCTTTAGCAATGGTGATGGTAGAAATATGTTTTTATATTTTAGAACTATCTAAAGATTCTAAGATAACACACAGACAATAGTTACCAGGAGTTGGGGCCTAGACCCACAAAAGGCTTACTGAGTAAATAAGAAATAGACCAGGCTTTCAGATCACTTAGATCACTTAGATCCCTGGTTGGTTGTTACGGCAACACAGGATCTATGTAGACTGCTCTGATACAAAGAAGTAAAAAAAAAATTATGACTGTGATTATTTATAAGGTATCTCCTAGCTCCCTTCTAATATTTACCACTAATTTCCTTGCATGCTTAATGAATTTGAGTCTATCACTGCTTTGACTTTTTACATCTTCTCTTTCCCCCAAGAATCTTAAATGTAATATTGGGTGTTAACAAGAAAGGGTAAACTTTGCTAGCAGTATAATCTAATGGTAGTTAAAACATAACTTTTAGAAATTCTCCTTTCCCAGTGACCACTCTTTGGTCCCCTTTGCTTAAACCTCCTGCTCTTGGTATTTAAATGCTAGAGCATCCTAGAGTGCAGCCTTGGCACCTTTTCTCTTTGAGTCTCTCAGTTTTGTTGGCTTTCTATTTTGCTGTTGAGTGAATTTTTTAATTGATGTATATGTGTTTATGTGGAATGGTAAACCTCTGTAGTCTACATGATTGACCACTTTCCTCATCTACTATTTGACTTTTTTTTTTTTTTACTGTATTTATAGTTTTTCACACTTCTGTGTGATCATATGCTGTTCACTTTTTCTAAGCATTCTGGTAGAAGAGTGAGACGGGGAATTTGTCAGTATGGTTATGCCTGTTTGTGAGTTTTCTCTGTATGAAAACTGCTTTGCCTTGCATAGCAGGGCCATGCTATTCCTGCTTGTTTCACCATATTGTTTCAGTTATGTAGTTTTAATGGTGAAGAGGTGGGTTGTTCTGATTAATTTTCTTGCCAAATTACCCAATTTTTCTGTAACAGATATCTACTGTTATACAGCAAAGCATTCCAAATCTTAGTGGCATGAAACACCAATAATCATTTATTATCTCTCATGGTTTCTGTGGGTCTGGAATTCAGAAATGGCTTGGTGGGCAATTCTGGATCAAGCTCTTCTCTGAGTTTGTAGTTGGATGTTGCCCAGATGTAATCTTCTCAAGGCTTTTCTGGACCTTGGCGTCTTTTTTTTCCTGTTGATTTTTAAAATTTCAAGACTTATTTTATCATGAATTTTTTGATTAATATGAAATACTTGTGTGTTTTTAATGAGATGTACTGCAGTATTTGCTATACACAGCAAGTATTGGTGAAACTAGAGAATCAGATTTCTCATTTGCTCATCTTCTCTCTATGTTGGCACTCCACCAGCTGTATTTCAGTTCTTTATATGGTATACAGTACATTCCTGTGAACTCTAGTTGTCCATGGTGCTGCGGAGCACTACAACTTGTTACTTCAATCTATTTGTTAATTCCTATAACCAGACTTCCTCCCTCCCTCCTCTTACCCTTCTGAGCCCCTAGTAATCACTGTTTAAGTTCACATTAACTGTTACTACTTTTTTTTAAAGATTTACTCATTTTATTACAGTCAGATATACACAGAGGAGGAGAGACAGAGAGGAAGATCCTCCGTCCGATGATTCACTCCCCAAGTGAGCCGCAATGGGCCGGCGCTGTGCCGATCCGATGCCGGGAGCCAGGAACCCCTTCCGGGTCTCCCACGCGGGCACAGGGTCCCAATGCATTGGGCTGTCCTCAACTGCTTTCCCAGGCCACAAGCAGGGAGCTGGATGGGAAGTGGAGCTGCCTGGACCAGAACCAGCGCCCATATGGGACCCTGGGGCACCCAAGGCGAGGACCCCAGCCGCTAGGCCACGCCGCCGGGCCCCAATTGTTACTATTTTTTAAGCTACTCCATATAAGAAAGAAAAGATGGAGCTTGTTTCTGTTACCATGCTGGTCTTCAGCTCTATTCATTTTTCCACAAATGTGTTATGGCTTAATATCACACTGTGTGTTTGCTTGGGGGGGGCATCACATTTTTTCTCTCTTCTTAAGAAAAATTTATTTACTTGAAGGGTAGAGTGACAAGGAGGGAAGGAGAGAAACCTTTGTACATCTATATCTCTATCTTCTGTTTGCTGGCTCTCCTCCGGGATGCTCACAGCCAGGGTGAGCCAGAAATTCTATCTGGGTCGGCTACATGGATATTAGAAGCCCAAGTGCTTGGGCCATCAGTACTGGTGCCCTGGCACATTACCAGAAAGTTGAATTAAAAGCAAAGATTGTATTCAATTGAGGCACTCTAATATGGGACTTAGGCACCCCAAGCCATGGCTTAATTGGCTGTGCCAAACACCTGCCCACATATGACATTTTCTTACTCTGTTCATACAGCAATGGACACATAAGTTGTTTCCATATCTTGACTTTTGTGAATAGTACTACAATATGGAGGATTTACTTCTAATGTGATTCAGTAGGATACTGGAAGAATTGTCTCTCTTTTGGAATCTTCATAGGGCTGCTTGAGTATCCTCAGACTATAGCACTTGACTTTTCCTCCATCACCAAATCCAAGAAAGCAAGGGAGAAACTCCAGTGTATCTTTGCTTTAGGTGCTATACATCATTTTCCCACCTATTATTAGACCAACTCTGCTTCAGTGTGTGTTGAGTTCAAGTTGACTCCCCAAGGGGTAACTACCAAAATTAGGCTGCCACCAAATTTTGAACATTGTTTAAGAAGTATTCTTGGATTGGACATACATTTTTATTCTTAGGATGTAGGAATGCCAAGTGATGAAAATCGGGACTTGCTCCAAGTACCCTTGATCTTAGACTCAATGGAAAGAAATGGTGAGTTTTTGCAGCTGTCTTACTGGGTGCACAGAGGTAGTGCCTCCAGGGATACTTTCTGGTATTAACTTTGTTGTTTTTGTCTTCTACTTTGACTATGTATCACTGAATCCAAATTTTTTGAATAAAGCCTATCAGGTGATGGACAACAAAATGTTGAAGACAAGTTATAAACAGTTGCTAATTGAGTGGCAGCAACTGTTTTTTTTTTTTTTAAATTACATTGCGTTATGTGACACAGTTTTATAGGCTCTGGGATTCCCCCAACCCCCCTCCCCATACCCTCCCCCCCATGGTGGATTCCTCCACCTTGTTGCAGTATTACAGTTCAAATTCAGTCAAGATTCTTTGACTGCAAGCATATACCAAGCATGGAGTCCTAGCATCTTATTGTCCAGATAAAATCAACGGTTTCTTGGGGAGACCATCTCAGGTCTGGAAAGTCACAATATAACATCAACAATGTACAACATTATGGAATTAATTGACATGGTATTGAGTAACAAATATGTTAAAAATGCAAGTTCTTAACCACATCCTGTGACTACTTCATTGACATTTCAATTTTGGTTTATATACAACTGGATTCTATACACCTTAAAATGGCTATAGGCTACTATTCAGCTGTCTCGTGTCTATTTTCACTTTAGTATTTAGCAGTTTATAGTGTTGAAGCCTAATTTTGCTGAACTTGGCAGCTTTTAGGATAATCTAAACTGGCTTATAACTCTAACAAGGCATATGTCAACAGTTGAAGTGCAGAACAGTTTTAGGAGGGGTGTGCAGAGAAATCTTTAATATCTTAGTGAAGAGTAATTAGTCTTTGTGTCCCACCTAGTAAGGTATGTGTGAGTCTACGCCGACCGTTTCCTGTCTGGTTCTAAGCTTTCCTTGTTGTTCTCTATCTATTTTAATTTGTGTGTGTGTGTGTGTGTGTTTTGGGGAAGTGGCAGTAACTGTTGTGTGCTTTTGCTATGTGCTGGGTATGTAATGGTCTCTATCAATCAAATCTCATTTAGTTGTAAAGAATATTATCAAAATTTTAAATATGAAAAAATTGATTTTTCGAGTAATTCCTACAATGTATGTAGTAAATGGTGGGCTGGAATATCAACCTGGTTTTGTCTCCAAAAGCCGTGATTAATCCACTGCAATTCTCTGTGTTCCACTGATACAAGCGCACACACACACACACATGTGCTGTTTGAATATCAGAAAGTTGAAAATCTGTAGAGTTGTATATTGAAAGGATTTGTTGAAGGTAAAAAGGTGCAGGAAAAAGTAATCTCATATTAAAATAGCTTTAAATGGAAAAGTACCTTATAAATGCACAAGTCTCATTGTTATTAATCTTATTCAGCTTAGAGAGGAAAGTGGATCATATATAGTCCTCTGTTCCTTCAGTCAGTTTATGGCAGAACACCTGTCCATTAATCCTTGACCTGTTAAAACAGTTAACTGCCTGTCCAGATAATACATTGAAGTAATGTGTAATTAAAGAAAATTATCATCTGCTTGTCTGGTCGATAGGAATAGCCATATTTCAAGTTAATATATATTCTAGATCAATGCATGTTTTAGATTATGAAACTTTGATAAAAGGTATAATTCAAGAAGGTATCAGATCATATTTAAAATTAAAGCATAAAGAGCTTTGTGTTCTGTTTTGTTATAATGTTAATATGGCATCTCAAAGCAAATAGACCTTGGGAATGGGCAACACTGCTGCTTTTGGATTTTTCCCTTTTCCTGATGTTTTCTTTGGTTGTGTTACCACATTAGTGATGAACTTGGATGATGATCTTGAGGGTGAGTGATGATGTGTAGCCCTCATTACATCTCCTTGGCACTCAGCCCATAGACACCAGCAGTAAGAGCCTTGATTTCATTTTAAAAGGAGTTAGAAGAATGTGAAGAAGGTCATGGCCATCAATCTGTTATCACTCTGCTAGATAGCATCTCTTTAAGGAGGCACATGAAACATAATTTAAAACCTCCAGTGAAGGCCCCCGAAATGACGATGTTCATCTTACCACTTCCTAATGAAAGTGTGCGATCTCTGAAACAGAGCTCACAAGCATGGCCCGACTCAAATTGTCTGAAAATGCTAGGATTCTAAATTGCTGCAGCTGGGTCAGCATAAATAGTATACACAGTGAGGCACATCTATGAAAGCAAGAAACTATTTTACAGTCCTGTTAGATTTTATTAACTTCACATTTTTTTGAGAGTGAACCAGTACTCATCTTCCGTAGAAAAGAGACTGAATTCAATATCCGGCTTATGGCTCGTTATTGATTGGGAGGCAGAAAACAGTCTTGAGGAGCTGTAATCTTTGAGAAGGTGCCTCTGCTGTCTCTAGCTATAGCCAGGAAATCTCTGGGTATTATGGCTTTTATTATGTCTCTCCTTATGTTTTCAAGGATATTCTAGAAGGAAAATACATAGCTCTTAGAGTTTGAGTTCCCCAACATGGGATTTAGTTCTGTGAGACTTTTCCTAACTTTTTAGGTGTGTGCATATTTTTACATAAATAAAATTTGGACACATATTTGAGTGTTTTATTTATTGTCATTAATATAAATTGTTTCAGCTATTTATAAGTGTCAATATTTCATGGTAGCATCACAGTGCATCCAATTGATAGGTCATAATTTATTCCTTCTGTGTTAGACACTTAGATTGTTTCTCAAATTTCCTGTGTGGGGTGGGTGTTGTGGTGCAGTGGATTGAGCCCAGGCTTGGGATGCCACATTCTATATTGAAGTGTCAGTTTGAACCTCAGCTTCTCTGCTTCCAAACCAGCTTCCTGTGTCTATACCTGGGAAGGCCACAGATCAGGTCCCAAGTTCTTGGGTCTCTGAGAACCATGTGGGTGATCCTGATGGATTTCTGGGTTCCTGACTATGGCCTGGCTCAGACCCAACTGTTGTGAGCATTTGGGGAGTGAATGGACCTGTTTCTGTCTCTCATCATTATTCTTTTAAACAAATAAATAAATCTTAAGACATTTTTCCTCTGCTATGGATAATAAAAAACTTGTTCAGGAATATAACTTTAAGGTATTTTTTTTTTTAGCGGATTTAGAGGGTCAAGCTGTTTTTATTACTTGAGCATTTTATTTTGTTTCTCCAATGCTAATTCTTCTTGTTCACATCACTGATGTTTTAAAGTGTCGTATCTGCATTTTGGAGTTGAGTTAGAACTGACTGGGCGAATCAGCATTAATGATTCGATCTGAAATGGTCCCAGTGGGACATGATTCACTTCATTGGTTCAAATAAAGAGGATATAAGGAAGGGTGACCTATAGAAATGTGTGTAGGGCTAAATAGCAAAGACTGCAGCAGTGAGATGGCATGACCAGCCCTGGGCTGCAAGGATAATGGAAGGAAATGGAGTTTTGTGAGTACTTCCAGCTGCAGCCCTGGAGGAAGCAGAACCTACTGCGGCTGGGGTGAGAGGGAATGCAGTCTCCACCAGGGACTGAATTTAGGAATGTGGGGAGTAGGAGAGAACATTCAACCTCACTTTCCCTTTCTTTCCAGTCTTTTGTCAGGGAACTCAACCACAAATACCCTGGCTCAAGAACTTGGATAATGCTGTCTTCAGGGTTCACCCTCCTGGAACACAAAGTGGGGGAAGTCAGTGGATCGAGGGCTGGTGGAGTTGGAAGAAGCAATTGGCAAAAACCCAAACTCAAATCCCTACAAAAGCAGGATGGGGCCTACTTTGTAGAATGTCAAAAATTGGGATCACATGTCTCTCTCAGAAAGGTCTCAGATATTGTATTTCCTGGTTAAGGAGAATGAATCCCTGATGAGAGAGCAGGGGATTTGTACTAAAGCAGTGCCAGGAGGAAGTCCTGTCCAAGATTTCTGAGATTGCTCACTAGCAGGGTTGTTGTCATCTCAGGCCACTCTAATTGCATTTTTAAAAAATTGTCATTGACATTTTTTACTGGAAAGACTGGTCTTACAGAGAGAGAAGGAGAGATAGATGATTCTCTGTCGGCTGGTTCATTCTCGCAATGGCCATAATGGCCATAGCTGATCTGCTCTGAAGCTGGGAATCCAGAGCTTTTTCTGGGCCATCTTCTGCTGCTTTTCCAGGTCACAAACAGGGAGCTGGAGGGGAAGTGGAACAGCCAAAAGCACACACATGGGTGTCCACATGGAATGCCTTTAGGGCAGAGGGCCATTCCCTGATTGCATTTCTTGTAATAGCTATTGCATTGTTTTTCCAGTTCTTAGCTTCACAGATGGGACAAGGACACAAGTCTGCTCTTGCAGCCATTAGTATTCCCAAATGCAGTCTCCTCTGGGACCTTCATATCACATTTCTATGAGGCAAGCTGAGTCTTTTGCATTTGGCTTGGAAGCCATTGTCCTTCCCCAAAGCAGGGAACAAATGCATCCTTCTCCGGATCTTTGAACACTGCATTTCAGTAAGATCCATCTAACCTTCCTGCATTTCTTTCCAGCTGCCTAGGGGGCATAATCTATCAAGTTTGAAAATGCCCATGAGAAGCTATTCTAGTCAGGTTCTCCTCCCCGCAATTCTCCAAAATCCCCTATCCCTCAGAACATCTCAAGACCCCAAAATTGTGAAAGGCCTACCCTGCTGAATAACTGGGTGTCTGGCCATATGCTCTGTCTGTCTGCATATTGGTAGTTGGTCACCTCTTTGAATTTATCTAGAATAAATTCATTCCCTGCCAATGTGAGTCTACTCCCTGTCTCTTCTTTGTTCTTAATACTCATTCCTGAATGTTTTGATTCAAGCATGGTTCTAGTTTCAAATGCACAGGTGAGGTAGGTTGTTCGTGTAAGAATGTAGGCACCAGTCAGTCCACCACTGGTTCACTTCTCACCACTGAGGACTGAGAGCCTTGGAACATTTGTGGGCTTTGATGCTTTCTGAGTCCTCTATACACATGCTAAAATGTTGCTTTCATTTAGAGAGCAATACAGTTTTAACCTAGACATATTCTGGGTCACTATATCCTCAGTGAGCACCATGATGTGGCTTCCATGCCAATATCAACATATCTGCATTTAGATTCATGTGTGTAGTAGTGTCAATAACATTTTTCAATGTGGAGGGTTTTTCAGCAAAAACTGGGGAGACCTAACTTTGATCCCCATGCATGCCGTACACTCAGGAGTCTTTGCCTGCTGAGCAGACTGAAAAAGAGTTTTATAGAAGCTACAGAAGGGCTGGTAGTAAGAGAATCCAATGGTTATTGTTACCTCTTACGTGCAATCAAGTCCTCTTTTTGGGATAAGTTTGCCGCCGTAAGCCAAAATACTAGAAGCACAGAGTACCTAGGAGGTTCTTTTATTCCAGCAGGGTAGGAATGGGAGCAGAGGGAGAGAGAAGGGGAACGGCTCCTGCCATGATAGCAGGAGGGGGCTGCCAGGGCAGGGGATAGGGTCAGGATGAAGGAGAACGGGGAGAGCCAGGTAGGAAGCCCCAGCACATGCAGGGGGAGAGAGGAAGAAGAGGAAGTGGATGGGAGGGCTGCTGTGAGGGTTTGTTGGATAGGACTGTCTGAGCCTCAGGGGATTGGTAGGTGGGAGATTAGGGGGAGGGGCTGTGAGGGATCGGTGGGTGGGGTTGTCAGGTATGGTGCCATGAGGTCACAGAGGATATGTGGGAACAGGGTTACAAAGATACAGTGGACTGGCAGACCACAAAACTGAACCTGCAAGGCACGCGAATCTTAAGGACGCTGACCTAGGGGAAGCAGATAATCTAAAATAGTACTGAGTTCAAAATGGTGGGGACCTTCAGGGCCAATGTTTGAGTCACTCCTCACATTCCTCTCTTTTGTTATATGTAAAGGAAAAGGGATATCATTCTCCTCCATGGCTTCTTCCGGCTGAGTTTGGGCTCAGTGTTCTCTAGGTAAGAAATCTCAAGCTGGTGAGGGAGAAATGGGAGACAGAGGCTCCTAGCCCTACAAGAGAAGCTTGTTAACAGCAGCTTGGTTAATTTTTTTTTTTTTACATTTGAGTGGATGACACAGGAATGGAGCTAGGGGTTACTTATCAGAAGTCCTTTTGAAAAGGTGGATTGAAATTTTCCTGAGGGTCACAGGAATATGCAGTCTCTGAGTTTTTCTTGATCAGGTGTTTCTCGAGGATGCCTCTGTGGTGGTGGGTAGCTCATCATGGCAGGTGTTGACTGTCTGTGCAGACTCTGTGTTCCAGCCATTCTTGGATGGATTGTCTACTTGGCAGGGTACTCAGTCCCAATAATCATGTTATACCTGGAAGTAAACTTCCAAGAGGACTTATGCCACCCTGATCACAATCACACATGCCCATCCTTGGACAGCAAAATGTCATTAGCATGTTAAGCAAATGTGGTTAATTTCGGGATTGCTGCTATTACAGGGTCTTGAAAAAAAATCATGGAAAATGTATTATAAAAAAACATGCATGGATTGCAAAATCTTTTTGTAGCATTTCATTCCATTTTCCCATGAGTTTGTTAAAATATATGGAGTGATCTGTCAAGAGATTTAATACCTGGCTTTGCATGAGTTGTTTTCTCACTTTTAATTAGCATTAACATTGGAGGATTCAAGAGAATATTTTGCTTCTAAAAATGATCTGTATATAACTTGGGGAATTTCTGTGTGGAAGAAAGATGCTAAACTGCTATCCTGGCGTCTGTGTGCTGATTTAAGAAGGAAAGCAACGAAGGAAGAGGCAAACAAGGAGGGAGTAAATCCTCTACAAACAAATTATTTCATGTAAAAGCAAATTTTGATTGGCATGTAACAGTTGTACATTTTATGGGGCACAGTGCAATATCTCAACACATATACACAGCATAAACTAATCAAGTCAGACAGCTACGTTTTCCAGTTTTCTTGTCTTTCCTTTGTGTTTGGGACCCAGCAGCTGCTTTTACAGTTTTTTATTCACTGCATCATTGTGAACTGTGGTTGTCTCACAATGACACTAGAACTTGTTGCTTCTGTCTGTGATTTGATGCTTATTATTCAGCCTCCCTTCATCTGCCTCCCCACAATATTCAATACTGCTAGGTCTCTCATGTTCACTAAGTTCAGCACAATTGCTTTTTTAAACTTCCATATGTGACAGAGAATATATAGTATTGGTCTTGCTATATCAGGTTTATTTCACTTAAAATTATGACCTCCAGTTTGATCCATGAATAAATAATCTTCTGTGGGTAAATATTCCATTCCATTATGTATATACTGCCACAGGTTTTTTTTTTTTATCCATTTGTCCATCAATGGGATCCTAGATTCTTTCCTTACTTTAGTTATTGTTGATAGTGCTGCAGCGAACATGGGAGTGCAAGGTGTCTGTTTTTATATGCTGATTCATTTGCTTTATTTGTATATCCAAAAATGGGATAGTTGGATCATATGGTATTTAGGTCTGTTTTCAGTTTATTTGAGGAAACTTCGTACTGTTGCCTGTGGTGGCTATGCTAATTTTCATTTCCTTTAATGATGTATCAGGGTTCCCATTTCTCTAGATCCCCATCAATATTGATTATTTTTGATAAAGTATAAATGTAAAATGTTAAACTATGAAACTAATAGACATAAACAGAGGAAAGACTCCAGGGCCTCGGCATAGGCAGCAAGTTTTTGGATAATATCCTGAAGGCACAAGCATCATAAGTAAAAATTCACAAATGGAATCATATCAAAGGAAAAAGCTTCTGTATAACAAAGAAAATAATCAGCAAGATCTGTATATTTGAGAGATGATCTTGCTGTTCATTTGCAGTTTGTACTTATCAAATGCCCGCAACAGATAGGGTGGGCCAGGCTAGACTCAGAAGCCAGGAGCCAGTAACCAGTAACTTCATCTGGTCTCCGACCTCAGTGGCAGGAATGCAAATGCTTGAACCACCATTAGCTGCCACCAATGTCATTGGTAGGTAGCTGGACTGGAACCTGAAGCAGGACTTGATCCTAGGCATTCTGACATTGAATGCAGACGTCCTAAGTGGTGGCTTAACGTGCTGTGCCACAATACCTTTCTCCTTGATTTTCTGATGTATTTATTGTTGAAAATAGTTTTTAAAAAGTCTCTTCCTTATAAATCCTCACTTTGCTGCCACTCATGGAGTGCAACTTATGAAGTTGACACTTTGGGGACACTAATGTGTAATATAGTTTGGAGCTGGAGACAAACTGCCTTGTAATTACCAAAGGTGATTTTTTCCATTGAGCAGAGAACGTTATGTCTGTGTATATAAAATAGATAACACATATCAAGATTCAAGGTAATTATATGCGTGTATAATAGAATATTTGGTCCTCAGTGTGTATGGGTCTGTCCTTTACACAAGAGTTATAAAACCCATTATGTAATTGAGTGGTCATATACAGGTGTGCATATAGCCCGGCATTCTAGGCAACACCTTTTGTCCTTAGCAATGAGAGTAAATTGCTTCTGATGTTTTTGAAATTGAAGTAACAGGGCAGTTATTTATTAAGGTCGCTGCTCACTAATTTTTATGATGGAGTTAGTCAGAGGTGGAAATTATAAATAATTTGGAACTGGCATTTCAGTGTGTTATAAAATTTCTCTCCTGCCACCTTACCCTTTTGTTTGTTTGCTTTAGCATATATAACAAGAAGCCCAAATCCCATGAATTAGAAGTCCAGTTAGTTACCTCTCCCCAGCTCTTCTCACTTCCTTTTCGTTGTGCCAAGAAGCTTATTTGAGTAATTGTCTTGGGGTGCAACCTCAACAATCAGTCCAGGTTATAAGAAAATGTCTGAAGGACCGTTTTGTTTTGGCCTTAATTTTTGGTAAGAAGAGAATAGGTGTGGGGATTGGTGTGATGAGACTGAATCTGATAGAAGAGTTCCAAAAGGCAGCTGGGCTTTCCCTGCTAAATATAAACTTTCATATCACCTCATCCTCTCCATCTGAAACTTCTTACTTTAACAAATCAGGAGCTCAAACATGTCCTTCTTCAGTGCAGTTAAATTTGTATATCACTGATATTGAAACCTGTTTGCAAAAGCCAAACAATGCTCAGCCCCAGCAAAGCCCTCCACAAATGAAACCACACTCAGCCCGCAGGTTAGGAAACACAGCCTACTCCT
This sequence comes from Ochotona princeps, assembly GCF_030435755.1. Classification (NCBI taxonomy): domain Eukaryota; kingdom Metazoa; phylum Chordata; class Mammalia; order Lagomorpha; family Ochotonidae; genus Ochotona; species Ochotona princeps. Next base: position 32,479,529 of record NC_080836.1, read on the forward strand.
GGTTTCTGCTCCACCTGGAATGTGTCTTTGTTCAAGGACTTTCTGTTTCCTCTTTGTCTCCTTGCTTCCCAGAGTTCTGAGACTCCTCTGAGGAATTTTTTGTCAGGACCTCCCTGTCTGCCGAGGAAAAGGATATGGGATGGGTTTGAATGGGAACCAAGTAGCCAGAGAATCAGGGTGCAAGGCCACGCTAATGATGACCCTGTTCCCATCTCCTTCACAGTGAATTAAGTTGAGCAGAATCAATACTCTTTCCAAACAGCACAAGCACAGTGGGATACTTCACAAATGGTCATTGGCACCCTCTCCTGAATTTTACAAGGATATATCACAAAAGGTGAAGGAAAAAGAGAATAAAAAGGTCAGCATATTTGGATGTAAAAAATATTTGAAAAGTCTGTAGTTTTCTCATAAAATTCATTTTAGACCCCAGTGTGTTGAAAATACTGGCATTAATATATAGTTAGTCTCTGTGTTAGATAATTTTGCTTGTGTTGCATAGGTGTACTTTTATAAAGTTGAAAATTACAAAGTTGAACCACTGCAGATGAGGACCAGCTGACTTCTTATACCATCCCATTATAGATATTAGTTTCATATTACAGAAATAATTGAGAAGATCTTTAAAGTTTGGTACATATTAACCAATGTTCTACTCCTTGCAGGCTACATATTGCTTGAGTTCATTTTCCTGTTTCCTAAAGGAAAGTACTTAGAAATTCTTTCAGTGAAATTCTGATTAGTAGACTGTTTTCGTCTAAGAAATGATTCCATTCTGCTTCTTCAAAAATAGCTTAATAGACTGCTTAGTTAATAGCTATCTTTTCCTAGAAAAAGCTGTTTTCTGCCTTATCACTGTTAAGAAATCTGTTGTCAGTCTAGTTACTTGCATCTTTCTATCTGCTTTTATAATACACCCACTCCTATTATGATGGCTTATGTTCCAGTCGTAGGTTGAAAATGTAAAAAAAAAAATCAAATGTGTGCTTAATTCCCTGAATCTGCTGGTAATCCTAGCATAACCCAGTTTAACTTAAACGTGCTGAAAATACTTGCGTTAGCCTGTAATTAGGCTCTGTTTTAAATAATTTGCCTGTGTTGCACAGGTGTACTTTTATAAGTTGAAAATTCCAAAGTTGAACCAGTGCAAATCAGGACCAGCTGTTTTGTAGTTGCTTTTGAGGTTATGCAGTATTGCGTTAGCATGTCCGGAAGGAGAACACTTCAGCTCTTCTCTTTGGGGTATTTATGTTTCCTGCTTCTTTGGATTAGTGTCTTTCATTAATTCTGGAAATAATCTTTGCAATTACGGCTTAAAATTCTTTTTCCTTTAAAGATTTACTTATTTTTAAATTTTTATTGGAAAGTCAAATATACAGAGAGGAGGAGAGACAGAAGATCTTCTATCCATTGATTCACTCCTTAAGTGGCCGCAATGGCTGGAGCTTTGCTGATCCAAAGCCGGGAGCCAGGAGACGCCTCCCGGCCTCCCACACGTGTGCAGGGTCCCAAGGCCTTGGACCACCCTCAACTGTTTTCCCAGGCCCCAAGCAGAGAGCTGGATGGGAAGTGGGGCTGCTGGGATTAGAACTGTTGCCCATATGGGATCCCGCAGGGTGCATGCGTGGCGAGGACTTTAGCTGCTAGGCTACCATGATGGGCCCTCAAAATTCTTTTTTTATTCATTCTCAATTCTCTCCTTCTAGGCCTTCTATTACACTTGTATTCAGTCTTTATTTTATGCTTGTTCCTCCAAATAGCTTTTTAACATTCTCTTCCTTGTATTCTGCTTGCTTCTTTTTATAACTATTATTAGTGATTCTTCAGTAATGCACAGTTGTGGCTGAACTCATTCAATGTTTTAATTTTAATCCATTTATATCTATATTATATTCCTAAATGTCCTCTTTGTGGTTTGCAGGTTGTCCTGGCCTTTCGTGTTTGCTAAGTTTTTAATTCCAGAACTTTTTTTTTTCTGAACCCCCTTGCTCAGTGGCTGGGCAGACCCCCTCTGAATCCTGCAGTGAAAGGGACACCAGAACAGAGTGTGGGTCGAGCCGGGACTGGTCGCGACAAAACCAGTGCACACTATGGAACGCTAGGGTGAGGTTGCCTGTACTGGATTTAACTGCAGCACCCAACCAGCACGCGCGAGATCCAGGAAGGGAGGGGCAGAGCCGGCGGGGGGGATTAAGGGGTTGGTCCCCTCGCCAGACAGCTACTCCCACTGGAAAGCTTGGGCTGGGATGGGGACAGACCAGACTAAGCAAGGCTGCAACACCTGTGCACTGCACGTGGACTAGATCAGGGAAAAACCAGGCTAGGCGGATTATTCCTGCTGGTGCAAGCATAAATTTGTTTTGCTTTTTAAAAAAGTTTACCTATTTTTATTTGAAAAGCAGATTTTAGAGAGAAGACTGTGAGAGAGGTCTTTCACCCCCTGGTTCACACTTCACTCCATGAATAGCTGCAGTGGACAGTGCTGAACCCATCTGAAGCTAGAATTTCTTCCAGGTCTCCCATGTGGGTGCAAGGTCAAAGAGTTTAGCTGCCCTCTACTGCTCTCCCAGTCCATAAGCAGGGAGCTGGGTGGCAAGTGGGGCAGCTGGGACATGAACCAGCACCAATATGGGATATCAGCACTACAAGTAAAGGATTAGCCTGCCATGCTAATTTTTATGAGCTGTTTGGTTTAAGCCACCATCCTACACCATGTGGTATAAGCCGATGCTTTGTCCTGGTTCTTGTCATTGGTGTCACATATCCATATGAATCACTGTTGCGCAGCTGCTGCAATTACTTGAGAAAGTCTCACGATGGAAAGTGGAGCCAGAACTGGGTTTATTTGGCATTAATCAAGGCAGTCTTTGTGTTTTGCCTCATCTGAATAGCGATTATTGAATGTGTGAGACACTCAGCGTTTCCCAGAGAAGGTCTTGGAATGTATAACATTTCCTAAATGTTGTCTTTTCAGAAATAACCTTTCAAAACAAGTCAGCTTTTTAAGGGCAATTACAGAGCCTTGTGTGTCAACAAAACAGCAACAGGATGCCTCGTGGAAGGTGACGTAAGTGCATGTAATTGCTCAGGTGCGTGGGGACCTGCCAGTGAGGCACACGTCACTTGCCTCTTATTTTGAGAGGCTGCTCTGTTTTCAGTCTTGCCTGGTGCTCCAATCTCCTTGATTATGCACCAAAACAAAGTCCAGTGAGAATTCTGTGGGCCACCTGCCTTAACCTCACCAGTGAGAGAAAGGATGTGATCACCTACAGAATCGTAGCTCTTCATGAAAGATCTTGAATGTTTCCTGATTGGTTATTGTCTTGCCCTGTGGATGAATAATAAGAACATGTGGCATGTTTAAAAGGAAATAATTGCTGGCTTATTGAAACTCAGAATATAGGAGATGTCTCTCAAACACAAAAAGAGCTTTGCTGATTCTCTTCAGGAGCATGTATGACATGAGTGACCAAAATCCTTATGTTTAAGAAGTTCTTAGGCAGTCATCTCCTCTGGACTTCTAAACCCCAACTAAGAAAAAAAAAACACACAAAAAACTAAGCGCTATGTAGCAGGTGAAATTACTTGGTATATAAACAGTGTTTAAAAGCTTGAGATGAATAGTGTACAAAATTTAGCAAGCAGTGTGTTACTTTGGAGTGTAGCCTGAAGGGATCAAGACAGATGCCAGACCTGCACTGCTGTCTGCTGTTGCTTCCTACCCTGCACTACTGTTGGGGAGCCCACCCTCGAATTGTCTATCCGGAAATCTCATCTTTGGAAAAGATGTAGTTAACTCCCTCATGCAGAGGTAGAAATGACGAATGAGCTGTGTGGGTGTCCTCCTCCTGTGTTTTTATCTAGAGATAATCTTGAAGTTCATGGAATGCAGCCCTGATAGCCTCATAGGAAATGTATCTATCAGGTGGGAAGAAGTTACTTTTGAGGTAATGGTGGGGAATGCTAAGTGGTTTTTAGTGTCAGCATATGTACAGCTGGGGCTGCTTCTGATGAAACAGCTGAGGCTTCTGGAGGTTTGATCTGGTCTTCTTGATGGGACCTTGTCCACAGTGCAGAGAGCCTGTAATGATCTGAGTCATCCTTGCCTCTCTCCTCTCTGTCTCCTCACCTGGTGCAATGTAGGAGCTATATAAGTACTGGCAGTTTGAATAGATGTCAGCTCATAGCATCTCTGTGCAGCCAGAGTATCTGCAAAGGACAGAGAAGCATCTAGAAAAGTCCTTGGGCTGGAGAGTTCAGGGTGATGAACACCATCCTTGTCTCAGTCCTGGACTCTGCTTTTTCCTTTTGTTAAAAAAGGGAAGCATTCTTACTCTTGTTTTACTCCATGTAGACTTCTGTGTTTGCTATAGTTTGGGTCCCACCTTTTGTCTAGGAGCCTAAGTGCTGCTGGCATGGTTCTCTGGATCCTTCTCTTCCCTGCTGCCCCTGATACTCAGAACAGGGCTAAGACTCTAACTAGCAGCTTGTCTTCCCCTGCACATTTCAAGACAAACCTGTGTCTTTGTTGGCCTCAGAATTCCTCAAAACACAGTGTGAAGTTCCATTCTACCACAAGACTCTTGCTGAGAACAGTCCAGGCTGCCCTGTTGCTCTGTCTTCCCACTTTTACTCTCCAGGAGCTAGTTCCCAGGTGTGTTATATTTGTATTGTTCTGGGAGAGAGCATTTTAAATGCCTTGTGAAGGGGAGGATGAAGAGGGGAAAAGTTAATGTTTTAATTTGGACATCAGAGCAGTTTGGCTCCTGTACTGTAACCAGATTATAGTCTTTACTTAGGCAAGCACCTGCTGAATAATTAATCAAGAAAGGCTGAAAGTTTGCCATCCATCACAGAAAAATGTCAATTTATGATGTATGTCAGAAAGTAAAGCTCAAGGTGCCTGCTCAAAGTGGAAGTTTTCTGCATCTGAAAGAAGGCTGGACTGATCTGTTCTCCTTCCTCAGTCCTGCTAACACAGTCTGTACCTGCTCTGTCTCCTACAAGAGGATGATGTGCAAAATCGGGGACTTTCTTGTCCCTGGTTTGTGGCTGGGAATGGTTATTGAGCCTAAGAGCCTCTTTATGAATTGTTTCCAGCCTAAAGCCTCCTACTTATGTAAAACCCCTTTATCCCAAATGTCTACAACATCAGGCATAATGATACCTTTCCATGTTCATTTGTTTAGATATGCCACACTTCTGCCTGCCGTTGGCAGCCCTCCTGGACTAGGCAGCTTTTGTTAATCACATGGATGTTGTGAGTATTATGTTCACAAGTGGATATAGAGGAGATATTTTGATTGAGCTACAAATCCTCACCACCCGAATTGCTCGTGTCTAGCAGAAATATGTGAAATGATTGTGACCTGCAGTTCCATCAATCTTCAGATTATGCTGCTTGTTCATTGATTAAATACCATGGCTTCAGTATCTTCCCCTCATCATGTCAACTTTGTACCAAAGAACTTTGGACACAAAGCCATGTCTTAGAATGTTTCTGCATGAAAGTAGTTGTTGATCTTAATTTGTAATCCAGGACTCCCTTCATCTCATAGGCTTTTATGTTACAGCCTTGCTCACTTTGCCAACTTGAAAGTGCTGCAGAGGACTTTGAATCCTAATCTTGTCATTCTGTTCCCTGAAGATAAGCGGCTATTTCTTATTTTATTTCTGTGAATCTCGAATGTGTCTAAGTAACCCCTTTGATTGTGTTGGCAGGTCCAGGTGAGAAGAGGTGAGGAAAAGGGAGGAAAAGAAGAGAGAAAGAGAGAGAGGCGGAGGGAGGCAGCTGATGAGAGGGAGGGAAGGTAGGAAAAAGGAATAAAGAAAGGGAACAAGCACACGTATGAGAATAATAAAGAAAAAAGAAAAGAAAAACATCAGGGCATTTCTTCTCATGTGCCTGTGGACCAGTTTATGTCTTCCTCAGGGAAATGTCCATTTAGATCTACTGGCAGTTTTTTTTTTCATTTGATAATGACAACTATGCTTTTTATTACTGAGTTGTTTAAGTTCTTTATTACTTCTGGATATTAACCTCTTGTCAGATGTATAGCTTGCAAATATTTTCTGCCATCACGTAGGTCATATCTTTGTTGGTTTCCTTTGCTGTGCAAAAGCTCTTTATTTGGTGATCCCATTTGTTTTTGTTTCTATTGTCTACTTTTTGAGTGTAATCTAAATAATTCATGCCCATTCTGATGAGTTCTTCCAGAATTTTCAAACCCTAAAGCCTCCCATTTAGATTTTAATACTTTTGAGTTGATTTTTTTGTGTCTGGTGAGGAATAAGGGTCTGCTTTTATTCTTTTGCATGTGGATATATAATTTTTCTGACACCATTTATGAAAGACTGTGCTTTGTTTCCAGTAACAGGTTCTTAGCATCTTTGCAAAACATCAGTTAGTTGTGTTTTTGCACTGATTTCTTATAGTTCTAATTACTGTATGTTAATGATTCCTGCTGGATTCTTTTTGCTCATGATCGCTTTGTCTATTCAGAGTCTTTTATGCTTCCATACACTTATTGGTAGTTTTTTAGTTCTGTTTAAAGCATTAGGATTTTGAAGGAATTGTGTTGAATCTGTATATCACTTTGGGTGCTATGTACATTTTAATGATGTTGATGCTTGTAACCTATTAACATGGAATATCTTTCTGTTTTGATGTGCCCTCTTACATGTCTTTCATCAATGATTTATACTTTTCATGGTAAAGATTCGGCCTTTATGTTTTACTGATTTCCACAAATTTTTTTTTTGGTAGCTATTTGAAAAGGAGTTGCTTTCTTGATTTTTTTTTCAGATCATGCATAATAGATATATCACAGCGTTACTTATTTTTTGCATTGACTTTATGTTTTTCAACTTTGTTGACTTTATTATTGTAAGAGTTTATTGGTGGACTCTGGGAGTTTTCTGTATGTAATATCGTGTCTTCTGCAAACAGTGGAAATTTGACTTCCTGTTGTCAAATTTGTCTTCATTTCTTTCTCTTGCTTAATTGCTCTAGCTAGGCCTGCTAGTACCAAGTAAAATAAAGTGAAATAAAAAGTGCAAGTAGAATAAAAGGCGAGAGTAAGTGGCCTTGTCTTGTTCCAGAACTTAGGAAGAGAACCTTCAAATTTCCCTCGTTCATTATGATAATTAGCTGTAGTCTTGTTACATATGGCTTTTATTATGTTGAAGTATGACATTTATATAGCCAGGTGAAAGAAAAATTTTTAAAAGATTTATTAGAGGGAGAGACACACAGGGAGATCTTCCACTCACTAGTTCATTCCCCAATCTCTGCATGCCAGAACTGGGCCAGTCCGAAGCTGGGAACCAGGAGTATTTTCCAGGTCTCCCATGTGGGTGCAGGGGTCCAAGAACTTGTGTCATCCTTTATTACTTTCCCAGTCCATCAGGACAATCAGACATGAATTGGCATCCATATGGTATGCTGGTGCTAGCAGGCAGAGGATTAGCCTGTTATTCTGGCCCCTGGGCAGAATTTTTAATCATGAAGAAATATTGAATTTTGTAAAATGCCTTCTCTGCATATATTGAAATGATCATATGATTTTTGTTCATTCTGATGATGAGGAGTATCACATTTTTGTGTGTTGAAATATCCTTGCATTCTTGGGATGAATCCTACCTGATCATGATGAATTATTTTCTGAATGAGTCATTGGATTCAGTTTGCTAGCATTTTGTTGTTTAAGTTATTGGTCTTCAGCTATATTTTCGTGTTGTGTCCTTGTCTAGCATTGGTATCAAGATAATTCTTTCCTCATAGAATGAATTTTGAAGAATTTACTTCCATTCTATTGTTAAAATAACTTAAGAAGGATTAATAATAACTACTCTTTAAAAGTTAAGGTATTCTTGGACCCAGCGTGGTAGCCTACTGGCTAAAGTCCTCTCCTTGCACACGCCCCTGGGGATCCCATATGGATGCCGGTTCTAATCCTGGTGGCTCCAATTCTGATCCATTTCCCTGCTTGTGGCCTGGGAAAGCAGTTGAGGACAGCCCAAAGCCTTGGGATCCTGTGCCCATGTGGGAGATCCAGAAGAGGCTCCTGGCTTCTGATTGGCTCAGCTCCAGCTGTTGTGAACATTTTGAAGTGAACACGTAGATGCAAGATCTTCCTCTCTGTCTCTTCTCTCTGATTTTCCAATAAAAATAAAAGATAAAATAAATCTTTAAAAAAAATTCTGAGGTATTCTTTAAAAGTTTAAAAGGTAAGGTAAATATGTCCAGAAGTTTGTTTCTTCGAGATTACTGAATTAATGTCATATGTCAATAGCACTCTCTAATAACCCTTTGCATTGCTACGATGTCTGTCATAATATCTCTATCTTAATCTCTGATTCTATGTATTTGAATGTTATTTTTTGTTTAGTCTAACGCATTATCAATTTTTAACACCTTTACAAAGAACAAGCTCTTCAGTTCATTGATTTTCTTTTTTTTTTTTTTTTTTTTTATAATCCATTTTATTGTATTGTTGTTGACAATCTTTACATAGTTAACTATAGTTGAAGGAAAATCAAGAAAGAGAAGAAAAAAAAAAAAAGGTTCAGGGGGATAGGGAGGTGGGCAATGCTATTATGTCCATATTGTTTCCATCATGTATCTGAGGTAAAAGGGGATATTGAGGGAGAAGCCCCACCCGGTTTCCCGCCCCCCCCAAGTCCCGGATGTGGGGCATGCTCTGAGATATGTGCTCAAGTGGAGTTAATAGTTCTCCAGTTATGAGTCACTGCCAGTTTCGCTCGATGAGGTGGTCCACTGATTGATATGGTCCATCATGAAGTCTCCATTTGTCCCATATTTCGCTGCCAACATGTAGCTGAGATGAATGATTGTCCTATTCTGTCTTCTGTCTTTTCTTGGTTAGAATTCTGAGTCCAGCAGTTCAAGTGGGGAGATCTCCAAAGATACTTTGAGGTATTCCCAGACCAGATTCTTGTATGTTCTAGCAAGCACAGGGCCCGGCACAGTCCATCACCCTGGTCAGCTGGTGGTTGCAATTGCTGTGTTGGTTCTGTTTTCAGTCCCGAGTTGCACTGGAACCAATGGGTGTTGCAGTCCAGTCTGGTTCGGCCCTTACATCAACCAGTGGGAGCTGCAGCCTAGTCGGGGCGACCCACAATAACCCCCACCAAGCCTGCCCCCTACCCTGGTTTGCCAATTTGTGTAGCAGAAGACCAGTCTGTCCCCCATCCCATTTGGCTCTGGTACTTGTCAATGGGTATTAAAGCTTAGTTCTATCTAATCGACTCAACCATCCAGCCCTCACAGATGTTGTTGAGTGCCTCTGTCTAGCCATCCCAGCCCCCGTCCTAGTTTTCATGCCCTCCCACGGGAATAGTGACCCAAGAAGGGGGAACCCACTTTTTCCCTCCCAGGTCTCTCTGTCCCGGTTTATGCACTCTTTAGGTGGTCCTGTGATTTGACTCGACAGAATTAGTCCCCAGTGCCAGCTTCTGCCAGCTGATGCTGTGGCCCTGATCTTGTCCACATGCAGCGCACAGGTGTTGTAGCCTTGCTTAGTCGTGTCTGTCTCTATCCCAGCCAACACTCCCCAGTGGGAGTGGTTGTCCAGCGAGGGGACCAGCCCCTTAACCCCCCCGCCAGCTCTGCCCCTCCCTTCCTGGATCTCACGTGAGCTGGATGGGTGCTGCATTCATATCCAGTACAGGCAAAAACGCCCTGGCATTCCAGAATGTGTACTAGTTTTGTCGCAACCAAACCCGGCCCATTCCACACTCTGTTCTGGTGATCGGATTTGCCAGAGGATGACATGAACTGATTCAGCCTGGCCTGCTCCTGACCCATGCCGAATGCATGCCAGTGGGAAACTTTCCATGGCCTATTCTGGGCTGTTTCCAATCATGCTTCTCGCGCTTACCTGCAGGGACTGTGTCCTGCCAGAGGAGTTGCCCAGGCTCCTCCATCAGAACCCCTCCCAATGCCAGATTTTGCGCTTGCCAGGGGGTTCTTGAGCCAACCCTACTCAGTTCACCTCCTGTCCTAGCAGGAACAGTGGCTTTTCCTGGCTGGCTTTCACCCCATTCTGACTCTTGTTGTTGGATGTTTCAGCCCAGCCATGGCTCGTCCATACCCACATACAGCTCACACATGGCTCAGAAGGGGATTGAGACCCAGCCTAGTCAGTCCCACATCTACCCTGTTTCTCCAAAACACCAGATGGTGCTGGGATCTGAACCGGCCTGGTGCATCCAATCCCAGCCCACACTAGTGCCTCGGGTGACTGCAACTGTTTCCTAGATAGAACGCAGCCCCCATTCCAGCACATACACCCCTTGGTGGGAACCTCATCTCAGCTGTGGCATCCCAGATTGGGACCGTTCCTAGCTGTAAATCACGCACCTGCACGTGGTTGCTCCGAGGACCATTAGGTGCCAGCCTGCTACACAAGCCGGAGCTTATCTTTTACTTGATAGGTGTTCAGAGCTCAGCATTATTAAGGGATTGGAAGTTCTTCAAAGGAAGAGTTACTGGCATTGGGAATCTTTAGGATTGACTCAGATCCCAGAAACAGTGGGGTCACTCTAGAGCTATCTCAGCAGCGATTCAGATGTCCAATACCCCAGAGCTCCCCGGCCGGGCGGCCAGCAGACTCAGCCTGGCGCCAAATGGCGCACTGGCCGCCCGGGCCCAGCCCGCCATGAGCCATGGGCACATGGCGGACTGGGTTCGGGATCCAAGCTAGACGTCCTCTCCCACAGCCCTCGGCTCGCCTCTGGCAGCCGGAGGTTAAATCCTGCAGGCCCGAGGTTGCGCCCCTCCCCAATCCCGTTCACCCACCACCCAATGAGGGTGTTGGGTGGGTCCCGGACATGCCCAGTCACGGAGGCCTCCCCCCTCGGCGTACTCACCCCAGAAGGAAGCAGGCCGCACCCAGGCATGTCCGGGCCCAGCCCGCCATGAGCCATGGGCACATGGCGGACTGGGTTCGGGATCCAAGCTAGACGTCCTCTCCCACAGCCCTCGGCTCGCCTCTGGCAGCCGGAGGTTAAATCCTGCAGGCCCGAGGTTGCGCCCCTCCCCAATCCCGTTCACCCACCACCCAATGAGGGTGTTGGGTGGGTCCCGGACATGCCCAGTCACGGAGGCCTCCCCCCTCGGCGTACTCACCCCAGAAGGAAGCAGGCCGCACCCAGGCATGTCCGGGCCCAGCCCGCCATGAGCCATGGGCACATGGCGGACTGGGTTCGGGATCCAAGCTAGACGTCCTCTCCCACAGCCCTCGGCTCGCCTCTGGCAGCCGGAGGTTAAATCCTGCAGGCCCGAGGTTGCGCCCCTCCCCAATCCCGTTCACCCACCACCCAATGAGGGTGTTGGGTGGGTCCCGGACATGCCCAGTCACGGAGGCCTCCCCCCTCGGCGTACTCACCCCAGAAGGAAGCAGGCCGCACCCAGGCATGTCCGGGCCCAGCCCGCCATGAGCCATGGGCACATGGCGGACTGGGTTCGGGATCCAAGCTAGACGTCCTCTCCCACAGCCCTCGGCTCGCCTCTGGCAGCCGGAGGTTAAATCCTGCAGGCCCGAGGTTGCGCCCCTCCCCAATCCCGTTCACCCACCACCCAATGAGGGTGTTGGGTGGGTCCCGGACATGCCCAGTCACGGAGGCCTCCCCCCTCGGCGTACTCACCCCAGAAGGAAGCAGGCCGCACCCAGGCATGTCCGGGCCCAGCCCGCCATGAGCCATGGGCACATGGCGGACTGGGTTCGGGATCCAAGCTAGACGTCCTCTCCCACAGCCCTCGGCTCGCCTCTGGCAGCCGGAGGTTAAATCCTGCAGGCCCGAGGTTGCGCCCCTCCCCAATCCCGTTCACCCACCACCCAATGAGGGTGTTGGGTGGGTCCCGGACATGCCCAGTCACGGAGGCCTCCCCCCTCGGCGTACTCACCCCAGAAGGAAGCAGGCCGCACCCAGGCATGTCCGGGCCCAGCCCGCCATGAGCCATGGGCACATGGCGGACTGGGTTCGGGATCCAAGCTAGACGTCCTCTCCCACAGCCCTCGGCTCGCCTCTGGCAGCCGGAGGTTAAATCCTGCAGGCCCGAGGTTGCGCCCCTCCCCAATCCCGTTCACCCACCACCCAATGAGGGTGTTGGGTGGGTCCCGGACATGCCCAGTCACGGAGGCCTCCCCCCTCGGCGTACTCACCCCAGAAGGAAGCAGGCCGCACCCAGGCATGTCCGGGCCCAGCCCGCCATGAGCCATGGGCACATGGCGGACTGGGTTCGGGATCCAAGCTAGACGTCCTCTCCCACAGCCCTCGGCTCGCCTCTGGCAGCCGGAGGTTAAATCCTGCAGGCCCGAGGTTGCGCCCCTCCCCAATCCCGTTCACCCACCACCCAATGAGGGTGTTGGGTGGGTCCCGGACATGCCCAGTCACGGAGGCCTCCCCCCTCGGCGTACTCACCCCAGAAGGAAGCAGGCCGCACCCAGGCATGTCCGGGCCCAGCCCGCCATGAGCCATGGGCACATGGCGGACTGGGTTCGGGATCCAAGCTAGACGTCCTCTCCCACAGCCCTCGGCTCGCCTCTGGCAGCCGGAGGTTAAATCCTGCAGGCCCGAGGTTGCGCCCCTCCCCAATCCCGTTCACCCACCACCCAATGAGGGTGTTGGGTGGGTCCCGGACATGCCCAGTCACGGAGGCCTCCCCCCTCGGCGTACTCACCCCAGAAGGAAGCAGGCCGCACCCAGGCATGTCCGGGCCCAGCCCGCCATGAGCCATGGGCACATGGCGGACTGGGTTCGGGATCCAAGCTAGACGTCCTCTCCCACAGCCCTCGGCTCGCCTCTGGCAGCCGGAGGTTAAATCCTGCAGGCCCGAGGTTGCGCCCCTCCCCAATCCCGTTCACCCACCACCCAATGAGGGTGTTGGGTGGGTCCCGGACATGCCCAGTCACGGAGGCCTCCCCCCTCGGCGTACTCACCCCAGAAGGAAGCAGGCCGCACCCAGGCATGTCCGGGCCCAGCCCGCCATGAGCCATGGGCACATGGCGGACTGGGTTCGGGATCCAAGCTAGACGTCCTCTCCCACAGCCCTCGGCTCGCCTCTGGCAGCCGGAGGTTAAATCCTGCAGGCCCGAGGTTGCGCCCCTCCCCAATCCCGTTCACCCACCACCCAATGAGGGTGTTGGGTGGGTCCCGGACATGCCCAGTCACGGAGGCCTCCCCCCTCGGCGTACTCACCCCAGAAGGAAGCAGGCCGCACCCAGGCATGTCCGGGCCCAGCCCGCCATGAGCCATGGGCACATGGCGGACTGGGTTCGGGATCCAAGCTAGACGTCCTCTCCCACAGCCCTCGGCTCGCCTCTGGCAGCCGGAGGTTAAATCCTGCAGGCCCGAGGTTGCGCCCCTCCCCAATCCCGTTCACCCACCACCCAATGAGGGTGTTGGGTGGGTCCCGGACATGCCCAGTCACGGAGGCCTCCCCCCTCGGCGTACTCACCCCAGAAGGAAGCAGGCCGCACCCAGGCATGTCCGGGCCCAGCCCGCCATGAGCCATGGGCACATGGCGGACTGGGTTCGGGATCCAAGCTAGACGTCCTCTCCCACAGCCCTCGGCTCGCCTCTGGCAGCCGGAGGTTAAATCCTGCAGGCCCGAGGTTGCGCCCCTCCCCAATCCCGTTCACCCACCACCCAATGAGGGTGTTGGGTGGGTCCCGGACATGCCCAGTCACGGAGGCCTCCCCCCTCGGCGTACTCACCCCAGAAGGAAGCAGGCCGCACCCAGGCATGTCCGGGCCCAGCCCGCCATGAGCCATGGGCACATGGCGGACTGGGTTCGGGATCCAAGCTAGACGTCCTCTCCCACAGCCCTCGGCTCGCCTCTAGTTCATTGATTTTCTTTTGTATTTTTATCATTTGTGCTGTAACTTTTGTTCTTCTCTCTCAATTTTTGTTGCTTTTCTAGTTCCTTAAAGTGCAGTGATAAGTTGCTTATTTATGATTATTGGGTAGGGCTTTTTCTTTTTTTCTTTTTTGGATACAGGCATTGCTTGCTCTAAATTTCCCTCTTATAATTGCTTTTGCATTTGTTTCCACTTATATTCATTTCAGCAAATTTTAAAATTTCCTCCTTAATTTCTTCCGTTGTCCACTGATTTAAGGAGAAAGTTACTTTGTTCCATGTATTTATGTAGCTTTAAAAGTTTTTCCTCATAGTGCTTTCTTGTTTTATAGTAGTATATTAAAAAATATTTACTCAGCATGCCTTGTATTTTTTTAACTTTATTAAGACCTATTTTGTGACCTACCGTGAGCAGCATAGTAAATGGTCCATGTGCTATTGATAATAATATGTGCTCTGCAGTTGTTGGATTGAAAGTTCTGAGATGTCTGTTGGGTCCACTTGATCTATAGTGTGGTTTAGCTCTACTATTAATTTTCTTTACAGATGATGTGTCCATTTCTGAAAGTGAAGTGTTAGTCTCTTAGCATTTTTTCATTGGAATCCATCTCTTCCTTAGATCTATTAATATTTACTTTATATATTTGGATACCCTAATATTGGATTCATACATATTTAGAAATACTATTTTTACCCACTGAGTTGAGCTTTTTTCATTATATAATGATCCTACGGTTCTCTTTACTACTTTTGATTTAAAACCTATTATCTTACAAAAGTATGGCAACTCTTGCTTTCTGTTAAAGTTCATTTGCATGGAATATCTTATCCTTTCCCTTTCAGTCTATACAAGTCCTTAGAGGTGAAGTATTTTATAAGCACATGTAGTTTGGTCCTGCTTTTTAATCCAGTGTCACCTTCTGTCTTTTAAATGGAGAATTTAGTCAATTGACATTTTAGATAATTATTGATAAGTAAGGTTCTTAATAATGTCATTTTTATGCTTGTTTTGTGCTTTCAGTGTAGTTCCTTTCTCTCTTACAGTCTTTACTTGTGATTAGGTGATTTCTATATATTTGGATTTTTTGCTTCTTATTCTTGGTAAATCCATGGTAGGTTCTTGCTTTGTGGTTACCATTATGTTTACAACAGACTTATTTTGGTTGTAAGAAGTTGCCTTGAAATTATAACAAGCTAAGTTGATAATGAAGCTAGGGAAAGAGATTATATATATATGTAATACAGTATATATGTTACATATACATGTATTATATATATATGACATCCTAATAAAAAGCTCTGCATGCATTTGTTCTCCATTTCTTTCCACATTTTGAATTCTTAGTATTACATTTTGCCTCTTTGAATATTGCTATCCCTTAATGCATAAATGTATTGGTTGTAATATTTGTAGTCTTGACAGTAAACATAGAAATGGTTATATATCATGTGTGCAATATTAGAGCATTATGAATTCGAGTTTTACACCCTCTGATGTTTTCTTCTTACTTATTAGTGTCTCTTTCAGTTTGAAAACTTCTTTTTGCATCTCTTGTAACACAGGTGTGGTGGTAGTAAATTTTCTTGGTTTTTGTGTGAGGATATTCTCCTTTGTATCTGGTCACCAGAACCCCTAACTCAGCTGTCATCATAGCTCCATTCTCTGAGTATGGATGCTGGAAAGAAAGTTAGTACAGCCAGACTCAGTGTGTTTCATTTCAAAAATAGGAGTTGGATGTTGTGGTTGATTTCTCCTTCCTTGCAGAAACTCCTGCAAAGCATTTTTGAGAATGATGCAGACTGAGTATCTTTCAAGAGTGTCAGAAATACTAAGTCAAAATCCATCCAAATATTTGTACTTAAAGTATAGTTCTAGATATATCACTACTGGATCAACAGAACTTCTGAAGCAGCAGTAGCTATTAAATGAGAATTATACATAAAATGTATTTTATTAAAGAAGTTGTTGTTAAACATCAGATTAGTCACATTCCTCTTACATGAATTCTGATTTTTTAGAAAGCCACAGGAAAGACTTCAGTCTTCCAAATACTTTATGGTTTCTAAGCATTCCTTGGGGGAGGGGGAGTGCATAAATAAATGTAGTCTTGTTTTACTGCCTCTGCAGTTTAAACCATTAGAGAATATTTGGCTGAAATAAAAGAAGGTTTGCTTAGGAATAGGTCTGAGTCAATGCTAAAACTTGAAATGATGCCAGCAGTACCATTCTCTCACAGCATGTGATAGGACCAAGAGAGAAGTTAATGTGGGAGGAGGCAAAGGAATGCAATGATGGTTCTGTATTAGCCAAGTATGAAGGTAAGCCATGAGGCGTCTTGAAACTGTTTAGTCAGACTGAGTTGTCAGTCACACTCTACTAGGCCAAAGCTTGCCCATCAAGGTCTTTGCAGCTGGTGTGTTGGAAGAAATACTGGTACAACAGACAAGGGCAATAGTAAGTAAAATGAATAAACAGTCTTTTAAAACTATAGCTATTTGGGAATCATGGAAAATGTTCGTGGCAATAATCAACTCTTCATAAATTACTCCTAATTACATCTGATTTTTTCCCTTGGGTCTGTGATAATTACTACTGAAAGCCAACTTTAAAAATAAGTTTTGAGGGTCTGGCATGCTGGCTCAACTGGCTGATCCTTTACCTTCAAGTGCCGGGATCCCATATGGATGCCGATTTGTGTCCTGGCTATTCACTTCCCATCTAGCTCACTGCTAATGGCTTGGGAAAGCAATAGAGGATGACCCAAAACCTTGGGACCCTCACCTGTGTTGGAGGCCCAGAGGAATCTGGCTCCTGGCTTCAGATTGGCTCAGCTCTGGCTGTTATGGCCATTTTGGGAGTAAGCCAGTGGATAGAAGATCTTTCTGTCTCTCCTCTCTATAAATCTGCCTTTCTGCTAAAAAAAAAAAAAATCTTTAAAAGAAAAATAAGTTTTGAAAGTTCCTCATTTTGGTTAGAAGGATATTGTTCGATGAATTTTATACACATGTTCAAACAAACATGTATATGAATAAATGTTTTTCCAAACTATTTCTATCAAAGTTTTAAAAGGTAAGAAGCCATCAAATCAAATGAGATATAATTTGCCAAGGTGTAAAGCTGATATCACATGTCAATATAAGAGGATACTTTGATTCTCCCCAACACCCCTTTAAGCTTGCTGAGTTGCCCTTACTCACAGCTCTGAGTTTCCTGTTTATCCTCAGTCATAAAAATGCTGCCTGTTAAATCACTATCCTACCTTGGCTCTTTGGAAGGCTAACACCATGTCCTGGAGTCAGAGAACACCAGCAGTTTGTGTGTTGCCTGTCACAAAACAGGATCTGTGTATGTCTGTTGAATAAAGGAATGCTGAGTTATTGAGGTTGGTGTCTGCTATTTAATTTCCAAAAAAAAAAAAAAAAAAAAAACCCAAAACAAAAGGAAAATGAAATTGATTTCACAGTTCTCCTATGCAGGTGAATCTAAATAGAACATCACTACAAAGGTATTACCTCTCCTTTTTTTGTTTGATGCTACTTTCCTGAAAGTATTTATCTTGATACAATAGAGTATGAAGGTGGAGAGTTGTGTAAGAAATGCTATTTTGGTACTTCAAAAGCTGCCACTGTCCTGGATGAACATGCCTGGTGGCTGGAGGCCAATGGCAGTGTTTGGAGATTCCGGCTCTTCATGAACTCATGAGGAGATTCACTTCCCAGATGGCAGTCATGGCAGCTGTCTTATTTTATGCCACTGAATTTCATCTTCCTGATTACAACTCTCTGATAGACATCTACTGAGAGATTTTATTGTGCTCACTAGGAGAGTATTAAGGGAAGTGTATGCTTTAAGGAAAAGTAACCTAAGAGGTGCTGCAGTCAGCTCAGGACTTGCAAGCCAGTGTTGACAGGGTCTCCTCCACATCTGTAGAACTGACTGCTTTTGCTGACTTCCAGTCTGTATGAGAAAACAGTTACCTTGCAGAGAGAATTGTGAGTATAGCAAGGAAGCTAATGAATAATTGTGTAATTAAAAACAAATTTTATCTGACTTCTATGGAAAGGTATAATGCTAATAAGGGGAATCTGGATTGATTGTTGTTGTATATGGATTATGCAGGTGAAGGAGGAGAGAGAGGGAGAGAAGACAGATCAAAATTAAAAAGCCTTTTATCTGAGAGAGAGAGAGAGAAATATTCCATGTGCTGATTCATTCCCCAAAAGGATGAAGTATCCAGGGTTGGGCCTGGAGTTTCTTCAAGGTCTCCCAAGTGGGTATAGGGAGACCCAGGCATATTAGCAAGGAGCTGGATCAGAAAGAGCATCTGGAAAAACGCTCTTTCTACACACACACACACACACACACACACCCCAAGTCACCTTCATAAGAGTGGTGCAAGCCAGGGGAGAGATCACAGTTCCTTGCCTGGCTGGAAACATAGGAGAAGTCCCTTGGGTCATGCTCTGCTTTCCCAGGTATATTAGCAAGCAGCTGGATCAGAGGAGCATCTGAAATTCAAATTTGTGTCCTTATGAGATGTTGGTACTGCAGGAGGTAGCTCTACCCACTATGCTACAATGTTGTCCTCCAAAATAATTCTTTTTATTTAGATGTTTCTATTGGATGTATTTTAAAGATTTATTTTCATTGAAAATGCAGAGCAGATTTTCAGAGAGAGGGAGAGACAAAGATCTTCATCTAGTGGCTCACTCCCCATATGACTGCAGCAGCTAGAGCTGAGCCCATCCAAAGCCAGGAGCCAGAAGCTTCTTTTGGTCTCCCATGCGGGTGCAGAGTCCCAAAGCTTTGGTCCATCCTCCACTGCTTTCCTGGGCCATAAGCAGGGAGGAAATGGAGTAGTCAGGACATGAACCAGTGCCCACATGGGATCTTGGTGCATGCAAGGTGAGGATTTAGCTGTTAAGTCATCATGCTGGGCCCTGGATGTGGTTTCTTTTAAACTGGACAGTAAAATAGTAGCAAAAAGCAGTGGTTAAGTGGCCTGAATCCTGAGAGCCAAAAGAGGAAAAGGAAGAAACTGATTTTGTGAACATCTACTATTTTAAAAGCCATAGTGTGAGAACATTTCGATGTTTTCCTTTTCCCTGAACTCTTCTGCTAGTTTTGTGAGTCGAAGAAGAGCAAACCTGATGAGTGAGTTAAGTGATCATTCTGTTACAGGGTGGATCTTGTGATGCAGCCTGTTAAGCTACTGCTTAAATCTCCCGCATCCTGTGTATGAGTGCCAGGGATTGTGTACCATCTCTGTTTCTGATCTAGCTGCCTGTTAATGTGCATGTTGGGACGGAACAGCTGATGATGGCTCAAGAGTGTGACTGCTTGCCACTTATGTGGAAGACTCGACTGAGTTCCTAGTTCCTGGTCTCAGCTTGGTTTAGCCCATTTTTGTCAGCATTAGATCTCTTCCTCCCTATCTCGGCTTTTCAAATAATAACAAATGTAAAACAGAAAAGAGTATGTTGTAGGTGTGTATATACCAAAGCCAGGAGATTCACTTGCTTGTTCCAGAGCTAAGACTGGTATTGTTTTACTATTTTTTTCAAAAGATTTGTTTATTTGAAAGGCTGAGTTGGAGCTCTTCCATTCACTGCTTCATTCTCCAGATGGCTGTAGCAACAGCTGGAGCTGGGTCAGACTGAAGCCTGGAGGCTATTCCACTTCTTCACATGGTGCAGAAATTTAAATTCTTGAACCATATACTGTTGCTTTCCCACTTGCATTATAGGGAACTGGATCAGATGTGGAACAGCTGGTACACTAACTGGCATCCATATCACTTGCTGATGTCACTGGCAGCAGCTTCATCTGTTATGCCATGATGCTGGCCCCTATATTGTTTTATTTTTAAAGCATTATATTGTCTTTTCATTTGCATAGAAGGAACTTACAGGGGCTTCTGAGCTTTTGCGAGAGATTTGGCTAAGGACATTTCTGATACCTAAATCTAGTAAAATTTATGTCTGTCAAATATATGTGTGTCTATTTTAAAAATATGTAGCCATTTTTTGATTTACCAGCACCACACCTCCCAAATTAAAAAAAAAAATATGCCTAGAATGGAAGCCAATGAAAGTAGGAATTTTTTGCACATTTTGTGTAATGTACCTCATATACTTAGAACCAGCTCATCTTAGCAGATGTTCAACAAATCTTTGTGCATTCAAGAATATCATTATAATCTTTAAATAGTGCTATGGTTTATTTAATTGCATGATATTGAGACATGTAGATTTTCATTTTTTCTTTATTGAACAATATACATATTGTATAAATAAGTTTCTATATATGCAGCTTTACTTCTGATAAATATTTCAGAATTTCATTGTAATATATTCCTGGAAGCAGACTTGCTGTGTCAAAGAAATATGTATTACTCTTTTGATACATTCTTTCCTGGACTCTGTGGCACAATATATTGCTGACACTGCCTCCAGCAGTGTATAAGATTATCTATTTTACCTCAGCCTGGCTGACATCAAACTCCAAAATTCAGGAGCCTCTTCGAACCCTCTAAGTTTCGATGTATCCTGCTTAGAGTCTGGGACAATATAGAGTAGTTTCTTTTATCCTGAGTTGAGATGGTATATGTGATATTATTCAATGAACTGAATTGTTTTCAACTTAAACGATGTCCCCTTTGTACACTCTGTATTCCTTTGTGAATATGCAGACATCTCTTGTCATTTGGTAAGTATGTGCCTAGTTAGAAAAAATAAGCATAGAAACAGCTGAGGACATTAACTAGTGCAATCGTACAAGTGGCTGGAAATTATAGAAACATAGCTAAACCACATATGACCTTTGTAGGTGTTGGGAACACGTGAGATCTATTCCAGGCTCAGCTGGCTAGTGTGTATGAATGAGTCCCCAGTAATAGATTTATGTTGGCTGTTAACAGATGTGGAGAAAAGTTGCTGACCTTGGTCTTTGCTACTAAAGCATTTGTGAAAAAAAAAATCCATATGTGAGCAAGAGATGTTTTCACCCAGCAAATAAAGCCAAGAGTGCTGGACTTCCATTCAGTGGAGGAGTTTTAAGACTTCACAGAAGTGTGTTCAAGATCGTCCCATACAATTATGGTAGCACTGTTTCTTCTGAAGTACTGTTGTCCTCTTTCTCCTGCACTACTGTAAACTGCAGACCAATGCATTTCTGTTTTGGTTCTGGGTACCAGAAGGTCAGAACCAACAGAAATCTTTAAAACTCACTCATGCCTTTATTCTGTATGCAGACATGAAGACCCATTTCATGTCATACTTGAAAAGTGCCGATGAGACTTTACTCAAGGACATAGTATCAGCCTTCCCGTAAAGTGGCTCAAGTTCCAGTGTGAGAAGGAATGTTGCACTGCCTCTGGAGGCCCAGGCTTTGGAGGTTTTCCCTGCGAGCGCCCAGTGTTTCCCAGGAATTGTAGCCCCTTCTCCACCAAACTTCTTAGCACTGGAAAGCAGGGAGCTCATTTTCCTCTCAGGTGTAGACAAAGGCTGCTGTTGTCAGAGGGTGAAGGGCCTTTTGTGGCTTGATTAGCACAGCCTGGCCTGTTGCTGATTTTCAGATGGAGATCATGCGATGTAATCTGCTGCCTCATTAGCTTGACACTCTTCCTGCCTCTCTTGTAATAATGTCACTGGAGCACTTAATAATTTTAGATAAATGCTGTAAGCGTACACTTCAGAAGTAACCCAGGGTCAGCTGCGACAGATGCTCTGAAAGGCAATGGATTTCTCTCTCGCTGCTCTGCATAAGATTTAACAAGCAAAGAGGTATAGTAATTGGGCAAGTTGAGGTATTAGAGGAGCAGAGCTTGCAGTGATAGAGGTTTTTAAATCTCATTCAAATGTGTGGATTTTCAAGATCAAGAGGCTAGGCAATGAAAGAAGTTGTAGGAGTGCTGTGAACTTCAGAAAAGTAGATGAAGGTGTGTAATATGCACAATAGTCATGAATTCTTCTCTATTTCTGGTGCAAATGGGAATAGGAGACCCGTAAGTCTTATGTTGATACAAGGAGGAATTAGGTTCAACTGTAAGAACTTTCTGATTAAAGACTGAAAAACATATGGGGAGGGAGGGGAGAAAGTGTAATGTTTTTAAATTCTTTATGAACCTATTTTAGTACGTAGTTTTTATTTTAACTGGAGTTGTTTCAGAACCAATTTATTGGTCTGGCATCAGATTAAGTGCTAATTCACAACAGCTTATGTGGGTGTGTCGAGAATTGGACAGGTAGTTCTGAAGGTGTTGTGCTGCCCATACCTAACTCTACTGTCTCCTGGGCTTCAAGCTGGGGGAACTAACCCACTAGGTAACCTTGCCATCCAGTACTTAGAAGAATGTTGGGCTCCTTTAAAGAACCAGAGTTCAGGGGATGCCTTCAGAACAGAGCTGTTTACATGTAGCAGGGTGATGAGATTTTTCCTTTTTCCTGTAATTCTTTGAGCTGGGTTAGTGCCACATTATGGGTTGAATAGGATGTGGCTCCCCATCTCATGCATGCAGTTCAAACTAATGATACTAAGAGGGCAGGAGCATAATCTAATCATGTTGTTTGGGAGGTGGTCATACTAGGAGGTCCTTGAGTCACTAGGGGAGTGTCCTC